>NC_139692.1:3713137-4327137 GCF_964106915.1 Podarcis gaigeae
GAGACATTTGAAATCGCCCGGGCTCTCCTTGTGCCTGAAGACATCACTAATGTTCCATACAAAACAATATTGGAACAGCTGAAGGGGCACTTTTCGCCACAACCCTCAGTGGTGGCTCGTCGAAATGCCTTCTACGCAAAGCGGCAAGCCCCTGGGGAAACCATAACTGGGTTTGTGACCTCTCTCCGCCAAGCTGCCCAGTTCTGCAACTTCTCAGAGCTGGAGAACATGCTGCGTGACCGCCTCGTCGGTGGCCTGAAGGATGAGAAGCTGCAACGGCGCCTCTACGCTAAGAAGAACCTAACGTTCCAGGTCGCTCTGGAGGAGGCCCTGGCAATGGAAGCTGCCAAGAGGTCGACGTGAGAGGCACGGCCGAGCCAGCCGTCCCAACCGAGGGTCCACCACGAAGACCTCACCGACGACTCAGGATCCAACAGGGAGGAGGTGCACCGAGTACAGCAGCGCACTCAAGCAGCCCACATACCACAGCTGCCTCGACGAGAAGGAGGGAACTGTGCAAGCTGTGGAGAAAGTCACGAGAGGAGGACCTGCCGTTTCCGCAACGCAGAGTGCAGTCAGTGCAGAAAATTGGGACACATCGCCCAGGTGTGTCGGGCTCGGCCCACCCGACGCCAGGCATCAGATGACCAATCCAAGAGCCCCAGGTCCCGGGGCCCAACGCACCAAGGCAACTCGACAGAGCTCACGGACTTCCAGGTATACCAGTTGCCCCACCCCAACGTAGAGAAAATTTATGTAGAGGTACAGATAGAGAGGGCCCCATGCCGCATGGAGCTTGACACGGGTTCAACTCTATCCATAATCTCGGCAAGGACCTTAAGGAAACTGTGTCCTACTGGGGGTCCCAAACTCAGGCCGGCCCCATTCACCCTCCGGGACTTCCAGAAACGTAAGGTCCCCACAATGGGGGTGGGGACCTTCAGGGTGCAATACCGAGGGCGGACGCGGCAACATTAGCTTACTGGGATTGGCATGGTTTGGACCACTGGGGCTAGCCGTCACCGGGGTGAACCACACCAGCTTACAAGTGGACGTGGACGCCATATGCAAGGAATTTCCGGGGGTTTTCGATGGGAAATTGGGACAGTATACAGGCCCCCCATTGCTCTACAGCTTGACCCCACAGTACGACCGGTCAGGCTCAAGGCCCGCTGGGTCCCATTCGCCCTGAAACTCTGTATAGACGAGGAATTAGACTGGCTCGTGGAGCAAGGAGTGCTGGAGCCGGTGCCTAATGCCCCCTGGGAAACCCCAATCGTCACACCCGTCAAGCCTAATGGTTCGGTCCACATCTGCGCAGACTACAAATGTACCATAAACAAGGCCCTCACAGCCCATGCATACCCAGTGCCAGTGGTCAGCCATGTCCTTGCCACCCTGGCTGGGTCGAAATTTTTTGGCAAGCTGGACTTGGCCCAAGCATATCAACAGCTGCCAGTAGATGAGGCCACAGCAGAGGCACAGACGATTGTGATGCACAGAGGAGCGTTCAGGGTAAAGCGGCTGCAATTCGGTGTCAGCGTGGCACCAGGCATATTCCAGAATCTAATGGACTCTCTCCTTAAAGGGATTCCTGGCGTCACTCCCTTCTTCGATGATGTGTTGATTGCCGGGCCCACACCAGAGGAGTTAGAGGACCGCCTCCGCACCGTTCTGCACCGTTTCCAGACAGCGGGTCTCAGGTGAAGCGGGAAAAATGTCTACTAGGAGTGCCTCAGGTGGACTTTCTGGGATTTATGGTGGACGCAGAAGGGGTCCACCCGACTGGGGACAAGGTACGGGCCATTTGTGATGCCCCAGCACCCAAGATCAAGACAGAACTTCAGGCCTTCTTGGGACTATTGAACTTTTACCATTCCTTCCCCACAAGGCGGCAGTAGCGGAGCCCCTACACAGACTCCTGGACAAGCGGGCCCCTTGGGTGTGGGGCCAGCGCCAGGAGGCCGCATTCCAGGCAGTCAAGGACTTGCTTGTCTCAAACTCGGTCTTGGCACACTTCGACGAGAGGCTGCCAGTGGTGCTAGCATGCGACGCCTCGCCCTATGGCATCGGCGCTGTCCTGGGACACCAACTCCCAGATGGAAGAGAGGTACCAGTGGCATACTTTTCCCAGGCACTCAACGAAACCGAGTGGAACTACTCGCAAATCGACAAGGAGGGTCTGGCAATCGTGAAGGGAGTAAAAAAATTCCATGATTTCTTGTATGGGTGGCCCTTCACCGTGGTGACTGACCACAAGCCGTTGCTTCGCTTGTTTGCCCCCGAAAAGCAGACCCCCCAAGTGCTGTCTCCTCACGTCCTCAGGTGGTCAATTTTCCTTGCCAGCTACCAGTATGCACTGATTCACCACCCTGGAAAGGCGATGGGCCATGCGGACGCCCTCAGCAGGCTACCACTACCGGAAACAGGCCCCAACCCAGCACCTGCACAAGAGGTTATGAGCCTGGAGCTGCTTCCCGACCGCCCCATTCAGGCACAAGAAGTTGCACACCATTCCAAGAAAGATAGGGTCATCTCCCAGGTCCTGGACTGGGTGTGGAGGGGATGGCCCAGCAGCAGTCCTGGGCCAGAATTCGCCGGCTACACAACCCGCAAACATGAACTGTCGGCCCACAAGGGGTGCCTGTTATGGGGAAGCAGGGTTGTTGTTCCCCAGCCCCTCCGCAAAAGGGTCCTCACAGTCCTACACGAGACACACCCAGGGGTAGTAAGAATGAAGGCCCTTGCCAGGAGTTATGTGTGGTAGCCGGGGATCGATGGAGAGATAGAGGCCTGGGTCAAACACTGCCAGGCCTGCCAAGAATCCCGCCCAGATCTCCCAAGGACCCCAGTCCAGTCCTGGGAGTCCACCCGAGCACCAGGGTCACGCCTGCATGTGGACTTCGCTGGCCCCTTTCAGGGGAAAACATTCTTCATAGTGGTGGACTCCTACACCAAATGGCTGGAAGTCGCACTGGTACCATCCACTTCTACGTCCGCAGCCATCCGGGTACTACGCAGGCTGTTTGCAACCCACAGGCTCCCTGACACTCTCGTCTCAGACAACGGGACTGCATTTATGTCAGGAGAATTCCAAACCTTCACCGCACAACGCCATCCGCCACATCCGTTCGGCACCATTCCACCCTGCCACCAATGGCCAAGCAGAACGCATGGTGCGGACCACCAAGGACACCCTTCGCCGCATGACGCAAGGGGATTGGGAATACCGCCTTGCCACATTCCTTCTAGCACAGCACAGCACCCCAAGCTCAACGACTGGCCGGAGCCCCGCTGAACTACTAATGGGTCGGTGCCTTGCAATCATATTGGACCGCCTTCACCCTGATAGAGCTCAGGATGAGGTAGTGGTGGGGGAAGGCAGGAACCCCCGGACCTTCGAGGCCCAGGACCCAGTGTACGCAAAGAATTTTGGGGCAGGCCCTGCATGGGTACCCGCCACAGTCACCAGGTTCACTGGCCCCGTGTCGTACGAGGTGCTAACAGATGGGGGGCAATGCTGGCGCCGCCACTGCGACCAGATACTGCGACGATTCCCGGGAGAAAACCAGGAGGAGGAGGACAGGTCAGAGGAGTCCCAAGGGAACAGTGGGGCAGTGAGGCCCATAGAGCAGCAGGGGCAAGCAGAGGGGGGCAATACAGAGAGGACCCGTGAGGCCGAAAGGACACCGGAACCAGAACCACGACTGAGCAAGCCGGTTGCGCCAGACCAAACAGCCCCATCACAGCCAGCATCCTTGGAACACGAGCCAGAACCTGAACCCCGGACCAGGGAACACCCCAAGCTGCAACGCACACGTAGGCCGCCGGCGTACCTTGAGGACTATGAATGCGACCTCCCGGGCAGGACTGGAACTTAGAGGGGAGGGGTGTTATGTACTGAATTGAATAGGATCCAAACTGCAGCAGTCTGATTGGTCCTAGAACAATAGGATCCAATGGGCAGCAGTCTGATTGGCCCTAGAACAATAGGATTCAGAATGCAGCAGTCTGATTGGTCCTAGAACAATGCAACAGTATGATTGGTTGGCAGGAACCACCCAATCATGCTCCAGATAGAAGTGAATCCACAACCTGATTGGCTTACAGTAGAATTCCAGAATTAGCCAATCATGTGCAGCCCATTGTGTAAATAATGTATATAAAGCAGATACTTTGAGGGGACTTTCATTCATTCCTCACCACTATGAGCTGAATAAAGAGCATGAAATCGCCTTGCGACTCTGAGTATATTTCAACCACTGTATGGGGTAAGGTGATTTCATAGGTAAACTGATCCCAAGTTTTTAAGAAACACCTTGAACTTGGCTCAGTAGCAATTTGGCAACCAGTGCAGATCTCTGAGCACTGGTGATTTATGCTGACCTTTACCAATGCGCTCTTCCCCATAGGCATTTTTGTATCCCTTGTTTGGCTGGAGAAGAGCACCACACAATGCCAGAGTCCTTCTCCTTGGTCGGCCTACTTTGTTCTGGCAAAGGAGTAAGGGACGGAACATAGGAATTACAACCTATTTTGAACTCTTCATTAAACTACACTGGTCTGTACATGCTGCATTTTGTTTTTGGCCTTTCAAAGAAAGCCTTTTATGTATATTTGACTCAAGTACAGCCAGCCAGCACACAAAGTATGCTCAGGGCAGCTTTGGAGAAGAAGGATAAGGCAGAATTGCAGCAAAAGTTGGCCTGTTTGAATAGAAACTGGGCGTATCATTGCAGGATCCCAGCCAGAACAGGGTGACTAACACCTTGTGCATGCAAGGAACCCTTGAGCTGCATTTTCCCAACACTGCTGACCAGGTGTTGGTTAGCACTCCTACCTTTAAAGGTGCAGTGCATATTTGTTGAAACAATCCTAAGAGCATTTCTTCAGAAGGAAGGCCAGATCTACTTATGCAGTGAAAGAGAGTTGGGGCCAAATCCTGGTGATGTGGACGCTGCAGAGGTTAGGAAGCTCATTTTTGAAAGCTTCTCTGTAAGGAGAAAAGTAGCAAGCAAGGAATGAGCTAAGCTGGAGCCTGTCCCCTGCTTTGTGTGTCTATTTATAATGTGGAGGGAGGTTTTTATTGTTCTTGAGCAGCATTCAAAACTGGCATCCCTCACCTGCAGCCTGAAGTGGTACAACTTTATCGCAGGATTGTGTCTTGAATTTGATTCTACATGTCTTGATTAAGTCTAAGAGCGAGCTACAAGATAAGCAGGAGGAGGCAGCAGAATTCTGGAATGTACCATTAGGCTGTAGAGGAACAATCATTTGTTTTACTCTTCCAGCCCAAGGACAACTGAGCATGCTCAGTGGGCACATCATGCTCACTGACAGCCAGAATTAAAAGGAAACAGGAAAGAATGCAGGAGGAAAACTGGGATAGGCGGCTGTAACCCTGAACAGGAACATTCCACACTGCAACATTTTGTTACAGATTCCACTTGCATTCACCAAAATTCACAACTATGTTTGGCTTAGTGAGAGGGATATGGAAGCTTCTGCTGGTTGTGAGGAAGCCATGGCTTTCCCTTCATTTCTTTAAAACCCTGCCTGGAAACAGAGCAGGAACACAGCAAGAAAGGCTGACGACAGCATTTTAGGGCATGACTTGAATGTTGCCATCATGGGTCCTCCTGGGTAAAGCATTTCCCTCCTCTTTAAAGCGCTGGCCCAAGTTTATTCATCGCTAGCAAGGCAGGGATCGCAAGGAATGGATGCATCTCTTGGGATGTGAATTTCAGTTGTCCAAGCTTCTTAAGATTTCAGTCTTAAATTCTGTTCTTCACATGTTGGTAACATTCTGGTTTTTTTTTCAAAAACAAAAAAGCAAATCATCATGAAAATACACCAGCAGTTTAGTGTGCACTTCACCAGATATTTTGTGTGCAGTTTGGACTAATAAACAATTTCAGCAAGCAACTTCCCACCATATAATGAATTTTTGTATGCTATTTTCAGAACTATAGGTATTGTTCTGCACAACTTCCCCTAGCTTACGCATTTTTGTAAGCATTATACGTGGGATGCGGGTGGCGCTGCAGGTTAAACCACAGAGCCTAGGGCTTGCCAATCAGAAGGTCGGAGGTTCGAATCCCTGCCACGGGGTGAGCTCCCGTTGCTCGGTCCCAGCTCCTGCCAACCTAGCAGTTCAAAAGCACAAAGTGCAAGTAGATAAATGGGTACAACTACGGCGGGAAGGTAAACGGCATTTCCGTGCGCTGCTCTGGTTTGCCACAAGCGGCTTAGTCATGTTGGCCACATGACTCGGAAGCTGTATGCTGGCTCCCTCAGCCAACAAAGCGAGATGAGCGCCGCAACCCCAGAGTTGGCCACGACTGGACCTAATGGTCAGGGGTCCCTTTACCTTTACCTTTAAGCATTATACTTGGCTGCAGAACTGCATTACAAAATTTGAAGAAGTGTAGATTTTCAGCCATGTCTCAGTTTGCATATTGTTTTGAAAATTTGATGGGTGCGCCTTTAAATGCAAACTGAATGAATTTCTCCTTCACCCCGCCTGTGACCCAAAACCTGCCTTTAACCCAAACATGCATTTGGGATCCCATTTCTTCTTCCCCCTTATTTTACCATATATTTGTTGGGTTATATCATCATCATCATCATCATCATCATCATCATCATCATCATCATTTTATTACCTGCCCTTCACCCTGAGGTTCCAGGGTAGGTTATAACACTTTAAAATACAGTCTAACATAGTTTTAAAACTAACCAAAAAAAAACAGTCACAAAAAATAGGGTGGATCCTGATTTGGTCGCAGCTGGGGGGGCTATCAGGAGACTGATAGCTTTGCCATATTTCAAGAGGTACAAAAAGCTTTTTCAGGGCAATCGCCTGATAGCACCTTCACTGCCACAGAGCCAGAGCCAGAAACCCACCACTGATTGCAAAATATACTGAAGAGAGTGTAAAATATGTTGCTCTCCTAGGCCAAGTATCATGTTGCTAAAATCAAATGCTCCTCCACCCTCTAATTCATTTATTTAGAAGGTATCTGGGTCTAAGAATCTATTCTCTTGAATTTGTGCCTCTCAGCTTAACAAGTTGGATTGTGCATATCAATCGCTGTGCAGAAATGAGATCAGGATCCTCCGGTAGATCTTGAGGTGATTGGCAGTACTGTAGATCAGTAAGGATTTCCGACTCCCAATTGTTTAAAAATTGCAACTGCAAAATGACTTCTTTAGCCTAACTTAAGCAGCTGAAATGAGGAAAGCTGGGGCAACTCAGTCAGATGGGAGGGGTACTATGATGATGATGATGATGATGATGAAGGCTGGATTTTCTTCTCTTTAGAAAAGGAAAAGAAGCAGTAGACCACACAGAACTACCATTTTCTCTCTCTCCTGCTCTCACCAGCAAGGCTAGGCCCTTCTTCCCTTCACAGTTTGCTTGTTTTCCTTTTCCCTCACCCATTTTTCCTTACTTGTTGGGTCTTTTTATACTGTAAGCCTGAGGGAAGGGGCTGCATTATTTCTGTGGATTTGCAAGCTGCTCTGTGAGAGCTTTTCCAGCTAAAATCCTTTGTCTAAGAAGGACTGTGAGTATTTCTAGGACGAATGTGAAACTGTGACCCTCCCTTGTTATTTTTACTATTGGTTGCTGAATGCTGTTTACGTAATCTTGTTATATATGTATTGGAATATGGTCTTTTGTATGTTGTCGTGTTGCTATTGAATTGCCATGTTATTATAAGATTGTTTTTGTAGTGTTTGTTTGTTTGAAATGCATTATTGTTTTTGAAGTGTTTGAAATGTATTCCTCTTTGCTGCAAACAGCTTTGGGCATGGCACAAATAAAAGGAATGAATAAGCAAAACTACCCCACACAGGCAGGGGGTTACAGTGCAATCCCACCCTTATCTATTCATGCAGTCATGGCATTGTAGAGGTCTGCTCAGAAGTAAGCCCTACTGAGTTCCGTGGGGCATATTCCCAAGTAAATATAACACATAGCTGCCACCCTAAGGGCCAAACTAGACCTGACCCCATCAAAGTCATGGGCGGCTGCATGAATGAGGTTTCCCCCCTTTTTCTTTTAAAAGTAAATCGAAGTCAGGCTGATCCAGATGGGGAGGGGGCTTTCACCCTTTGCCCCCCTGCCATTTGTACGGCAAGGCAAACTCCCTTCCTTGGAAGTCCTGGAACCGCAGCCTTTGCCGGGATGCAGGTAAGGCTGCTCTCCTCCCCAGCGCTTTCCTGGGAGTAAGTCCACTTGCGAAGCTGAGTGCCGGGATGCTTTTCCCCAGGACTGGGATCCCGAGGAAGCCCCCGGGGAGGGGGAGGCCGCCAGCCCTTCCCCGTGGCGGGCAGCAGGGCGGAGCAGGTGATCCCTCCCGGCGGAGGCGAGTTCCCGCCCCTGCGCTCTGACTCGGCGGCGGCGGCGCTGCACCCTCGGGCCGCCCGGGCGGAGCAGCGCAGGGAGGTTCCTCCGTCGACGGCGGGAGGGCACTTCAGCGGCGGAGAGGGCAGCGCCGCGGGCCGGATCCCGCCCCTGAGCTGAGCATGGCGGCGGCGGCGGCGGCGGCGGAGCCGGGAGCCGCGCAGGCCGGAGGGGGCTGACTTGGAGCCGCCTGCGGGCTGGAAGCGCCGAGCGGGGAAGAGGCAGAGAGCGAGCGAGCGAGCGAGCGGGGAGGGGATCCCTCCCAGCCCCGGCATGGCCCGCTGGATCCCCACCAAGCGCGAGAAGTACGGCGTCGGTGAGTGATCGCAGGCAGAGGGATCGCTCTCCCCCCACCCCCGCCCCTTACTGTACTTGCGGTTCCCACGTGCAACAACACGCGTGCCGCCTGCCTCTTCTTCCTTGGCCCGGGTCGTGGGGACGCGCCCAGCATCATCTGAATTAACCCTCTGCTTGCTTGCTGAGCTTCCTTCCCAGTATTTCCCGCTCTCCTCGCCCTGGATAAAGTCCATCCTACGGCAGAGCCGCCTCCCACCCCCGTCTTAGATCAGATAACACCCTCGTTTGTGTGAATGGTTACATTTCCCTGCGCGGGTCGGCTCAAAAACACCACCCATTGAGTTCAATGGGCCTTACTCCCGGAGGAAGCGTGTGTAGGATTGCAGCGCGTTTGGGGCAACGTTAACTCCACGTCAACTGGGGAGGAATAAATCTTGCTTCTTCCTTCTCTCTCCAGTCTCCACACCCCCCTCTTCTTCTTTGAAAGTTTCTGGAGGAGAGCATTCAAGATCCTTTAAGCTGATTGGTTACCCATTAACACCTTTTTCTGATCTGTCATCCCGCCTGGATGGGGAGAGGGGGGCGGGTGGATTCCCTCTGCTCCACACCCAAAGGGACCTCTGATTCACGCTGCAGGCTGCGGAGGGTTGTAAATGGGGAATAGGGAAGCATTGCTCTGTGTGAATTGACGTGGGGGGTGTGTGGGGGGGGTGTAAGGCTGCATGTTCTGACAAAGGTCACTCTGGCCTTCGCTGCTTTCATGGTCTGCTTATGGGGCTTTTCCATAGAAGTCATTCTTTCCAAGTTAAAGTGTCTTGGAACCAGGGCTTTTTTCCAACTCAGTTCTGGCTCCTCTCAGGTGGGCACCAATGCCATTATAAGAGAAGAAGGGAGGCGTTCATGGTGAGTTCCGGACCTCTTTTTCTAGAAAAATGGCACTGCTTGGAACAGTCACCCAGCAACCTTTTTCAGATCTGGGATTTGCATTATTATTATTATTATTATTATTATTATTATTATTACCTTTTCCCTCAAAGCAGCTTACAGATAAAATAAGAGCAGCTAAAAACATAAGGGAGAACTCATTAAAAACAATTAAACATTAATAGAGTTAAAAATGTATACAGCACATGTATAAATACACACACACAAAATTTCTTAGAAACTTAAAATCACAACAAAATTGGCACTGCACCAGCCCCCTCATTAAAAGTAGATACCCCACCTGTGTGACCATTTCTTTATTTCTCTATTTATACCAGTGCTTCTCAAACTTGAGTCTCCAGCTGATGTTGGACTAACCTGCGCCCCCATCATCCCTGACCACTGGATGATGGGAGTTGTAGTCCAGCAACAACTGGGGAAATACTGATTTGTACAATATATTTATGTGCTCTTGTGACTAACCCTCGGTCAGGCCGTGATGCCTAGTGGTGGGTCTTTTGTGCCCGGTGAAGACTTAATGCCTGTGGCACTCCACATGTTGTTGGACTCCAATTCCCATCATCCCTGTGCTGGCTGGGACTGATGGGAGTTGCAGTCCAACAGCATCTGGAGAGCCCCAGTTTCTTGCCTTAAGAAAAATCCATTGTGACCCAGAAGTGTTTTCCTCTATTCTCAATGGTGTAAGAGTTGGTTGAGGTTGCTCAGTGAGGCGCTTTGTATGTGCTCAGAGACACTTCACACGTTCTCGTGCAGAGTGCTTAACTGATAACAGGTGGTGGGACTAAGCGGGGCCCTGACCAAAATCAAGTCCTGTTCGTGTTCGCTGGGTCTTGGGGGTTAGAGCACTGGATTTAGACTGGAGAGGCTTGAGTTCAAATGCTGGCCTGGCCACAAAGATTGCTAGGTGAAGCTGGCCTGGTCTGCCTCACAGGGTTGTTGTAATAATTGTAAAAGGGTGAGGGCGAGAGTTATGTATGGTTCCTTGATGTTCTATGGAAAGCTGGAATAAAAATGCAACCTCTTCCCCAATGCCTCTTCCAATCTTCCCCCAAAGATTGCTGCTCTAATGTCACTGCAAAATGGCATCCTTTTGTTTCAACTTTCAGTTTTATTCCATGCTTGCAGCACTGTGTTTTCATTTGACTTGCCTTATTTTGCCTTTTAAGCCCCCACCAGGGTGCCATCAGGGCAGAAATCCAGGGTGCCACTTGGCAAGAAGGAGCTCCCTGGCCCCCATGCAGTATGGATGGCCCAACCCATTTTGATATGTGTAAAGTCATAAAATCATTAGGTTTGAGGCCTAGTTACCAATCAACACCTAGGGTAGAGGTTCCCCAAACCGTTTTATAAATGGTTTTCTTTTCAGTTCTGTTCTGGTCACCTTATCTCAGAAAGGATGTCTTTGAGCTGGGAAAGCTGAAGAAAAGGGCAAGCAAAACAGACCTGTGAGTTGGAGCACCTTACCTAGAAGGAAAGGCTGAAGGAGTCTTCCCCATCCTGGTGCCTTTCAGGTGTTCTGTTCTACAGCTCCCGCCAGCCCCAGCCAGCAAGGCTGGGTGTTGTGGTCCTAAATGTCTGGCGGGCACCAGGTTGCAGGAGGGTGGGCAGAAACATTGACAGGAGGGAAGATTCATAAGTGAGTTTAAAAGAAAAGAAAAAGACAAGAAGGAGCTGCAACAAAATGTTGCAACATGAAGGTCTCCCTATTCAGTATTCCAGCTTACAGTATTTCCTTCCATTGCCTCCCTGGCTTCCTGTCCTTGCTCCTTTAAAGTACTTTAGTACAGTCGTACCTTGGAAGTCAAATGGAATCCGTTCCGGAAGTCCGTTCAACTTCCAAAACGTTAGAAAAACAAAGCACAGCTTCTGATTGGCTGCAGGAAGTTCCTGCAACCAATGAGAAGCTGTGAAAGGCCTGGCGGACATTCGGGTTCAAAAAGAACGTTTGCAAACCGGAACAGTCACTTCCGGGTTTGCGGTATTCGGGATTCAAAATGTCTGAGTTCTGAGGCGTTTGGGATCCAAGGTATGACTGTACCGTATTAAGTAAATTTAATACTGAACTTTTAGTCTCAACTGCACAGTTACCTCTCCCTCTTATAAGTTTTTTTTAATTATTTGTGCAAACCTTCTGGGTTCCCTGAAGTCTACTGAAGCCTCCCTCTTTTGTGTGTGAATAGTACCATTTTGGCTATATAACCAGCAGTGCTCACAACCTGAATGTAGGCAATAGATGGACTTGGGATGTTGCTGGAACTTTGAGGCATAAAGAAATAAATCTTTATGAACAATGTAGGGCATTCAGTTTGATGCCTTTGATTGGGAGTTAGACAAATTCATAGTGGGCAAGTTTATCAGTCCATGGAAGCTAAGCAGAACCTCCAAGGACAGAGGCAGTGTACCTCTGAATATCATGTGGTGAACTATAGCAAGTAGAAGGTGCTTTGCCTTCATGTTCTGCTTATGGGCTTCGCAAAAGTGTTTGGGTGGCCATTGCTGGAAATTGAATGCTGGCCTAGATGGGCCATCCATCTTGATCCAGGCAAGGACTCTGAATATGTTCAGGTTCTCACTGAGAAGAGAAAGGCCAGAAATCTTGCTGCATTCTATTGTCTGCCCTGCCAGGATCAACTGGAGTCAAGGGGTGCTTGTTGGTTGTCCTTGATTGCTGGCTTTCTCTTTCTTTCTGGTGGAACAGAAGAGTGAAATTCCTTAACTGCCCACTGGAACTCCAAGCAAGATTCCAGTGTCTTCCTACCCCTATGATGAGGTGAGATGTTGTGCTTTGGAAACCCCTGGACTTCTTCGCCTTCTCTCTCTGCTGGGGACACTGGAGGAATTTGATCTTTGCGATACAGATTGTACTAATGCCCAGATTAGAACATAGCAGTCTGTCTGATTCTGCACTGTTCTGAGCGGTGCGTTGCAGTTCTTGTCTCAAAACTATCAACCGTATAATGTTTTTAAGAATGTGGCCTGTAAGATAAAATACTATGCGAAACATTGAGGTGTTTTATTATTTTGACATAGTTGGTTGTATCCAACTAACTTCTACTTAGAGTAAACCGTAAATTAGCCAAGTCCGTTGAATTCAGTGGGTTTGCTCTTAGAATGATTAGCGTTTGACACAACCAATGTTTTGAAATACAATATATTCAATATATGTATTTAAATGCAAACTTTTGTGCAGATAATGTAGAAAAAGGACAGAACATACTTAGGGCTGATCACTTAGGGCTAGTGAAAGTGACATGAGCTGGAACCGTACTCATCCTGCAATTGTACTCTCTGACCTGGGAGTAAGCCCCATTGAATTCAGTAGGACTTACGGTTAGAAATGTGCTGTTGTGCATCCTTGCTCTGCAAGACCAGTTCCTCGATACAGGATTGCACTTGGCTTCCCTGCAGGTCAAAGATCTGTTGCCTCTCTTTGCTTCTGTTGCCTCTCTTTGCAAAGCGGTTGGGCCCGCTTTGCACATGTCAGCCCTGTCCTTAGGACGGTTTTGCACCTTGGATGCCAGAGCAGATCGGGATGTATCACCAGCCAAACACCCTGAGATGGGGATGCAACACACACATACACACACACACACACACACACACACACACACACACAGAGCAAGCTAGGAGCGGGCAAGGATGAGTGCTGTCTCCCTGCTTTGCATTGCTCACTCGCCTCCCCAGCCCCCAGCCCCTTCCCCTCCAATTTCTCCTCTGAGCTCTGGTGTGCATCCAGCTGATCTCACCACTCCTTCACACACACCCCGCCTGATTCTCCACGCTCTTTCACCCATCCACTCAATTTCAGGCCTGGGCCAGAGTTACTTGTCCCTGCCACTGGGCGCAGAGAGATTCGGGAGCGCTGGCAGTTTCACTCGCGGTATGCCACCGGGTGAAGCTGCTGTTGCACTCTGGCCATCATACCAGTCCTGGGTGATGTATGAGTACATCGCCTAGGCCTACTCAGTGCCCAGGAAGCTATGGGCTATGTAATCTGAACAACTGATGTTTGGCATAAGTCTCTGTGCTTGTGGCTGCCATTATGGATAGGGCAACAAACGGTGCAGAATGCAAAACATTTCATGTCCTGACCGGTGTGATTCATGCTCATCTCTCCTTATAGTTCCTGATATTTCTCCAGGCCCAGCCTGCACATTATCAAGCTTATCTCTTCAGCCATAAGAACTAGAAACTTTAAGAAGAAGACAAAGGGCCACAGAGTCTCAGAATGTTGAATTCTGTTGCAGGACACCAACTTGTACAAGCACATATGTGGACAAGATGTGTCCAGACGTTTGCTGGACTATGCAAACTCTGGTCCCTGAGCAAGTGGAGGGACGCAAGAAAAATATCTCTTGCAGACCTTCCCACTTAGCATGGGGAGAGGTTGAGGGCTGAAGGTCTGAGGTAATGTGTCTGGGCACATTGGGCTGGGGGTTGTGCGTGCAGGTCTGCCCCACCAACCTGCGATACACAATTTGTGTATTTAGGCAGTCACCTGAACACAGCTATAGTGTGCAGACCTCCATGATGTTACTCTTTCTAATTTCTCTAGATGTATTTAATTTTTTGATTCAGAAGCTGCTTGGAATATAGTGGTACCTCGGGTTACATACACTTCAGGTTACATATGCTTCAGGTTACAGACTCCGCTAACCCAGAAATATTGCCTCGGGTTAAGAACTTTGTTTCAGGATGAGAACAGAAATTGCACACCGGCAGCATGGCGGCAGTGGGAGGCCCCATTAGCTAAAGTGGTGCTTCAGGTTAAGAACAGTTTCATGTTAAGAACAGACCTCCAGAACGAATTAAGGTCTTAACCCGAGGTACCACTGTACTTCCTCAAAGTGGATATAATGGACTGAACAGGCTGCTTCTAATCCTTCGTGCCTTGACTGAGCATACTAGCATTCTTTATTCTAGTGGCAGTCTGCATGGCCCCACACTAGTGTTTTATCAGACATTTTTTTAAAAGCACTTCCCTTCCTTTTGCCTTCACAGGCACGCTTCTGACCCTCTTTTGTGGAATCTTAGGGTTCTCCCTCATCTTGATCTACGAGTTCCTCTTCTCACATTAGTCATACATACATGGATGTTTTCATGTACACATAACTCACTTCCCCATGTGTGGTCTCTTCTTCCTTAATGCAGCTTGGTGTCCCCCCACCGCAGTGGTCTCCTCTATCAGTCTGAGTTAGGCTACGGACATCCTTTGCATCCACTACAGAACCTCCCAAGTTCAGTCTCCAGCATCTTCATTGACAAAGAAGAAGTGGGACCTGCAACAAAATGTTGCAGCATGCCGTGCTGCTTTTCAGTGGTCCAGGCACCTCATGCAATTCTCTCTTTCCCCACACTCCTGACCCACAATCAGTTTCCATTCTTTGGCCACTGAGCATGCCCAGATATAATCAATTTTGGGGTCCCCCATGCTCCATTTGGCTTTTGTTTCATTTTGTTGGTGGGTTATATGATGTCTCCTGACAACACTGTTTCCCATAGTTTCCAGTCTATTCCCACATCAGTTTTCTTTCCCCACAAAAAACCCAGTTTCGGGTTTTGTTTTGTTTTTTAAAGTGGGTTTGCTGCACAATAGCACCATATTCACTTTAATAGAATTTGCTGATATGCAATTGAATCACACTTGCAAAATATTAACAGTCTAGGAGCATCCCATATCACTTGATGAGTTATCACCAGATGATATAATGTTGAATATATAAACTGTTTCCACTGGAAAGTGTGGCATACTTGTGGGATTTCACACATTCATGGATACTCCAGGCTTTGTGATTAATTCGAATGCATGCATCCTTGCTAAGAGCATAATGTATAGAATCGTAGAGTTGGTCAGTTAGTCCAGCTCCCTGCAATGCAGGGATCTCAGCTCAATCATTCATGACCGATGGCCATCCAACCTCTGCCTCAGACCCCGGAGATCCATTGTCCGTCAGATGGCAGTGCTGGCCTGGACAGACAAAGAACTTGGCCTGGTGTAAAGCAGCATCCCACGTTTTATTTTGAACTTTGGCACAGATATCAAGAGTACAGAAGAAGCACATTTGAAAGTGCCTTGGGTCGAGTCCGAAGGGTATATGTGCCTGGCATTTGGTGCATTTCCTTTTAAAAAGCTCAGAGGGAGAAACCAAAGGTTCACATGGCAGGATTGGAGAACCTCAGGCCCAGGGGCCAGATGTGGCCCTCGCCCCCTCTATCTGGCCGCCAAGGCTCTCGTCCAAAGCACCCTCCCCAGGTCTTATATCTCGCTGGTTCCACTTAGAACTCTTGTTGTGTGTTTCTGCCTGCCTGGAATGGATGCTTGTCTTGATGGAGGACACTACAGTCTGAGTGAGAGTGAAAATTAGCCTACTTTAAAAATGTGAAATTCACATTTGTTTCCCTGCCCGCTTTTGCCATCCACCACTGGCATTGGAAGGTTGCCCAGAAGGAAATGTCCTTGAGGATCTACTTCTGTGTAATTTAGAGGCACACATAAAATTCTGCACATGTGCACCCTTCAGACGCAGACAGGGCTAGAGAAGTCTGGGGTGTTTTGTGGTGTGTGTGTATATCTGTTCTTCAGGACAGAATGTAAAATGAAGACCATGGAGAATTGAAAATCATACATACACTTGCCCAAGTTCCTTGCAGATACAAAGAGCCTCCAGAAACCAGGAGCAACACAAATAGCCCTTCCCAAGCTTGTTTATAAGTTCATACTTCTATGGATGGAGCCTTTTCCAAGAGAGATGCTCAGATAGCCTCTACATAAAGCTGCTATGCTGGTAAAAAGCATTTTATTAATTGGAATGTCTGTAGCCTAAAGGAAGAGCACGTGTCCTGCATGCAGAAGGTCCACAGCATCTCCAGCTAGGGCTGCAGATGCTCCCTTCCCCCGCTCAAAACCCTAGAGAGCTGCTGCTAGTCTGTGTAGACAGTACTGAGCTAGATGGAACAACTGTCTGACTTGGTATAAGGTAGCTTCCTATGTTTGCAATTTGATTACAGGGTACCTTTGCAAAAAGAAGTATTTGATAATATGTATGTTGAATGTCAATAACTGAAATTGACAAGGATTAGGGTTCATCATGGGGAGTTCATTAGCACCTCCTGGGGCACTGTGATGTTATCTGGGGTCTGTAATCCTTTGTGGTGTAAATTCCTGTGGGGTTTGAGAGACCTTCCTTTTTCTTTCAGCTCAAAACTCGCTGGATGCAAAAATAATAAAATCCAAAAGTACTGAGCAGTTAGTTGTAGCAGAAGCATAAAGCAGCCTATTGTGCTGTTAAAACATTTTCAGTATGTTGTGGGCATTTATACCACACTTCCTGGGATACGCCATGTCTCCCTGCCCTGTTATTTACTTTAATTGGGGTCTAACTAACCCCAGTGCCCTTTTAGTAAAACATTCATTTAAAAAAATGCTGTGGAAGGAAGGTTTGAAACATGGTTGAACATTGCATCAGGCTATGTGGCTGGAGAGAAAATGTTGATCTGTCTTTATACTCATTTGGGGTCACTTGTGGTTCCAAATGCATAGGAAAGCAAATGGTTAAGCCCTGCAGTTAATTTTGCTTTTCCAGCAGTTCGTCCAACAGCACCCAGGCTTCCAGGCTGATGAACAAAGAAGTTTCGTTTTCTTTGAACCCTTGTCAATTCCAGAGGGTTGGCATGTGGGTGTTATTGACTTGGTATCAGTTCCTAACTTGTTTACAACATACATATGACATGCAACATTGTCTTATCTAAATGCGACCGCCCCACCTCCTTCCAATGGGTGTGTTAAGACTGCACATGCTGAACTTTGTTTTTTCTGTAGTTGGAGATGACTCATTTGGAAGAGATGGCTTTGTTGTATGGATGTAACTTCACTGGGGGGCATGTGAGTTGCAAATACGAGTTGCTAAAACTACTGTTGTAGGAGTCTTAGGACCAGCGGTGGGTGCTGGCAGGACAGGACTTTGGGGCAGAGGTCTGGAGTCCCCCTCAGCAGAATAACCAGCCCCCCCCCCATCAGCAGGGGTAGCTTAGCATCTGCTACTCAGGCAGATTCAAGGTTCTTGTATTGCTTTACAAAGTCCTGAACAACTTGGGTCCAGGAAGCCTCAGGGATTGCCAGAACCCTTATATTCTAGCTTGATCACTAAGTTCATCCGCAGGAGCATCTTTAGTTATTCCCAGAGGTGGTGAGTCCTGTTTGACAACAATGAGAAATAGAGCCTTCAGTGTCATCAGCCCAGTCCTGTGGAACACCCTGCCACTAGAGATTCAGCAGGCACTTTCTGTACCAACTTTGAAACACTTGCTGTAAACTTTTCTCTTCCACCAGGCCTGTGCAGGCAATCCCCCACAATAGTCTGTTGATGTTTGTTCTTAATTTATTTTGCTTTTAACTTGTTTTTATGATTTTATTGTTTGGTTTTATGTTTTGATATTGTTGTAAACTGCTGTGATATATTTATTACAATATGGAGGGATATAAATATTTTTATAAACAAATAAGCACATTTTGAAGTCAGTGCAGGAATGCAGATAACCATCTGAAAAGGTAATGTAGCCGTTTTGGTCTGTCATAATAAATAAGAATGATGAAAGATTAAAGAAACATACAGTGGTACCTCTGGATGCGAATGGAATCCGTTCCGGAGCCCCGTTCGCATCCTGAAGCGAACGTAAGATGCGACTGCACGTCTGTGCATGCGCGGGTCGCGTCTCACCACTTCCGCGCATGCGCATGATGTCATTTTGAGCGTCTGCGCATGCGTGAGCGGCGAAACCTGGAAGTAACATGCTCCATTACTTCTGGGTTGCCACAGAGTGCAACCAAAAAATATTTAAGCTGAAGCGTATTCATCCTGAGGTATGACTGTATTGAAAGATGTTCCAGTAGCACCTTAAAGCTCAACTAAGTATAAGCTTTTTAGGTATGAGCCTGGATCTTCCCCTCATGAGGGCTAGTAACTGGGGGTGGGGGCAGTGGTGTATGTTGCGGGGGGGGGGTTAAGGATTTACTTGACTGGTGAACTACATGCCACTTTCTGATTTTCCAGGCTTTGAAATAGAATTGACACATCAAACCACTGATAAAATACTGGAGAGTAAACTTAATATATGACTTTTAAAATAGATTGCACTTTAAGCAGTGGGAGCAGGCAATAAAGCCCCCCCCCCTTAAGTATTTTCTTTGTTTCCCAAGGACAATGAATATGGCTAGCTGCAGAGTAATGTATCTGAAGAAGGATGCAAGCAGAGCCATTTATTTTAGCAATGCAAGTGGGAAAACCTCTTGCCTGGACATTTTTATAAAGTTACTGTAGAACAGGTTAAGTGTATGTGAAGGTGTTAATTTTGTTTAAATGCAATGCTGCAATTGATATTGTCCCCATTAGAATTATGACCAGTGAGCCTCCTGCCCTAAACTCTTGTTTCATTCCTGTTGGTTTGAGTTTGCAAAGGTCTCTGTGCATTTGTGGGCTGGTCGCCTCCAGGGTGTGTAGCCCAAGTACTGTATTGGGCAATATGCAGTTAAATTGGATTGTACTGTCTCATGCAATCAGCTCTCATAAAACTTCACAGAGTTTTTGTGATCAAATATACTCATCACACAATTAATTCTAAATGATTTGTTTGGCACAGAACACCAGAGGGACTGTTCCCTGTTTTTAGTACATTAATTTATTCTCTAGACTTTATTTAGATTGTCAACAACAACAACAACAGAATTTATATACCGCCCTATACCCGGAGGTCTCAGCGGTTTCATGTAGATGAAACAAATTTGAAAATGTGTAATGTTTTTACTTTCCTTTTCACTTTGAACATAAAATGTTTTAACTTAGCACCCACTTTAACCCAAACATGAATCTGGGAACCTATTTCTTATCTTCCCCACCCCCCTTGTGCTGGTAGTGCGGCCACAGCCTGATAGCAGATCCTAACCCACTGTTCAAACCCAGTGATTTAGCCTATATCACGATACTGGTTATAGTTATTAAATTTAGAAGTATAAATGCCTTACAGTGCAATGTGGTATGTGTCTGTAACCTCAGCGCCTAGGACTTGCCGATCGCATGGTTGGCGGTTCGAATCCCCGTGGCGGGGTGAGCTCCCGTCATTCGGTCCCAGCTCCTGCCCACCTAGCAGTTCGAAAGCACCCTTAAGTGCAAGTAGATAAATAGGTACCGCTGTATAGCGGGAAGGTAAACGGCGTTTCCGTGTGCTGCTCTGGTGCCGGTTTGCCGGAGCAGCTTGTCACGCTGGCCACGTGACCCAGAAGTGTCTGCGGACAGCGCTGGCTCCCGGCCTCTAGAGTGAGATGAGCGCACAACCCTAGAGTCTGTCAAGACTGGCCCATACGGGCAGGGGTACCTTTACCTTTTACTAAAAGGTAAAGGTAAAGGGACCCTTGACTATTAGGTCCTGTCGTGACCGACTCTGGGGTTGCGGCGCTCATCTCGCTTTACTGGCTGAGGGAGCCGGCGTACAGCTTCCAGGTCATGTGGCCAGTATGACTAAGCCGCTTTTGACGAACCAGAGCAGAGCACGGAAACGCCGTTTACCTCCCCACCGGAGCGGTACCTATTTATCTACTTGCACTTGACATGCTTTCAAACTGCTAGGTTGGCAGGAGCAGGGACCGAGCAATGGGAGCTTACCCCGTTGCGGGGATTTGAACCGCCGACCTTCTGATCGGCAAGCCCTAGGCTCTGTGGTTTAACCCACAGCGCCACCCACTGAGTGGAGCTTACTCCCAGCTTAATGAGCATATAGGATTGTAGCCTCAGTTTTGTTCAAGCAATAATTGCACATCTACCCAGTATTCAAGATAGAACAGCCTGCTGCTACCAAGTACATCTGGGTAATTTGCTGTTTAGGGGAAAATAATATAGTTCTCTAATGTGACAGTGTGACATGACTGCATACATGCTGCAAACAAAGATCTGTTTTTCAAGCTGTCCATTTGGACTAAACTCCATGTTAGCATGTAGATACTGCACAGGGGCACAGGGTTGGCAAGGGGGATATTTTTCTGAAGCAAAGCTTGCAGAGAGAGGAAGTATAACTCTTCCTTGTCTATCATGATCAGAATTAAAATACTGTATCCCTAATCCATTCTTGAATGATTGGGGGGGGGGGCAGATATTGCCATTGGGCCAAAGACACATTTCCTTCTGATATATTGTGAGGCACCTATGCCATTTTATTTTTGGGTTGATGGTTTATTCAGTCTCCTGATTACATAATGATGGATGCCCTAAAATAAACTCGTCTGCATTGCTTTAAAATAACATGCACACTCTTCCTATAATTTTACTAACCCAAGCATGCCGTTTCAGCCTTGGTTTTCTTACAGGCTGCCGGCCTTAACTGCCTTCTCTGCTTCTTCTGGGATGCAGACTTATAATTTCCCAGTTGTCTCAAAAAAGCAACTAAGAATGAGATCCTCAGTTTGTATATAATCCTCCGTAAGTGTGCCGGAATAAAAATGTATTTGCCAGTTGGGAATGTTAGTGCCAGGCAAGCCTCCTTGAGAGAGTGTTTCATGAACGGGGCTCCCTGGCTGAAGAGCCTCCTCTTTGATTGTTGCCCACTTCACCTGTAACAAGAAGGGAATGGTCACCTAAGAGCACAGGTGGGAGAAGGCATCCCTCCTGGAACAATGGAAAGGCAATTTCTTTGGAATCTCTAGATAGCCCCCGTGAATACTATTTCCACACATCAAATCTGATAATGTAATTAATCACACTGTGATGTGATTCCATATCATTCCCTTCAAGGGCAGGTGTGTGAGAGATGCTTCATCAGAAGTATCCTGAAAAAAAGACCAACAGTGTAATGCAGACTGGGGGAGCCCATAGGGGTGGAGAATGACAGCCAATAACAGTTATTCACCTGCCTGATTACTGTTCCTGTTTGCAGATGGGCATATGAGCTAATTGAATTTACAGTACGCTTTCCCATTTCAGTAGAACTTTCTGACATTCTTACCCCCAGTGTATCCTTTACTCCCTCCCTTAGGGTAATATAACTGCCAATATATTTGGAACAGGTGGTACTAATGCTGCACAGGGCATCGCGCTCTAGCAGGTCCAGCTTGGTCAGATACCTCTCCAGTGGAAGTGTCATTCATTCCTTCTAATTCTGGAGTTCAAGCAGTGAATACAGTTGCTTATGGAGTCCAAGCAGCATCACACCCACACAAGAGAGAAACAGAACCACTCTGGGGGTGGGTGACCCGATGATTTGTAGAACTGCAAGCAATCTTTAGGAAAAAGAACTCTCAAGAGCAGTCAATAAATGCCCCCAACACCCCAGTGAAGGCAGACCATGGCTATAGTCTTCTTCTCCTTTGGCAATCACTCGTAGCCGAGTAAGATCGTCTTCCATAAACACGGTTTTAACAACGAGTCCATAATTTGGGTTGGGTTTTTGGAAGACGCCTGCGCGTGAATTTGTTTTATGTGTGTAGATCAGTGCTCGCTGACCAACGCACAGTCTTCACAGTAGGGCTCTGTTCCGATGGCATGAAGTAGTCACAACAAACCGGTAGATTCCAATCTGCTGCAGCCTTCATCCGCCTTCACAGCCGTTGTAACATACCGCTTGTTATCATCCTCCTGTTCTGCTGTTGAGGACTTCTTGGATCATTCTTTGTCTAGCCACTTCCCTTTGACCTTACCGCCTTGGGTGACCCTGCTGGGAGTACGAGATTCCCGCTCACAAGGGTCATAGGAACATGTAGGGCCACTCACCATGACAAGGTGATGAGCCAGCAAGCGGGCTTGGCTATAGTATGCCACCATTAATAGTAGTAAAGTGACTGTTCTTTTCTGGATTATTATTTGGGGGGGGGGGGGGGCTTTCTGCTGCATGACACCATAGTTATTCAGCTAGTGTTCTGGAATACTTTAAAAAAGAAACCTCCACTTTTTAATTCTATTGCAAAAAAAAAACACCTCCACACTTTGTGAAATCTTCGGAATGAATCCTCAGTCTTTTCATTTGGGTGACATGTTTAGAAACATGCTTCCGGTTTCTGTGTGGAGGGGTTGGGGGTTGGTGGGTGTGGTGTGAGAGACATCTGTCTTGTGCCACTTCCCCTGACTGGTGCCAGCTGTCAGTTTGTGAGCTCAGTTCAGAGGAGAGAGATGGCAGATGGAGAGACACAATGGCACTGACCCAAGTCCTGCCCATAACAACAGTCATTAGATGCAGATAGAATTTCACCACAGTAACCAGGTTTGCCATAGCTCAGGCAAACATGCAGAACTTCTTCTAATCTCCCATACTCCCACAAGATTAGAATTCCGGCTGATAGGCATTGCATTTTTCTTTAATGCTGCAAAAGGGCTACCCCTCTGCACATTACTGACTACAAGACATGAATGTGCGTAGGGTCTGCCTACATCTATGGAACATTTGTCAAATTGGAGAACAACCTGCCATTAGTGTCGAAAGGAAAACCCCACACTCACTCTGTCCAATACAAGTGGCATTTGATGCCACTATAAATGGTGGATAAATGGGCTCTCAGAAGGCGTTGGAGTCTACTTCGCTGGAGGTTTCTAAACAGTGGTTGGGAGGCCACCTGTCAGGGATGCTTTAGATGGGATTCCTGCATTGAAGGGGGCGGACTAGATGACCCTTGGGATCCCCTCCAAATCCACATTTCTGTGGATCTATGGTAAGTGCAGAAATGCCCTAACTGTAGGCAGGAGGGGATGGAAACTGAGGTGGGGGCCAGGGAACCAAGTGGGCAGGTATACTGAAGAGCAGTGTGCCACACTACAACGTTTTGTGACAGGTCCCCTTTTTTGTACTTAGTTCCTGTGTTGTGTTCAGTATAGAGAGTGCCGTAGTTGCCTCATTGATGCAAGACAGGAGAGTGGAGGGAATGTGCATTAGCAGGAGAAGTAGAATATTGTCTAAGGCAGCCTTTGCCAACCTGATGCCCTCCAGATGTTCTGGGTGACAGCATCCACCAGCCTTTCCCCATATAAGCCTACCTGGACCCTGCAGTCATCATCTGAGGTGCTTCTTTAGGTGCCTCCTCCATGAGAAGTCTGGAAGGTGGCAACACAATTATGGACCTTTTCTGCGGTGGCTCCTCATTTGTGGAACGCTCTTCCCAAGGAGGTTCACCTGGTGCCTTCAGGCGAAAATGTTCCTCTTCAGCCAGGCATTTGGCAGCTTAACATGTTTGTGTTTTTATTATGTATTTTGTGTTTAAATCTTGAATTCTTATGCTGTGAACTGCTCTGAGCTCTTCGGATGAAGGGCGGTATAAAAGTTTTAACATCATCATCCACCGCCACCACTTCTGTAGCACTGGAGGCTGCTCTTATTAGGGTGAATGGGGCTCTGTGCCTTAGCCTTCCCCCACTTGCCTGTTTTCTTCCCTGCCTGCTTTCTTATGGTCACGGGGTGGCTCTGCCTGGCTTCACCTTCTGTCGGCATTCCTGCTTTCTGCCTTCCAGTCGCAAAGGGCACTAACCGCTGCTGTTCTATAGATAATTCTCTTGCTGAGCCCCAGTGTCTACGTAGATTTTATTGCCTATGAATTCTTGGGATCAGAGCTGTGTAATTTGAATAAGGAAGTTTATTGTTAAGTTCAGAAACTTTGACCTAATGATAGCCAGCACCTTCCTTAAATAATCAGTCATGTCACCACCTTTAAGCACCCTGCCATGCTCAGATTCACAACAGCTAAAGGTTCCTACCCATTATCACCTCCGCATGAAGCAGTGGTGGCAATCACTGGAAATTCCACACGGGAGAATTTTGGGTGGGAAATGTGAGGCAGGTTAGATGAATGGTTCATGGCACCCAGTCGTGTGGTGGTTTTTTTTGGGGTGGGGTGCTAGCTGTGACGTTGTATTTTTACCGGCAGTGTTCCTATTCTTAAAAAGAAAGTCCACAAAGTTCCCAGCCTGCATTTGATTTCTTCCCTGGAGCTGTCAGAAGAGGGATAGAGAGAATCTTCCCTCCTGCAGCTGTTGGCATCCATCTGCCTTGAGAGACAATGGATTGAGCCTCCAGGGGTGAAGTCAAACCACTGCATTAGCAGCACCAAAATGACTTCTCTGGTGCACAAGCCTGGGCAGCGTGTATGACAGTCCTGGACTGCCCAGATGACAAGACCCCTCTCTTCGCCTTGCTAATGTGGTCCAAAGGAAAGGAAAGCAATGCGTTTGGCACCCGCTTAGCTGAAGGAGTTGCTGGAAGGAGGTGTAAAACGTGCTACCCAACTGCCTTAGGGACTCCACTCTGGATTTGTGTAGGGTTTAGCCTTTTCTTTTCCCAAAGATATACCACAAGGCAGCATAGAGTCAGAGTTTTCCTTCTCCCAGATGGACTACCTTCCCAGGTGGATGAGCTCCATCTTCCCCACACTTCCTTCTATACTACATGCAGAAACTGCTTTCTTGACTGTTGGACATACTATTGGTCTCGTCCACTCAATCTGCTGCAGCCTGTCTTCGCATGCAGAGGAAGTCCCTAACTCATTGAGGGTTTGAGAGCCATCAGCTACTCTCCTGGTTTAGCCAGCCAGTCTAAGCCATCCCCAGGGTGTAGCCACTATTGCATGCTGACAGCTTCTAGGAGCCACAGGTGAGAGCTGAATGGAGGGTGGGGGCCAAAGGTGGATAAACTACCCCCCGAAGGAGCACAACGTGTCCCCCACCAGAGGTACTACCCCTCCCCTAACACCCCATACATTCCCATCCTGCAGTAGCTCACTGCATTTCTATGCTGTGCACAGACCAGAGACTCCGCTCCTCTTCCACTAGTCCACCTAAATCACCTGCATGGGTTTCCATGAACTTGGAATGAGATGGCCTCCTGTGCCATCTCACAGGAGAATACAAGGCTGACTTATGTTTACTTGCTTCAAAAGAGTGATAACGTAGATGAAAGCCTCTTTTGTTTTTTAAATCTTAAGTGAAGTAAGTCAGTGCCTTAGGTGGGGTGCTGTCCCTAAGCAAATAGCCTCTGCCTGTCCTTTTAGAAGCAAATGACACAGGAGCCATCTGGGGGCAGAATCCAGCTCCATCTGGAGAGAGACTATGTTGAGGGTGTGCTTGGATCTCATCCTTAATGAATTGGCTCCTCTACATGTTGGCTATAGAAATTAGGAGTTTGGGATATTCAGAATCTGTACTTTAGTGTCTTCATTGACTTGCTGTTCTCTACCTCATTTCTGCATGTTAGGGGTGAGCCTGTAAACAGCAGAGAACTAGGAGCCAGAAATGGTGTCAGAGCTGATGGAGAGACAGAAACACACCAGAGCCAGGAAGACCTTGTTGCCCAAACAGGAAGTCTTTTAGAGCCTTTCCTGCCCAGGAGAACCCAATAGCCAACTGGAGTGGGTAGGTCAGTCTAGACCTTGAGAGCACTTTACTGCCTAGAAGATGTCCCAAGCTGAGGTTCTGATAGATCACTCAGAGCAGCCCACAGAGAACTGAAAGTACCCTGGGAACTCCTGTCAATGTGCTTCAGTACTCCCCTCCCTGTTTCAATTCCTGTATGATCTTATTTTGTTTCTTCCTTGTGTCTCATCATGGAAAGACTGCTCTATAAGCTCCTGGGCTGCTGGATATTGGCTCTTCCACTAATACCCTTTCTGAAGTCCCTTTTGTGGTGCCTCCTTGTCCCGCGTTTCTGTGAAATCGGCGTAGTCAATGTGGCACCCTCCATAAGTTGTTGGACTCAAATTCTCTTCAGTCTTGAACATTGGCCATGCTGGGGCTAATGGGAGCTCTAGTCCCAAAAGCAACTGGAGGGCACCATGTTGGGCATCTCTGCTGTATTTAGGAACAGAGGGAGCTGTCTCATGCTGAGTCAGACTGCTGGTCCATTTAGCCCAGTATTGTACACTCTGGCAGCTGACATCCAGGGTTTCAGGCAGCAATTTCCCAGCTTTTTCCCGAGGATGGGGGGGTGGGTTTGAAAACTTGTGCATGCAAAGTGCTAAGCTCTTTCATTAATTCAGGGATAGCCAGCATGGTGCCCTCCAGAAATTGCTGGATTCCAAGCTCCCATCAGCCCCAGCCAGTGTGGCCAGTGTTCAGGGATGATAGTTTCTGTAGTCCAGCAATATTTGGAGGGCACGACATTGGCTCTCCCTGTGTTAATCCAGTCAGCAGAGGCCAGTTACGCATTCTTAGGGAGGGGGAAAGAAAAGTTCCCTCTTTCCACACTCTTCTTGCTCCTCATAATTGTGTGGATGACCAGGAGAAGAATAAAGGTCAAAATAAGCAAATATGTGTGAGAAACCTTCCATATAATTAAGGCATGAAAGTAAGTTCAACTCAATGGGCCTTTTATCTGAAAAGGTCTGTGTTGTAACTCACCACTTAGGTATGTGCTGTATACGTACAGTCGTACCTCGGCTCCTGAATGCCTTCGGAGTCAAATGTTCTGGCTCCCAAACGATCAAAAACCAGAAGTGAGTGTTCTGGTTTTCAAATGTTCTTTTGGAAGCCGAATGTCCGACAGGGCTTCTGCAGTTTCTGATTGGCTGCAGGAGCTTTCTGCTGCCAATCAGAAACCGCACTTTGGAAGACTTCCGGAACGGCTTCTGTTCGACTTCCAAGGTACAACGGTATTTGGGAAAATCCGTTACATCTCCCAAATGGAAGTGGGTTTTTCCCCAAAAAAGGTGTGATTTTGTTTTGTTTTGTTTTTGCTTGTGTAATTGCAAACAGAAAAGGCTAAATTCATTCTAATTTTTTTCCTGCAGTGCTTGCAAAAAAGAAGGAAGATCTTCAGTTGTTGGATCAATGTGGGGTGGGGAGCCGTAGTTTGGTGGTACAGCATCTGCTTTGCCTGCAGAAAGTCCAAGGCTCAGTCCCTGGTATCTCCAGGTCAGGCTGGGAGAGACTTCTGTGTGAAATCCTGGACAGCTGCCACCAATCAGTACTGAGACAGTACTGAGTAGATGGACCAGTGGTCTGACCCAATATGAAGCATCTTCCTACATTCAAAATTGCCTGCTATGTGTGTGAAAAACTGGTTCAGTTTCTTGCCTCTGGATCCTTCCTCAGTGTTAATCAAGTGGCGACCAATTTCTCTTCCTCTATGAAAGGAGCCATGCGCCAGCTGCTGCTGCATGTTGAGTTGTGCGCCCCATCTGTACTAAAACAAGGGATCAAGTGGTTCTTCCTAATGCTCTGGACTTGACTCGAGGCACACAGGCCGGAAGGGATGGGCTGCTGGTGGTGTAAAATAGTGCCATGTTGAAGTTTGGTGCCAATTAATATTATGTTCAAAAAATAATTTTTAACTCCGAACATTGCACAGTACAATCTCCTCTCCTTCCTTGGTCAAGTGCTTGCTAAGTCACGGAGAAGGATGCTGGGCTGCAGGTTATTTTATTTGAAGCAACGCTTCAATATTGTCATGGCCCTTTAAGAGGATTCACAAAATGGGCCCCTTCCCTGTTTTGGCCCAGCGCTAACTAATTAGAAGTGTTCAAGGAAGTTCTGGTGAAGGCTTCTCTGCCTTCCTCCAGACACCTGAAATCTGGGCTGCTCCCAGCAGAGCACCAGCACACAGCATCCTGAAGCAGTTGCTCGGGCCCCAGCATCTCAACAGGGCCCACGGCAAATACCTGCCCTATAACCACACCTCCGTTACAATAAGTGGTGAGCAGCTGGCTCAGGAAGTATCACCTAGGGACATTGTGGGAAATTTAAACAGTGGCCTGCCACCAGGAAAGAACTCGGAGCCACCATTTTAATATCCCACAATGCCCCTTATTGAAGTTGGGGCAATGTGGAGAATTAAAAATGGCAGATCCACTGGAGGACTGATCCTTGACACTTCTTTATGGATAAACAAGCAGCTCTGGGGGGCAGTGTCATAGAAGCTGGTCTTCAGATGGCAGTTTGCTGTTGGCTCCCTCAGACGTGGAGATAGTCCAGGCTCAGGGGCCTTGCTCTGTGTGTCCTATCTGAAGCGGGCTGAAACTTCCCAGCATGCTCTGGGGTTTTGTGTGCATTAATTTAAATTAGGAAGCGCACAGGTAGGAATTGTAGATGCCCACCCCAGGTACTGAGGGTTTTGTGTCCAAGAGCATTTGGAGTTCGCACCATGCCTGACCATTGACCATGGATTTCACATTCCTTATCAAGACCATGCATAAAGGTTTACAATTCCATTAGTTGTGGCAAGTGTACCATTTTTCCTCCTAGCAAGTGTGACAAGCTGCAAACTTCCTTTTGATCTTAGACGGTTGTGTTGTCCTTCTGAGCCCTCTGAGCACTGCAGAACCCAACACTTCTCTGCATGCAAAAGGTTCCAGGTTCAATCCCCGACATCTCTGGATAGGGCTGGGGAAGAATCCTGCCTGAAATGCCTCAGAGCCATTGGCAGACAGTGCAGAAAATGCTGAGCTAGGTGAACCAGTGGGTTCTGACTCTGTATAGAGCAGTTTCCTATGTTTGTAGGAACAATTCCCAGCCTGATCTTGGCTAGAGGTGAGAGCAGTTCCTGGCCTTGCGCTGCATTTTGAAGGTGCAAGGTAAGCCAAAATTTGTGCACCCCAGGCATGCACAGATGATGATTGCCACTTTTTGTTTTTAAAACTGTGCACATTTTTCTCAAGCTTTACATTCTCCTTTTATGGCATGTGGAGCAAGGGCTCAACTCCCTCCTGGCTCTGTAAAGTTCTGACTGGTTGGCAGTCCTACATAAGAGCAATATATGATTAAGGAACAGCATGAGGACCTCAAACCCCATTTCTGGGCAAACCTTCAAAATGTAGCATTGCTGGCAGTCGGATCTTAACCTGTAGCACTTTTTTAATATATAAAAAAAGTACTGAGCTGAGACAGCCTTTTTGATTCCCCCTCCTTTTTGTGCTAACTGGTACAAAAGCAGAACTGTCCCTTAATCAAGGCTTGTGAAACGAGGTATTTCTCCTTTTTTGCTGCAGGATATTTTCCCCTTCACAGTTGACTTTGCATTTTGAGAGTGCACTGCATAGTTTTCCAGTAACAACTTTGTTAGGCAGCGTTAGTTGTGCCCCTTCTTAAGGTGTAAAATGCAGGTGTCATAGATGTTAACTGGTTTCCTCCTCCTTTTTTATTTTAAAAAAGTATTAGAAATATACTTAAAAATGCACTAAGGCCATAAGAAGGTGTCATAAAATGAATTTTGGATAATATGAATTTAGGATAAAGCAGCCTTCCCTCACTTGGTGTATTTCAGAAGAAGGCAGGCTGCACTAGGGAGACTGAAGCTTCCCAGCATGCTCTGGGGTTTTGTGTGCCTGGGACTGCAACTCCCATTGGCCCCAGCCAGCATGGTCAGTGGTGAGCGGTGATGGGAGTTGTAGGCTGAAAAGAAAAACCTGGAAGACACTGTTGTGGGAGGATAGATTCACAGAAGTTTCAGGCCTATTTTTCTGCTGTGGGAACATTATAAGTGTCTGATAAATTTTGGAAATATGCTGAGTGAATAATCTCCCAGGGTTTGGGAGGATGATGGGTTAATGGACATAAAACCCAATATAGGTTAGTAATGTTGATATAATAGTTAAAAATGCCGCCTCAAACTGAGTGAAACCAGCCACGAACCTTGTGAAGGGTGTATGTCTAGGTGCAATAGCTTTCCTATATACTTGCATTTAATTGGAGCGTATCCAATAGGGCACACTCCATCAACTTAGTTCCCTCCAGATGTTTGAGACTACAGGAGTTGTCATTCTAAACCAGGCATAGGCAAACTCAGCCCTCCAGGTGTTTTGGGACTACAACTCCCATGATCCCTAGCTAACAGGACCAGTAGTCAGGGATGATGGGAACTGTAGTCCCAAAACATCTGGAGGGCTGAGTTTGCCTGTGCCTGTTCTAAACTTCTGGAGGGCACCATGTTGACTGAGGCTACAACTGGGTATTTCCTCAATTTGTAGCTGATGGGAGATCAGCATTCTGAGTTGAAACACCAATCTTCTTGTGGGACGGTGGGGAAGGGAGGGAGATATATCTTCAATATGCAGCTACTGCATGTGAACTAGCACAGTCCTCAAGGTGGTAGGAATGGAAGATGGAGGAAGCTTGTCCTCTCCTGCTCCGGAGGGTGGGACCCGAAACCAAAGAATTCGAGTTCTGAGAAAGGAGATTCTAACTTAACATCAGGAAGAAATTTCTGACAGTAGCAGCTTTTTGACAATGAAGCGGTTTTCATCGTGAGGTTCTGGACTCTCCTTCTTTGGAGGTTTCTAAGCAGAGGATGGATGGCCATCTGCCATGGATGCTTTAGCTGAGATTCCTGAATTGTAGGGCGATCGACTAGATGGCCCTCAGGGTTCCTGCCAACCCTATAATTCCATGATTTAATGTCTATTTAACCAATATTTAATAATGATCTCATATTTAATTTCTACTTAATTTGAATTTGATATGTGCTGATTTTGATGTTTTGCGTAAAAATTATTGATTCCAGCCAACTAAGTTCTTCCCATAGTAGACCTATTGAAACTAATGATCCTAGCTTAGCCAGGTTTATTAATTTTAGTGAGTCTATTCTGAGCATGACTCTTGTTTGGTACAACCTACTTAAAATAATCAATGATGTTTTATTTTTAAAATTTATTTTAAATATCTTATTTATTCGTTGAAAAACCCTTAAGAAAATAGAAATGCGTCAAAATCAGTAGATATTAAATTTGAATTCAGCATATATTAAATTATACAAAAGTGGAAAGTTGTAATTAATATATGTGAACTACAAATTCAGTAGACGTTAAGCATAAATTTGTTAGTTTAAATATATATGTTATATCCCACTTCAGCTGGGGTGGGTGAATCTCTCAATTTCCAATTCTCTCAGTTTCTTATTTTATAGTCTTTTAATTCACTTCTCCACATCAGATTGCATTTTTAATATAACCTTCATCAACGTTCATCAGCATTTTGGTGTGAATTTCTCCTAATTTGTACGCATTTTTGCCTACTATAATGCATTTTTGTTTGTATTTATATGCACACCTTCCCCAAGTATAGTATGCATTTTTGCGCGTATCATCTGGCAGAGGTGCCAACTTGAATAAAATATGATATAATTGATCACACGACATGGCACATGCACCCTATTTGAATGGGAATTCCCCTTAACTTGGGGGGGCTGGCGCAAATATTTTATTGGGGGGCCGAAGGGACCTTGGCCCCTGGAGGTGACTCCTGTGTCATCTGGTTAGGGAACCGCACTGCAAAATTTGAAGAAGCGTGGAATAGAAAGGTTGGCTGCATTTCAGTTCTCCCATTGTTTGGGAAACTGCAAATTAAGCTGGTTTTCAATCCAAACTGAATCAAATTTCCTACCCAGCCGTATACTTCTGTGAGGTCGATGACTTGACAAGGCCACACATTAGAAGTCATGGCTAAATGTGAACTTCATCTCAAAAAAAGAGAGATTTCCCCCGTTCAAGTCCAACACTTGACCACTCTATCACGTTGACCCACAAGTTACAATAGCTATTGTCTGCTTCTCCTCGGAGCCTGTTTTTCTCCTGGACAATGAGTTCTCTTTTTGACTTCTCCCCTCCCACCCCCCTGCCACTGGCATAGCTATGAGGAGGAGGGAAGGGTATAGCAAATAAGGGTCTTTTTTGTTTGATGAACAGTGCTGCTTAAAATGTGCATTGAAAAAAAGAGGCAGAACAAGCAGGATTTCAGAAGTTCCCTTTGATTGGTCCTTGGAGCAGGCTGCAAGCATCGTATCTGCATCATGGAGTTTGCATGTGGCGTGCAGGAATGCATGGGCCTACAAGTGTGTTCACCACTTAAAAAAGAGATTCTGGTTGCCACTGAGCACGTTTGTGGATGGCTGGATAGATGCCACAACCGTCCACTAACTTGGCACTTCAAATAGATATTGAAAGCCTTGATCATGCTTGAAAGTTTCCTCTTCATGGGGAGTGCCAGCTGTGGCATACTCCAAAGCAGGCATTACTTCTTCACACAGCACATAGTTAAATGATGGATTTTGCTCCCACAGGAGGCAGTGAGGGCCACCAACCTAGGGAGCTTGAAAAGAGGACTAGAGAAATACACGGAAGAGGAGCCAAGATGGCTCTGCTCTGCCTCTACAGTTGGAGGCTGGAATGCTTCTGAATTGTTGTTGTTGTTGTTGTTGTTTAGTCGTTTAGTCGTGTCTGACTCTCCATGACCCCATGGACCAGAGCATGCCAGGCACTCCTGTCTTCCACTGCCTCCCGCAGTTTGGTCAAACTCATGTTGGTAGCTTCAAGAACACTATCCAACCATCTCGTCCTCTGTCGTCCCCTTCTCCTTGTGCCCTCCATCTTTCCCAACATCAGGGTCTTTTCCAGGGAGTCTTCTCTTCTCATGAGGTGGCCAAAGCATTGGAGCCTCAGCTTCACGATCTGAATACCAGCTGCTAAAAAAAAAAAAAAAAACAACAGAAGGGGAGAGTGTTTTTGCACTCAGGTCCTGTTTGCTGGTTTCCCACGGGCATTTGTTTAGCCACTGTGAGAACAAGATGATGGACTAGATGGACCATTGTCCTGATCCAGGAGACGTTTCTTATGTTCTTACGATGGAGGAATAATAGATTCATAGAATTGTAGCATTGGAAGGGACCCTGAGGACCATCTAGTTCAGGCATCCCCAAACTCAGCCCTCCAGCTGTTTTGGGACTACAATTCCCATCATCCCTGACCACTGGTCCTGTTAGCTAGGGATGATGGGAGTTGTAGTCCCAAAACATCAGGAGGGCCGAGTTTGGGGATGCCTGATCTAGTTCAACCCCCAGCAATGCAGGAATATGCAACTGTCGCATACGGGGATTGAACCTGCAACCTTGGAGTTAGCAGCACGATGCTCTAACCAACAGACCTATCCAGGCCAATGGAAGAACATGACAGGTCTCAGGGCAGTTCACAGGATAAAATCATAATATAAAACACAAAATACGTAATCAAAATAAAAACACCCAGTCCCCCCCCCCCCCATTTTAGGTGCTTTGGGCCACGAGCAAAAAAGAAAAGAAAAAGAAAACAGTGAGCCACATGGTCAAACATCTGGAAGTAGAACAACATAACGAGACATAAAGCGGTTGGTTTTGTTCTACATGGGCTAAAACAAAGAAAAAAGAACAAAAATGGGCTGGTGTGCCAATGTAAAATGCATCCAAACCGTGCAGCCTATTTGCACTTGGTTCACACACAGCCGCCACCCTATCCAAGTTTTCAAGCAAAGGGTGATAAGAGTTCCTTTCTGAGCAAGCCTCCCTGCCTCTCCACTGGCATTTTGGCTTGAACCCCTGAGAGAGAAAGAGAGAGAGAACTGTCCGGGGCTTTCTTCTCAGAACAATGGGCTGCATTGATGGGCTTCTCACTCAGCAGCTCAAACCTCATTACATCTTTCAAGCAAAGGAGTCACGAACTGCTGTATGGCAGGGGGAATTATGCACTTTTCAGCCATGTAGTTAAAGCTGGCATTTGAACACCACTTTGGGGGAAAGGGTTGCTATGCAGGCCATTGCCAAGCTCCAGCCAAAACAAGAGTGACTTTCTTTGCGGGAGGGGGGAAGTGCAGAGAAAAACAACCCCAAAGGAATTGCCCAAGGAGATGGTCCTTTGCTGGTAACAAAGGCCTTTTGATCTTCAGAGGAAAGTTTTTGGATACTGTGCCCCAGACCTAGGGAGCCTTCTAAGGGGTTATTTGTCAGACACAAAATAAGACAACACACACATACAAAGCCATGCAATTTTGAATGATGTTCCCAGCACATGAAGGGAGCTGAAATTAAGCAGTGGATGAGGCTGACATTTAACTGCTTTGTGTACATTTGGACGGATTGCTTGGCTTCCCAATAAATCAGAAATAAAGCTAGGAAGATTGTGCTATCCCTAGTTATGGCTGTTGGTGAATAGTCACTGTTCTCATCTCATGTGCATCCAAACTTTGCACAGAAATATCATAGCCATTCAGCACCTCTTGCATTTTGTGTCCTTTTAGCCCCACAGTCTATAGCAGGGGTAGGAACCCTAAGGTCCGGGGGCCGGATGCAGCCCAATCACCTTCTCAATCCGGCCTGCAGACAGTCTGGGAATCAGCATGTTTTTACATGAGTAGAATGTCCTTTTATTTAAAATGCATCTTTGGGTTATTTGTGGGGCATAGGAATTCATTCATATATTTTTTTCAAAATATATTCTGGCCCACCACATGGTCTGAGGGACGGTGGACCGGCCCACAGCTGAAAAAGGTTGCTGACCCCTGGTCTATAGGTTTTCCTCTTTTTATCTATGTATCATAATCAACCAACAGTGATCCCAGTTCTCTAAGTAGCCCATCCATGCACAAGATGGAAATATCACCTTGGAGGGAAACCAAAGTTTGGCAGAACGCTGAGGTATGATGGAGGAACTTATGGGGGACAAAGGAATCTAGAACAGCTGAATGAGAACTGAGCATGCTCAGGGGCACGGAATGCTGTCTGACTGTTGAGGGCTGGTTGAATAGAAAACCAGGTGGGAATGGGGATGGAAAGGAGTTCCTTGTACAGACACACTTCACACTGCCCCATCAGGATAACACTCCACCAATGTGGGCCCCATGCCCACAAAAAAATAAAATCTGATAAGCTTCTGATAAGCTGTTTTTCTGTGGAGCATCACTTCAACCTGGAGAATGTGGAAGTGTCCATTTTTAAAGACACAATCACATGGAACCTTCAAAAAGTGCCAAAAGTATAATAGAGGCATTTTCAAATCTGACATGCTTTTATTCCCCACCCCTTCTAAATGGAGTAACCCTTTTCTAAATAAGATACCATGCCTCCATTCGCAAATATACTTTAAGGATCACCTTGCCTGGGATGTCCCAGGCTGACCACCATAATTATCTGGGGCAGCACTCTTGGTGGTCCTCTATAGACCAGAAGCACAACTCATGTCAACAAAGAATGGCGCCTTCAGTGCGGTGAACCCAGCTCTGGGTCTCCCTTCCATCAGAGGCATCACATTGTGCCTGCTGTACTTCTGATGCCTGGCCAGAATGCTTTTATTTCCAGAGGCCTCTGCACCATGAATGGTGTTCTGATGTTTTACTCTCCAGTTTCTGCATGGAGGAGGGAAGACTAAGCTGCCTTATGAGGACTGAGCATGCTCAGTGGCCATGGAATGCTGACTGACAGCTGGTGGGGTGGAATTCAGTTTCCTGAAAGAGGGTGTGGCTGGCTGGCTGACAATAATCCTGCAACAAGACTCCACACTTGTGCAGGTCCCACTTCATAAAGAAGAAATTTTTTATGAATTTCTTTTGTTTCTCATGAATTATTTTATTCTGTTTACCTAAAACATAAAGATGGAGCAAGGTGGACAACTCTAGGGAGCACTCTAAGGAAGGCATTGGGAAGGTTGTCACCATAAATAGAGAGACCAATACCCTACAGCCTCACTGGCTCCAAAAGATGTTTGTGTGTGTGTGTTCATGCGTACCAAGCACAATCTTGCAAGACTTTCTAGGAGTGCAACCTCTCAGCATCTTTCAATACCACCGACCATGGTATCCATCACAGTGCTTTAAATGTATGGTGTGAATGAGACCTTAGTCACATTATTGAGCTCAGTATTTTTGGCTTTGACTGGCAGTGTATCTCCAGAATTTCCAACAGGTCTCCCCCAGTCATACCTGGAGTAGCCAGGGATTGAATTTAGGATCTTACGCATGTGAGGCAGATGCCCTACCTCTGAGCCAAAGCCTTAAACCAGAGCACTGAGCAGTCTTATTTTGAGTTACCTTACAACAGGTGTGGGCAACCTTTGGTCCTCCAGATACTGGGACCAATTGCCACCCTGTCCTGGCCATTGGCCATGCTTGCTAGGGTGATGGGAGTTGTACTCCCAGAACATCTGGAAGGCTAAAGATTCCCTATACCTGTGCCTCTCTTGTTTGCAAATTAAAAACTCTGCATGTAGCCAGAGGTAATTGACCCTCCTTGATTCAACCCCACTGAGGAATCTACCTGTGCCCCTTGGCTGCCTTTACCTTGTGCAATCCCAGTGGTTGCTGTAGGTCATAAATTTTTACTGCTGGCCAGCTGCAGTGCTTGTCCCTTTGACCTTCCCTATCAGGGAATTCCACAAAGCCTATATATTCTACAATCTGTATATGTACTTAAAGCAGCTCCCAGCTCCCAAATTGCAAGCTAAACAAGTGAATAAAAAGGAGATTGTGGGTTGGTAGGTTTGGGGAGTGTCCAGTTTTTCAGCCCCCCCCCCATTAAATCATCTAGGCTCCCAAATAAGTTGTGCACAGCATTTTCTTTAAGGAAAATGTGGAACGGAGAGCTGGCGTAACACAGTGGCTCAGATATGAACCAGAAATTCCCAGGTGGACATTTCTAACACACAGTGGTGCTAGGTTTAGGCAGTCTGTTATCCTTTCAGCATTCAAAATTATCCCCATATTGTAGTTGAAAGCCTAGGTCACATCCTTAAAAAAGTAAAGGACCCCTGACAGTTAAGTCCAGTCGCAAACAACTCTGGGGTTGCAGCTCTCATCTCGCTTTACTGGCCGAGGGAGCCAACGTTTGTCTGCAGACAGTTTTTCCAGGTCATGTGGCCAGCATGACTAAGCTGCTTCTGGCGAACCAGAGCAGCACATGGAAATGCCGTTTACCTTCCCACCGGAGCGGTACCTATTTATCTACTTGCACTTTGATGTGCTTTCGAACTGCTAGGTTGGCAGGAGCAGGGACCGAGCAACGGGAGCTCACCCCGTCGCGGGGATTCGAACCGCCTACCTTCCGATCGGCAAGCCCAAGGCTCAGTGGTTTAGACCACAGCGCCACCCACGTCACATCCTTACCATACATTTACCATACATTTAAAGCACAGGCCTTTCCCCAGAGAATCCTGAGAACAGTATTTTAAGGGTGCTGAGAATTGTAGCCCTGTGAGGATTCTTAGATGGAAACCATGGCTTTTAAAGTGATATAAATGTGCTTTAAATATATGGTGTGGATGTGGCTTAAGGCTGAGAGGGTTGCACAGGGATAGCCAAGGTGGTGCCCGCTTGATATTCTTGCACCACACCTTCTGTCTTCCCTGACCATAGGTCATACTGGCTATGAGTTGTCACATTGCTTACTCCTGGGCTAGCTTCTTGCCTAACCCTGTGGCTCACTGAATGAGTGGCAGGTGTGAGGTTTTTAAACGGGGGGTCTTCCTGGTTCATATCTCACTTCTGTCACTTGCTGAGTGTCCTTAGGTTCAGTAACACCTTTTTAGTTGAATAATATGTTTCTAATCTGAGCAAGTTGCCTACTCCCATGTGAAGGGCAGTCAACACCCATATTCACTGGCCCATGTTTTAAAGTCAGCTTCAGAGATCTTACTTGTGTGACCATTTCTAAGATCAGTTTTGGCTGACAGGTGCTAGAGATAGGGCCTTCTCAGTGGTGGCTCCTATCTTATGGAATTTCCTTCAGAGAGAAAGATGCATCTGGTGCCATCAGGTCAGGATTTTAAGGATGTTTTAAAAACATTCCCTGGTTTTTAATGAATAGTTTTGTTGTATATGCTGCTGCAGGTGTTTTTTTAATTTTCAGTTTTTGTTGGTGACTATTGAATTTAGTTGTTGTGTTTTGACTTTTTTATTGAAAACTGTCTGAATTCCATAGGTAGAACAACTTCTTCTTCTTCTTCTTCTTCTTCTTCTTCTTCTTCTTCTTCTTCTTCTTCTTCTTCTTCTTCTTCTTCTTCTTTGGTGCAAGAAAAATGTGATCTTAAATACCCAAACTTCGTTTTTAATTCTGTTCTCTCTCACACACAAAATCAAGAGAGCTGATGTAATGCACATAAAACATCATGCAGTGTTAATACCTGAAGAGAGCTCTGAACTTGCCAAGAGACTGGTGTGTACCAGACACCAGTAGTAAAAGCTCCCAGGGGGAAAAATCCCAGCAATTTGTTTTTCATAAACTTGCATGCTACTAGCTGCCTTAAGGATTTTATATACAGTGACTCTCTGTTCTCATGGAACAATCAAATGGATGAAACTTCACTGCTTTGTGTTCTGTCCCAATAATGACTTGCATCAAAACTATGTTTTGTTTGCTCACAGATAGTGACTTTTGGAATGTGGAATCTTCCTCTGTTTTACAAGTGAACTGATTTTTAGGGGTAGGCAAGCTACTGGCCTGCTAGATCTCCTAATTTGTGTTTTACTGGGAACCTGAGGTTTGCTGCGTGCAAAATAATGGATTGGGGTGAGGGATGTACATGGATTGTTCACACATTACACTGGAAACAGGTACAGTTGCCTCTACAGATGCCCAAGCATTTGTGTGACTGTGGACTTTTTGATTTGTACAGCTCAGCTGTTGGGTACACAGACTGTGCACTCGCTGAACATTACAATTCCATAATTGCACAGTGCAACTGTTTGTGTGCTCTTGTTGAGTGCAATGTGTGAACATCTCTACAGTTAGAACGGGGGCGGGGGGGGGCAACGACGACATGTGGCCCTCCAGATATTGCTGGAATGCATCTTCCAGCGTCCACGACCATTGACCCCCGATACCTGGCATGTCAAAGGTTCCATATCCCAGAGTTGGAAAAGGGTGTGTCTGAACACATGCTGAGCAAAAGAAGTTGCTGTAGTACCTGAGCCTTTCCCTTAAGCTTTCTCTCCTCTGAAATAGCCAATATCTTGGATCATATCTGATTCCCTGCAGAGGGTATCTCTTTTGAATCCCGTCTCAGGGGAGGCTCATCCATTAGGGCAAATGGGGCGGCAGTGCCCCACCAATTTCAGTCTGCCCTCATTCAGCCTCCACCTGCCTGGTTTCTTCCATATAGCCAGTTCAGTGCTACAAAGCCACATCCACACCATACATTTAAAGCAGCATCCTGCCACTTTAAACAGCCATGGCTTCAGCCAAAGAATCCTGGGAATTGTAGTTTGCTAAGGATGCTGAGAGATGTTGGGAGACCCCTTTGTCCCTTTCTCAGAACTACACTTCCCAGAGTACTCTGGGACGAGGGATTGATTGTTAAATAGCTCTGGGAATTGTAGCTTTCTCGGGGGAATAGGGGTTTTCTAATGGTTCTCAGCACCTTTATCAAACGACACTTCCCGGGATTCTTTGTGGGAACCCATGGCTGTGTAAAATGGTATCAGAGTGCTTTTAAATGGATCGTAAAGATGACGGGGGTCTGTTTTTTCAGTGGAGGCTGGTCTGTTAGGGCAAATGGGGCCCGACCATTTACAGATCCTTGGAGAGCAGGAAGACCAGCACCAGAAAGGTTATTTTTTTAAACTCCTGTTTTGCTTTAAGGCTAGATTGTTGTTGTGATCTTTTTGTCACTTTTCAATTTACTGACATGTTCTGTACTTTATATTTGAATCTCCAAAGCCCCGAATTTTGATCTTTTGAATGTTTTCTGAGAGCTACTTTGGGCACAGCTCATTGTGGAAAAGTGGCATTTCAGTAAACTCAGTCAATATCAATCAATCAATCAATCAATCAATCAATCTCAGTCTGCCCTGAGCCACTCCCCAGCTGCCTGCCTTCTTGCTTCCAACCAGCCCCATTTTACAAGCCTTTTCTTAACCCTTGCAGAACTTAGCAGGCAGGAGGAGGATTGTGGCAAAGCCAGAATTTGTTGACTCAGCCCATAATGGACTCTGGTTCTCCCTGTTGTCACCCTCCCTACCTGCTGCCCAGCCCCTTCAAGGGAGCACCAGTCCCCACTAAGTCTCTTTTCAGGTTAACATCTTTTCCTTTCCTTTCCTTTTTGCTGGATTTGCAGAAACTCGGCCTTGATTAAAACCACATGTCTTCCCTGTCAGGGTTTCCTACTAGGAAGTGCTACATTTGAAGAGATATCCAACTTCTTTTGTGTTTCAACATGTAGCTGGTGGGGCAATTCAAAGTGGATATGACAACCTCTGAGATTCACAGCTTTTCATTAACAAGAATGCACTGCTGAAACGAGAGCAGGGTGGGCAATGAAATAATGAATGTGGTGTTATATGCAGATTAAAAAACCCAATAATTTTATACTTGTAAAACGGGCTATTAGGACATTTTTCAGTTCAGGGGACTTTTTAATGAGCTGTTCCTGGTGCAGACAAGTACCCACTGCTTTTGGGCAGGCTTCACCAGAAATTTTGAACTAGAACTCCCTTCAGCCCCAGCTAGTGTACTGATGGGGGCTTGTTGCGGGGGGGGGGGGCATATGCCAATGCAGAGGCAAGGCATGGTTGTGGCCAGGGACAAAAATAGGCAGAACAATGAATATACCTCGTGCCTTTTTATACCGTAGCCTATATTCCAGTGATGCAAAAAACAAAAGGTTTCTCTGTCTTCACACACACACAAACACACACACACACACACACACACAAACACACACTCCTCCATTCAGGTAAGCAAGAGGCCATTCAAGGAGGGTTTGAGGCACATCCAGGGCAGGATTTGGCCTGGGGTGGGGCCCAAACCTGCGCAAAGTCCCATGGGTCAAGTGGCGAGGGCTGGAGTCAGCCCCGGAGCTGAGCTTCCCCACTTTTGCAGCCAGCTGTAGGTTGGCTTCTTACCATGTGACATGTGAACCAGGCCAGCATCTGTTTAGACTGCAATTCTCTATTGTTTTTACAGACATTTTTCTTGATAAAAGGGTCTCCTTGAAATGTGTTGGGAACCATCTGTACTTGTGCAGCTATCTTTTATTATATATTTTCGGATTTTTTAAAATGACTCTTATCGATCCCCACTGTTTGTGTTCCCTTGTGAATCTGCCCTGAGCATATCCAGAACCAAGGAAGGGAAAGTAATAAATGATATCAATTCTGCACAATTCTGTTAACACTGGAGTTATTTTAGACACATGCATGACTCTATGAGGCATACAAATGATTGGAAGGAAACAGGGTGTGTATTACTAGCTAAAAACACAGATAGGCCATTATTTTTCTTAATTTGGATTGAAGCTGGTTTGGGGGAAAGTGCATCAAAATGCAAAATGCAGTATTTAATACGAAACAAGATAGATACAGGTTGTCGCTAATGCCCTGTATAAACCGCTTCTAAGACCAATGTTGGGTCATAGAGTAAATGGGAGTGTGTTTAAAGGCTAGCATATGTAGAAACTTAAAATGACTGCATTTGACTCAGGCCCCGTCCAGCGGGCAGAATCCAAGCAGCTTGTTTGTTGCCATATATGAAGGGAAACTTGAGTGTATTGTTTCCTGTGTGGTAAACCACAGTCCATTTGTTTATATTGGCTCAACGCCAGGAAGTAATATACCTCAATATAAATGCACCTGGTTCTTTAGATTGGTGCATAAATGTCCTCAGAAGCATGTGTTTTTATTCTTCTCCCATGGGGATATATCATTGTCAAAGCCTGTCTGATGAGGAGAGGCCAGTCAGAGTTATTTCTGTACAATCTGATTCCTGCTTTATGCATGCGGAGTGGAGGTGACACCCACACCGGGCGTGTAAAGTGCTGGGCTTCCCCCAAGAATGCTGGAAAAAACTGACCGAGTTTGCTCACAGCGTTGGTGCCCAAGGAGGGGCTTGAACATGGGCTGTGTTGCCTTGTCTCCAAGAGGCTCAGTGGTAGAGCATCTCTTTTGCATGCAGAAGGTCCCAGGCTCAGTCTCTGGCATCTCCTTGTAGTGCTGGGACTGTTCCTGGGAGAGCGACTGCCAGTCAGTGTGCAGACAACAAGGAACTAGATAGGAAGCTGCCTCTGGTAGAGTCAGAACGTTGGCCTGTCTTCTCCAAGGACCTCACATGCATCGCTCACTCATAACTGTGATCCTGTCAACAAGCCTGTGAGACTAAGAGAGAGAGAGAGAGAGAGAGTGTAACTGGCCTTATGATTTTCATGGCTGGCTGAGGGAGTGTGTGCGTGCGTGCGTGCGTGTGTGTACACACCCCAACAACATCTTTAGGCTGGCTAGATTGAGAGATGGTTCTGGCCCAAAGTCTTAGCTTCATGATCTTTCAAGGCTTTAAAAATTACTCTTTGTTACCTCTTTAGGCTGATTTTTCTTTTTTCTTTTTTCTTTTAAATCCCTCCTACAATAACAACTCTAAGAGCAAAAATGCTCACTTGAGCCTTTTTTTAAAAAGGCCAGTTTCATTTCACAGCAGAACGTTTTCCTTTTTCTCTCGGTAGCAGGTCTCAGAAACATCTGGGGAGTTCATTAGACTCCTGATGGATTGCAAACAGCTGTGTGCCCTGGATTAAATGCTCTGGGTGGTGTTCAACTAAGTTTCTCTCAGAGTTAGACCTACTGAAATGAATGAGCCTAACTTAGTCATGTCCATTAATTTCAAAGAGTCTACTCTTGAGTAAAACTTGAGTAAAACTTGGTTGACTGCAACCCTCTATCTCCTTGCTTTGTTCTTAGCTCAAATCAGGGCTGGCACCAGACTTCAGGGGGCTTTCTCCCTAGGGATTATTCTTTATTTCTTTATTTCTTTCCCTCCCTTGAGATGAGTCCAGGGCAATGTACCAACAAGTGTGTGAAGAAAATACAATAAAACACTGATCAAGCATATACAGTAGAACCTCAGATTACATACCGTCCTCCTTACGAATGCTTTGGGTAATGAGCTCTGCTAATCCAGAAGTAGATGCTCCTGGTTGCGAACTTTGCCCCGGGATGCAAGCGGAAGTCGTGCGCCAGCGGCGTGGCGGCAGCAGGAGGCCCCATTAGCGAAAGCGCGCCTGAGGTTAAGAACGGACCTCTGGAATGAATTAAGTTCATAACCGGAGGTACCACTGTATACACTTACAAGCTTCTAGCATATCAGAACAAACAAAAATAGCTACATTATATGAAGCATCATCTATTAGTTGCTTCCAATGCCTTGTGATTCATCTCTCTGTTTATGCCTTCCCTGACCCACAAGACTGAATCCTGATATTTCTGAATTCCTGTTTCTCCCTGTCCCTGGTTTTATAATGCTGCTTTTCAGTTTTCAGAAGATTGTATCAAACTAAGTGTTACTCAGAATAAACCCATAAAGTTAATGGACGTAACTTAGCCACATCTGAGTAGAACTAACTTTGGAGACAACCCATTACGCTTCTTATTGCACATTCATGATGATTTGTGCTCATGATGGCTATCAGGATAGTCATATGCAATCCCTCTTCCAATAAAAGTTTTTGGGAGTCGTGCCACTGCTTCATTCCCAGTCAGTGAATATCCTTCCAAAGTCCTGTATTTATTTAATACCACAAATATTCTGGTTTATGTTTATTTCACTCTTGTTGTGCTGTCGCTTCTCTGAACAGCAATCTTGTGGTAGCATTGAGGGAAAAATCACAGGACAGACTAAAGCAGAATAACTGCACTATTATTGTTGCGTTAGACTCCTGCAATAAGACACAAATCTGAAGGGACCCATTTGTTTTTATATCATTTTTCTATATTGCATATTGTGTTGTTGCTGTTTTTACAGTAAGCAGTTAAGAAATCCTTTTAAATAAATATGGTCCAGGAACAGCCATAGCTATCTTTCAGTGTACGTTGAGGGATGGCCCTCTAAAAATTTCCACAATACCCTGAAGCGCCACAGGGTGAGAATTTTTTAAAATAGTGGCTTGTAGCACTTCCCCTGGCAATAGCCTTAGGATGTTGGATACAGACGCCAGCCCTGATCTCAATCATTTACTCTTTGGTTTTGTCCTCCCCCCCTCTTTCTCAGCCATCTACAATTATGATGCCGTCCAAGATGTCGAGCTGTCCTTGCAGGTTGGTGATACAGTTCACATCCTGGAGATGTATGAAGGTAAGCAGGCACTGGATTGCTGGGAGGGTTCCCGATTATATTCCTTCTCTGTTTACTCCAGATTTAAGAGTTAAATCTTTGGGGAAATGCCCTAAAAACTAGCAAAAAAGAAGCCCAAAGGCTGATGCATATACAAATGATTTGCTATGTTAGTTCCAAAAAAATGTGTTTGGCAAGCTCCAAAGTAGATTGAAAAATATTGGATCAGCCATGTTTGTTCAGATATGGGAACATAGGAAACGGCCTTATACAGAGTCTGTTGGTGCCTCAGTTCAGTGTTGTCTAGAATGACTGGTAGTGGTCCTGTAGGATTTCAGAAAACGGTCTTTTGCAGCCCTAGTTGAGATGTCAGGGATGGAATTTAGGAAGCTGGCTTATGCTGAGACAGGCCATTGATCCATCATAAGAAGATAAGAAGAGCCTGCTGATCAGGCCAATGGCCCATTTAGTCTGAGATCATGTTCTCACACTGGTCAGCCAGATGCCCATTGGACGTCTGACAGCAGGACCTGATTGCAACAGTACTCTCTCCACATGCAGTTTCCAGCAGCTGATATTCAGAAACTGATACCGCCTCTAGCAGTGGAGTTGGAGCATGGCCACCATGGCTCGTGTGGTCAACATTGTATTGTATTGCCTGCATCAGTATTGTCTACAAACTGATTGGCAGCCGCTCTCCAGGGTTTCAGACGAAGGTCTCTCCAAACCCTGCTGGGGATTGTACCTGTGACGCCTTGCTCAGTGGAAAGGGTTTAGTTCTACATCCGTCATCACCATTAGCAGCAGTAAACTGAAACATCCTGACACAAAGCTCCTTTGGTAATGCTAGCAAGGAAAACCAGCTGCTTGCTTAGCACTTCAGCAAGACAATTGGTTTCTTTTCACTTTGCATTGACCTTGACACTGGAGATAGGGAGACAGAGCCTTTGTGTCAAAAGAGATTATGTTGCTGATGGGTGTATTTAAGAGGAGTGTTTTGTAGAAGATTTGAAATGCAGAAGGGCCCAAAGCATTAGATGACCTTGCAAGCGGGGAAGAGAGAGGGAGAGAACATAAATCGCTGTTTTTCAGGGAAATTGAATGTGTCTTTTCTTTTCCCTCCAAAAAAGATTTTAAAAATTATTCTTAAGCAGATTTATTTTTCCTTTCTATTCTAGGCTACTGATACAGTTTGACATTTGGTTATGGGTCACCACATGTAATGCCATATTAGCTATGTGGATATTATTTTAGTTCAATTTATGCACATCACACATGTACCCCAGAGACTTTGTCATTGAATTTTATTTCCATTAATTTCTAACTTCGCCTGACCCTATTGATGTGCAGTATTGATTGTACCCCTTATTAGGTTTTCTGTAGCAAAAGAGTTTTCCACAAATGCTTAAAAACTATTATTTAAAATAATAGCAATCACAAAAATAATTAGAAATAACAGCAGCAACAAAATAATTTATGTGAGCTGGTTCTGGTTTGGACAAGCTAGTGATCCTATGACATTGTTCAATTCAGTGAGGATTTCATTTATTTCAAGAGGCCCTGACTAATCTATTCGAGTTTCAATAATGTCTAATAAATCTACGCTGATAGCTTCTGATGATTCAGGTGAATTGAACCCTTAGCCTGTAATCTTGTGAACATCCTTCCCTGCAAGTAGGTCTCACTGAACTCAGCTGGGCCTGCTTCTGAGGCAGATATGTCTAGCATTGCAGCTGTCTTGTGCCATTTAGGGTTTCAGTCCTGTACACAAGCTTTTCCCATCTTGGAGCCCAGGTTGTTGGACTACAACTCCCATCATCCTTGGTTCTTTGTAGTCCAGCATCACTGGGAGGGCACCAGGTTGGAGAAGTCCACTGTACACAACTACTTGGAAGTAAGCCCCATTGACCCCAATGATGCTTACTTTTGAGTAGGCAGGACTGCAACCTACTTTGTGCTGCTTAAGGCTGTAGCCCTGCGCATGATTCCCTGGGATGAGCTCCATTGAACATGGCAGGGCTTACTTGCAAGTAACAATACATTGAATTGTACCATTAGAGGATCCCAAAGAGTGGTCTGCAGACCACCAGTAGTCCATGAGCTTTATGCGTCTGGTCCCTGGAACTGACAGTGGTGGTGGAGGAGAAGGCTGGCCCTTCCTCAGAGGAAGGCATGGCGAGAGATGGTCACAAGTGGGGAAGAGAGCTAGTCAAGGCATTTGAAAGGAACTGAGAGTCAATACATGGGAATGAAGGAAGCATCAAGAAAGAGTGAAAGAAGCTAACGAGAGCCCATGCACAGCACACTGCAATTCCTAAACAGGCAGAAAAATCATGACGTAGTCTGCCAAGACCCTCAGCCATTTTCAAGTGGTCTGGGGGGAGGGGAGTTTGACGACCACTATATATAAGGATCATTTATATTTGAACATTTGATTTCTGATGATAAAAGCACATTTTCTATCTTTCTTCTTCTTTGTCTCCTTCTTCTTGGCAGATTGGTACAGAGGATACACTCTTCGGAATAAATCCAAAAAGGTACTTCATCTTTCCCCATTCAGTTATGTGTTTATATTAAAATGCATCAGATCTGTTGTGAAAATGCTATTAGTAAAAGTTTTGTCACCTTTCTCTCTAATATCTTCCAAACTTTGATGACAATGGTCAATAAATATTTCCTGAGTGGTGGGGGCTCTTCTGTTTTGTAGCCGTATAGCAAAAACATGAATTTTGATACTGGGTGGTGAAATGAGCATTGTGAGAATTAGGGTGCCCAATTTCAGTGTTAATTTAAAAGCCCCCACTTGTTTCAGAAGTAGTCTTCAGATTCTGAGGGAGGCACTGGATGGAATCTGGAAGGAGGCAGGAAGCAGCGAAGCACAATTTGCAGTGGTTAGTGGGTGGAATGCCAGAGCCGCACGTAGCTCTTCAGCTGCCTTCAAGACTCAGAGAAGCAAAACAGATTATGCAGAATAAATTAAGTCTGTGATGGAACAATCTCACATTGTTGGATTAAGCAAAGCAAAACCTTGTTACTTCATGTTGAACAAACTGCAGATATGTTGCTTGGAGTCCACCCCGACTTCCAAACCTTTGATTAGAAACAAAGGCTCTTTTCGGGTGGATGCAATGTAGTGGGATCACACAGTGGGCCACACCCACATCTTACGGTTGTCCAGTTGGTCTCCTGAACAGATCGTATGCATTTAAGCTCTGCATGCATGTTTCTGTGATCCTGCAGAAAAACAGTTTGACAAGCATACAGAAAATCCTCTGGGCAGTTTGTCTGGGCATACCGATTGAAGTTATGTGGTCTGGAGTGGGCCCTGCTTCCACGTTCCTGCTTTCCACTTATTCACGGTACCCAGTTTTCTTGACTAAAAAGAGTTAGATGTGGTTGCCATGCAGAACATCCATGTTATGCAGCCATGTCAACATTTTTTAAAGGAAGCGCAACCATCAACAGCATTTCAAGATCTTGAATTCTGCTCCTTGAGGAAAGCTTTTGCATAATTGCACTTTCAGTTCGTGCCAGTGGGTATTTTGGTGGTAGATATAATTTCAGTAGATGGGTGGTTGTGTGTATGCCAGCAAAATGTAACGGAAGATATACCGTAATTCATTATTGTCTATGTACAGTCTGTATGAGGAGATAAAGAAAAAATACCATCAGGCTTTCGCAGACTTGCTGGCCTAGTTGGATAAATGTATAACCTGTAAGATAGCATTGTTTATTTTTGCAGCTGAAAAATGTTAAAACCAAGCCTGTGCAGCCAGTAGGGATGAAGAAGAATGTTGCTCTGTTCACACTGGAAGGGAATCAACTTAATTCCCAACGTAACTATGGAACATAGTTTTCTGTCAGATTTCACACTTCTCCGAATTTTGCAATAGAATTCTCATCTCGACATCATACCAAAATGATGGAGGGAAGGACTTGCAGATTTTAAGATAAAATAGGTTGTATTCAACTAGCTTATGCTCAGAGTAGATTCACTGAAATTAATGGACCTACATTAGCCATATGTATTAATTTCATTTAGTGTGTTCTGAGTATATTTAACATTGGCTACAACCCAATATCCTTAGAAGTACTTACCTTAAGACAAAATTTTCATATGTACTTACAAATAGAAATGTTTATATGGATTTTTTTTAAAAAAAAGGATACCTGAAGATTAATGAAGAAACAGGGCAGAACAGATTGGAAAGAAATTGATCTGTTTGTCCCTAGCAGTCAGTGGTTGGTACTTGGTGATGATTTATGACAGGTACCTTTGGCCCTCCGGATGCTGTTTGACTCTACCTCCCATCAGTCCCAGCCAGCAAGTTCAATGGTTCAGAGATGATGGAACTTGCCCATGTCTTTTCTAGAGTATTGACCCCTCTCTTCTGCAACTGGCGAATGAACACATATTTATTGCTTTCGTAAACTTGCTCAGCTTAACTTTCTGGCTTTTTGACAATGGTTCTACTCAACAAATGAGTCAGAATAGAAATTTAATGTACCTAAGTTAGACCTGTCTATTAATTCCAGTAGGTCTGCTTTGAGTAGGACTAGCACTGGATACAACCCAGTTTACTGTACTGGGTCTTTGTTTTTCAGTTGTCAGATTGCAAAAGGAGCAGTCTTTTATTGTGGGACAGCTTTCTGCTATAAAATTCCATTTTCTAAGATTTGCATCCAAACTGTGTATGGGCTGGAAAGGTTCCCTTGAATTTCCATGAAAACCAGACCAACATTTGACAAGATAGCTTCTCTATCTTGGAGTGTGTCCACTTTTGTCAAAGTGGGATACTCAATGCCTTCAACTACTTTGGAACTGTTTGCTTATTGACATTCCCTGCGAAATGCAGTGTCCCTAGGCCTCTTCTATGGAAATTATTGGCAAACATCAAACTTAAAAGTAGTGAGTGGCTGTAGGATTAAGCTTTCTGTGCTCCTCAGATCTTCAATTCACAAATCATTTATTGTCTGGGAAGGCTTCCTTCCTGTGGGATTTGTGCCTAATGCTGTTGGCGTCTGAGCTGTTAATGGATGGTAAGCAATTAGTTCCACAAAAATCAAATGCTTAAAAGGTCTTATAACTGACACCTGGCTGTAAATTGCAAAGAGTATCAGAAAATAGGAATGGTGGAAGAAATGAAAAATCTTCTTTTAAAGCGGGGAGTTGTAACTTGTGGCCTTAGGGCTGCCTCTGGCCCTCGGCCAGTTTCATGCGGCCCTTGGGCTAATTTAATGCAGTGGCTAGGAATGGGGAAAGAGTGAGAAAAGGAGTGAAATAAAGGGAAGAGAGAGTAGTACCACCCACCTTAGTCTTTACTCCCCACCATCACCACCATTGGTATGTGGCCCCTGACAGTTTATCACAGAGGTAATGTAGCCCTCAAAAGAGAAAAAGGCTGCCCCTCCCTGCTTTAAAATGTAACCTATTGTTGAGAATTGCACTGAGAGTTTGTGAATGTATTTACAGTAGCTATTTTTTTGCATGCATGCTGCTTTTCTACCAAACAAGTGTCTAAGAAGAGGATTAGACAAATTCATTGACTTATAAAGCTGATCAGTATATACAGGCAACGACTGATATAGGTGCATCTGAATGACTTGCGATCATGCACACAGCGCTGAACCCGGAAGTAGCCCCAAAATATCATAAAGATGTCATGAAAAGGGGGAGAACAGGACGGAGCAGGCTTACGTGTGCTCCACTGATGCATGTGTGGGTCCAGAATATAACTCTTGTGCAAAATGAGGATTGCTTGTGCTAGCCACAGTGTCTGTGTTCTCAATCCACTGCTGAAGGTGGCATATCTCTGAAAACCAATTGCTGGTAATTGCAGCTGGAGAGAGCACTGCACCCAAAGGTCTCCAAGTGACCCCCCCCCCCAATATACTGTCTACAATAACATTTATGGAAAAACAAAGAGCAATACTGGCTCCTGGTGGAGTATAGGGTCAGGTTCAAGGTGTTGGTCTTGACCTTTAAAGCCCTTTGTGTCTTAAGGCCCTCATATTTACAGGACCGCCTCTCCTGGTATGCCCCGCAGATGACCTTAAGGTCCATGAATAATCATAGTTTAGAGGTCAGACTATCCTCCACCAGGGCCAGGGCCTTTTCAGTGGTGGCTCCGACTGGTGGAATGCTCTGTCCTAAGAGACTAGGGCCCTTCAAGATTTAACCTCCTTCCGTCAGGCCTGTAAGACAGAGCTATTCCGCCTGGCCTTTAATTTGAATTCAGCCTGATCTTTTATTTCCCTTCTCTTCCCTCCCCCTCCCCTTTTATGAAGATTACCCGCTCTGAGACCTCAGAGCTAATTCTCCCCTGGCCTCCTCGCTGGCCCCAGCTAGCCCTGGGGATTATCTAATTGATTTTTGAATTTTATTGTTATTCATGTTTTTATACTGTTATTTTATGCTGCTTTTATAATGAAGTGTTTTAAATTTGTCATTAGCTGCCCTGAGCCCAGTTTTTGAACCAGGAAGGGTGGGGTATAAATAAAATATTATTATTATTATTATTATTATTGTTGTTGTTGTTGTTGTTGTTGTTGTTGTTGTTCTTATTATTATTATTCCAATAAATTGGCCACTGTGGGAACAGGCTGCAGGACTAGGTGTATTTTTGGCCTGGTCCAGCAGGTGGTTCTTACATCTGTAAGTGGCTCTCAGAGCAGCTTGCAATGACAATAAATAAGGACATAAGATCAGGCCAATGGCTCATCTGGTCCGGCAGCCTGTTTGCATAGTGGTCAGCCAGATACTTATGGGAAACACTCAAGCAGGGTCTGAGCACAAAAGCCCTCTCCACTCCTGTAGTCTCCAGCAGCTTGGCATTTGGAAGCCTTCCTGCCTCCTGCTGCAGAGCCATTGATAGCATTGTCCTCATGAGCTTGTCTAACCGTCTAAGTATGCCATCTAAGTTGGTGACCATTGCTGCCTGCTATGGGAGTGAGCTTCATTGTTAAACTATGCACTGTACATTTAAATAAGAATAATTAAAACACACAAACATACATACATAGAGAGAGAAGCATCTAGAGACAAGGGCTACAATCCTACGTGTGCTTACTCAGGAGTAAGGCTTATTGAACTTGGTGGGATTTCTCTGGCGGGAAGGTAAACGGCGTTTCCATGCGCTGCTCTGGTTTGCCAGAAGCGGCTTAGTCATGCTGGCCACATGACCCGGAAGCTGTACGCCGGCTCCCTCGGCCAGTAAAGCAAGATGAGCGCCACAACCCCAGAGTTGGCCATGACTGGATCTAATGGTCAGGGGTCCCTTTACCTTTACTTAAACATGTGTAGGATTTGGCTGTAAGAATCCAAACCAGGGCATCATGAAGCAAAGTTGGCTGCCTTCCCTGCCTTTTTCACCAAGTCTGAAGCTTCATTCTCAGAACAAACTCCACTGAATTGTATTAAATATGCGTATCAAGAGCAAGCTTAATCTGTGGCAGCTCAGTCAGTGGAGTCATATTCTCAGCCCAGCTTTTTGGAGCATTTCAGAGAGGTGGGCTACCACTGAACCTCCCCCAAAAGAGGTGACTCAGACCTCAGCATCTGTGTATGAAATTCCGAGACCTTTTAGGAGTGGGTGGTCTTAACCTGATGCAGCACCTTTCCCAGGGAACAGACTTTCTACGGAGGCATAATATTCCTTCCTGTGCTCATATTCCTTTCCCTAATAATTCTCAGGATTGTGCCAGCCCATTTTGTGGCACACTGAGTTACCACTTTGGGGAAATTTCCTGTTGCAGCAGGGCTGTCCTACAGCTGTTGCTGCACAACATTGGCCAAAATGCCTTCTAGATGTTTTTGGATTACAACTCCTGTCATCCCTGACCTTTGGCCATGTTGTCTGGGGCTCATGGGAGTTGGGACCAGAGGGTCATAAGTTATGCGCCCCTAGAGTAGAGCAAGTTCCATCAGCGCCAGCCAGCATGGCCAGTGGCCAGGGATGATAGGCACATTTTAAGGACACCATGTTGGCTATTCTTGTGGGATTCCTAGATGTGTTTTCCCCCAGTAGTTAGTCAAATTGGAACCCCTTCTCATAAATCCTGCAAATTAGGAATTCTCCTGTAGCCTCGGATACATTTTTGTGAATTTTGGACATAAACAAAGGGATCTAGCTGTTAACAGAACTAGGTGGGAGGAATCCTGCAGCAATAAATTGAGCAGTGCCCCTTCAGGTTCCAAGGGATGCATGCTCCTTTATTTATTTTAATAATTCTATTTTTTTAAAAAAAATGTTTACAAAAGTATGTGTATTGTCTCTTTTTGCAGGTTGTGTTTTCTACAGATCAGTTGCATTTGTTGTGATACATGCATGTTCTTTTTTGTACAGTTTTAGCAATTTGTAAACTAGTGATGATGAGAAGGAGGTTGAGATCTCACCCCTCCCTTTGCTGTTCTAGGTCTTCTTGTATATATTTTTTGCTGTTTTTGAACACAGAGAAGCATTTTGCTTTTAAAAAAGTGAAATGTTTCGGTCCAATCATTCTCTTGCATGGCCCAGGTCTGGTGCTTCACCCTCACCCCAACAAGCTGTTTAAAAAATGCTGCTGTGGTGGAATGGACATGTTACTCATTTTCTGGTGCCATTGAGTTTGAAGGTGATTTTTTTTTTGGAAAAAATATCTAGCAGTGCTTCATTCCAAAGTTTTAAAAAACGCAACTCAGCAATTGACTATCGATCTGGAGATGTTATGTAGTCACTGGAGAGATTCCTTTATCTGTGATTGCATTGACCAGAAGACTGGCAAAAAAATTGAAAATAAATTGAAGGCCAAGTTAATTAAGAGAAGGGGGGAATGAGGGGCAGCTTAGATGTTTATTACTGTTCTAACCACTTTGGAAAATACTTATTCCCTCTGGGACACCCATATTATTATCTACGCAGGAGTGAGGTCTGGAAGAAGTTTGAGCATAAATTCCATAGCACTTTTGAGGGAAAGGTGCTTCTTTCCCCCACCCCCCTCCAAACCAGCACATTTATGTGTATCATTCATCTAGTTCCAATGTTCAGGGTGTACTGATAGGCAAGGAATGTCCAGAAAGAGGAATCAACTCTTCGTTGTCAAAAGTACACTAATGTTTTCCATACGTGTAAACTCAGTAATGCAATTGCAGCAACAGAGGCCCTGCCCCCAACCTTGCCTTATGTATCTCCCCATTCTAAGCCATGCGCAAGCAGGCACATCTGACTTTCTGCTCTTCTATCTCTTCTGCCTCCTGCTCTTCACTCTCCCATTCTGCAGCTTCTCCTGCCTCTGATTCTCATCTCCCAGCTGTCACAGGTTCCCAAGTTCCCTGATCCCTGCTTCCAAGCCAGTCTCCAACCCCCTTCTCCCAGTGCCCACTGCTCAGCATCCAGCCAGTCTCTGACAGGCTCTGAGTGCCATTCCTTAGCCTAAGTTGCACCACCCTTGTTCAAGGGGCACAAATTAGTAGGTGGAGGTATCAGCAGTGGAGCTCCAAGGCTTCCAAAAGTAGGAAAAATATTTAGAATAATAATTAAAAAAAACTTTTGGGAACCCTCAAAAGTAGCCCAATCAGGGACTGAGCATGTTCAGTGACCACAGAGTGCTGAATATTTGGGAAGGAGATGAAAAATAGGGAGAGGGGGAAATGGGATGGAATGGAATCTCATGAAGGTGGGCATGACTGACTAACTAAAACACTGAAAAGGAGCACTACTTTCTGTTGTAGGTCCCACTTGTTAAAGCTGCTGCCTGACGATTGGAAACCTTTCAAGGTTAACACTGCAGGCATGGTTCAGTAATGCATATGAGAGGATGTGCTTTTAGAGTGTAAGAGTAAACTCAGCTTTCAAAATTAATTGATGAAGGTTTGTAGTCTTGCGCTCACTTGGAAATAAGAACTAGTGTCTTCAGGTATTAGCCAAGTAAGTTTTACTCAGAGTAGACCCATTGGATGGTGTTCAATGCTACTCCTTCTCAGTAGACATATTGAAGTTATGTCTAACTTAGTTTCTTTCATTTCAGTAGGGTTTAGTTGCATACAACCCCTTGAAGTTAAAGAACCTAGGTTAGTCATGTCCATTAACTTCTGGGTCTTCTCTAATTAGAATTAACATTGGATACAACCCAGAGGCTGCAATCCCAAACCTACTTTGGAGTAAACCCTACTGAATTCAGTGGGATTTAATTTGGAATAGTTATGGTTGGAGTAGATAGGGTTAGGATATGTGGGTGCCTGTTTTCCCTTCCCTTCATTCCCCCCCCCCCTTTTGTGTTGCGTCTTTTGGATTGCAAGCCTTGTCTTGGTTATTAAAATGTGAGCAGCAGTTAATAAATCTAGGCACTTTAAATGTTAATAATAATAATAGATTGATTTATCATTTTATCACATTATTAATTACTACTTGTAGAATATGCACCAATTCCAAGATGTTGGTGCAATTGAGTACTTATTTTGATGGTAGAGAATTGTTACATTTGTGTTCCCGAACCTTTGCTATGCCTGTTTGTGATGGTGACTGCTTTGTCTTCTGCCACTCAGTGATAGAATAACTCTTTGCCCTTTTGATAAAACTATTATTTTGCCTTTGTCTCAGGGCATCTTTCCATCAACGTATATCCATCTGAAAGAGGCAACTGTGCAAGATGGCGGGTAGGTCACCAAGACTTTTTTCTGTGAGATCTGAAAACATGATCAATTCCTAAAATGGCGGCAGGGAGAAAGCACACTGTCCTGTGGTGATGGCAGGCTTTTGTGTAAAGAGGCCAAATTGTGTGGCTTGAGGCATAATGAAAAGACAGTGATGTGGGGCAGAAAATTTTCCATTTCATCAGTTCATTAGTAACAGTGAATTGATTGCCAATTGATTGATTACTAAGCAAGTGCAGCAGTTTCAAAGATTTTAGCTCAGGGCTCATCCAATACTTCCATTTGTCCCATGATTTCCAGGCATAGTTCTGAGAAGTTTTTCTTTTGTCCTGCCACTTTCCCTCAGACCCGTGTCTGAAAATCATGGGAGACTGATGAAGGGTGGACGAGCCCTCAGTTGACTACGGACAAGTAAACTAAACATGCTAAATTATACATGCTAAATTAGATCACTCTCTAGAGCATCAGAAAAGTTTTCGATCCATATTGTCCTACTCGGCTTAGGAAAATTTCCTCAAAACCCCACATTACTGAGTATGTAGAAAATTGTATTATACCAAGTCGAGCCAGTGGTCATTCCAACTCAATATTTGTTGGCAACGTCTGCATGCAACAATAAACCAGGGTTTCTGGATTATCGTGGTTTGGTTTGGTTTGGTTTATTTTATTAAATACTATTTAACATTGTCAATGTTGAAAATCCAATTAAAAACAGCAGTAAAAGTATTCTCCTAGGACAGGGGTCTGCAACCTTTAAGACAAAAAGAGCCACTTGGACCCGTTTCCGAAGAAAAAAAAACTGGGAGCCGCAAAACCATTGCGACATTTAAAACAAATATATCTCCGGAGCCGCGATCTGACAGCAGGCGGGAAGGTGACGTCGGGACGGTGCGTGACTAACGCACACACCGCCCCCATGCGACGTCACAGCCAGTACGGCGCCCGCCACAGTGGGGAGTGTCGGGGCGCACAATGCGCCTCCTCCCCTTGCTAGTATCCGCCCCGGAGCTGCGGCAAAGGTGTAAAAGAGCCACATGCGGCTCCGGAGCCACGGGTTGCAGACCCCTGTCCTAGGATAATAGGGAGGGGAATATAGAAAACAGGAAAAACAAAGTGTGGGTGTGTATAACATCATATAAGATAATATCATACTGTGCAGCCCTCACAGTTTTTATTGGAGAGGAACCTTTGAGAGGATCTGACCAGTTTCTTTAGTATTACTTCTAATAGGGAAGTGCTGGCTATTATTTCATTACCAACTTCTCTCAGCAAGGCTGGATGGCGTGAGGCTGCAATGAATGCTGCCTGGTGCACGACAGCCACAGTTGTCTCTAGGCTGCTGCTGGAGCTTACCATGGTTCATCATAAATGAGCAGCATGCTGGTATACATGCTGCCCAGTTGCCCCTGCTTTGCTCCTTCTCCTGGCACAAGCAGACTTGGCATGCCAGGAAGCCTTGGCTTCTCGTTACATCGGAAGCAGGGCTCATGGTTTGTTTCTCCCCAAGAAAGACATGATTCCACGTCAACCTTAAATTTTGGCTTTGATTTTGGCTTGTGGACCATTTTGGGTCTCTGGCTTGTTGTCCTGCTTATATCAGGAGAAGAGTGAAGCAGGAATTGGAAAGTATGCATGACCATGTTGCTCGTTGGTGGTAAATCAGAAAAAGCCAGAAACTGGCCTGTTGTCACATGCAAAGGCAGCCACTGCCTACACTTCCTGGCAGGGCCTCTCTAGGGTTTCAGGCAGGAGTCTTTCCTATCACTACTTGGGGATGCCAAGGATTGATCCCATGACCCTTAGCATGCAAAGTACCTGCTCTTCTGGTTTGCTACAACCCTTCCTTATGCTGTCTCCATGTTGTGCCTTGCTAGCTTGCCTAACCTTTTATCACATCCACACCACATTTCAAGGCACATGGCTTCCACCAAAGAATCCTGTAAACCATAGTTCAGCAATACCCAGCACCCTTAAAAAACTACAGTTCCCAGGATTCTCTGGGAAAGCAATGCGCTTTAAATGTACGATGTGGATGTGAGCCACATACGTTAATAAGTTTTCTCTGATTTCCTAACCCCAGTAGAGACTCTATAGACAGAATATTAAATGATCTAATGGCCATTACCTTTTTGGTAATCATTTAAATATTTCTTCCCCATCCGCCTTCCGCAGACAACATGAGACAGTAATTCCTAGTGAGCTGCCTTTGGTCCAGGAACTCACTTCCACTTTGAGGGAATGGGCTGTGATCTGGCACAGGCTGTACGTGGTGAGTTGCGATTCTCTTCTCCTTCTTGGGCATGGAGGTTTTTGGCAGGTGTGGGGAACTCCTGACTCATGGGCCAAATTAGGTCTGGCAGGTGTCTGAATTTGGCCGCCAGGCCATTCCACGTGTGACATCAGGTGTGGGACAAGTGAGAGCTGAAAGTGAGCCCTGCTGGGACTGGCTGTACAAGAGAGTTTCCCATTGGGAAGTCCCAAGTGCAGCCAGGTGGGCTTGCTTTCGCCCCGATCAGTTAAGCCAGCCCAATTAAAGTTGTCATAATGACACCAGGTAATTTGACAAAGCAACAGACTTTTAACTGGAGATGCTGGGGGTTGAATTTGCATGCAAAACTTGTGCTCTTCCATTGAAGAGGGGTCTCTTCCCATTATCCAGTAGTTCACCAATGGATCATGATTTGTCTTTTGTTCACCTCCACTCTAGGGACTTAAAAACCCCCCCCAAAATCCAGAGAGGCATATTCTGTTTGTGACTTACTGTTTTCAATTGCATTTGCTACTTTTAGCCTCCAATCCGTTCTCTTTCTTTATTTCCCTAAAGCAGTGGTTCCCAACTAGCTAATTACTGAAGAACCCCCGTTTTCCAAAAGCCAAACCATGGACCCTCTGCTTTTGAAAGTTTTGATAACTTTATGGTAGTTACCTCTGCCAAGGAATTTTTGAACAAAATGTGGGCTAGCCTCTGTTGTTGCCTGTGCTGCCAGCCCTGGCAGTGGAGGAAGAAGCCAGCCAACCAGCCGAGTCACTTCGCCTTCTGCTTCTTCAGGCTGCTGCTCAGCAGATGAAAGCGACTCCTGGCCCATGACAGCCCCTAATCAGGCATGAGGGAAGGAGCAGTCATGACAATCGCATGGGTGGGGCATGTCAGATCAGACATGGGGATCAGGAAAGAAGCAGTTACAGAGATAGGGGGGAGGGGAGGGGAGGAAGCGAAGTCACCTCCCCCGCATGGTTTGAGTGGGAGGGGGTAGGGATGTGGGGTCATCAAGCCACCATCAGTGGGGCAGCCAGGGGGGGCAGCCAGCGAAGATGCGCGTCCTCTGTGGCTGCTGCTGCTTTCATGCAGACTGAGAAAAGCTCTGCCTCAGGGCCAGTGGCATGGCGTCCTGACATGAGGGGGATCAGCTGCCCTGTTCTCCATCGCCATGAGGGGAAGGTGGCACCTTGCAATTGGCTGCCCTGTTTTCCCTCAATGTGAGGGAAGGCAGCTCAGCTCAGCAGCGTTATCAGCTGAAACCATACTGCAATATTGGTGGTGCCTTCAAATCGGCTGCCCTGCTTTCCCTCATGCGAGGAGCGATATATTGCTGCATATTGCCTGGTCAAAATCGTTATGATGGTGTGATTTCAAAACCAATTTTGGCCAATATATTGAAAAATTGCACAGCACTAAAACAGACCATAAAATTTGTGAAATCACCATGCAAAAATGACAAAAATTTAGTGGGGGGTGGGAGTCAAGAGATGAGGCGGCAGAGCCCCTGTGTTTGTTCTGTGGACTCCAAGGGTTCCCAGACCCCTATTTGGGAACCACTGCCCTAAAACCATAATATTTTGTTCTAGAGTCTAGACCAGGGGTCAGCAAACCTTTTCAGCAGGGGGCCGGTCCACTGTCCCTCAGACCTTGTGGGGGGGGGGGGCAGACTGTATTTTGGAAAAAATATATATTGTGGGACATTCCTATGTCCCATAAATAACCCAGAGATGCATTTTAAATAAAAGGACACATTCTACACTTGTAAAAACACTCTGATTCCTGGACCATCCGCGGGCTGGATTTAGAAAGCGATTGGGCCGGATCCGGCCCCCGGGCCTTAGTTTGCCTACCCATGGTCTAGACTCTAGACATTTTAGAGATCTGCAAACATTCCTACCCCTCTGAGGCCCAACCTGGCAGTGTTTTTGTTCAGCAGAATGGCTTTCTCAATGGGGGATTATTTTAAATGCAAGGATTAGGCACCTTAGAAACCACCTTGTATTTTTATATCCTGTCTGGCAGGAACCCATTCAGAGCTCCCTGAAATGTGTCTAATGTAAACTTCCCTGCTGAAACCGTGAATGATCATCCTAGCCAGAAATTTGAAAAGAAAGAAAAAAGTATCTGTATCGTGGATTAGTTTTTTCCTCGCCTGGTTTGTGTTTTACCCACAACAGGAAGAAGAAGGAAGTAAACCACAGATAAGTGAAAGTGCCCCATATTGCTTGCTTGGGGCAGTGGCTCTTAGAATCCACTGCAGCAATTGGCAGCTGATGGGTCACAAAGTCTGCCACGAAGCTGGGCTTTCAGAAACAGCAAAGTGTTTTGTGGCATCTTAAAGACCAACCAAAGTATTATGGAATAGGTTTCCATCAGTGGACTCTTTGGGCACCCAAAGAGTATATATATTTGTATGGTGGTAGTGGCCCTCTGGGTCTTGTGGTGCCTTAGAGCAGCTTTGTGCAACCTTGGGTCCCCAGATGTTGTTGGAGGCCAACACTCTTGTTCTGGTTGGGTGCAGAAAATGGTGGGAGCAACCAGCTGAGCAACCCGCAAGGGAAGAAGGCTCAGGGCCTGGTGATTGGTGTTGGGATGACAATGAGTGGTCAGAGAGAGAAGACTGGGAGGAGGAGGAGGTGTCAGACGCTGAAGACGTAACAGAGCTTAGTGAGAAATACGAGTGTGTGCCAGAGATAAGTCCAGAATCAGGCAGAGGAGGAAGAGGGAGGTCAAGAAGCAGAGACGAGTCAGGCTGCTGAGGAGTCAAGGGTGTCTCCCTCTCTTACTGCAAAAAGCTCCCCTCCTTCCTGGACTTCCAGAACCAGGAGAGTCATTAAATGGGAGGAGCAAAGGTAGACACGCCAAGACAGTCTCAGATTGCTTGGGAAAGACCTGGGAAAGGAGGGGATGTAGGCAGCTATGGGAAGACCTTCAGTCTCAGCAACTGCTTCGTAGGGGGAAGACCTGCTGTAGAAGAACATGAGACTATAATCTCAAGGTTGTTGGTTTGAGATGGGGCAAAAAAGATTCCTTCATTGCAGGAGGTTGGACTAGATGACCCTCGGGGTCCCTTCCAACTATGATTCTTTGAATTCTTCAACCAATTAATGTGTAAAGAAATGCATGTACTAGGTAAAGTATGTAAAAAGTAGATATCTTATGAAAATAACATACAGAAATGCATTATATTTGGCAATGTCATTTACTAAAATGTGCATATTTGGATAAATTCACGCAACAATGCTGATGGATTTTTATGAGGACTTCCAAACGGATGCAGAAACATGGAGATCAGAATTTGAGATTAGAAAAATGAGAAGCTGAAATTGACAGGTTCACCCCTTCGTAAGCATTGCCAAGGCAAATGTAGCAAATTTTCGGTGTGAAGTGGGTATTTAAAACACTGAGTGGTCTGTTTTTCCCCAGTTACTAATTACTGTAGGTTGCACAATGTGTCCTCTGGGACACACTCATTAGAAAGACAAATGGTCCTTAAATTGGTCTCTTTCTTTCGTCCTTCCACTTGACCTTGATTATGCATAAGCCTTACAGAACCAGGCATGATTTCCCCAATGAGAGACAAGCTGAGACATCATTCTTGTGCGGTGGGAAAAGGTTCCTTTTGGTGCATTTATTTTTCTTTGTGTGGTTTATTGAATTGATTCCAAATTGTACAGGGCCCTGATGTCTAATATGATCAAGTCTAGTTTATAAATAAAATAAATAAATAAATAAGAATTTCTTTCCTAAAGACCTAATGTGAGGTTACATGGGAGATCTGGGAACTTGAGCTCACCATGCAATTTTTCTTCTTCTGAAAGCTACAGCAAGGAACTCATATTGAACTGGGGTTGCATGTAGGGGAGGAGGGTCTAACTGTTGTTAAACTTTTTACAAAATTTGCATGCCGCCTACTCAATAAACAAAAAAACACAAAACCCCTCTAATCCAGGTGTCAGCAAACTTTTGCAGCAGGGGGCCACTCCACTGTACCTCAGACCTTGGGGGGGCCAGACTATATTGGGGAGGGCGGGAGAATGAATTCCTATGCCCCACAAATAACCCAGAGATGCATTTTAAATAAAAGGACACATTCTTCTGATTCCCGGACAGTGCGTGGGCCGGATTTAGAAGGCAATTGGGCTGGATCTGCCCCCAACCTGGGCCTTAGTTTGCCTATCCATGCTCTAAGCCAGGGGTGTCTAACTCAAATTCATCGGGGCCGCATCAGCAGTTTGGTCACCCTCAAAGGGCCGGTTGTATCTGTAGGACTTACAGTACAGGAGAGAAGGGTTCAGGCAGCCGTTGGATCTGTCACATCACAGGATGGCATGCGCTCAATATAAAAACAAGTGGAGGTTTCCTGAATGCATGTAAAGTAGAGGTTTCCTGTGTAGAACGGCCGGCGCCGCTAGAGGGCAGACGTTCTCTGGCTTGTAGGCTGCCGCGCATGCGCTGAAGAGGCGGCTTTCTTGTGTCAAAAAAAAAAAAGCGAGAATAACAGGTGAAGGCTGGCGGCCGGCGGCGGCTACACGGGCCACATGACGAAGTCTGGCGGGCTGGATTCGGCCCGTGGGCCTTGTGTTTGACACTCATGCTCTAAGCGGTTTACAGAGGGCAATCTAAAACATTCATTAAAAATTCCAGAAAAACATACATTAAAAATAAGTCAACATTTATTTATTTATTTTAAAAAAGAATGTGCATATTAGGAGAAAATTTTCAGTAAAATGCTGGTGAATTTTTGTGAGGAGTTTTTTTTTTTAAAAAAAGTTCACAGTGTGATGTGCAAATGTGGAGAACTGAATTTAAGGTTGGAAAACAAACCCCAACTGACAAATTTGCCAGCAAAGTCAGCTTTGTTAATGAATTCATTCTGTGTTAATCTGAGCTAAGGTTGAGAAGATTCCTGGGTCCAGGTGGCTGTAGCTGGTATCTTAAGTTGATGGCGTGCTCATTTTTTAGCCTCCAAGCCAGGGTATTAAATTTCCCCTGATTGCAACCATTAACAGTAAATTCACTGTCTTCTCCATTCCTTTATTGAAATAACATGGATGGATGATTTCCATGAGTTTTTCTACCTGGCAGGTTAATTTTTCATCTCCCTAACTGAAAGCAATTGTGGGGGTGGGTGGGAGGGGGATAATCTGTGCCAGATGTAGCTGAGAGGACCAGAGTAGACCCATCATGAGAATGAAGCACATCTGGATTCAGCATGTCCATAGCCATTTCTGTCCCATCCCTGGTCCACCCAGTTGCAGAGTGCTACACTTCCCACTCACCCAGCTTTTCAGCAGTGCTTTTCAGTGCCAATGGTGATGTAGCCCCCTCTTCACCAGCGGAGGGACACTTTTGTCATATTCTGACCCTCTCCAGCAAGCAGCAACAGGCAGTTAGGATTGTTCTTGTTTGTTTGGTGTCTTTGGTGTCTTAAAACCCTCCCAAGGCAGCTTATATACAAAAGATAAAATTCAGAACTATTAACATCCCATTCCATGTAATTCCATCATTTAATTCAGGCGTTTAAAACACTTCACAATCCAGCAGTACACTGCTATAAAGCTATCATAAGCAGCTTGAGAGAGAACAAACAGCAGAAATATAAATGGTCAATGCTTGGAAATTAAGCTCAGTATCTCGACTGAAAACAGCTCAAAGTAAATGAGTTTTCAAGGCCCATTTGAAAGCCAGCACTGATGTGGCCAAATGTACATCATTTGTACATTTACATGAATGTAATCATTCATCTTGTTTTTATTATTGCTTGTAAGCCGCTCTGAGCCCGGCCTTGGCTGAGGAGGGCGGGGTATAAATAAAAAATTATTATTATTATTACATCACTTGAGATGTGGTGCCACCATTGCAAAGGCCCTGTCTCCAGGATCATCTCTTCCAATCCCCTTTTCTCTCCTTCTGTCTGCTTTAGGAGAACAAGAAGTCTCTCTTTCGCCAAGTGCAGCAGATGACCTATAGCCTAATTGAATGGCGGTCCCAGATCCTCTCCGGCACCCTTCCCAAAGATGAGCTGGCTGAACTCAAGAAGAAAGTCACAGCCAAAATAGATTATGGCAACAGGTAGGTGATGCTTCAGTCCTGTCTCCTAGCAAGGGATCTGAATGTGGACAGTGGATTGGTTATGTGTGGCTCTCAGGAGTCACTCTGTCCATTGGTGTTCCTTGTGATGAAGCATGCTTAGGATGTTGTGTTTGCACAAGAAGCATCTTTTTGAAATAGGATAACCCTTGATAATAATGTTTTGTTTGGAGATGCCAAACTGTGTCCTTTCTGCAGTAAAGGTGCCATTTTTAATTTTCTCCATTTCGCTCTCTTTGTGCTCTCTCTCTCCCCCCCTCCATACTTTTTGAATGCAAGTCGTTCAGGGATACAGAGCAGAGGAGGTAGTAGGGGAAGGAGCATACCTGGGGGGGGGGGGATCTCAGGTTTGATTCTTCTAAAGAATTTGCATTCTTCTAAAATTCTCTTGTAGCTGAAATGTCCAGGCAACATGATTTCACACTCGATTCTGTGATGAGCAGCACATCCAGGAAATGAGCACAGCTTTGCCTGTATGTTAAGCCCTAGCCTTAAGAACAGGGGCTGGATATTTTAACTCTTAAGCTCTGTTCTATGGCGATGTTTTGGCCTGTCTTTTATGTGTGTGTAGCATATATGTGTAGCATGTGCCATGCAACTTCTGTGTGTTTATTTATTGATTTACTGCTGTGGTGCAAAATGTTATTATACCTAGCCAAAAAGGGCTGGATCCCCCCCCCTCTCTCTCATACACACACACACACGTTTCCAGCTCTGCTGTTGAATCCTACCCCACCCCCGATTAAAAGTCCTGAAAGCAGGAGCTTGCAAGGGAGGCACAATCAAAATCAGAAATTTCTTAAATAGTGCAACCCACTTCCAAAGGTTTAGCAGCAATTAGCAAAAACCGGGAGGGTACCATGCAGAAGTGAATTTTAGTAGCATGAGCTCTCCCTAAGACACGACGTAGTCTCAGGGCTGTAGCTAGGGGGGTGGTGAAGGAGGCCCCCACCAGGGGTGGAGGCGAGGGGGCATGCAAAATGGGCTTTAAAATGTGTCCATAAATATGTCTATAAATAAAAATATCAATTATTGCCTCATCAGAAAAGGTTTTAAATGGAGGGTCTTTATATGATATGCGGGGGCCCCGTTTTTCTCTATTTTTCATGGCTAGGGGGTGCAATCTGGACGGTTCTGCCAGGGGCTCAAGATCACCTAGCTACAGCTCTGTGTAGCCTGGTCAAGTTTTAAAGACTTTGCTAAGTTTTAAAGACTGCCCCTTCATTTCTAGGGCAGGGTATTGGCACTGATTTTTGTGTTGTGTGTTCTTTTCAGAGCAAAGCAGTGTGGGTGGGGGGCAGAATCTCCCCCATGGTCACCACTCACCCCCCCAAATCTGTTCCCCCCACTTCAGATATTTCTCTCTCTCTCTCTCTCTTTCTGAAAAACTCTAGTACTAGAAGTGAGAGTGGCAGGGGGAGGAAATGTCTGCAGTATGGGGAGGTTGGTGGAGGAATGAGGCAGATGAAACAGGTTCCGTTGCCTGGAAAGAGCCACCGCTTGGTGGCAAGGCATCTGCCTTGTGGGCAGAAGGTCCCAGGTTGAATCCCTGGAATCTCCAGGAAGGGCCTGAAGTGCTGGAGAGCCTCTGGCGGTCAAGGCAGGCAGTCCAGGACTGGATGTCCCAGTGGTCTGACTCGGCAGAAGGGCTCATCCACACTTCCATTTGTCCTATATTTCTTCCACTTGTCCCCTGCTTTCTAGGCATGGGTCCAGGAGGTTTTTCTTTTGCCTCATTGCTTTCCCCAAAAAAACCTGCTGGGGACAAACGAAGTGTGACTGGGCCTTAAGGACCTTTCCTCTGCTCCTGTGCAGGCCTCTTTGCATGGGGAGGGGCTACAGGATTCACACACACAAACTTCTATCTGTCTGTCTATTTATCTGTTGATATCTTTATATGGGGAAGAACTGTAGAGCTCCTATGTTGCATGCAAAAGATGGAGGTTTGATCACCAGGCTCTGTAGACATAGGGCTGGGAGGGATTCCTGGCTGACACCCTGGAGAGACACTGCTAATCATGGCGAACAATACTGAGCCTGATGAACCAAGAGTCTAGCACAGTATGTTGTGTATGCGATTGGTTTCTGTACACGATTTCTGTACACGATTGGTTCAGTTGTGGTTTAGACAAATATATCTGCCACTGTTGCATCTTGTTTGAGCCTGACGTTGCACACTCAGCATCTTAATTGGTAATCTTCTCTTTGCAGCTGAAGGAAGGTTTGGACGTTCTGTCCTGTCTGTAGGTTGCTTCCATGGCTCATTGATCATGTCAGCTCTCTTTCAGATACACTAATTAAGAAGCCACTTGAAAGCAAGAAGCTAAAAAATTAACTTTATTGGGGAAATGTCATAAATTTGAGTAGGTGCTCAGACAGTGCCAAAGAACCTTAATGGATTGTGTCTTGCGGTTCAGCCGTGGACCTCATTAATTCTACCTGCCCTGCAATAGTTGTTCATTTTTGTTCCCTTTTACTTAGTCTGGCCACCAACCTTCTGGGGCACACTGGCAAGCAGCAGAAGCTGCTGTGGGCACCACGTACAACACAACTGAGCACACACTGCATCCTGTTCTATTGACTGCTGTGGGATGCTTCTTTTGAGCCTACTTTCAGTGGGTGGAGGTGACCTTCTTGGCACCAGGGAGGTCCTCTGCAAGCACACATGTGCCTGTGTGCGCCACATTGCTTACTGTGTTCTGCTGCATTGCAGCATAGCTGGATGCAGAACTTCATGCAGTAGCAAGATCCAAAAGGTCTTTCCTCCTTTCCATCAGTTTGGGATACCTCCACTTCGTTTCCCCCTCCCCACTTTCATGTTGCACTCCTCTGCTGCCATGCTGGCGTGTTAGAAGTTTTGGATGACCTTGGGGAAGTGGAGGAAGCAATATGCATTGGAAGCTAGTCCATTGGAGTGAATGGGCATGGCCTCACCTACCTTGGCCTGCCCCCACTTGCCTGCCCTCTTACTTGTAACCAGTCATTGACTCTGGCTTCACCTACTGTTGGCCTCCCTGCCTTCTGCCCCACCAGTCCCAAGGGGCACCGGCCACCCCTGGCAATATATCTAGGTTCTTATGTGTGCTGCAAGGTCCAGTGGCATGACCAGGCAGCTGCTGATGGCCCATCACTGCCTCCTTGCCACTGCTTTTCATGTGTGGCGCTGCCTGTCCACCTGTCCACCAGTAATGAACCTGCTATGTACAAGGCCTGAAGTTAGAAAGACAAGCGCTCTGCTCCTTTCTCCTTAAATTTATACACTGTTTTGGTTCAGTTTCCTCAGAGAGTGTTAGGGTTTCTCTTCGCTGTGTTAAGTTGATTTGCTTACACTGCCCCCCTCCCCAACATCACTCCATCCTCCTTCTCAGCAAGCGAGAGACAGCATCCAGGATACATTCCAGCAAGGCAAAAATACCTGAAGGGAGTACAGAGCAGGGCGAACGAGGGGGACATCCTTTGGAGGGGCCTAGCCTCAGGAGAGTCCCGTGAGCCAGATAGAGAGGCCTGCAGGCCACATTCCTCACCTCAGGTTCAGGTTCCTATGAGTTCCCTTGTTAATCCATCTCCCTTACTTACCATGGACTGCTTGTTTTCCTGCAAGGATCTTGGGGCTGGACTTGGTGGTACGGGACGATAATGGCAACATCCTGGATCCAGATGCTACCAGCACAATTGCGCTCTTTAAGGCACACGAGACGGCATCCAAACGAATAGATGAAAGGATCCAAGAGGAAAAGGTATACACAACTGTGACACCAAATGAGATGCAGGGGTGTCTTGGCAGAGAGCACTACGAGCCCAGTTTTGGTTTGAGTGAGCAAATATGGTGTGTGCTGCCTTTCCAGCATTACAGTATCAGGTCAATGAATAATTTCAGCTTCCTATTAAGATTAGACATGGGTGGTGATCTCTCTCCTGCTCATATTGGATTAATTTGGACATGTTCCTAGTTCAGCCTGCAAATCAGGAAAAAATCAAATCACTTTCTGAGCCAATCTGAATGGGGACAGATTCAGATTCATAGTAGCTACCCGACCCCTGGCAAAGCAACAAGGAAAAACTGCCATAAGGCTGCCTTCCCCAACCTAGTTCCTTCCAGGTGTTGTTGAACTACAGCTCCCATCAGCCCCAGGCAGAGTGGCCAGTGGCCAAGGGTGATGTGAGTTGTAGTCTAAAACATCTGGAGGGCACCAGATTGGGGAAGACTAACCTAAGTGAATGTTTGAAGAACAGGACTCTTACATCGCTAACATCTGCAAGACAGATTTTACCAGATAATGCTGTTCTCTGTCATGGAAAAAGCTTGTCCTGTGGTTGTGAAAAGCCCCTAGGATCTAACCAATTAATCAGTTAATTGCAGTCCTTGTTCTACATAAATGCCACTCTCAGTTTTGCTGTCTATCCCATATGCTATCCCATGCATATGTCCAACCACTGTGCAACTTCATTAATTTTGGTGGGGTTGCGCAGGGAAAATTCCTGGTGGGTTAGGATTCCACTCTATCTCTAACAGTCTTATTTGGATGTGGGTTGAGAAAATAGATAGTTTTCAAGATAGATTGGCTGTGGCATATGCTCCGTCCTCTTCCTTCTAAAGTTTCGCTTTTTGTTCATGTCTTCTTTCCATCAAGTCTTTGCAGCAGAATGTAGACCTGCGGGGACAGTCTATTTTCAACACAACCCACACGTACAGTCTTTATGTCAATTTCAAGAACTTCGTCTGCAACATCGGTGAGGATGCGGAGCTGCTTATGAGCCTCTATGATCCCGACCAATCCAAGTTCATTAGGTATGTGGTTACTCTGATGCTTTCTTCTAAACAAGAAAAAGAATGCCACTAAAAGAAAGAGTGTGATACGGACTTAGGCATAATAGAATAGTTCTTAGAAGCTGGTCTCCATTTCTTCCTTCCCTTCCTCTTCACATGTGAGCGGGGGAGATGTGAAGCTTCTTTTTGCTATTCACCCAAATAGAATAAACTGTGGCTTTTGCAAACCATAGTTTGTTCACAAGCCAGGATATCCTAACCAGTGTTTCTCATAATTGGGCAAAACCACACACAGAAACTTTCTTCTTCACCCCCTGCTTGCAAGGGAGGGAGGGATGGGGAGTTTGTGAGTCCAGACTTGTATCTGCTTGTTCTTATAATGAAAAACATTTGTTTGTTGTTGCTTATGCTCTGGCTAGCATATAAATTAAGGTTCATAAAACATCATTTACCCACACATTGAGGCTACCTTCACAACTGAATGGGCAGGTGAACATACTGGCAAAATTCAACTCTGCTTGCTTCCACCCTCCTGCTGTTTCTGACAAGAAGAGAAATGAACCTTTGAGGTTTCCCCCAAATCTCTTTGGTGCATGGCTGGTGCCTTTTAGCCTGAGCACTGGAAATGTGCCCTCACTTGGTGTCTGAAATGGTACTGTCCATTGTCTCATCATGGTATGCCATCCCATGCATATGTCCAACCGCTGTGCAACTTCATTAATTTTGGTGGGGTTGCGCAGGGAAAATTCCTGGTGGGTTAGGTTTCCACTCTTCTGCCTTCCTCTGCCTCCTGATATGGCAAATCCTTTAGATGGAGAACCTGGGGCCCTCCCACAAGTTGATGGGCTCCAACTCCCGTCAGCATGTCCAGTGGTCAGTGATGATGGGAGTTGCAGTCCAAGAACATCAGGAGGGCCACAAGTTCCCTGTGTCTGACCTAACACTCTGAGCAAAATCATTACCTGGTTTTTCTTTCTGTGAAATGCCAAAGCACCTGGAAGTTTGTTTGATCTGGACGCAGCAGTTGCTTCTCTCTGAAGTTCTGTACTTTTCTTTTTTCTTTTTTGCCACGGGGCAAAGTGATTCATGATTTAATTAGCATAATCAAGTATGATGATGTGACCTAATTAACCTAGCCTAGCTATAACAATGTGTGTTTTATTTATTTTTTGTAGTGAAAACTACCTGGTTCGTTGGGGAAGTAATGGAATGCCAAAGGAAATTGAAAAACTTAATAACCTTCAAGCCGTCTTTACGGTAAATCCTGTTGCTCTACGCTTGAGAAAGTTTTTTCTTCCCTGCCCCGCCTGCAGCTAAGTTATTTGTGGCACTCTTCTTATAACTCTTGCTTTATTACTTTTGTTGTGATAGGCCTTTATATCATTGCAGGAAGCAGTGGAGGCCATCAGACTGGTTGCTGTTTAAATGCAGGTTGTTAAGCCATCTGGCAAACACAATACAACGCCAAACAAGTTTTTATTTTTTAAAGGTCATTTTGACATGCTGGCTCGCCTTCATTACTTAAGCTCTGCTGATTTTGCAGGATTTTCAGGCATTACTTTGGTTCTGTAGCTTCTGACCAAAGAACAACTGTGAAACCTGAATTACAAGTGCCTTGTAAGGTTGCCTGAACCCTTAAAATCGCTGGTGACTTAGGCAAGTCTTGCCTGCTTTGATTTTAAAATAGTAATTGTAAGCCCTTTGCCTGTTTGTTCAGTTTATTTAAGATGTGGCTTAAAAGTGAAAAATCCCAATGAGGAAAATGAAACCAAAAATAAAACAGGAATGTTTTCAATAAGTACAAAATTATTGCAACTGAAATACCATTGGAAATTCAATCATGCCTGCTTGGATCCTGAAAAAATAATAAAAGAGATGTATCTTCCTGGGAATCAAATTCCATAATTTCAGTCCTGTCCCGTATCAACACTCTCTGTTCCATTGACAAAGGGACATATTTCAACTTTGTGATGGAAACGTAGAAGATGCTATGATCTCTGAAGCATCGACAGGCCTAAAGAGTGCATTTTGGTAAACTGTGGTGACCATCTTTTGGTGGAGTCAGCAACAAATCATGGCTTGCAAACATAGTTTGTTCATGGTAATATAAACCATGATTAAGCTTCTGAGCCAGGTTTGGACAACCAAATAAGCCATGGCTTAATAAACCCTGTCTTGGCATTATGTACGAGCCAGGCCAGTATATAGAATTCACGTCCCATGTATTTGTATCTTTTTGTTTAAGTTTCTAGCCTCTGCTACAGAAATAAGAGTTTGAAAAGGGGTGGTGTTTTTATTGAAGAATCAGAAATAAGGATTGTAGCTTATTTTCCTGTGTCCGGAGTCAAGAGGCATGACAATGGGAAGAGACAGCTTGCATGATTTATGCTAGCAAGGCAGGCATGTATTTGTAGCGGCATTTGGAGGCTGCTCTTACGGGTGGCACTGTGGTCTAAACCACAGAGCCTAGGGCTTGCCGATCAGGAGGTTGGCAGTTCGAATCCCCGCGATGGGGTGAGCCCCCGTTGCTCGGTCCCTGCTCCTGCCAACCTAGCAGTTTGAAAGCATTTCAGAGTGCAAGTAGATAAATAGGTACCACTCCAGCGGGAAGGTAAACGGTGTTTCCATGCGCTGCTCTGGTTTGCCAGAAGCAGCTTAGTCATGCTGGCCACATGACCCAGAAGCTGTACACCGGCTCCCTCGGCCAATAAAGTGAGATGAGTGCTGCAACCCCAGAGTCTTCCGTGACTGGACCTAACGGTCAGGGGTCCTTTTACCTTTACCTTACATATTTACAGAACTTCTTTTCTCCATCAATTTGCCCAGAATCCCAGACTATAACATAATACGGAAGCTCTAAACAGTGAGAGGTTTTTATGCAGGCTGATTTTATATGCATTGGTTTCCAGGCTTGGATCATCAATCTCGAAACTAGAAATAACTCTGCTCTACTTCCCTGTCAGTGGCAGGTTTGCATTAGATGGAAGTATGATGTCATCATTTACTGGTGGAATGGTTAATTATTGGCTCTCGCTTCCTGGCGAGTAGTAGAGAGGTTTTCTGCAGAACAAGGAAGTGGTGGAGGGTTGTGTTATGGGTTCATCTCAACCACTTTGATTTGATCTCTCACTTGGAGGAGTTAGTGTCTGCAGGATCCTTTTACCTGGTGTAGCAAGTCTTGGAACATGACTGACCTAGCTGTAGTATCAAATACTTAAAACCTTACTAAGCGTGCAGCCCAGTAGGAATTTGCTGTCCTTTCCTCCCTACTGTCAGAATTTAGTTTTTAAACACTTTGGAGAAAGGAACCTGCAAGTTGTATCCCAAGTTCTACTCAGAGTAAGCCCATTGAAATGAATTCACCCAATTTCCATTAATTTTGGTGGGTGTATTCTGAGTATCACCAACATTACTTTCCTTCCTTGCTTTTTAACTTTTCTTTTTGGTTTTGTTACTCTATAGAGTACCATGTACACTGATAACACTATATCAATTTATTTTCATTAGGGCTGCAGTGTTGTGGCAATTTATTCTTGCAGATGGATCCATTAAAACACTTTCAGCTTTTTAGAAAGCCCCCCAAATTTCAAGTGATGGCAGAATTTTACTTTTTGGAAATTAGTTTTAATGTAAGTAGTTAATGTGCAATGACAGCGTTCCTTCCTCTGTGGTTGAGAGAAGAAGGGATGCCTCTTCTAAGTCAAGGAGGCTGCAATGTCTGTGCCCATCATATGAAAACAAAGAAGATGTGTTTTTCCCATTGCATTTTTCTCATATGTACATTTGTGCAAATTGTACTTATTTATTTACGTATTTTATATTCCATACCATCAACATAGAGCTACACCCCCAGTATGGCTAGTAAGAAACAAAAGTACAATTTGTAAGTAACCAACCAACCAACCAACCAACCAACCATAAAGCTTACAAACTAACACAACAAATTAGAATGACAAACTAAAACAGCAACAGCTGACTTAAACAGATGGTGAAAATCCAGAGTCAAAGGGATGTTTACTTTAGCTGTTCTTAAAATCTTAAAATATTCCCCCCCCCCCAGTGCCTAAATGATAGTAATGAAGTATGTAGACAGGCCCCTTGAGGAGTGCATTCCAAGGGGCAGGGGCTACCACAGAAAAGGCTCTCTCTCTCCAGAGACCACTTCAGACAAAGACAATAACAATTTCAGTACATTAGCAGATTGGTATGGTAGAAGGTGGTCTAACAAATATCTGGGCACCGTGTATTCGGAAAGCGTTACCAGAGATGTCTAGTAAACCAGATCATTAGTTAGGTGTCAACTGAGGGTATTTGGTGAACCAAATCGACAGTGATGGGGGATTGAGGATTGGAATGATCATTCTGTGGTATTATGGCAGTGGACAAAGTGGTAGTGTACTTCTTGATTTTGTGAGAAATGTATTGTTATGATTATGTGGTTGTTGTTTTTAAAAAGACAAATTCCAGGCAAGCAAAAAGACACCAGGAAGGTGCAAAGCAGGGCTTTTGAGGGGTGTGGCTCAGGAGGGTATGTGGCCGGAGGATAGTCCTATCCCTATTTCTGGGATTTTGGATGGTTGACTGACAAAGCCATGTTCCTTTCCGCCCTCTCACTCACAAACTAGTCTGAGGTGATTTTGACTGTCTTTTCCTTCTGTAATGACTTCTGTTACCCTTTTAGGACCTGAGCAGTTCTGACCTGATACGGCCTCGAATCAGCTTGGTGTGCCAGATTGTGAGAGTAGGCCACATGGAGCTCAAAGAGGGCAAGAAACACACCTGTGGACTCCGGAGACCCTTTGGAGTGGCAGGTATGGTGGTCCATAGTAGCGCAAAAGATCTTACAGTGGTACCTTGGTTTGAGAACAGTTCTGTTTACAAATAATTCGGTTTACGAACTCCGCAAAGCCTGAAGTTGTGTCCCAGTTTGTGAACTTTACCTCGGTCTAAGAACGGAATCCAAACAGTGGAAGGGCACCAGCGGCGGGAGGCCTCCTTAGGGAAAGCGCACCTCGGTTTATGAACGGTTTTGGTTTAAGAACGGACGTCTGGAACAGATTAAGTTCATAAACCGAAGTACCGCTGGATTTGCAAGGCAGTCCTATAAAAAATGGATGAAACAGGTAGGGCAATAGTCCAAGGCCTGAGCTCAAATTCTGATTTTGTCCCTAATGAGAAGTTGGGATGTGCAAGAAATTAAATCAACACTTCTTGAATCAATATGCAAACTGAAGTGTAGCTATCTTTTGAAATTTGCGCTTCTCTGAATAATGTAGTGCAGTTCTCTAATGTAAATAATGTGTACCAAAAGGAATGCACACACATAATTGTTAGGGGAAATTGTTTGCAAAAAAAATTATGTGTGCAAAAGCATACCAAAAAAAATCAAAAGCTTGTGTGGAAATGAAGCAAACTGAATTTAAGTTTAGGAAAATGTGAAACCAATATTTGACAGATTTGTCCATCCCTTATTATAGGCTGTAAGCAGAACTTGTGTCTATCAGACAGATATGTGAGATTAGTAGATGAGCATGAAGTCTCATTATGAAGTATAATATTTTTCAGAGCCACTTTTGTAGTGGCTTGTTCATTATAAAAGCAAATTTCTAGTCCTTATGAATATACAGAAAAACATGGTAAGCCAGGGGCAACCTATGATGAAATCTTGTAGGACCTGAGCCATTTCAAGGATGGGTTTTCAGTTCCCTGCAGGTCCTCTCCGCCATGGCCCCTTGGCCCACCTATTTTTCAAGTCTTTTTGTGAACCCATCTCCTTCCGTTCCTTGGGGATGTGAGGCAATATTAAAGTAGGCTAAAATGACACTTAAGTTACAAATGTTACAAACATAAGAAATGGCTTTCCATATAAAAATCAGGCCCATTTAATGTAGCCCCTCCTCCTTTCTGTGTCACCACCATCTGGTCCTCTGATGTGCACTGCATGCAAAATGTTCCAGGTTCAACATTCAGGTGGGGTGAAGAAACATCCCTGTTGGAAACTCTGGAGAGCTGCTGACAGTCAGTGTAGACAATACTGAACTAGATGGACCAGTGGTCTGACTCGGTGTAAGGCAGCATTCTGTGTTCCTAGCTATGATCTCTCCTTAGAGTTGTGATGGTTGGCTCAGAACCTGAAGAAGATTTCACGTTCAGTGAGCTTGTGGTTTAAGTGATGTACTAAAAATGTTATTGCCATATTTGCTCTGCATTTTAACACTTCTAGTAACACCAGCTTCTCGTTTTGTTAAATGAATGGGTTGAGAAATGTATGAGAGAAGTATCTTACTGTTCCTGGCTGTTGGGGCCCCAATCCAGAAGCAGTCAGCTTGCAAGGAAGCAGTGGTTTCCCAGCTGTGTCATAGCACAATTTCACATCCCTTTCAGGTGTCTCCATTTCACCCAGCTAAAGAAACAAAAATGAGTTGATTTTAGAAAGTCTGGTGAGTGGCAGTGAGGGATGATTGGCACCTGCTTGATTCTCTGTGGACTGAGAGCTAGTGTTTAAATCTGTTACATTTTATACTGTACCCTTTCTCCAAGGAGCTCAAGCTGATGTATGTGATGCCTTCCCAGTTTACTTTCACAACAACCTGGTGAGAGAGGTAGGGTCGGTTGAAAGAGACCGAGAGTCGCCCAGTGAGTGTCAAGGATGAGCTTCTTTGAACATCCTAAGAGCCCAGCACAATTGGGTGCAAAAGTGCATCTGTTCCAGTCTCCTGTTCTTACAGTCGCCAACCAGGTGCTTCTGGGAAGCCCACGAGCAGGACCTGAGTGTAACTGCACTCTCCCCATTTGTGATTCCCAGTGTCTGATATTCAGAGGTGGTAGGTAAGCAAGTTTTGCTCAGAGAAAAATCATTGAAATCAATGGACTAAGTAAAACTTAGTCAAACACTACCTGTACCGCCTCTGATAGTTGAGTTAGAACATGGCCATCATCACTAGTAGTCGCTAATAGCCTTAAACTTCATGAATTTTGCTAATCCTCTTCTAAAACCATCCACGTTGATGGCCATCACTACCTCTTGTGGGAGTGAATTCCATAATTTAAGGGCCAGGATCAAAACGTTATAAACAGGTAGGTTCCCGCACGCCTTCTTTCATTACAGATACACCCGCACGCTCCATTCCATGCCTTCTCAACTTGTAACAACTTGCCATAGCCAGTAAGTCACTCCCAGAGCCACATATTCTGGCTCGCCTGGAATGGGACAACACCCACCACACAATCACTTTCGCTGTCCCAGGCAGGCAACAAAAGTGGACTTCTGTAGACTCTGGTCACCCATTATATTTGGCTACTTGTGGTCCAGGCCTGCTGTAGCCTTTCCAATTCAAGTTGCTTTTATTCACCTCCAATATTTTGGCTGATGCTGATGGCAAGTATTGTCCCAAACAGCTGGAGGGCAGTAGGTTGGGAAAGCTGGTTAAATGGCTTGACATAAACTAATCTTATATAGTTAGTGAGTTCTTCATTGAAGCTCCTTTTATTATGGTGATGTAATTGGTTAACTTCTGTCTTATCCTAGTGATGGACGTTACTGACATCATCCAGGGAAAGGTGGATGATGAAGAGAAGCAACATTTTATTCCCTTTCAGCAGTAAGTATTGGGAAAAGGTTCTGAAAGCAACATTTTATGGAGATTCATTGTTTGTGTTTGCATTCAGCAGATCTGTGTACATTTAAAGGCACCATAAATACTTTGCTGGATCAGACCAATGGCTCACCTAGTCTTGCATCCCTCTCCCTACAGTGACCAGCCTGAGAAGCCCACAAACAGGGCAAAGAGACAATAGCTCTCTCTTAATGCTTGTTTACCTGCAGTTTGCATGCACAGGTACACTTTCTTTGAACATGGAGGATCCACAGGCAGAGTTGGCATCATTTTATGCAGAATTTCTGCTAACATTTACAAATGTGTATTTCTTCTGCATTTTAACTTACAAGCTATATATAGATGGCCTTGATTAAAAGTTAGCATTTCAATAGAATAAAATGGCTGGCAACCCTCTTTGTACTCTAAAAGGTATTTCAGAAATCATTAATCAAACAAATGGCTTTCCTGGCTGTGGTTTCAAGAGGTAGGCACTCAACCATATTCAGTCTTACTATATTTATTGCTTTCATCATTACTATCTGCTCCAGAGTTGAACACAGTAAAGCATCATGAATAAAATAACTCAAATGTTGCAATTAGTTTATGTGTATAACAGAGTTTTCTCCTAGAATAGGCCAAACACGCTGGATAAATACATCAGCTTTGGGGTCCAGCACAGACAAAACTCTGAGCCTCTCTTAGTCTTGAAGAAATTGGGTTTAAGGTATTAGTTATAAATCAAAGTTGAGTGGAGAACATGTTTCATTGTTGACATGGCAGAAGCCAGTGGCAAAAAACCATTTAAGTGTGGGCTAAGCTGAGGGGGACGGGTGGCGCTGTAGGTAAAACCTCAGTGCCTAGGACTTGCCGATCACATGGTCGGCGGTTCGAATCCCCGCGGCGGGGTGAGCTCCCGTCGTTCGGTCCCAGCTCCTGCCCACCTAGCAGTTCAAAAGCACCCTTAAGTGCAAGTAGATAAATAGGTACCGCTTTCTAGTGGGAAGGTAAACGGCGTTTCCATGTGCTGCACTGGTGCTGGCTCGCCAGAGCAGCTTCGTCACGCTGGCCAAGTGACCCGGAAGTGTCCTCGGACAGCGCTGGCCCCCGGCCTCTTAAGCGAGATGGGCGCGCAACCCCAGAGTCGGTCACGACTGGCCCGTACGGGCAGGGGTACCTTTACCTTTACCTTTAAGCTGAGGGGGAAAACCCTCTTGTGGGAAGAGGGAGATGGTTCTATAGCTGGTCCCAATCTCTTAAAACAGGGATGAAGAACGTCTGGCCCTCCAAGTGCCGTTGGACTCTTAACTCCCACCAGTTCTGACCGTGATTGTGCTGACTGCTAGGGCTGATGGGAGTTGAAATCCAACAACACCTGAAACCTCTGCTGTTTTGTGTGTGCCACCTTATTGTGTATGTAAGTCTGAAGTTCTGTTGAAAAGACTTTGGACCTGTCCCAGCTGTTGCCATATAGACCAGTTGAAAGGAAGAGAGGAAGAGGAAACCCTGCTAATGACTCTTAACTTTTGGCCAAGGATCTTCACTGAATTTGCATTGCGTATAGATTTGGAAAAGCGCCAAGGTCCCAGGGCATGGTTAGCCCCCACAAGAGCACCTTTCTGCCTCTCCTCCATGAGTAGCTAGTACATTTGCAAAGCTAAGCAGGGTCCAATACGGTTTCAAATTAGATGAGAGACCATGTGTTGAGATTCCTGCCCTGCACTGGCTGGCCGTCAGGGTCCCTTCCAACTCTACAACTGTCATAGACTCCACTGACTTCGAGGGTGGAGGCCAAAAGAAAAAGGTGGACAGAGTGCTGGGAGCCACCATGGTTTGATGAGTGGGGTGGGCGTGGCATTCTACTCCCTCAGCTGATGAGAGGGCGCTGGGTGCATGCGCGTGAGAGCATTGGTGGCGACACCCACACCTGGCATGTTCTACCAAACATTCTACCAAAAGTTATTGTGGCAAAGGAATAAAACGTTAACAACCCCCTGCCCCGAAGAGTGCTGTCTTGTTTATAACACGGAGGGTGTTTGGAAGCAGCTGGAAGTTAACTTCTGTTTCCCATCCCATTCTCAGGATTGCCATGGAAACGTACATCAGACAGCGACAGTTAATCATGGCACCTTTAATAACCTCTCATGTGATTGGAGAGAATGAGCCTCTCACGTCTGTCTTCAACAAAGTCATTGCTGGCAAGGAAGTGAATCACAAAGGGCAAGGTACACAAAAGAAGTGAAAATGGGTTTTTTTAAGCACAAAGAATGGGATGGGACCTGTGTATAATTTTTACTATTTCCCACCACATGCAATGAAAGTAATGATTTTTTTATTTTTATTATTATTATTATTATTATTATTATTATTATTATCATCATCATCATCATCATCCAGTCTGCTCAGATTGCAACCTTCCCCAATGGTATTTGTATGTTAATGTTTCTTTTCTTCCATAGGCCTCTGGGTTTCTCTGAAACTGCTGCCTGGTGATTTAGCTCAGGTTCAGAAGGACTTTTCTCATCTTATTGACAGATCTACGGCTGTGGCCCGCAAAATGGGATTCCCAGAGATTATATTGCCTGGTGTGTGTAGTTCCATGTTAATGGTGGTAGCTTCTAAGAAAACAGAGCAGTTATGAAATAAGAGGATCAATTGACTTATGGGAGTGGAAGGGAATCTGTGCACCTCCAGATATTATTATTATTATTATTATTATTATTATTATTATTATTATTATTAAAGCCTCAAAGTGGCTCATAATAATAAAATACACAATACTGTATACAAAATTTATAAAATTTAAAATTTTACAAAATGTTGTTGGACTCCCAACTCCTTTCAGCTCCAATCAGCATGGCTATTGCTTGATAATGATGGAAATTGCAGCTGTTTTCTGGCTAAACGTTAGGAAGAACTTTTTGACACTGGAATGGACTATCTCAGAAGGTGGGGGAGACAGGAGGTTTTTAAACAAAGGTTGGATGTCTATCTGTCAGGGATTCCTCAGCTGTGATTCCTGCATTGTAGCGGGATTGGACCTCCAAGTCTATGGTTGCATGAATATCTGGAGGGCCTATTCTTCAGATAGGATAAAAGAACTGGTTACAGAGGGTAGGAAGAAATTGACAGTTTCTTGCCCCCCACATTCCACAGTACTATATCCATCATGGGTGGGGAACCTTTTTCAGCCGAACGGCCCCATTGCCTCATGGACAACCTACTGGGGGGCCACATGCCAGTTATGGGTGAGTCAGAGCCGAAAGTGGGCACAGCAGTGGATGTGACGCTTGCCTTTGTACAGTAGAATACATTCCACCCAGAGGTTCCTAGCCACCTGGCCTCTATCCGGACAAACAGGTCATAGTATAAGAGTTCAGGGTCACATTACGATCAGGCAAAGATGCTTGCAGAGAGTGCAGAGCAGGGCTTGGGAGGGGTGTGTCTTGCAGAGAGTCATGAGGGCCAAACAGAGTGGTCTAGAGGGCCGCATTCTGCTTCCAAGCCTGAGGTTCCCTGCCCATGATAGACATGGTCATGTGTGGGCAGGGGATTTCATCTGGTTTCTAAAAGTGTAACCATGGGCAGATGCCCTCCAGACAAGAAGAATCATTTGCTTGGCAGGGGGTTGGACTCGATGGCCCTTGTGGTCTCTTCCAACTCTATGATTCTATGATTCTATGCTGTTGAATTTCACATATCAGACTTTGTTCTAACTTCCAACCTGGACAAAGAAACTTTACTATAGCCTTGGTGGTTGCAGGTGAAGTTCGGAATGATATCTATGTGACCCTGATGCATGGGGAATTTGACAAAGGGAAGAAGAAGACCCCCAAGAATGTCGAGGTCACTATGTCTGTGCATGATGAAGAGGGCAATCTCTTAGAGGTAGGAAGGGGCTTGGTAGGTGGGAGGCAGAATCATGATTAAAACCTGTACTATTTCTCCCCCCCAAATCAGCTGTGAAGAGTGATTAAATGAGAGGCTTTTGCCTGTGGAAAGTTTGCCCACTAGGAAGGTGCCTTATGCCATTGGTCCATCTATGTCACTAGTGTCTCCCGTGACTGATAGTGACTCTTCAGGGTTCCAGGCAGAAGATTCTCTAGTCCTAACTTGAGACCTTCTGCATAAAGAGCAGGTGATCTGCCACTGAGCTACAGCCTTTCCCCAGTTGAAAATACAGTTTCAAACAGTGCATAGTTAACTTATGGGATTTGCTGCTATGAAATGTAGTGATGGTCACTACAAGAAAGGATTAAACAAATTCATGGAGGATTAAACAAATTCAGTCTTGTCAACTGAATCAGGGATGGGAAATTTGTGGTGCTGGGACTCCAACTTCAACCAGCCCCAACCAGCATGGACAATAGTCAGGTATTATGGGAGTTGTAATTCAAAACATGTGGTGCACAGAAAAAGCTGGTGCCAAGGCTTCCATCACTTCTTCATGGTATGTTTAGGGCCCTTCACTGTCCCTGAAGCATTTCACCTGTCTGTGCAAATCATCTGCATGTAGTGAAGAGTTTCCTTATATCCAGGGTTAAAACTGGTCATTCCCTTCAAAGGTTGTCACGTTCTTTGATTTGGTTCTGCTTTTTAATTTGTTTCTCGTGTCATCCAAAGAAAGCTATCCATCCAGGTGCTGGCTATGAAGGTATCTCTGAATACAAATCAGTTGTCTACTACCAAGTCAAGCAGCCTTGCTGGTATGAAACTGTCAAGGTGAGATTGTGCACCATTGCTAGAGTTCTTTCCCCTGAGCTGCAAACTTGTAATTCGCTGCTAAAAATGAACTCAGTTCCCTGTGTGTGGTCCTTTGGGTAGCCAAATTGGCACCACCTAGTCATAAGAGAAAGGCATGGGCAGGCTTGGGAAGCCACAAGCTTTGCAGCAGTAAATGCTGGGTTGGAGCCAGGAGTCACCCTCAAGACATTGGTATTGCTGAAGCATACCTGGCCAGGAGTAGGCAGATATACCAGCAGGAGTGCCACATTGGCTACAATGGCCAGTGTGGCACTCTGCAATCCACAGAGCCTTACTGCCACCCTTTCCTGACTCAGACCCACCTAGCTGAGCTGCAGCAAGGCTAGCACCAGAAGGTTGACTTTGTATCCCAGAAAAGAAAATGGCTGGCCAGCTAGAACTAGAGCACTCAATGCAGCAATGATTTGTGGCAGGTATTGCCCATACCACCTAGAAATCCCAAGTCTGAAAGAAGTCTAAAAGTGACATTTGTATATTTTGTCTTCAGAGTGGGGAATATAATATGGTGTGTAAATCCCAATGGTTAAGATTCTTAAAGAGCGGGTGTCACTTGCACACCAGCTAAAAAGCTGACATGTTGTGTTCAACATATAAGTAAAACCTGTTGTGATCTGCCCCATGATAAGAGGCCAGCACAGAGCGGCAGCTATATAACCCAAGGCATACATGGGACTGAATTTGAAGCTGTGAGTTCTGATTCTTTTTAACTCAGTTGAATTAATTGTGGATGGGGAGACCCAACCGGATGGGCAGGGTATAAATAATACATTATTTTTTTTATTATTATTATTATTAGTATTATTAGTATTATTATTATTCAGATTAGAACTTGCTAGGAGCTGAACTTAAATAATACTCTGGGCTGGCCATTCTTGACTAAAAGCAGAATGCAGATTCTGAACGTGGTTGAATAAAACATCTTGCCAAGGAAACTTAAACTCAATCTTTATACACATTTCAAGACTTAGAATTTGCATAATGTGTTTTAAAATCATAACGTGTTTATGTTTAAGATGGAAATAACAGACCAATCCCCCCCCCTAAAATCATATTTATTTCCATTGATGTTTTGTAATGGAAGAAAAAGCTAATCCTAGATGGCGTTACAGAGACTGTGATTAATGATGTGATTTTGGCCAAGTAAACTAGGCTACATTATATCTTACTTAAAAACATATGGGTAGAGGGTTTCAATTAGCAATAAATTGCTAGTTTTATGGAATCCTCCTGTCAATCTTGTTGGGTATTCCCAAATACCCTAAGGTGGGGGTCACAATGAATGGGAAGGTTTGCAGGTGGAATCAGTAAATCATTTTAATGGACAGAGGAATCCCATGTTTGTTCTGTAAACTTGGCTTCTGATGTGCATATTTTATAACGAGCTGTCATTCATGCAGGTCTCCATAGAAATAAAAGAGGTCAGCCGCTACCACTTAAGGTTTACATTTCGTCACCGATCATCACAGGAATGTGAGTACTTGGGAGATGAGCAGCTGCCTGTCCCTCAGGCATGCCGGCTTGCCCCCGCGATTGAGGGGGCCAGCGCTATGCAACATGCTCATGTCACGCGTGCACGCCCAGCGATGTGCTCACATTATGTGTGCTGGCCATGCAACACGCCACACAGCTTGCATGTGTGACGTGAGCGTGTCACGCAGCATGCACGAGTGACCCGGACACATCACATGGTAGGCGCAAGTGATGTGCACATATTGCCACACAATAATGGGGGGGGCCCAGCCCCTCCTTGAAAATGTTGGTGGTCCCTTGCCTGCCCCATGGCGCCCCTGCTGTCTCTTAAATACAGAAGGGTAAAAATGTCCCTTCAACCCATTGGGATGGGTGTAGAAGAGACAAGTGGCTGGCAGTGCGCACGCTGTAATGGGGAACCAGCACATGGAATAGGGCTGATCAGCCTTTTTCTGATGCCTCCCCTTTCCAAATCAGGAAGGATTTAACATAACTTTTATTTGGGGTGGGTGGGTGTGAAATTTTTCAGGTTTATGGCAGGGTGACCCACCCTAAGCAGTGATGACTTCATGGATTAAAAAAAACAACACCACTTCTGGGGGGGGGGGTAATTCTCCCAATATGCCCTGATTGATGGGGCACTTGGGAGAAGAAAATGGTAACTGGGCCACCAAGGTGGGAACTTTTGCCATCATTGCTGCTGCTAAAGGTATCCTTTCCCTCACCCATATTGGTAGTGAATTTTACCACCTCTTCTTGAAATCATTAAAATTGCATCCTCCGCTGCCCCAGAAAAAACTGCTGAAATTTTAACTGTTTCAACTCAATATAAACATTGAGATGGTTATTATCACTGGAATTGGCATGATTCGGGGTGGGGGGGTTGCACAGAAAAGTCCTTATTTAATTAATTTATTTTACTGCATTGATATACCACATTTTTCTCCAAGGAGTTCAAGATGCTGCTCCCATTTAACCCTGTGAAATAGGTTAGGCTAAGAGGCAGGTCATTCAGTGAGCTTCATGATCGAGAAGGGATTTGAGCCTGGGTCTCCCAGGTCAGTCCAGCACTTGCAGTGGCTTCTGGTTGTACTTCAACTGAGACCCACAAGCAATACGTTCTCCTTCCTTCCTTCTGCTGCAGCGCGAGATAAATCGGAAAAGGCTTTTGGAATGGCTTTTGTGAAGCTGATGAATGCAGACGGTACCACTCTGCAGGATGGCAGACATAACTTAATAGTCTACAAGGTACTCCTTTCTTTTTCTTTTTTAAACCTCGGTGATATTGTTGAACCTGTCAGAATTTCTTCCTGACACGGTGGCTCTGTCCAGACAACACACTAACCCATAGTTTAGTGTGACAAGAATGAGCTGTGATGAACCCTGGGCTCGTGTGCTTCTTCCTTCTCAGATGTGGATTTGAAGAGGGCACTGGAAGGGCTTGATTTAGATTAATCACAGATTAACATTTCATCTAAACCCTGAACTTTGACCCCTGTTAACATGGCTGGTTTCAAGGAAAGAGTAATCAAGATGACACAATAGGTTTGGACATGACAAGCTACGGTTTATCTAAGCTGAGAGAGGAGAGAGGAAGTCTATGGTGGGGAGGGGCTAGGATCATTCTTGTAACACTCAACTATGGTTTAGCATGATGTTCAAATCCAGCCAGTTTTCTCCTGCCCTAACTAGCTCTCCAATGTATAGAATCTGGATGTCTGAAGTTATATTCTCTATGTTATTGGTAGGGTGAAAACAAGAAAATGGAAGATGCTAAGTTTTACCTAACTCTGCCTGGCACCAAAGTGGAGATGGAGGACAGAGATAGTCTTCCAGCCAAACATCATGTAGCCAACTTTACCCCAACCAAAGACAGTACCAAGGATAGTTTTCAGATTGCAACTCTCATCTGCTCCACAAAGCTGACACAGAACGGTATGTTTGACTGCTGGTACAATCCAAGCTTTCCTGCCTTAGCCAAGGTTACACTGGCCTAAGTTCCTCAGCCTAGCTGAACCTGAGATATGCTAGTGTAAGGTATGCTCAGTTGGCATACCTTACACCTTAAGTCGGTGTAATTCACACAAGCACACGTTCTGGGGGATGGGATGCCAGAATAGTCTTATGCCTATTCCAAATCCCTTTCAGCTCAGTCACGTGATCTAGCAATCCAGTGGAAATTAAGCAGATGAAGAGGGTGGTGCAAGTCAAATTCCTCCTGAATAGAATTTGGAATAAGCATAAATTACACTGGTGTAAATTATGCTGGCTTTCTGTAGTAGGACTGCCCTGTTACTTTGCTTTTTTTCCAGTTGTGGGGAGGAGTAAAAAAACACACAAACACTTGCAGTGCACTGAAGATTTTCCCCAACTTTGGGAAATGTGCTTGACCTTCCTACTGGCTTCTGAGACTTTGCCTGGCAGTGCCCATTTGCTTCCATGCCCATCTTCACAGCCCTTAAGGATTAGAAACTTGCTTTTCAAAATAACTGAAGCTGTGATTTACAGGTTGCTGAAAACTGGCTCGGTAGGGCTTACTTCTGTGTAAAAAAGTGTAGAATTGTGCTGTAAATTTCAAATTTTCGCCACCACCACTTTCTAACAAAGCTGATCAAACACATCAAATGTGCCATCATGTGGTTGCTGCCAGTTCAGCAAATGAGCAGGGAGGCAGGCAGAGCAAACTAAGGTTGAAACAGGATGCCAAAGAGTATGCAGCCAAGGTGCTGCCTTCTCCAGAACTGCAGAGAAGTTGTTTTTCATATCGTTTGATGCCAGAAATAAAACATTGCTTCCATATTTGTCTTGTACTGTGACCACTAAAGGAAATGAGCTGCATTGCTTATAGTGATCTTACTCCCCCACCCTCATTTTGCCCTTGCCAGTTGACCTACTGGGGTTGCTGAATTGGCGTTCAAACTCCCAAAACATAGGACACAACTTGAAGAAGCTGATGGAGGTGGAAGGAGGAGAAATCGTCAAGGTATAACAAAATTGAGCATACAGGTTTTCAAACAATTTGTGCATGCATCTATCTTATCACCCGAAGTGTTTCATTGGAACAGAATGTCTGCTTAAATTTTGTTCTCATTGATGTGCTGGATCAGGGAGCTGATAATTTTAAAGAGCTGACCTAGATAGCATCAGGCAAGATTTCAAAGAAGTTGAGGTGAGCAACTCACCAGATTATCTGTCATAGTGTTGCTACAGCAGCACAGTTAGCATGGTTAGTGTCCATATTATGTTTTATACTGTTTTCATCTATCACCATATCTGCACTATACATTTAAAGCACTACAATACCTCTTTAACAGCTGTTGGTGTCCACTAAACTATCCTGGGAATTGTTGTTCATTAAGGATGTTTGGCATTGTTAGAAAACCCATATTCCACTCACAGAGTAGCAACTTTCAGAGGGATTTAACAGTCAATCCCTCCTCCTAGTCAACTCTGGGAATTGTAGCTCCATTAGAAAAATAGGGGTTTCCTAACAAATTTCAGAAACCATAACAGGTTCCCAGGATTCTCAGGCAGGAGTAGGCATGGATGTTTAAAGTGGTATAATTGAACTTTAAAGGCAAAGTGCAGATGAGACCTATGTGTCTTTTTGCAATTTTATAATCAAATCATCCAGTTTTGTGCAGGGTTGAGAGAAACAAATACTCAGCAGCCCATCTATGAATTTTTCAATTTTTTAAAATATCTGTTTGCAGGGCTGAAATACAGAATTGTGGGGTAGACTTAACACTTCATGCTGAGAACCAGCCTCAAACCTGCAGCAGTAGATTTAATAATAATAATAATAATGATAATAATTTTTTATTTATACCCCGCCCTCCCCAGCCAAGGCCGGGCTCAGAGCGGCTTACAAGCAGTAATAAAAAGATTTGCCCTAGATTTGCCCATTTCTTCCAGCATGCCTGACTAGTGCCCCTCCCTGTTTGCAGAAGGAGGGACTCTGGCAATGAACCATTTCCTCTCATGCTAATCCGTATGACTTTGAGTAACTCTGTTGCTAAAAGACCTGGAGATAAAAGGGAATGGAGTTATAACACAACAGCCTTATTAATCACAACCCATTTCTATTTCTCCTCCATCTCTAGTTCTTACAAGATACACTTGATGCACTTTTCAGCATAATGATGGAGATGTCTGACAATGAAACCTATGACTTCCTTGTTTTTGATGCACTAGTAAGTTGTTCTGACCATTTATCCCTCCTTAGCACTTCATTAACTCTGTCACCAAAAAGAAAGCTGGTTACAATTCCAGATCAGGCTGGTTACAGTTTCTTCCCGGTGACAGGCTGATGTGTAAACAACAGCCCCCAAATGGAGAGTTGCTGCTGCTGCTGATTTTTAGAATGTGGGCAGTCTCTGGCCTGTGGGCCAGGCTTGGCCCAGCAGCCTTTCCCATTTAAGCCCACCAGGCCATTTTAGACAGTCCCCAATAACCAGGATTTCAAAGCTCAGCTTCACCTGACATCATAGTAACATTCGGTGATTGACAAGTGGGCAGGGCTTCCCATCTGTCAAATTCGGCTCACCTGGCATGGCTCAAAGGCTGGGAGGGATTCCCCACCCCTGTTTTACATATAAGAACAGCCTTTATTTCCAGTTAGCTTTGGGTTCAGGTTCCTGAGTCTCTTCTCCTTCTAAAACAAATATTTGAGAGACTTTTATGACAGCTTTTATGGTTTCAAGCTTCAGGAAGTTGTTGCTGAGCGGGTGAATTTATTATAAGAATTAATGAGGAAGATAACCAGTAGCTCAGGGCCGCAAATTGTTTTCAGCTGGTGTTTATTGCATAAGCCTGTATGCCCAACAGAATTATTAGGATTTAAATACTTTTTAAAAGGAGATTCCTAGTCCTCATGATCGTGACTGGAAAAAAAGAAGAATTGATCACCTGTTCTAAAATGCTCCCATTTTCTGCAGAGAAGCTTGAATGTGTGGACTGTTCTTAGAATCTGTGAGTCCTGAGAGAGAAATGACAAAGTCACCACATGCGATGGGGAATATGGGCAGTGTTCAAACTGTTGCCAGAGTTAAAGTCAAACTCACAGAATAATAGAGTTGGAAGGGACCTCAGGGGTAATATAGTCTAACACACTGCAGTGCAGGAATCACTGCTAAAGAATCCTTGACAGGTGTTTAAAAACCTTCCTTTTAGGAAGGTTGGCAGTCCCTCCTGTTCTTGCTGCTTTAGCTGCAAAAGCGCAACATGGTTGAAAACTGAAAACACAAGTCCAACCAGGTCATGCTGTTTACATCTTGCATATTTCCTCTTTAAATAGGTATTTATTATTTCACTGATTGGAGACATCAAATTCCAGCATTTTAACCCTGTACTCGAAACTTACATTTACAAACACTTCAGTGCCACCTTGGCCTATGTGTAAGTATACACTTTTGTTACATTGCTGACTTGTGCATTTTTGTCATGAGATGACTTATTACATGCTTGTCACTTGGTTCAGTTGTGTGGTTTTTCTCTGCTCTTGACGCGTTAAGGTAGCATGATTTCTGATTAAAACAAGTTCCTAATCTATAATCCAGCATAGTGAGCCTTTATTTGGAAGAAGAGGGCTATGAATTTCAACCTCATGTGTTAGTACATTCAGTGGGGGGGGGGGGGGTGTTATAGTTGCATTTAGCCTAATGGAGGCAGGTGGAAATCCTTGACACCATCTGCACTGTACATGTATATCAGTATCATACCACTTGAAACAGCCATAACCCACCAAAGAATCTTGGGAAGTATAGTTTTAGGGTGCTGAGAGTTCTTAGGGGACCCCCTATTCCTCTTATAGAGCTACAGCTGCCAGAGTGGTTTAACAATCAGTCTCTCTTCCCAGGGAATCTTAGGAATTGTAGCTCTGTAAAACAGCATGAGCTCCTAAAAACTCTCTTAGCAAACTACACTTAGCAGCATTCTTTTCTGAAAGCTGTGGCTGTTTAAAATGGCATGATACTACTTTAAATGTATATTGCAGTTGGGTCCTTGATATGAAGGAAATGGCTTGGGGACCTCAATATTTATTTGTTCAGTTGTTTGCCACCTTCCCTTCTGGACCACCTTTGAAGAATCCCATGCCGGTGATGAGCAGGGGTAGAGGTGAAACTGGGCAGAGGAATAAACATAGGATAGTCCTCTGCACCAGGTGGAAGGATGTTCCTGAACCACATCTCCCATCAGCTCCAGAAATCATGGCCAATTCCAAGGAGAATGGATGTTGCAGTTCAACAACACTGGGAGGACCAAAGGTTTCCCACACCTCTTCAGACACATCCCTGTCTAGCCTTCATCCAGACAAGCAAAAGGCATTATTAGAGTTCAAAGTCACATTTACGTCAGACGGGGGGGGGAGTGTAAAGTAGGGGGGAGTGAGAGCCACATTCCCACCCCTGGCCTATTGGTTCCCGCTCACAGGAACAGCCTATGCGTCTTCATGACAGTGGGGGGTAGGAGACTAGTATATGTGGCCCCACTCATGCTTTCTACATGCAGTTTTAATCATGTTGGGAATATAATGACTAAATAAGGTTACTTACTCAGCAGCTTAGCAATACTAGTTCTATTCAGAATAGACCAATTGATGTTAATGGTCAAGACTTAGCTTCATTAACCTCAGTGGGTCTGTTCTGAGTAGGAATGGGGTTGGACACAACCCAGGGCCTGAAGACACCTGATGCAACAATACTGCTGGCACTAAGCTAGTCTGTGTGTGAATGGAAGGCCATTTGTAACTCTCACACTCACTTGCCACCTAGACTCTGATAGAAGAATGAGGATTTGCAATGCAGTTCCCCAACCAATGTGTACAAAAATGTATATATTAGCAGTAAGTGCACATGAAGATGCCTTTATCACTGGAAATGCAATGCAATTTGCATTTTATTACAGGTGAATGTTTGCAGAATTGTATTTATGAGGAAAAAGCGCATTGCAATGACTGGACATTTCATGGGGACTTAAAAAAAAAAGTCTGCACAAATTAGTGCAGAAATGTAGAGAACTGAATTTAAGATTTGAGGGGGAGGGAGAAACCTAAACTGACAGTAGCCCCCCACTTACTTATTTTCTCTTGCCCCAGAAAACTTACCAAGGTTCTAAACTATTACGTTGGAAATGCGGATGACTCCAGCAAGACAGAATTGCTCTTTGCCGCTCTAAAAGCCTTGAAGTACCTGTTCCGGTTCATAGTTCAATCGCGAGTCCTGTACCTAGGGTAAGCAATGGCTGTAAATGTACCCCTGACCGTTACGTCTAGTCGCAGATGACTCTGGGGTTGTGGCACTCATCTCGCTTTACATGCTGAGGGAGCAGACATTTGTCCGCAGACAGCTTCTGGGTCATGTGGCCAGCATGACTAAACCACTTCCAGCAAACCAGAGCAGCGCATGGAAACACCGTTTACCTTCCCGCCAGAGCAGTACCTATTTATCTACTTGCACTTTGACGTGCTTTCAAACTGCTAGGTTGGCAGGAGCAGGGACCGAACAACGGGAACTCACCCCATCGTGGGGATTCAAACTGCCAACCTTCCAACTGGCAAGCCCAAGAGACTCAGTGGTTTAGACCACAGCACCACCCGCGTCCCTTAATGACTGGAAAACGTGGGCGTAATTTGTGCTTCTCCAGTTCAGCTACTACTGTTTACTTATTCATAAATGTGTGCTCCACCTTTCCTCCAAGGAGCTTGAGGTGGAATAATGCATCTTCCTCTCCCCATTTTATCCTCACAACAACCCTGTGAGTGGGTTGGGCTATGCGATTGTGATGGGCAGGCCATGCATGCTCAGCCCTGTGTGTTTGCTCAGTCCGGAGGTGTTAACTACGTAAATCAGCTGTGCCTGCCCTTCTCTTCAAAAGGAGAGTGCGGGGTGTGGGTGTGTGTCAAGTGTTGGAACAGCATCTTAGCTAAGCCTAGCTATGCTGTGCCTTACTTGCTTGTAACCTGTGAACCCAAGTGGGGATGCTGCACTGATTTCATCAGTAAAACATTTTTTAAAAAACAAACTATCATGGTGCCACTTCCAATTCTGAGTCCACTCTCTGTGCACCTAGGCACGTTATTAGCCTCTCTGTAATTATTAGGATCTTTTAGGATCCTGTTACTATTTGGATTAGGATCCTGTTACTATTTGGATTCTGTTATTGCCTTCAGTTAGGATGACTGCATACCATTCAAAATGACTGCTTGTTACCTCTGCAAGCTTAGCATCCTCAACCCAGCTTAATAAAAAATAAATAAGTTACACAGCCATGAGGCCTGCTAACAAAAAAACCCCAAAAAGGTTCTCAGCCATCAAACATCTATTTCAGGCTCAAGATTTTATTCTGAGCATATAAAGTCATAGTTGCTGAAGAACCGAGTTGCTTGGTGTATATACTCTATTTGCCTTTATTAATCAAGAAATGTAATCATTCCAAGAGGTTCTATGTTTTAATGTTCAAGGAACAGAACACAGTGATTTCTTTCTGGAACAACACAGCTGGGCTTATAGGAATTCCCCGTGTTATTTATGCATAATTTATTTCCAGAGAATCATTGCCATATTTCAGGAAAGCCCAGTTGTGTTCAAAGTCAAGTGAGTGGAAATAAGAAGCTCTTTGCTTCAAACCAACACTAAATATAGAATCATACTTTTCTACTTCCCTCTTGTGCTTCTCTTAGGCTGTAATCCCAATTAACAGCTAACAGCACAGTGTGTGGTTTGTGTGTTTACTCAGAAGTAAATCCTGTGGTGTTCAGTGGGGCTTGCTGTCATGTCAGGTTGCATAGGTCTGCAGCCTAAAAGCACATAATGTATAGAAAGAGACACTTTTGTTGTAATGTTATTTTTCAACTATAATCAGCACTTGAATAATCAGGGCAATTTTCTTTCTCTCCCTTTTAGGTTTTACGGGAAAAGCGAAGATGGAGATGAGTTTAACAATGCCATCCGCAAGTTGTTCCTCTCTTTTAACATCCTCATGGACAGGCCTCTGGAGGAGGCTGTCAAGATCAAGGTGAGCCGGAGTCTGTTGCCATTATCTGAAACGGGCCTGGCTTCAGTTCCTGCATTCCAGGAGTGGCTCACCTGTGGCCATCCCAGTGTTGCTGAACTACAACTCCCATCAGCCCCAGCCAGCATGGCGCATGGACAATTATGATGGGAGTTGTAATCCCACAAAATCTGGATGGCCACAGGTTAGCCACGCCTGCTGTATTCTGATTCAGCTTATCAAGTGGCATTGCTTGTGGAGCCAAAATGGAGCAATATTCACACAGGACAGGGAAGATAGCAGCAGCTTCTGAATAAATGTGACATTTTCAGAAGTTTAAGGAAATAAAAACTTAAGGGGTACTCCCCCCCCCCCAAAAAAGGCCAGCCTTGGCAGTACTGAACATGCTGAGTGCCCATGGAATACTAACTGATCAATGAAAAAGGGGAAAAACTAGAAACTGGGTAGAAGGGGTAATGGAATTGAGTTCCTGGAAACAAGGTAAGAGAAGGGGAACTGAGTGGAATGTCTGGAAAGGAGGATGAGTTATATTGTGTAGGTAGGCTATTTCTTGGTTCACGCTGAGGAACGATTTTTAAATGCCTCCTGGGATAATAGTGAGAGCTGTCCATGGAAATCAAATGGAGGCAGCCACAGTTGTGGTGCTTCTGGGATGAGACACCAGAGTGCCGCTGTTGCTTTAGCCAAAATGACACCATCTCTACACAAGAGAGAAGGCATCAGCAAGGCCCCAAACAGCTGAATGAGAACTGAGCATGCTCACTTCTCAGAATGCAGGCAGACACTTGTTGGGAGCACATTTGCAGAGCTGTCTTTACTTGCCCACAACTGACATCATGCATGACACCAGGGGTAGTGGCATAGGGAAAACTGCCTTGTGGTCCACATTAAGACCTGGAGAATGGGAAAGAGGTGTAGCTCAGGGTTAGAGCATCTGCTTTGCGTGAAGAAGGCTCCAGGTTTTGTCCCTGGCGTCTGCAGGTAGGACTTGGGGAAAGGGGCCTGTCTGAAACCCTGGAGAGCCACTGCCAGTCAGTGTAGGCAAGGCTGAGCAAGATAGATCAATGGTCGGACTAGCGTAGGGCAGCTTCCTGCGTTCCTGTGTCTAGTTTTTAGAGTGAAGGGATTAACTGTCTTTCCCCACTTCCTTCTTGTATCTTGCAGGGTGCTGCCTTGAAGTATTTACCGAACATCATCAATGATGTGAAACTGGTATTTGATCCTGTTGAACTCAGGTAGCTATAAAACATTTTCTTTTCCTCTTTTCCTCTTTTCCTCTTCCTGCTGTAGGCCAGACAAGATGGATTAGTAGTTGCAGATGGACAAAGTGATAGCCATGCATTATAGGATATATATATATTTTAAAAAAAATCTATTGGATGGAAAATCCACCAAAGTTTTCAAGAAACTTTCTAAAAACCAAAGAGTGTGTGTGTTGATGAAACAGTTTTGGGCCCTGTTCTGTTGTTAATGAGCCCTTATAGGATTGACTTCATAGCACTCTGTAGCTGGAATCATGCAGGATAGAATTCTCATGGGGATTTGCCTTCAGACACTCACTCCCGCCGATGGTGAACACATGTGGTGAATGGCAATGGGAGAGTTAAAATGGTGCCCCTGAGAAGGAAGAGATATCCGCATATTTGCGGTGGAAGGATGCAGGCTTGCAAAAGCACAAGAAATGTTTTAAAAGACATGTCCGGTTCCCCCATGGGTTAGTAAATTAGTAAGGAATCCTCCTCATTATCATACCCCACCCATCTGACTGGGTTGCTCCAGCCACTCTGGAAACAAACCATCCCACTGAAACAAAATGGCCCCTTGGCCATGCAATATTGAGTGTATGTTGAAGGGACAGAACAGGTAGGAGTGGGGTGCCTTAATTGGTGGGATGGCTGTGTGGAATCCTGAACAAGAGCACTCCTTTTAGGGGGAGGACAAAACACTGCAACATAATGTTGCAGCACCTGCTTGTTCCTTCACTCTTTGCTTTCTTGTAGTGAGTCAGACTAATGCAGCTTTCCCCATCTAATCTAGCTTTCCCCAGTTTTCTTATCTCACTGAAAATGCTGGAGTTGGAACCCGGGACCTTCTGTGTTCAAAGCACTTACCACTAAGCTATAGCTCTTCAGCAACCATAATTGCCATGGGTTGAATGTACTTTGTGACATAGATGCAGTTTTACATGTGTGGCTTTATGCTGCCTAATTTTGCATTTGTGGTCATCAGAAAGGGGCGGGAGCTATGCAAGGCAGGAGAGCCATTCCCCTCTTCTCCCTTCGGATGCTTCTCCAAGCATCACATATTTGCAAGCCTGTTTTCACCACCTTGAGGACTAGAAGGGTGATCTTATTTTTTGAAATGGTAGCTGAATATGAGGCTACTGAATTCTGTGATTGCAGAAATTGTGGGATATACACATCCCATGTTATGCGTGTCCAGCACAAATTAACAGCAAACAGAAGTGAAACATGTCCAAAAGCAGATATTCTATTGTAAACTGCTTTGTGATCTTTGGATGAAGGGCAGTAATGTAATGTAATTTATTTATTAAAGAAGAAGAAGAAGAAGAAGAAGAAGAGAAAATTCAGTAAAAGCAGATGTTTCAAGCAGCTTAGCCAAGCCTGATGTTAAATGAGAAGGCAGAAACCCTTCAAGGTTGCCAGTCAATCTGACCAACGTAAACGTCAATTTTTGGTTTAGCAAAAGAGCATAGTAGCTTCTTGAAACCCCAAGTATAGAAAGATACATCCTTCCAAGAAGGGGGAGAAGTGCCCCCAACTCCCATAGCTACAGCTCAACAGTTCAAACATTCTAGGATTAACTGTTGCTGGTCTGATGGTGGTCTGCTCAATGGTACATAGAAGACACAATGCACTAGCGTTAACTGTACACTAGATGGCTAGAACATAAGAATCTGTGAATGTGTCCAAATAGTAAAATTGGCAAATATTATTAGGATAAGAGAGGGAAGACAAGCTGATAACGATTTTATTGAAAGAGGGAGCCCCCTGAGGCAAAAAAGTCATGCAAAAATGCGGAATCATGTACACTGTCCAGGACGTTGTAAAAACACCATGTACCTTAAAAGAGAGGGAAATGTAAAACCATGTGCATTCTTTTTGCTTTGTAAATCTGTGCATCACAATATTTTCTGTTACTTGTCAGAATGTCTAAATATTTTTCTAAAAACAAAATAAACTGTATACAAAAATCTTAATCTGAGACTATCTTGCTGCTTTTATTACACGTATGTGGTTTTAAAATTGTCTTTACTGTGTGTTCTGATTTTTATTTATGCAAGACCACCAGGAGATGGTTTGACGGATGTGATAGAAATCCTTGTAATAAATAAGCAAATCTGCAGCTGAAGGGAGTGCTTATAATGCTAATCGGACCAAAACTGTTCTCTCCCCCCCTCCCCCGCTTCCCAGTGTCCTCTTTAGCAAGTTCATCCAAAGCATCCCAGATAACCAGCTCGTCAGACAGAAGCTCAACTGCATGACGAAGGTTGTGGACAGTGACCTATTCCGTCAATCTGGTGAGTCTCTCTTTCTCACTTTCCACCCAGTTTTAAGGTACTTCTGTATTTTTATCTGCAACATTTCTATGCAGTTTTCTGGGCATATCACAAATAAAAACAAAGACCATGAGGTGTAAAAAAGGGACATAAAACTTACAATATAAAGCCAAGGAAAAAAAATAAAAACAGATTAAAGCTCATAGTAGCAGATAACAACAGTGCAAAAGATACTGAAAAGCACTAAGCATTTATGTGTCTCCCTATCTGTCTGGAAAGCCTGGGTATGTAGAACTTGGCTCTGGAGACAACAGTATAGATGCCACATAAGACGTTTTTAGGGGTTTTTGCCTAACGCATTGAGACCCAGGGGAACAGTTCATGTAGGGAGAATTGCAGAACTCCTTGGAGGGAAAGTAGAGCATCTGCTTTGCATGCAGAAGGTTCAATCCCCAGGATCTCCATGTGATATCGTGGCACTTTTTATCTATAGTTTATTGGGGTTTGCACATTGTGACAGTAAAACCGTACAGCCTTGTATTCCCTGCCCTACTTGATTCCCCTCCTGCCTTCGGCCCTCTTGCCATTTTGTTGATACATTTTCATTTCTGATGTTCAGTTGGTTGGCATGTTATGCAGTGTTGAGATGCTCAAATAAGGGTTAGGTTGGATGCATTTAGATGTAGCCTTAGATGTGGCCTTGGTTGGCTCCTCCTGTCATTGGCTCTGACCTACTGGTTCTCCACCTTCTGTTGGGCTCTGTGCCTTCTGACGCCCCACCAGTCCCAATGGGCACCAACCACACTGGGGGACAGGGTGAGTTTTTTCTTGGTGATCTGATTGCCCTTGGTGTTGCAATGCCCTCTCCTTGGTAACATCTAATTGGAACAAGATTAAACTTTCCCTTGCAGCACCTGGGATGACCTTGCATCTGTTTGCTTTGCCTTGCAGAGCAGACCACAATGCTGGGTTTTTCCTCCCAGCTAATAAAGTTTATCTCATTTGCTTGCCTGAAAACAAAGCATTTTGATGGTTCAGTGCTGGTAAATTGATGAAAAAGGAAAAGATTTCCTGTTGCAGCCTGACTCGTATTCATGCAAACAATAGTAAATTGTCACACATGGTTTTATTTCAAAATGCTCTGTTGTTCATATTTAATGGTACATTCGTAGCATTTATATTCTGCCGTTTGGATTTTTTGTTCATACAGAATTAATGTATCCTGTGTAGTTTGCTGGTCTGGTTTCTTATTTTGTTAATGAAGGCTCTATTTTAACTGATGATTAGGTTATGAATCACATCTGCGATACATGAATGGCTCATGGCAGTGGTCTGTTTGCATGAGTCGTGTGATAATGGAGACAGAGGGCAAGTTTCCATTAGCCAGGAATTGCAGGAATTTTTGCTCATAGAAACTGTATTGCCTTTGAGTCTTCTGTGAGTAAACTCAGATTTGTGAGTAGCCTATTGGTTTGAGCAATTGCTTTGCAAAACTCAGAGCCATTTCAGATCACGAATTAACTCTTAGCCTATCAAAAACAGAATAGACCTATAAAGTTCTGAAATGTAGGCAAGTAGTCAAAACCACACTTTGGTAAATATTGACACATTGCAGTTACACAAAAGCTAGCAGATCCTATGCAGAACAGCTCAAGGCACTGAGCAGAAATTTGTGAAAACTGGGCTGAGTTATGCAGATGCTGATGCATTGCACTGGTTATGTAATTGTTATAAAGCAGCCTTCCCCAATCGGATGCCCTCCAGATCCTGTTAGCCGTTGGCCCTACTGGCTGGGGATGTTGGGGTTTGTGGTCTAAAACATCAAATCATAGAATTGTTGAGTTGGAGGAGACCCAAGGTTCATCTAGTCCAACCCCCTGCTATGCAGGAATCTTGGCTAAGGCATCCATGACAGATGGCTATCCAACCTCTGCTTATAAACCTCCAAAGAAGGAGGGCCAAGGGAGACCATTCCACTGTTGAAGAGCTCTTACTGTCAGAAAGTTCTTCCTGATGTTTAGTCGGACTCTCCTTTCTTGCTATCGTAGTGGGGCGAGGGAGGTGTGGCGGTGGGGGCAGATGTCATAGGCGAAGGGGATCGAGATACGGATATGCTCGTACCCCTTCCAATCTGCGCCCCATCCCGAGGGACGAAGGTAGGGTGAGCAAGGATTACTCACCTCCGTCACTGGTGTTGTGCAATGCCAGGTCTATAGGCAACAAAACCACCAACCTGCGAGACTTCTTCACCTCGCACGGGGTTGACCTGGCTTGTGTGACAGAGACCTGGGTGCGCGAAGGGGAAACTGTTACCTTACGAGAGATGGCGCCCCCGGGTTTCTCCGTCCTCCACCAGTCGCGGACTGTGGGCCGGGGGGGGAGGGGTGGCATTATTAATCCGAGAAGACGGTTCTTTCAGGGCTCTACCATCGCCATCGATCCCCGGCATTGAATGTGTTGGCCTAGTGTGGGGCTCCGAGGTGAGCTTGGCTGTCTGGCTGGTGTACCGGCCACCTAGCGCACCAGCAGCCACCCTGTCAGGCCTGCTGGAGGCGGTGGCCAGCTGGGCCTTGGAGTTCCCTAACCTATTGGTATTGGGGGACTTCAACATCCATGCTGATGCCATTCCCTCCTCACAGGCTCTGGACCTGGTGTCTTCCATGGCGACACTAGGGCTCTCCCAGTTTGTTTCGGGCCCCACACATCAAGCAGGCCACACGCTGGATTTGATCTTTGGCGCCGGTATAGATGTGATCATGTCTCCTTCGATGAAGGTGCCATGGTCTGATCACTATGCACTGAAAGCCAGGATTGATTTTCCACCCCCACCCTGCTTAGGTGGCGAGCCAAGTTGGGCTTGCCCGCAGAGGCTGATGGACCCTGATAGATTCCGTCAGGCCTTGCGGGACCTTGCTCCCCCTGGCGACTCATTGACTGAGCTTGTTGAGGGCTGGAATATCCAGCTCCTAGCAGCCATCGATGAGATCGCACCCAGGCGCCCTCTGCGACCCCGCAGAAACTGGGCTCCCTGGTTTACCGAGGAGCTTCGGAAAATGAAGCGGGACCTCAGACGGCTAGAGCGAGTGACGGAGTCTCAAGAACATATTATAGGGTTTTTATGAAAACCTACGAGATGGCAGTGAAGGCCGCTAAGAAGTCCTACTTCTCGGCCTCCATTGCCTCCGCTAGCTCTTGCCCGGCACAATTATTTAGTATAATTAGGTCTTTAACGTCCCTTGAAGGACAGCCAAATTTAAATAACAATTCGACACACAGCTGTGAGGCATTTGCGAGCTTTTTTGCGGAGAAGGTCCTGTTGCTCCGCCATGACCTCCCTGCCAATTTGGATACAATAAAGGAACTGGAGGCCCCTCGACTGTCCTCGGGTCCAGTATTGGACCACTTTTACTGGATATCCCCAGCCGATGTGGACAGACTCCTCCAAGCTGGAAAGCCCACCACCTGTCCTCTTGACCCGTGCCCGTCTTGGCTGATTAGAGCGTGTCCAGACGAGGTGCGGGGCCCCCCGGGTGATATCATCAATTTGTCCCTTGGCACCGGAATATTCCCAGGGGAACTGAAGGAGGCAGTGGTGCGTCCGCTCTTAAAGAAAACATCATTAGATCCTTCAGATCTATCCAATTACCGCCCAGTTTCGAATCTTCCATTCCTGGGTAAGGTGATTGAGAGAGTGGTTGCTGAACAGCTTGGTAGGTTTCTGAATGAAACATCGGCTCTCGATCCATTCCAGTCCAGCTTCCACGCTGGTCATGGGACCGAGACGGCTCTGGTCGCCCTAACAGATGATCTCCGCAGGCAGCTGGATCGAGGCGGGTCAGGGCTGCTGATTCTTCTAGACCTGTCAGCAGCCTTCGACATGGTCGATCACGAACTCCTGGACCGCCGCCTTGCCGACGTGGGGATCCAGGGCACAGTCCTTCAATGGCTGCGCTCGTTTCTCTCTGGTCGGGGACAGAGGGTGGCGCTTGGGGGGAATTGTCATCGCGCCACTCCTTGGTGTGTGGAGTCCCTCAGGGTGCGATTCTCTCCCCGATGCTTTTTAACATCTTTATGCGCCGCCTCGCCCAATTTGTCCGCAGTTTTGGGCTGGGTTGCCATCAGTATGCCGATGACACCCAACTCTATCTGTTGATGGACAGCCATCCTGACCCGGCCCCAGATACACTGACCAGATGTCTGGAAGCTGTGGCTGGATGGTTATGTGGGAGCCGGTTGAAGTTAAATCCTTCGAAGACAGAGGTCCTCTGGCTGGGACGGAGCGATATAGGATTGAGGGGGCAGCTCCCATCTCTTGCGGGGGTGCAATTAGTGCCAGCATCGTCCGTTAAGAGTTTGGGTGTAATCTTCGATACCTCCCTCTCTATGGAGGCGCAGATTACAGCTATAACAAAGGCGGCATTTTTTCATCTCCGCCAAGCTAAGCAGTTGGCTCCTTATCTCTCTCGCCCTGACGTAGACACTGTGATCCACGCGACGGTCAACTCCAGACTGGATTATTGTAACTCGCTCTACGTGGGGCTGCCCTTGAGACTGACCCAGAAACTCCAGCGGGTGCAGAATGCCGCGGCGAGACTCCTTATGGGGTCTTCGCTGCAAGATCATATTCATCCAGTACTATACAAGCTGCACTGGCTCCCAGTGGAGTACAGGATCAGGTTTAAGGTGCTGGTTTTAACCTTTAAAGCCCTATACGGCCTTGGACCCTCATACCTACGGGACCGCCTCTCCTAGTATGCCCCACAGAGAAATTTACGGTCTGCAAATAAAAACATCCTAAAGATCCCAGGCCACAGAGAGGTTAGGCTGGCCTCAACTAGAGCCAGGGCTTTCTCGGCCGCGGCTCCAATCTGGTGGAACGCTCTGTCACAAGAGACTAGGGCCCTGCGGGACCTGACATCTTTCCGCAGGGCCTGCAAGACAGAGCTGTTCCACCAGGCCTTTGGCCAGGGTGCAGCCTGACCCCCTCCTCTGGCAACCTGCACAGAATTTTGCTTGATGGTTGCCATTAATTTGATTTTAATTTGATTTTAATTAATTTTATAATGAATGTTTTTAGAATGTTGAACTATTTTTGATTATTGTTAGCCGCCCTGAGCCCAGCTTCGGCTGGGGAGGGCGGGATATAAATAAAATTTATTATTATTATTATTATTATTATTTATTGTAACATGAATCCATTGGTTCAAGTCCTACACCCTCCAGAGCAGGAGAAAACAAGCTTCTCCATCTTCCATTTGACAGATAGATGGCTATCATATCTTCTCTGAGTCTCCTCTTTTCCAGTCTAAACATACCCATCTCCTTCAAGCACTCCTCATAAGGCTTAGTTTCCACACCCTTGATCATCTTGGTTGCCCTCCTCTGCACACATTCCAGCTTGTCAACATCCTTCATCAATTATGGTGCCCAGAATTAGACACAGTATTCCAAGTGTGGTCTGACCAAGGCAGAATAGAGTGGCACTATTACTTCCCTTGATTTGGACACTAGACTTCTGTTGTTGCAGCACTAGCTTTTTTGCTGCTGCATCACACTGTTAACTTGGGTTAAGATTGTGGTCCACTAAGACCCCAGGATCCTTTACACATGTACTGCTAGTAAGCCAGGTGTTCCCCATCTTATATTTGTGCCTCTGGTTCTTCCCACTTAACCACAGAATCTTACATTTGTCCCTATTGAAATTGTTAGTTTGGCCCCATGTTTCCAATATGTTAAGGTCATTTTGAATCCCGATTCTGTCTTCTGTAGCATTATCTACCCCTCCCAGTTTGGAGTCATCTGCAAATTCGATGAGCATCCCCTCAGTTCTTTCATTTAAGTCTTTTATGAAGACATTGAACAACAACGGGCCCAGGACAGAACCCTGAAGCACCCCACTTGCCAACTTTGCCCCAGGATGACGAGGAACCATTAATGAGTACTTTTGGGGTTTGGTCAGCCAGCCAGCTACAAATCCACCTAAATGTTACCTCATTCAACCCACATTTTACCAGTTTCTTCACAAGAATGTCATGGGAGACTTTGTCAAAAGCCTTGCTGAAATCAAGATACACTATATCCACAGCATTTCCCTGATCTACCAAGCGCGTAACTCCATCAAAAAATGAAATGTAATTTGTCCAGCATGAGGGCTTTGGGGGGGCTTTTTATAATGAGTGTCAAGGTGTGTGTGTGGTGAGGTGTGATGCATAATGGACTGTATCAAATGGTCTTGCATTTATTAGACTTTCTGGAGCGGACTCGGAGCGGGTTAATGTTATCGTAGGGTTGCATCCAGCATGGGTTATACTCAAGAGTTGAGCCACTGGAATTAATGCTCAATTAATGGGCAAGACTAACTAAATTTAAATGGATCTATTCTCAGTAGAAGTTGATGGGATATAACCCATAAAGTCCCTTTTCTGTTTCTCAACAAGTGTATGTTTTTCTGGAAGGTTAATACAGTCATAAGTTCAAGCACACACCACCTGATGTGTGGATCCTCTATTATATCTCCCCATTGTGTTTCACAGAATGCCGAGATGTTCTCCTGCCTCTGCTCGTGGACCAGTTAAGTGGTCAGCTGGATGATAATTCCAACAAACCTGATCATGAAGCTTGTTCACAGCTCCTTAGCAATATTCTGGAGGTTTTGGATCGGAAGGAGGTGGTGAGTATCTGAATGACTGTGATTTCTTTATTTTTCAGAAGAAGGACTATTGTCCCAACACAGTACTGAAGGAGCCCACAACTTAATAGAACAGGTTCTTCTATGCATCTTAGCTATAATCACTGAATGGCTGAGCAGTGCAGCAGGGAAGGGCAGAAGATCACAGGGAACAGAAGTCAACTCAAGACTATGGAGAGGGAACAGGATCTTGCTTAAGTCATCTGGTGGGCCAATTTAGGCCCCTGGGCAAGAGGTTCCCCATCACTGGATTAGGCCAACACACACAATTTGAAAAATGAGATTAAACTACAGCAATCAAGGACTAACCTGTCAGCACTATATATTTAAAGTGCTATTGTATCACTTTAACAGTTATGGCTTCCCGCAAATAATGCTGGAAGTATGGTTCATTAAGGATGCTGAGAGATGTTAGGAAACCCCCTATTCCCCTCTCAGAGCAACAATTCCGAGAGTTCCCTCGGAAAAAATGATTGTTAAAGTACTCTGGGAACTGTAGCTCTGTGAGGGTGATGGGGGAGGGTGTCTCCTAACAACTCTTGGCACCCTTAACAAACTAGTCTTCCCAGAAATCTTTGGGGTGAGAGGGCCATGGCTGTTTAAAGTGATATAATAGTGTTTTAAATATACAGTGTAGATGTGGCTTAAAAAAAAGTTAACTTTATCAGTGTGATCTGGACTCTCCCTCAGTCCCATTTCAGGTAAGTCACAGGAGAGAGGATAAGAGAGAAGAGGACAGGAGCAAAGGTTGTTTGTCTTGTTCCTTAGGAATGTGGGAGATATTCAGTTAGGATTTTCATGTGAATCTGCCTGATTTGCACTTTCTAAAACACCATGTGAACCGAAGCACACCTGTCCTTTGAAATTTGCACTTCTCTGGATTTTGCAGTACAGTTCTTCAACCAAGTAACCTGTGTGAAAGTTTTTCTGTTAGGGGAAGGTGCATATGCTTGGTACATACACTGGTGGAAATGAATAACATGTGAAATGTGTGGCATTTGGGGGATTTGCTTGCAAATATGTGTGCACTGGGCAAAATCACATGCAAAAAATGTGTATATTTGGAGAAACTGTCACTAAACTGTTGATGAATTTTCATGAGGACTTTTGAAAAGAATGAATAAATCTCAAATAGAGAAACTGAATGAAATTGTCTGATTCATCCATCTCTGTTGGTGGCTGAAGACTTCTCTAGAACCTCTTGTGATGAATGTCCAGCCAGTCTGTTTCTCTGAAAGGAGAATCCCTGTGGAAGGTGTTGTGCCAAGATTCTGTCTAAACAGTTTGTGCTTGTTTAATATCCTCAGGGACCCACGGCAGCTCACATCCAGCTGATTATGGAGCGCCTGCTGAGGAGAATAAACCGGACAGTGATTGGAATGAGCAGACAGTCTCCTCACATTGTGAGAGCAGTTCTCTTGACTCTGTGGCTTTTGTTTTCTTTTGTTTTGATGTGCACGTCCCTTGTTTTGAAACTTCAGCAGTCTGGAGCCTACCCTCTGGGCAGACCTTTTACTCAATGTGTGACTGTCCTGTTGTGATGTAGTGATGGTTGGCCCACACCTGTGCTCTCTTTTCTGATGAACCCATGGCAATCATGCATGTTGGCCATCACTGGTTCAGACGTGATGGCCAAACATACCTTGGGCTCACACTCTCCCTACCTTCCTTCCCTTTCTGGTAGAGTTTCCTGTGGCATATATTGTTGCAATTGAAATCATTCAACCCCATTGCAAATCAGGTTTATTATCAAAATTTACAGACTTTCAGATGTTTGCAATGAGCAAATCAAACAAAAGCAATTGAAATAGTTCAACACAATGCATGCTTTAAGTGGTTTCTCCAAATTCAGCTGAAAATTCAACTTCTGCTTACTTCTCCAGTCTCACTATTATTCAACCCCCTAAATAGAATTTCTCACAACAGGTGTTTTCTCAAGCATACCTGATGTGCTTGAGCTGGAACACATGAGATACCTGAGGTGGCTAGGGGTTAGAAATATGGCTAAGTCATGAGAATGGTCCAAGAAGGTAAGAGAAGAGATCATCGCCCTTCACAAACAAGGAGCAGGATACAAGAAGATAGCAAAGGCACTGAATGTTCCTAGAGACACCGTTGGAAGCATAGTTTGCAAGTTCAAAGTTAAAGGATGAGGCAGAAAAAGGAAGTTATTTGTGGCGGCAACCAAACTTCTGAGAAGGCAGGCTGGGGAAAAACCCTGTGTGACTGCAAAAGAACTGCAGCAAGATTTGATGGCAGCAGGCACTGAGGTTTCAGTGAGCACAGGGAGGTGCGTACTAAATGCAGATAGTTTCCATCCCAGAACTCCAAGACGTGCACCACTACTGACCCAAAAGCACAAGAAAAGTCTGCTCCAGTATGCTCAAAATCAGATAAATAAGCCACAGAAACCACAGAGTTTCTGTTCTGTGGAGCAATGAAACAAAATTGGAACATTTCTGCCCCATGAATCAGCACTATATCTGGAGGAAGAAGAATGAAGCCTATGCAGAAGAGAACACTCAGCCTTCGGTGAAGCATGGTGATGGCTCAATGATGTTCTGGCACTGCTTTGCATCCTCTGGCACTGGAAACTTGCAGCATGTGGAAGGCAGGATGGATTCATTGAAGTATCAGGAAATCCTAGGAGGAAATGTAATGCCATCGGTGAGGAAGCTGAAGCTTGGGTGTCATTGGACCTTCCAGCAGGACAATGATCCCAAGCATCCCTCAAATTCCTACAAGGCTTGGTTGCAGAAGAAGTCCTGGTAGCCATCACAGTCACCTAATTTGAGCCCCATAGAAAATCTCTGGTGGGATTTGAAGAAGGTGGTTCCAGCATGCAGACCCAAGAATGTTGCTGAACTGGAGGCCATTGCTCATGAGGAATGGGCTCACATTCCTCAGGAATGCTGCCAGAAGCTGCTGTCTCGTTTGCAGCAGGTCATAGCAGCTAAAGGCTACTCTGCTAAGTACAGTGGTGCCCTGCAAGACGAATGCCTCGCTAAACGAAAAACCCGCAAGACGAAAGGGTTTTCCGATTTTTTAGCGGCTTCGCAAGACGAATTTCCCTATGGGCTTGCTTCGCAAGACGAAAGCCCATAGGGAAATCTCCGGGGACAGCGGGGAAGCGCAGCGCGCCTTCTCCTCTGTTCCCGGACCTATCCTAAGGCTTGCGGTGGGAGGTCCGGGAACAGAGGAGAAGGCGCGAAGGGCTTCTCCTCTGTTCCCGGGGCTTGCGGTGGGAGGAGGGTTTTTCCTCCCCACCGCCAACATTCAGAACAGCATTCTGAATGTTGGCGGTGGGGAGGAAAGCCCTCCTCCCACTGCAAGCCTTCAGGACAGGTCCGGGAACAGAGGGGAAGGTGCGCAGCGCTTCTCCTCTGTTCCCGGGGCTTGCGGTGGGAGGAGGGTTTTTCCTCCCCACCGCCAACATTCAGAACAGCATTCTGAATGTTGGCGGTGGGGAGGAAAGCCCTCCTCCCACCGCAAGCCTTCAGGACAGGTCCGGGAACAGAGGGGAAGGTGCGCAGCGCTTCTCCTCTGTTCCCGGGGCTTGCGGTGGGAGGAAGGTTTTTCCTCCCCACCGCCAACATTCAGAACAGCATTCTGAATGTTGGCGGTGGGGAGGAAAGCCCTCCTCCCCCCAGCCTTCAGAAGAGTTCCCGCCTAGGCTGCGGATAGCAGCCTGCTGCCCCGCGCGAGGGGCGCTCTTAAGCAGAGCGCCCCTTGCGCGGGGCAGACATTCGCCGCTTGGGGAGCCCTGCAGGGGAAGTCTTGCAGGGCTCCCCAAGCTGCGAATGTCTGCCCCTCGCGCGGGTCAGCAGGCTGCTATCCGCAGCTTGAAGAGCCTTCTGGACCTCTTCTGAAGGCGGGTGGGGGGCAAAAGTCTTTGTCCCCCCTGCCTGCCTTCCCGGGGGATTTTAAAATGCTGGCGGGCGGCAGCGCTGCCGCCCGCCAGCATTTTAAGATCGCCCCGGACAGCGGAGAAGTCCTCCGCTGTCCCGGGGTTTTTAAAATGCTGGCGGGCGGCAGCGAAGGTTTCGCTGCCGCCCGCCAGCATTTTAAAATCGCCCCAGGACAGCGGAGAAGTCTCCGCTGTCCCGGGAAGGGGGGGGGAAGCAAAGACTTTCGCCCCCCCCGTCGGCCTTCAGAAGAGGTCGGGGGACAGACTGTCCCCAAACCTGGTCTGAAGGCGGTTTCCATAGGAACGCATTGATTGATTTTCAATGCATTCCTATGGGAAACCGTGCTTCGCAAGACGAAAAACTCGCAAGACGAAAAGACTTGCGGAACGAATTAATTTCGTCTTGCGAGGCACCACTGTACTAAAGATGTTTGCCATGAAGGGGTTAAATAATAGTGAGACTAGAGTTGCATTTTCAGCTGAATTTGAGGGAACCCCTTGAAGCATCCGTTATGTTGAGCTTTTTGAATTGCTTTTGTTTGATTTGCTCATTGCAAACAGCTGACAGTCTGTAAATTTTGGTAATAAACCCAATTTGCAATGAGGGTTGAATAATTTCGATTGCAACTGCAAATTGGACGGCACAAAGCACAGTTGTCCCAGAATGGAATTGGAATCTATAGTTTGACATGGGTTCCCAGTCCTGGGTAGGAGGCAACCTATGGTTCATGGTAAGCTTAGTTTACCAATTTCAGGTTTTGTGACAAGTTACAGTTCTTTTAGACTAACGTGGCTAAACCATGATACTGAGCCTGGAACTGGCGGCGGCATTCAGATGTCACAATAAGCTGTGGTTTATCATGGAGAGAAACCTATCCTTGCATTGCAGCTTAACCCTAAACTGTAGTTAATCTTAACTGTGTTTTGTTTTGTTTTTTAAAAACCCCTCACAAGCCATTGTTGAAGTTGGCTGTTTCAAACAAACCATAGTTAGTACTAAACAGTTTGTCTCCTTCTCCAAGGAGGCTGGGGGAGCAGGGGAGCCCACTTGTTTCCATTACGATAAACCATGGTTCTTTGAGACATCAGAGCACAGGTATTCAGCCCCAGTACCAGGTAAGCTGCATTCCTCCCATGTATACTTATCTCCCCACCCCCTGCAAAACTAAGTAAGTTGCTGGATTTCCAAGAGACCACATGTCTCAGGTAACTTCTCATAACACAGTTGTGGGGCCTGGACAACAGTTTTGAGTTTTCAAGAGGCAAAGTTACAACACATGCTGAAAAAACCAACAAACCTAAAAGTGGCTATAAAAGTAAGCCTTGGCAGAACAGAAACTGCTGGGGATGTTCTGTATGTCTGCAGAGCAGCTTCACCAGCCAGGCCCCATACAGACATTTGAGCTTCAACTCTCATCAGCCCCTGCTAGCACAGTCCTGGCCAAAGTTGATGGAGAATTCTCGTCCAAACTTCTATAGGGCCCCAAGTTGGTGAAGGCTGATGTTGACCAAGCGTTTGGGGTGGTGAGTGGTTTGCATTTTCTTCCCCCACCCCATCTTTCCCCCCAATCAGCTTTGAGAACTGACTTGTATCGTTCCACATCCTAAAAAGAGCCCTCCTGGATCAAATGAAAGCTCCATCTTAACCAGCAACTTGATGCTTTTGTGAAGCCCACAGGCAGAACCTCATACCCTTTTCAGTCACTTCGTCTGCTCACATGTGCTTATTTGACAAAGGGTTTGTTTTTGTTTGCAGGGTAGCTTTGTCGCCTGCATGACGGCCATCCTGAGACAAATGGATGACTCCCATTATACCCACTACATCAGCACGTTCAAAACCAGACAAGATCTTATTGTAAGTCTGACTGCATTTTGATGTGGGAGGAGGATGTTACGAAGCTCATGCCTAGTGGGTCTCTAATCTTTGTCTTTTGAAAACTGGGTCATTTTCCTTTGTGCAGCGCCCTGAGTTGTGATCAGAGGTGCATATTTTCTAAGAGATACACAGTGTGGTGGTTGGTTGAGTTTAACTGCTTAAGGATCTCAGGTTTCTTTAAACAAATAGAAAAAGATTAAAGTCAGGTTTCCAATCCTTTAAAGTTATGTAAATATGCTTTGAAAGTATGTGAGTCACACCTGTTGAAATTGCAGGAACCAGGAGGCATAGCTGAATAAGATTTCCAAAGGCCTAGAACAGGGGCGGGCAATAGCAGAAAGTACCAGACTCAGCCCTGATTGGAAAGACCTTAGACAGATGCTGCCAGTCAGAACAGACAGTACTGAGTAGATGGACAAATAGCCTGTATAAAGCAGCTTCTTGTGTTCCTAGCCCCTCTCGCACAACTAGCAGAAACAAAACAAACTTAGGCAAATATGACTGATTTCATTCTCTGGTTTAATACTGGTCTTCCTTTCCTTTCCTGCCTCCTGATCCTTTGGGGGTATCTTTCATTCAGTCTTTGGCTGGCTCAGGGCCTGAGCACTGTGGCATGGAAAAACCAGTAAGGAGAGCAGTTTGGAGACTGGCATATGTTTATGTTCACTGGGTGGTGGTGGGGGAGAAACTGGGAGTGGCGTTCTGTCTCTTCCACCGTGGAGCTCTGCCAAGAGCTCGAAAGGCTTTGACTTTATTTGGTCTGATGGGAAGCTGGCAAGTTTTGAGCCATCAGGGTTGGCTTCCAGAAAATGAAGTTGTGTGTTTATTACTGTAAGGCCATGTGATCTGTTTGCAACCAAATCCCCAGGCCATTCAGATCTTAAAAGCTGTGTCTGTTGAGGTTTTCATTTCAGAATTTCCGCATTCAGCTCGAGTTACTCAAAAGCTCCTTTAGCGTAGAAGGTCTTAGAAAACCGTGTGGGAAGCTCACTTGGGAAAACTCAAAGGCTGCCGAGGAGGGATTTATTGCAACCATTTACAAATATATCTGATGAGTTTGGCTCCCAACATTTGCCCTTCAAGTCAACTGCAATGTTTGGGTTCACTTTCCCATCAGGCACTATTAAAAGTTGCCTTATATCGCTCTTCCCCAACATGGTGCCCTCCAGCTGTTTTGCACTACCACTCCCATCGGACACAGCCAGCATGACTGTATATACCATATATAAGTATTTTGGCCAAGAAACCAGTTTTAAAAATTTGTTGGAGCCCTTTTTATTTGTTTAGCATTGTATTTATATCCCACCTTTCTTCCAAGGAGCTCAAAGTGGTATATGCTGTTCTCCACCTCCCTGTTTTACCATCCCAACAACCCCATGCAGTCGGTTAGGCTGAGAGACTGAGCCAGTGAGATCATGGCTAAGTAGGGACTGGAACCCTGGTCCTCGTTGAACAACTACTATACCACACTATAAGCCAGTTTCATACTAAATCTCACACAGCCTTAACAATTGAAATCTTTTTAGTAGCCCCAGGACTTGCCATCAAGTCAAGCTGTAAGGTGTAAAAAGAAAAGTAAAAGGTAAAGGGACCCCTGACCATTAGGTCCAGTCGTGGCCGACTCTGGGTTTGTGGCGCTCATCTTGCTTTATTGGCCAAGGGAGCTGGCGTACAGCTTCCGGGTCATGTGGCCAACATGACTAAGCCGCTTCTGGCAAACCAGAGCAGTGCACGGAAACGCTGTTTATCTTCCTGCCAGAGTGGTACCTATTTATCTACTTGCACTTTGACATGCTTTTGAACTTCTAGATTGGCAGGAGCAGGGACCGAGCAACGGGAGCTCACCCCGTCGTGGGGATTTGAACCGCCGACCTTCTGATTGGCAAGTCCTAAGCTCTGTGGTTTAACCCACAGCACCACCCGCGTCCCAAAAAAGAAAAGTAACTTGATGCAAATTACTTCTCACAGTGGTAGTAACATACAGTTGCCACAATCAAGATACGGGTCATCTTACCAACAAAATCCAATTACAAATCTCAATATTATAAAAGGTATCAGTCAGACATGTCCATAGCTCAGTTGGATAGAGCCTAGTGGTGATAAAGCCAAGGTTGCAGGTTTGATCCCCATAAGGGACAACTGCATTGCGGGGGTTGGACTAGATGATCCTCAGGGTCCCTTCCAAATCAATGATTCTAATTCCAGGTCACTCACCCATTATTCCCACACAGGTTAGGATTTTATTTTTTAAGAAAAATGGAGTAATAAGGGAAGGGTGGGGAATCAACCAAGGACAAGTGCAGAGTCACTTTTGGAATTACTGTTTTTATAGCCCTGCTTCCAGACCTGGCCAGAGTGTGCAGACTAATTTGCAACCAAGTCTTCAACCAAAGCAGGTCTCCCTGTTGCTCAGACTAGCAAGCAAATCTTGCCCAGAAGCCTTCATTCACTGGTCAAGTATGTCATCTGACCTGTGCTGACCATTGATAGAAGGAGGTTTCCTTGGCTGATGTTGCTTTTCTCCCTGTAGTTCCTTATTTAGCCAGAGCAGAGTTACTGGTGCAAAGCCTAAATCCCCTTCTGCCATTTCTTGCATCATCAGCTGAAGACCCCCTCCAAGGCTTCAGTGTTGATTGACAACCAAAATTTGCACCTAGGTTGTCACACTTGCCACACCTCTCTCTGTTTCCATTAGTCACTTTTCTTCTTGGAATGTTCTTAGTTGCTTAAAATGTTTATATGCCTCTTTCTTTTAGCAACAGCTCAGATTACATTTGTTCTTTTGGGGCACGGGTAGTTCCTTAATGGGTATTTATAACAATTGCATATTGGTCAAGAGGAGCTGTTAACATTTGGCAGTTGTTCCTTTGATTCCAGCACCCTAGATCTGCTGAGAAATGTTGCCATCTGCAGGAAGCAGGAATTCCTGAAAGTTTGAGCTGTGTGTGTTTGTGCACATGTGCTGATCAGGTGAACAGACAAAAATCAACAGCGGAAAATCCAGATCCTACCCATGGGTTGTATCTGATTCCAGTCCTACTGAGAGTAGACTCATTGAAATTAACAGATCTGGTTCAGTTAGGCCATTAATTTCAATGAGTCTACTCTGAGTAGAAATCAGTTGGCTACAACCCCATGTTTCCTGGGCAGGAAAACTTCACTGAGTCCAGTGGGACTTATTCCCTCACCAGTGTGCATAGGATTGTGACTACAGATTAAGAAATTCTCCCCAAGCAAGTTTTGCAGAGCTACCTTTTTCAAGCAGCTGTCTTTCATCAGTGAGGGATTAGCATGATCAGAGAGGCCAATGTCTAGCTCATCCTTTTGCACTTAAGCAAGGTGATAAATCTTTAGTTCCTTGGGTCAATTTTCTTTTGAAGAAAGGCCAAAGGATCATGGATTGATGTCACCATTTTGGAAGCGCCAATACATGGCATGTCTTGAACCTGGTAATGGTTCATTAAATCAGCCATGTGTCCAGTCATGACTTAAATAGCTGTGATGATTCTAGAGCAGATTTCTGGAACCTGGTGCCCTCCAGAGTTCAAAACATCTGGCAGGCACCAGGTCCAGTCTACTTCGTTCACAATCCATTTTTGGCAATAAAGAAAACAATAATAATAGCTTATGAAGGAATAGGTGTGTGTGTGCTGGGGGCACTTCGGGATTCCTTTTAGTTAAGACTCAGATTGCTTTGGTGGTATGGAATGCTTTCCATCCACTTTGACTAATGGCTCAGCTGTGACCCTATATGGACAGGAATAGCCTAATTTCTGTTGTCTGCATTCTGGTAGCCTCCAGATTAGATTACTGCAGTGTGTTTTATGTGGGGCTGCATTTGAAGACAGCACTAGCAACCATTTAGTTTCTGAGCCAAATGCAAAGCTGGCTTTGACCTATCAAACATTATGCAACTCAGGAACTAAGTACCCCGAGGATTGTCTCTCCTCACATTAACCCAGATCCTACATTAATCACCTGAAGCCCTAATCTGTGTGCCACTCCATGGGACGCCCAGAGGGTAACAACACAAGAACAGACCTTGTCAGTGGTGGCTCCCTCTTTGTGAATTCTCTCCCCAGCCAAGCATGAGTGTCACCATCACCAGGCCTTTTGACCTTCCTTTGAATTCACCCAGGCCTCTTGAGTTTCCTTTTCTGCTTATCTTTTAGTGGGGCTGAACTGGATCTATTATTTTCTATATGTTATTGAGCATTTTATGTAGATTCTAACCTTCTTTTTACACCTGCTTTTAACGTTTGATTTTGTTAGTTGCTTTGAGCGCAGCTTTCTGAAAAAAGCTGTTTTGCTGGCAATCTGACAGGGAAAGAAATTCAGGAAGACAAGATGCACTTTGCTGACTCTCCAAATCAAGCTTGGACACAGTAAAATAATAGTAACCAAGTCAATATACACACAGTTTAAAAAAAAAAATCTCTGGGAAAATTTCATTCCTATATAAAATTAACAACCATTCACTTGTAGCCCTTCTAGTCCAGACATGGGTCTCCTACATCTTCGGGTTAACATTATTAGTCTGTTAATTCTTATCTCTGTGGTGCCCTGCATCTCCTGGAATTCTGTACCTCAAGCATTGATTTGATAAGGCTTAGCAATACTTCCCTTAGCAAGCTGCCATCCCCATTAATCCTTCTGAAAGAGTTTCATTTTCCAGTTCTGTAGCAGTCCTTTGGTCCCAGCCATATACCTTTTTAATGAATGACCACCTTATGAGGGTCCCTGTGTCTTGTCTTGGGCTCTATGGTCTTGCTTATTTATTGTTTATTTACAGTATTTATAGCTTGCTCTTTGCTAAATATTTTCAATACTAGAGTGGGGAACAAAGTAATAAGCAGAGAAAAACAGTATACAAAATCATGTAAACAGGTCCAATGAACAACAATGTCACGATCTAATCATAAGGTACAGTGGGGGGTGCAGGGGGGCCTGGCCGCACCGGGCGCAACATCTGGGGGTTAGGGTTAGGGGGCGCAAATCCATGGGTTAGGGGGTTCAAATTACTTGCCTTGGCCCGGGTGCTGACAACCCACCCTACGCCACTGATAAGGTAAAATAGTCATCTACAGTAACAAAAAATAAACAAATGTAAGATATTCAAACAGAATTAAATAGAATAAACCACTCATGGACTTAGAAACACTTCCCAGCCACTGTCTCCCCCTGTCTCTCTCTCTCACACTGACAACAGCCTTATTGTTGGGCTGCTCTTTAAAAATGAGCCAACCAATGCGTTGGATGTAGTCATGTTTTTAACATACTGTGTTGACTGGCCTTTGGTTGATCTGCATGTTGACAGCAGGCACTGTGTGCTCAGTCCAGCCACACACAGGTACCACGTATACAAATGAACTTTTCTCCATCAGAGTTGCTGCATTCTCTCATAGGCAGCTTTCCAAGGGCTGAATGCAGTGGTGAGTGAAGCCGGGGGGGGGGGGGGGGAGGGGGTCTGGAAAAAACTGCTGGTGTGACCCTTAACTTTGAAGAGTAGGCTACATTGCAGTGCTGCAAAAGTGCAAGGTTTCTGCACTGAATACTCCCCATCCTCCATCCAGGCAAGCAGAAAGCCTTGTCACAGTTCAAGGACTTTTGCCAGCCAGGCAAAAGCACTGGAGGAGGATGCAGTTCAGAACCTGTGAATGGTGTGGCTTGGGGAGGAGGGATGACCATAGAATCATAGAGCTGTAGAGTTGGAAGGGACCCTGAGGGTCATCTAGCCCAACCCGCTGCAATGCAGGAATCTCAGGTAATGCATCCCTGACAGAGGGCCATCCAACCTCTGCTTAAAAACATCCAGCAAGGGAGTCCGTTCCACTGTCAAACAGCTCTTACTGCCAGAGAGTTCTTCCTGATGTTTAGTCGGAATCAACTTTCCTGTACTTAAATCCATTGCTTCAGTTCTTATCCTCCAGAGCAGGAGAAAGCAAGCTTGCTCCATCTTTCACATGACAGCCCTTCAGATTTCTAAAGATGTCAGGAATCATATCTTGATTCCTGAAGGTCAGGTAGAAACTGCATTGCCCCCCCCCCCCACATGCACACCACACCCACACCCACACCCACACCCCTATGCTATAGGGCCTAGTAGAACCTTTCTCTTCCCGCCCCCCACATGCTCACTCCATATACACATGCCAGGCTGCTTGAGATAATAGGGGGTGAGGGGCTTGTGGGGGCCTCTTGCCTTCCCATGCAGTCCTTCTCTCCAGTCAAGGAATATAAGCTCTCAGATTGTGTTCCTTGACCTTGAGCAAGGGTAGGGTGCTGGCTAGATGCACACATCTAAGGGAGGCGCACACAGGCCTGACATTCCTCTAATGGTCTGGCATGGTACCTGCCCAAGTGCCTATGCCCACATACCCAAGGGGAGAGGAGTCAGGGCTGGCAAATTGGCTGAGGTTCTCCTGTTATGGACCAATGCACAGCCCCACCTCTGCTGCGTTTTTAAAACCAAGCAAACATTTTCCCAATGCGCCACAATTTCCCAGTGGCAGTGCAGATGTTTGACTCTGACCTGACTGAAGAGTTTTGATCCCCAGATGTGCAGTGACACAGATAAGGCGGCAATTTCCTCTTTCCTCCTTGGTTCTCGGAGCAAGGAATATTGGGAAATTGCTTGGCAAGAGGCGAGCATCTTCCTGGTCCCATGTTTGGCATTGATGGCGCCCAGGGGAGCATGCTGGAACACAGCTGTGTGACCTTTGCAAATGTGTGGTGCTTGGCAGTGTTGGGAGACAACCCTCCCTTTTTTACAGGCATCCTGTATGGTGTGCCCTTGCTCTGGGGATCTTAAGGAGCGCAATGGAGACTTTTTGTGATCTTCCTGTGTTGGCACAGAGTAGGTGAAAGCAGCCAGCTGTCTTTTGATTTATTTCAAAATTGACAGTTTACTACAGGGAGTGTCCCTACTACTGTTGGAGTCTCTGGGTAGTATCCAGTGTTAGTCATACTCAGAATAGGCCGCTTGCAATTAATGGACGTGACTAACTTAGGTTCATTCATTTCAGTGAGGCTACTCTAAGCAGAACTTATTTTGAAGACCTTTCCTAATGACATGAAATCCTGTTTAGTTTGCAATGCAAGATCTTTGACTTTTAAAAAATCTTCTTTTGTGGCAAACTGCTGAGGGTAGTGTATAGGGTCCCATCCCCTTTACCCTCACAACACTCTCGTGTAGTTTTGGCTGAGAGGGACTGGCTGTTCTGAGGTTCTTGGGGTTGAGAAATAAAATGGACTATCCTGTACAAGAGCATGGGCAGCTGACCAGAATACTGAACAGAAGCACTCCATGCTGCAACATTTTGCTGCAGGCCCCACTACCTAAGTACGCATAAATGTATCCACAAAGCCCCCATACTGGGGGACCTTGAAGTACACAAGCTCTTTTTCCTGCACATTGACCAGCCCATCATAACAAGCATGTCACTACTATTAAAAAATAATTTGTTATTTACGACCAAAAGACAGGTCTGTGGAATAAAACCTAGAGATTTACAGGACACATTTCCCTAGATTTGCTATCAAGATGTCATTTCCTGGATTTGGACTCACCCCCATTCTTTTGAGATGTACAGGAATTTGTCCGCTGGTATAGATTCTGGGCTTATATAACTCCCTTCACCCTTTTTAATTGTTTTCTTTGCTTTATAGGATTTCTTGATGGAAACCTTCATCATGTTTAAGGATCTGATTGGCAAGAATGTCTATGCAAATGACTGGATGGTCATGACCATGACACAGAGCAGGTAAAAAGTCTGTTCCCATACTTGATTTAGACGTTGTGTCCCGTCCCCCCCAAGATGGGAACATGGGGCTTTAATTTATTCATTTAGCGCAGCGCATAAAGCTGTGACTTTTTTCACATTCATAGAAGCCATGCTAGAAATGCTTAAAGATTTAACCTGAACTTAAGAATACTCTCATATATCTCTGCCACATGTAGGGATTTTGCCGCTCACAGAGGTTTGAATAAGGCAGGGATGGAGGGGCATAGAAGAGCTGTGAGGATATGTGAGGCTTGAAGGAGCTGTGAGCCAGTGGGATGGGGGGTGAGGTGAAAAGGGAGTGGGTGGGGCTTGGCAAGGGGGGTGACGGACAGCTGAGCCAGACCAGAGTCTCGTGATGCAGTGCCTCAGAATTCCACCAGAGGGCTGGAGCCTCTCTCTGATTGGCTACCAAAAGGGGGGGTGGAGCCAGCGCTTTGGGAGGGAGAATAAAAGGAACCGATTCTGAGAAAGGATTCAGATGGGGAGGTGGTTTGAGGGAGAGAAGGAGAGTCAGCGGTAGTCAGTTCTGGTCTCTGTGTGACAGCCACTCTGAGGGAAATATCTCTAGCTTAGAGAAAGGAGTCTCATAGCTTAGATAGGAAGACATTGTGTGGTGTCTTGGGAGAGTATTCAGAGAGGAGTGAACTGGGGGCTGAGCTGGGGAAGGAGAAGCTGTGAGGATACCATCTCCTTGGGTCTCACGTCAGTCAGGAGGGGAGAGATCTTCTAGGAAGAGAAGAATCCAAATCCAGTCACGGGGGGGGGGGGGGGGAGAGATCCTGGGTCTGTTATACTTCTAGAGGTGTAGAAGTATAGGAGCAGGAGTGAGAAGAGTTTGGGGCACAGACTGAAGGTTCCACCTTCTTTAAGAACAAAAATATGAAGCTGTAACATCTACACAACAACTAAGTTAAAAACTGAAGTGAAATAACTGGAAATATGCAGAGTATTTACCATCTAGTCTAGAAACCCGTAACATCTGAGGAGTAATAACTTAAAATAAGCAACTGAAGTTTAAAAGAAGTTGTGCATTTACTACCTTATTTAGAAGCCTGTAATATCCACTAGATTTGGTATAATTATTAGTAAGTTAACTGTTCCCTGAAATAATTTTATCTCCTGAAACAGCATTTGTTTTTCCAGCTTTGTTCTACATAATAAATCTTTGTTACATGTTCATCTGCCTCAGTGTCCCAGGTATCAAAGTTTTACCTCACACAAAAACTACAAGTTGACCCATGGTGATTATAGAGTATGCAGAGGGGGTTTGCCGCAATTGGTGGTGGAGGTAGAATTGCTGCAGGGGGGTTAGACATTCAGCTGGAGGGTGGGGAGTAGGTGGGGTTGGTGAGCAATGTGAGCAGGTTGTGCATGCTACACTTACATTTTATAAGAGTATATGAATCCTTTAATAAATAAATAAAAAATGACTGATTGACACCATTACTTGGGAAAATGTGTAAGGCAAATCACATCAAATATCTTGCAAGTGCCATGCGGGCCACCACGTATTATTTTTTTACAGGGATGGGAGAGAGATTTGAGCCTCTCTTTTTGACATTTTCTCATCTGTGCTGCCTTTACTTTTCCAGGATTTTCCTTCGAGCCATAAACCAATACACCTCTGTGCTCAACCGCTTCTTTCTCGATCAGGCAAGCTTTGAACTACAGGTAAGGATCAAATGCAGTCCTGCTTTGATCATGAATGCTAAAAGTCTGAAGCTGCAAACACCTCTTGTAAAAGATGTTGGCAATGACCATTTGAAATTGAATTCTCAATCAAAAAAAAGGTGCCAAGGTTGAAAGGTTGGATGATATTTAGCTGTTTGGCTCAGAAAGAAACACCTGCCTGAAGGTAGGGATGGAGGAGAACTTTGATTTCTCCAGATCTTTAAATGGGACTGACCTAATTCACACCTCCCAGACCAATACATGACTTTGAACAGCTGGTACCCTAATCTTAGGGTTGTGGGTTCAACCCCACATTTGGCAAACGATTCCTGCATTGCAGGGAGTTAGACTAACCTTGGGTCTCCCATCATCCCTGGCTAGCAAGGCCAGTGGTTAGGGATGATGGGAATTGTAGTCTGAAAGCAGCTGAATACCCAAGGTTGGGAAACACTGGACTGGATGACCCTTGTGGTCCCTTTCAACTCTACAATTCTAGTTCTGATTTCATACCTCTAACTTTTGTGATACAGTTTTCAGCTGAAAAACAGCAAAATGTGTATTTTTATATTGTATTTATTTAGACAGTTTCTATACATATACATCTGTGTCTGTGTGTTTAAAGCAGGATATAACTTATTTTAAAACTTCATAAATTTAAAGATCTAATATAAAAAAAACCAGGAAAAGTCTGCATAATGGAAAACCATGATTATTTTATTTATTATTATTACATTTATACCCCTTCTTTCCTCCAAGGGGCTCAGGATGTTGTGCATGGTTCCACCCCTCCTCATATTATTAGCAGAACAGTCCCATGTGGTAGGTTAAGCTGAGAGACAGTGACTGGTCCAAGGACACCTAGTGAGCTTTATGACCAAGTGGAGATTTGAACTCTTATCTCACAGATCCAGCAATCTAACCACTACACCACACAGACTCTTAACTAAATAACAGCTAAATGGAGTATCCTCTTACACATCAGGAAAAAATCAATATACACAAGGTCAGACCTTGGTAATATGGCCCCCTGTGCAAGGCCAAAATCTGATGCCCTCCAGCCCTCCCCTCTCCAAAACTAAGGGAAGCACCATGCTTTGGGAAGGGGGTGTGAGGCTCTGGCAGGGTGCTAGAGCCCCCCTGACTCCCTCCCAAAGCTGGGTAAGTGCTAACTAGGCTTTAGGAAGGAGGTGGGAAGGCGCCCCATGGCCCCTGCGCCCTGTGTGGGGAAACCAGTCGCACTGCCCTAAATCCACCTCTGAAAAAACATGAGAATTGATTCTAAAGAAATACAGTGGAAGCCCCACATTTTAGCACAATGTAAATAACAAATACACGAGAGAATAACAACTGAAATATCAACTTTTTAAAATAATGCCATTAACAACTAGGCAAAAGGAAAAAAAATAATTTGCTCTTTTCGGCCCACCAATCAATCACTCAGCTGAACAAGCCAATCCCTTTATATTTCCAAGCCCCAACACAACAATAAACACAATTTAATTACAACTAAAATGCTGCTCAGTTCCACTCAAGCATATCCTTACATTATCAGCACACTCGCAACCAGCTATATACCAATATATTCAAACAGCATGACCGCTGGTTGGGAAGCTGTGCTTAAGCGGCATATGGCTGCCCTGACAGTTTCCTCATCCCTGCTCAAGGTCTGAGACTTGTGACATCTGTCCTGCGCAGTGTTTCAACCATGTTCTTCCTCTCCTCCACAGCTGTGGAATAATTACTTTCACTTGGCAGTGGCCTTTCTTACCCACGAATCTCTCCAGTTGGAGAGCTTCTCCCAGGCTAAACGGAGCAAGATAGTCAAGAAGTAAGTTTTCATGTGAGTTTCTCCCCACTGTTGAACTTACTGGGGACACATTTTGCACTTTCAGCTGCATGTATTGAAGGAGACAGATGTATCTGTAAACGTGTGGCAAATATGTCCCAGGGAGCTTGTCTAATTGTCACTTTCCAACGTGCATCCTCTGTGGTTTTTATAAGCACAAGTCATGCCTTCAGGCTTTATGGCAATTGCCTTCCACTTTCTACCGCTCCTCTCTCTCTGGATCCAGGATACACAAATCTTGCTTGATCAAATCAGTTTTAAAAATTAAATCCAGTAGTGACCGGTGCTCACTAGGACTTTTAGGACAGGGAGACCAACAGTAGGTGGAGCCTGGGCCACTGACAGGCAGTGTCATTTTGTCCCCATTCTCCTCCCTTCTGAGTTTTATAATGGGCAAAACTGAGAATGAGGCGCAAGCTGCCAGGCAGGGCCACCCGCTGTCCTGGTTGGCAGTAGGAACTCGGGCAAGGGGCTGGCTGAGAACAGGCTGAGGTTGATGGGGCACTGCCCCATTTCCTCTAATGAACCAGCCATCACTGATTAAATCTGTTTATATTTGCATATGACTGCAATAGTTTTGAAGAAAAAATACCCTTTTTTTTAACAAGTAAAAGCAAGACCATGGTGCATCACACTTAGTAGGAGCACAGCCTAGTAATGGGCTCGTTGCCCACAAGCTGAAGATCTGTGCTTCATGGCAGGGAGGGAAACATGTGGCCTTCCTGATGTTGCTGGATTAGCCTTCCCATTAATGCTGACCATTGGCTGTGATGGCAGGGGCTGATAGCAGAGTCCAGCAACTTCTGGAAAGTGAATGCGGCCTGGTTATTGCATTCATTGCTTTGGACCTCGCTTTTTCTCCAAGGAGCTTGAGGTGGTCACATGGTTCTCCCTGTCTTCATTTAAGCTGAGAGGCAGGAACTGGCCAAAGGTCACCCAGTGAGATTTGTGGAGGGGTGCAGATTTAGAACCCTGGTCTTCCAGGTCCTAGTCTGACACTCTAACCACTATACCACACTGGTTTAAGCATGTTTTGATATATATGCCTGGGTTCCTGGTGAGCTCAAGACCGCTCTGCTCCTCCAATGGTTCTTTTGCTGCTGCCCTTACTTACAGGTTGGCTTAGTGTGCCATCCAAACCTGGGCTTGGGGCTTAGCCCAGCCAAAACCACAGGAAGAGTCTTGACTATAGTCTGAAAAACTTCGCTGCAGACCTTCTTGGCTCTTAAGATCAGCAGAAGGAGGCCCCTCTTGGTAATTCCCCTGCCCTCAGAGGTTTAGGGAGTGGTGACCCAGAAGAAGCCATTCTTTGTGGCAATTGTGGCATTCCCTCCCCTCACAGGTGCACCTGGCACCTTCCTTGTACAGCTTTCATCATTTGCCAACAACATACCTTTTCACCCTGGCGTTTGATACTTCAGATATGTATTTTTGGGCCCCACTGTAGCTGTGATTGCAATTTGTTTCAAACTGTTTTTTTAAACTGTCTTTTATACTGGTGTAACCTGCCTTATTGTGGAGGGGAGGGGTAATAATTCTAGTAGTAGTGGTAGTAATTATAAGTCTAATAATAGTAGTAGTCTGGAGAGAGCTGTAACACAAGCATGAGTTCAGACAGCATACTATGGCATGGCTTTCCTCAGCGCAGGAGAATGAAGCTACCTCTGAATGTGCTCTCTGAATATATATTAATTGACTGATTTTCCCTGGATGTTTCCTTCACTCTTTCACACACACTTTCCTTGTAGATATGGGGACATGAGGAAGGACATTGGCTTCAAAATAAGGGACATGTGGTACAATCTAGGTAAGTTCCATGCACCACCTAAGGACCTGGGGAAGCAGCTATGAGAATCTCAGAGATTAACTGCAGAGAGTTTGCAGAGGTTTTTTCAGTATTATCCACATGGACAATTTAGACAAATTCATGGAGCAGAGGGCTGCTGAAGGCTGCAGAGCAGGATGGTTGTGCTGTGCCTCTACAATTGGGAGACAGCAATGCTTCTGAAAACTAGTTGTTGCAAATCACAGGCGGGGAGAGGGCTCTTGTGCTCAAATACTGCTTTGAGGGTTTATCTGGTTGGCCACTGTAAGAACAGGATACTGGACTAGATGGGCCGTTGGCCTGATCTAGCAGGCTCTTCTCATATCCTTATAAGACTGGCATCCTCTCTCCAGGATTTCATGCCAGGAATCCCTTCCCAGCTCTACCTGGAGATGCCAAAGATTGACCATGGGGCCTTCTGAAGACAAAGCAGATGCTGTACCACTGAATTGCAGCACTTCTCCAAATAATTGAAATAAAGCTCAGTTAACTAATTCTGATATCAGTGCAATTGTAGAAGTAATCCAGTCTCCAGGGGTCAGCTTCCCCTAGTGTTTCCCCTTCCCCTTCTCCCACCCACCCATCTTGTGCATCTGTGTCAGAGAAGCATTTAATCCTAGAGTCCCCTGCAGGAACTAGGGGAGGTGGAAAGGGAGTGGTCAAGCAGCAGATGCTTCCATTGTGTGTTTTGCATATGAAAGACTAGGAGACGATTAGTGGTTGGGAAGCAGCTGCCTGTGTTTGCCCTGGAGGCCTGTAGCAGGCAAAGCAGCCATCTGCTTTGCCCCTAATCCCTTTTTTCTGTTTTCAGGGCCTCACAAGATCAAGTTCATCCCCTCTATGGTAGGCTCAATCCTGGAGGTGACCTTGACACCTGAGCCCGAATTGCGAAAAGCAACCATCCCTATATTTTTTGACATGATGCAATGTGAATTTAACTTCAGCGGCAGCAGAAACTTCCATATGGTATGGGACCAGCTTGTAAGGGGGGAGCAAAATAAGGGAAGGTGGAGGCAATGGAAAATTGAGAATTTGGGTTTGGGCACTTTGAAGCAGAGTTTCTAGAGCAAAGGATAGAGTTGATAAACAAACCAGCATCAAACCACGGTTCAGCTGGTTGTCTCAACTGGGTGGCTGCCTGGCTTCTAGCAGAAGGTTGATCTAAGTGGGATTATTGAGGAGAGGAAAGAAAGAGTTTCCCCTTGTAGGTTCCTAGCAGGGATTTCAATAAATAGGAAGTTCTCTAAGGCAGGTCATAATATTTTGTCTATCTAGCCCAGTGCACTCTACTTTGACTTCTTTAGCCCCTTACTTGTTTGATATGTGTAAAGAAGCTACACAGTGAGCTTGTTAGCAAGAGTAGATGATATTGTATTTAGGGGTGCCCAACTCTCCCAGCAGTGACTAGGTGGCTGGGATCATCTTGTGGTCTCTGCAGGACCTCCTCCATTCTCATCTTGGTATGTTCCAGTCATTTATCTTTTGAGAGGCTCTAGGTCTCCTTGCATGCCTGGCAACATACTGGGATGACATCATGGGTTCATTCTGTATGATGGCGTCATAGTTCACCCTCAGTTGTGGCACAGATCCAGCATTAACCTCCATCTTCCTGCTCTAAAATCGCATGGGGACCAGCAGGAAATGTGTGGTTCTACATCAGAGCAAAGAGAGACGAGCTTAAGCAAATGCGTTGGAAATTATATTGGGAATAATCCTAACAGACAGACAAAACAGAATTAGTTATTCTTTGTAATGTTAATGTTTCGCATCACACATACCTTAATATGCATCATTTTGTGTTTTGATTGAATTATTTGGAAATATTCTTTTTGGGCAAACCTATTTTAATGTAGGAAGTTCAGAAATGCCTGCCATATTTCCCATTGTTTGTTAGTTGCAAAAGTGTGCAATGAAACAGGATTGGCAGATTTCTGGCTTGTCAGATTTGCTTCATTTTCTACTAGAACCCAGAATCTACCTGAGTCAGGTTGCATCTGGCATCCTGTTGGAAGTAAAGAACAGGATGCCTTTTGAGCCACATTCCGAGCCTAGATATTTGGTTTCAGTACCTGAACAGATTAGGGACGCGGGTGGCGCTGTGGGTTAAGCCACGGAGCCTAGGACTTGCCAATCAGAAGGTCGGCTGTTCGAATCCCTGCGACGGGGTGAGCTCCTGTTGCTCAGTCCCTGCTCCTGCCAAGCTAGGAGTTCGAAAGCACCTCAAAGTGCAAGTAGATAAATAGGTACTGCTCTGGCGGGAAGGTAAACAGCGTTTCCGTGCACTGCTCTGGTTCACCAGAAGCGGCTTAGTCATGCTGGCCACATGACCCGGAAGCTGTACGCCGGCTCCCTCGGCCAATAAAGCAAGATGAGCACTGCAACCCCAGAGTCGGTCACGACTGGACCTAATGGTCAGGGGTCCCTTCACCGTCACCTGAACAGAACTGAACTCGTAGGCCTTTTTTCACAAACAAGTCCAGTCCTAGTTTCTTTATTTCAGCTGCCTAATTGAAGTGAAAACAAGGCATTTTGCTGCTACTATTGTTAAACATTTCAGAGTCAGAAATTCTTGCCAATATCTTGCATATCACACAGCAATCTGCTGGCAGATCTCAATCTATCCTCTGTCCACTCCTGCAGTAGAACAACAATAGATCATTCTCTCTGTGCGTGTTTTTGCTTTTTTGTCTGTCAACTTGTAGTTTGAAAATGAGCTGATAACAAAACTGGATCAGGAAGTTGAAGGTGGTCGTGGGGATGAACAATACAAGATTTTGCTGGAGAAACTGTAAGTGTGTGAGTGTTTTTGCTTGCCTTTCTAGAATCCCTTTTCTCCCTGGTGAGGTGACTCTGTCTCCCTCAGTATTAACCTTCAGGAGATATTTCTCTATTTACCCTAGCATTTCATGGCTGAAAGGTACTGTTCCTGGAGACCCTGAGATCACTGATTGTGAATGTTTTAAAAAGTTTTTTTTATTATTAAAAAAAAACTTTTAAAGAGTTTTAAAAGCTTCTTTTTCATTGTTATTTTTTGAAAATGTTCTGCAGTTGCTGTGTCTGCCATTGGTATTATCAACAATACTAATGTTCCACCAAGAAGTGACATTTTCTTTCTGTGCTTCAATTGATTGGATCCAAAAGTTACATGACTGGAAGGCTTCTAGCACAAAAGTGCCTCCCCACTGCAGACGTCCACTAGTGCAACTTTGGCCCTAACACAACATAGGGTTGAATCCAACTAACCTCTACTCAGAGTAGACTGGGCCCTTTGAAAGTAATGGAGCCAAGTTAGCAATTTCTATTAATTTCAAGAGGTCTACTCAGGGTATAACCAGCATTGGCTAGAACCCATAATGTTTTATTTATTTGTTGTAAAACTTAATTTTAAACTTCTGATTTTCTCTCTCTTTGTCTCCCACTTCCCTTGTACCACACACATGACCCTGCAGCCTGTTGGAGCACTGTCGGAAGCACAAATACCTCTCGAGCTCAGGCGAAGTCTTTGCTCTCTTGGTTAGCAGCCTGCTAGAAAACCTCTTGGATTACCGGGCCATCATGCATGACGGGAGTAAAGAAAACCGCATGAGCTGCACTGTCAATGTGCTGGTATATACCTTTTGGTTTGCATTATTCTTCTTTGTAAAAATCAGTTCAGTTATTCACAACCATACTTTTTTACTTTTGTAGAATTTTTATAAAGAAAAGAAGAGAGAGGATATCTACATCAGGTAGGCCATGTTACCTTTAGGCTTCGCTGCTTTTTGGTATGAGGCATCATTGTGTAGAGAATTCTGTCTTAGATCAACAGGCTGAATTAAATGATATTTGAACAGCTTCTGTGCATGTAATTCCATGATAATCTGTTTTCTCTTCCCTTTCTAGATACTTGTATAAACTTCGGGACCTACACACAGGCTCTGAAAACTACACCGAGGCAGCATACACACTTCTCCTTCATGCAGAGTTGCTCCAGGTAAGTGTCTTAGGTGCTAAAGGGTGGCATCGTAGCAGTAGCCAAGTCAGGATTGTTTTTAGCACGGATAATCCAGCTACCTCTGTCCAAAGACACCTGGGTGCCTCAAGTAATAGTGAGATCTTAAAATTGGAAACCTGATCCTTAAGGGAAGTGTAACCCAATCCATAGCAGATTGAACCCCACCTCCTTGTTGAAGCAGTGAGTTCCCCCAAATACCCTCATCTTGTCTGGGATTTCTATGTGGGATGTGTGTCAATGACTGGAATGTTTTGGAGATACGGCTATATCTATAGCTTTCAGAAGAGAACTTCTCTTTGCTTAGAAGAATCATGTTGTGGAATTGCTTCCCAAGAAGAATGACAGACCATCTAACCTTGCCCCTTTCACAGTGCAGAAGATACAGAGATTCAGCATCCCCAATAGCTCTGCTGAAGACATCCATTAATTTTTTCCATTCTCAAAGTGTTCCGACCACCAAAATGTTCTTCTAATGTTCAAGTCTACTGCCCTGTAATTTAAACCCTTTAGATCTAGTTCTGCTTTCTGGGGCAGCAAATAAGAACTCTGCCCTCATATTTAACAAGTGTACAACCTGTATACACAACTGTAGAGCTGTACACTTGCACAGTTATTTACATGCAACATTCATAGAATCATAGAATTGTAGAGTTGGAAGGGATCCAAGGGTCATCTAGTCCAACCCCCTGCAATGCAAGAATCTCAGCTCAAGCATCCATGACAGATGGCCATCCAACCTCTGCTTTAAAACCTCCAAGGAAAGGAGAGTCCACAAGCTCCCGAGGGAGACTCTTCCACTGTTGAACAACTCCTACTGTCAGCTTTTCCTGTATGTTATTTGGAATCTCCTTTCCTGTAACTTGAGGTCATTGGTATGAATCCTACCTTCAAGAACAGGAGAAAACAAGCTTGTTCCCTCTTCCTTGAGATATTTGAAGATGGCTATCATATCTCCTCTCAATCTCCTCTTTTCCAGGCTAAACATATCCAACTCCTTCAAGCATTACATTCAGCAAGTGTACTGTCTGCATACATAACAGCTGAATTTATAAACTGTACACCCTTTCACACAAAAAACAACAACAGTTGTACATTGGTAGCAACAGCTTGTACCTGTGTTCAGTGTAACTTTTGAACAAGTCTTGTATGACATACCTCTTGGTATTTTAAAGAATGCTGTCATATCATCCCTCAGGTACCCTTCTCAGAATGACTATGTTAACTCTTTGATTTGTTGTATCCTTTATCCTAGTGGTCTGATAAGCCATGTGCTCCACATCTGCTTCAGAGGGACAGTTACTATGTCTATTCGCAGCAGGAATTGAAAGAGAAACTCTATCAAGAAATCATTGCTTTCTTTGACAAAGGCAAGGTGAGTCTGTCACAGCAGGATGAGGCAGACAATTTCCAGGACAGTTTTCTAACTGGCCTCAATTGGTATTGGTGGGTGTGGCTCAAGAAGTGCAGAATGATGGATGTGACTCTCACCTTTATGTGACTCGCCTCTTGTGTGCAAACCACACAAAAGCCAGATAGATAGATGTGCACACATATATCATCATCATCATTTTTAATTTGTATACCGTCTTTCTATCTTACAATACTCAAGGTGGTTTACAAGCTGCAGAAACAAGGAATGTACATCTTATAACAATCAATGCAATACAAAAACGTGATAATAAAACATCTTTAAAATAAGCATCCTACATAAAAAATGTAACATTCAACCATCACTAGAATATTATAGAATAATAATATCAGCATATAAAAATTAAACAGAAATTCACTCTTAACAATTTCAATAAATAATTTCTAAACTACTATCAATAAAAAAAGGGACGCGGGTGGCACTGTGGGTAAAACCTCAGCGCCTAGGGCTTGCCGATCAAATGGTCGGCAGTTCGAATCCCCGCGGCGGGGTGAGCTCCCATCGTTCGGTCCCAGCTCCTGCCCACCTAGCAGTTCGAAAGCACCCCTAAGTGCAAGTAGATAAATAGGTACCGCTTTATAGCGGGAAGGTAAACGGCGTTTCCATGTGCTGCGCTGGTGCTGGCTCGCCAGAGCAGCTTCGTCACGCTGGCCACGTGACCCGGAAAGTGTCTCCGGACAGCGCTGGCCCCCGGCCTCTTAAGTGAGATGGGCGCACAACCCTAGAGTCGGACACGACTGGCCCGTACGGGCAGGGGTACCTTTACCTTTACTATCAATAAAACAACGTCAAGCCACAGTGTATAAAATAATACAATACAAATTGAGAAGCAGAGACTGGAGGGTGGGGCAAGGCAGGTGGAATAAGGCCTTGCCTGATGGAGTCTCTCCCCTCACAGTTCTTCCTCCAGGCACAGCTCCCTTATGAGGACTCCTAGGGCTGGAGGGTGGGGCAAGGCAGGTGGAATAAGGCCTCTTCACCTAGGCAAGCAAGAGTAATTTTTACACTTCAAGAACACATTCAAGCGAAGCAAAAAGTCCTCTTCAATAGAGTGTGAAGCAGACCAGTGAGGGGTGTGGCCCGGACAGTGGCATAGCATGGGGAGGGAGCTGGGGGGACAGTTGTGCCAGGCACAAAACTCTGGGAAGGCACAGCCAGGCACCCCAGCCCCCCTTCTCCTTGTGGCCAGCTCAGGGATGCCCATGCACTTCCCACCCCTTGGCCAGCCAAGAGGCAGGGTTGGGCCAGCTCACCCTTGTGCACTGCGCAATGTGCCAGACCCGTGGGGAGGGAAGATGAGAAACAGGAACCACCACTGCTGTGCTCTCTTTCCCTCTTGCTCAAATGGCAGCATTCCAGTACAAATGGTGACAGCAACCCCACATCCATAGCGAGGCTTTCCTTCTCTCCGTCCTGTCCTGTCCCCCACCATTGAGTGCTGTACCCTTCTCAAACTGAGGGACTGGGCAGGCAGGCAGGCTGAGGCAGCTGACTTTGGCTTGCACCTCGGAGAGGGGTGGGGAGGAAAGGGGGGGCGGCTGGGCCTGAAGGGAAAAGGGGAAGAGAAGGGAGACAGAGAGGGAGAAAGAGCAAGCTCGGGTCCTGAGGGTGAGCAGGGCTGGAGGCTGCCCTGACGTTAGTTCCCTCAGTCCATCCGGGGCACCTGCGCACACGCTTCCTTATTTCCTTGGTGCCAGATCTGTGTCACTGCACGCCCCCCCCCCCCGGCAGCTTGCTGCCACCCAGCTTCCACGAGCATCACTCCCGTCAGTTCATTCTACATTCTACTGTTTACCCATTGGGCTGTGGCTCCAAGCCCCAGCGCCAACCCTCTGAGCCACTATGGCTGCCGTTTCCAGGAGGAGAACGAGAGAAGGGAAGCAGGATGGAGGGAAGGGGGAAGTGAAAGAGAAGAGAGGGAGAAGGAAAAGCAGATTGTGGGGCAAGGGAGAGATACAGAGCTATGGCACCACTCCTTGCTAGCTCCCTCCGCCACCACTTGGTCACCACCCACCTGCCTGCCTCTGCTCCAAGCCAACTGCTCTCCTCACTCCCCCAGCATGTGCCCCAGTAGTGCTTGGCCATGGTTTACTGGGCTCAATACTTGCCTTGCCATGGGCACTGGCAACCCACACTACACCCCAGGCCTGGGAGAGTCATGAGACCCAGACACAGGGACCTGGGGATCCACATATGACCTGAGGCTTCCCATCACTATTCTAGCCAAGCTATGTCTTCAGATCCTGGTTTGTTAACTAAAATTGGAACAAACCACAGTTTCCAAAACTCTGGTTGCTCCAAAGTGAAAGCAGACGTTTTATCTCTCCTCGTTTTGTATGGAAAGGAGCAGGAGGGAGTGGTTTAGGTGCTTGTCTGAACCAAGCCTTAAGTATTTTCTAATCCAGGACTCACCTTTTAACTCCAACTCCCAACATAGCATGTAGCTTTAATTTCTTAGCTGCTACTGGATTTATAAGAGCAATTTAATGAGAATTGTTGCTCATCTGTGTGGTGGACTGTTTCACCAGTTCTGTCTATTTAAAAATTGTGTAAGATCCACTTTGAGGCTTATATCCAATGGTAGTCATACTCAGAGTAGATCCATTGCAATTAATTGACATGGCAAACTTGCATCTGTTAATTTCTGAGCAGAATTTAGCTGGGAGCTGGTTGCTCCTGCTCCTTTTGCATACTCTTATCACTGGGAAATCCAAAGCATATAATTTGCCTTCTTCTGGCTTGCTAATCATGAACCTCTCCTTCCATGCAGAGAATTTAGCTGCTGGATACGACTAGTGGGAAATGCAAGTTAACTTGCTTAAGTGCGAGAAGGTGTGTGTGTGTGTGTGTGTGTGTGTGTGTGTGTGTTATGGTTTTAGTTCTTATTAGCATCCTTGGCATCTGTTAGAAGCCTAACTTCTCAGAATTAAGTTTGGTCCATTGGGTATCATCTGTGCTAATAAATCTTTCTTCTCATTTTTTTTAAAAAAATATTTCCTGAAGATGTGGGAGAAAGCAATCCAGCTAAGCAAGGAACTTGCTGACATGTATGAGAACAAAGTTTTCGATTATGAGGGCCTTGGCAATCTCTTGGTAAGATGGCTGGGTTTTTGTCCTCTGCTGGGTTGGGAGGATTGCTGTGGGCTATTTTTTTTGGGGGGGGGGGTGGAGCTCTGGGAGAGTTCTTGTACTCCTGACTGAGTACAACAGCTGCAGATTAAGGGCACAGGAAGCTTCAGTGTACTTGAGGCTTTAAGAGAGAGAGAGAGAGAGAGAGAGAGCGCGCGCTAAAATGCTTGTGCGCACACACATTTCATTCTTTAGCATGGGGATGGCAAACCTTTTTGAGACTCGGCTACGTTCCCTTCTGGGCAAGCTTCTGAGGGCCGCACAGTAGCAAGAGGCATTTGGATACATTCCAGCCAAAAGGAAGATACTAAAGAAGGGTGTGAAACACATCTGGAAAGAGGATGAGACCTCTAAAGGGGTGTGGCCTGGGGAAAGTCCAAAGGACCAGACAAAGAGTATTGGAGAGCCAAATTTGTACCCTGGACCAGAGGTTTCTCACCCCTGCTGTGAATATTGTGCATTTTGGCAACTGGCATTTTGAGAATTAGTCCTATTTGCTCAACCTGTTTTGATGGGTTTGTGTTTTTGTGTTTTTTAATCCCATAAATTTATAAGAAAGAGCAGAAGAACATGCAGCATATATCTCTTAATCACTAAAAGTTGGGTGAATGAATGAAATGCCTTAACCTAGCACCTCAAAGTCATTAAACTAGGTGCCAGGCAGACAATCCGGTGGAGAGTATTTCGAAGTTGGGATACCGTTAACTTTACCTTTGTTGCCACCCTCCTAAATGTTCATGCTAGTAGCCCCTGTGATCTTCATAGAGGAGCAGGTGATCTTTCCAGCTTTGTGGGCTGTAGCTTTTTAAACTTGAAATGTGGTTGAAGACTTTTCCTTGATCAGGTTACTTTTTTTGTATAACAGCGCCCACCCACCCTTCTTCTTTTTAATACACAGAAAAAACGGGCCACATTCTATGAGAACATCATGAAGGCAATGAGACCCCAACCAGAATATTTTGCTGTTGGGTATTTTGGCCATGGATTCCCCTCCTTTCTGCGGGTAAGAATGCTATGGGGGTCTCAATGATGGGCCCATAATAACCCTTTAAAATATGTCAGATATCTGAATTGCTGACTGCAAACTAGATTACAGTGAGCAGAGCAGACTTAACCCTCAGGCCCACTGGCTGGAAGGAGTTGGAATTGAGGGGGTGCATCTCCCTGACAGAGAAGAACTTCACCAGTGGAATGGCATGTCCACAACAAAGGCTTCTGCTATGCCTGCAGATATATCTGCAGATGTAGATCTACTACTGGTGGCTTTTTGATACCATTAGCTGGTGGAGGGACCCTGAAAAGGAGCATTCCAGTGGCGATGTAGGGATGGGGGCTGGATCCAAGGTCCCTTCTTTTAAATTGGAGCAACTGAAATAGACCATGCTCTATGAAATCAGAATCAATAAGTCCTTTAAATCTGGACCTTCCGCAGTATTGACAGGCCGTGGACTTGCTAATGTTTGTGTCCATTTTGTTGGCTTGCCAGGTATGTTCTGTTCTCAATTTAGGGCCATGGGAATTTGTTCCGACTAGCAACTTTAATAGCACTGCTGTATTTCCTGTCTGATCCTTGTCACAGAACAAGATCTTCATCTACCGTGGCAAGGAATATGAAAGAAGGGAAGACTTCAACCTGAAATTACTGACCCAGTTTCCAAATGCTGAGAAGCTGAGCAGCACTGCTCCACCCACAGAAGAGATCAAAACGTCTCTTAAGCAGTGTATCTTTTGTGGGGAGTCTGGTTAGAGACTAAGCTGGACAATATAAAGCAGTGGGTAGGGGTAGGAGTTAGGTAGGAGTCTTAGGCTAGGTACACATTAGCAGCTGAAAATGCAGCAATCATTTTTACACACCTTTGCAGTCTTGGGCTGCAAGAGGTTCTCCACCCCTGACATGGATATTAAGCTAGGGCATGAATTGGATATCTGACCTCTATGCTCTCTGCAAACATTTCCTCTTATTTATTTTCCTTAACGCACACCACACAGATGTCCAGTGCTTCATAGTGAAACCTGTAATGAACCTCCCACCAAACTACAAGGACAAGCCTGTTCCAGAGCAGATTCTAAAGTAACCACTTTTTCCTGACTAATCAACCCTTTCTGCACATCTAGAAACAAGTACTATTACTGGGCTTCAGTCATGGGTTGGCTTGCCTGTACTTTGGATTTCTTTCTGAAGTACAGCAACAGCTCAATACTTACTGTTGTGTCTGTTTTAGAAGACCCGTGCCATATTGTGATGCTGTGTAAAGCTCCAGTTTGGACCAACCTCTCTCCATTCCTCTTCTTACCTGTGGAGCTATATGCCTCCATTCCCCCAATCCTGGTTCAAATGCACCACTGCTTTAGGGCTAACCCTGACCTGCTCTGGTGCTATCACAGCAAACACCCTGATCTTAGTGGACATAAGGTGAAACTTTGGAGCATATGGCACAGCTAAGAGTGTCCTTCATGAGGATTGAAGTGACCCGGCAGGAGTATATAAGGTTCCTGGAGGTAACCTGGTACCAAGTTGTTGCCATTAACTGTTTTTATTTTATGCTGTAAACTGTCTTGAGTCCCTGTCACAGAAAAAGGCTGGATATAAATAAACAGAATAAAAATGTAGAAATAAATTGTTACAATTATGAAAATAAATAATAGTGTCAGACCTCCTGATTTTGGATGGTGACTGGAAATGCTTCTTGTGGTTTGATTTGAGCTGATCTGCTTGTTTACTGCTTTAGCTTCTATAGATCCAATGAAGTGCAACAATTCAGACACTCCCGGCCATTCAGAAAAGGAGAAAAAGATCCTGAGAATGAATTTGCAGTAAGTCCTTCATCCTTTGGAGCAATCTTTGAGGTTCTACTTCTCTCTCCGGGTTTTGTTACCTTGCAGTTCTCATCCACACTTCCACTTGCCCCACTGCTTTGCCTGGGAAAACCCACTGGTTACTGCTGAATCAGAACAAACGTCTGTCAGTTTTTCTGAGGAACTCTGGGTTTTCTCAGGGGAAGTGGTGGGGCAAATGGAAAAGAAGTTTGGACTCATGGTTTCTAGGCATGGGACAAGTGAAAGTGTGGCGCATGGGGCTGATAATGCTAAGGTTGCAGGTTCAGTCCCCATGTGAGACAGCTGCATATTCAGCATTGCATTGCAGGGGGTGGAACTAGATGATCCTCACAGTCCCTTCCAACTCTTAAATTTTGTGATTCTGTGGCAGACCATGCTGAGTCCATCTAGCTCAGTGTTGTCTTCGCCAGGGGTGGCCAGCTGCAGCCCTGGTTTGCCTGTGGCTCCCAGCTTAATGTCATCCTCCAAAGCCCTATGCAAGTGGTCAACTAAAGACCTCTGGCAAAAGCCACCTGTCCCTTCCCCAGCAGTTTGCTGGATGGGGAGAGACGGAAAGAGAAGAATAAGGATAGCACAGAGAGGAGGGAAGGAAAGGGATAGCTGGACCCACCGCTTGCCGTACTCACAGCCAGCATACAGCCCCCAACAGAATAAAGGTTGTCCACCCCAGGTCCACAGTGCTGACAAATGACTCTCCAAGGGTACAGTCAGAAGTCGTTTCCAGACCCACCTGGAGATGCCAGGGATTGAGCCTAGAGTGCTTTGAATGCAAACTGCATGTTCTACCCCTGAGCTACATTCCTTTCCAAAAAAACCCAGCTAGAAGTTGTAACTGCCTCCACTTTGACTTTCACTTTTTTCCAGACTATGTGGATCGAGAGGACCACCTACACAACTGCCTATTCCTTCCCAGGAATCCTCAAGTGGTTTGAAGTCAAACAGGTTGCAGTGGTGAGCTTTGGAGAGGATGCATGTTAATTTTTCCCCTCACTGCATTTTTATCCTTCCTCTTCATGGGGTTCAGGGTAGCACACATGATTTCTCCCCACCATCGTCCTCTTTGTGACAATTAAGTGAAGTGCGTAAGGATGGAAAGCTTAATGATTGGCCCAGGCTCTTAGTTTCCCAGGCACCAAGTCCAGCACTAAGCCATTGTGCCATCCTGGCACTCAAGATCTGAATAGACAGTTGACACAACCGGCAAGGGAAGATTCCATCTCTCTTCATCCGAGGGCCAAACTATTCACACAGTTGGCAATTGCAGTCAAATTTTTTGAAAGTGAATTGTAGGCACAGAAAGGGGTGAGTGAGTTGGATCTGAATGGGAACCCTGGCATAGAGATTTAGATGACTTAAATCTTTTGCCCCACTCCCACTGTGGTCTTGGTCTAGATCAGGCCCCCTGTCATTTGTTCCTGCTGTTTATGTCATTGTCCTCAGCAATTTAGGCAGCTGCCATGAAAATTACAAGGAACTCCCCTCTCCCTGGCTGTTTGTTTAATTAATCTCCCCTATTAGGGGCCAGGCCACCCATGAGGCAAAGTGAGGTGACCGCCTAAGGAGCAGGATCCCCAGGGGCAGCAGATCCCAGTATCTTTCTTCCCCTGCTCCTGATGTAGATCTTCTTACCCTTACCCCTTCTTTGATGGGGAGGAGGAGTGCCATTTTAGGGTCCACCTCAGGTACCAAAATGTCTTGGGTCAGCCCTGTCTTCTGTGTATGCATAAAGTTTATCATGGTCATGATGGATCAATTGTTCCATCCTACTCAATAAGTGAGGGGAATAAGGTGGCCTGCAGAGAATTGCTACATCAGATTTCTAATACATTCTGCAGGACCCTTGTTCAATTTTTGTAGCTAGGATTTCATAGGATTAGTGGTCCTCAAAATCAAAGCCATATCTTGCAGAATGCAGCAAAAAGCTCTGCACTAGGAGCAAAACCTCCTGTGCACTGCTCTTCAAAGTGGTTTTCCCCTCATTTTTAGTAATGCAACAAGTCTGTGAGGTAGGCTCTGATAAAGAGAAGAGAATTGCAGAAAGAGAGCATGCCTGCCCCTAGATCACCCTGTGGGCTTCCTGTCTAAGAAGGGACTTGAATTCACATCTCCATAATCTGGCATTCTGACTACCACTCTGAGTGAGGGAGCAGGGCTGGGAAAGGTGTCAACCCTGTGTGTGTCCCACCCTTCCACCGCATTTAAGAACCAGTGCATGCATGTCCTCCTGAGATGATACAGTCCGTAAGCTGAAACTATGCTGCCTAAGTTTCACATTATTAGGTGTTTCCTCTCCTGATATTGAAACCTTTTGTGACAAGTGCAAAACAAAAACCCCATGCCAAAGACTGGGCTTGAAAATACTGCCCTCTTGTGATAATTTTTGCAGTTTTTACTTTGGGATGATTTCCCATATGGATCACTGTATCATGTCAAAGAGGTTCAGTTATGGTCCATAGTGTGGACAACACCACTCGGGAAAAAGTCATGGCGTATTATATGGATCTGGAAAGTTGGGCACACATTGACCTGCACTGAAGAGTTCATTTTAGATGTGGCCTTAACTCTCCTGTATTTGCATTTCTCAGGAGGAAATAAGTCCCTTGGAGAATGCCATTGAAACGATGGAGCTGACAAATGAGAAAATCAGCAATTGTGTTCAACAGCATGCCTGGGACCGCACCCTGCCTGTTCACCCTCTCTCTATGCTCTTGAATGGCATTGTCGATCCGGCCGTCATGGGTGGATACACCAATTATGAGAAGGTCAGCTGTTGCTGCAGAGTAAAGATTAGTGTGAAGTGCATTTTGCATTTAAAAGCCAACATACCTAGCTTGCAGTTTCTGAAACATTGCACAAACTGAAGCACAGCTATCCTTCAAAATATGCACTTTCCCAAAATTTGCAGTGCAGTTAATGTCTGCAAAAGCACGTTAATCCAGAGGGATTTGCTTTGCAGAAATGTGCAGCAGGGAAGATTGCATACAAATATGCAAGAAGAAATTCGCATTAAAATGCTGGTGCATTTTCATAAAGACTTTCATTTCACTAGTAAAGAGGTGTGAAAATGTGGGGAACTGAATTTAAGATTTTAAAAAATGAGAAGGTGAGAGAAACCAAACTTGACCACTCCTTGCAGCAGGAATGGGTGAATCTGTCCATGTTGCTGTCTGATTGAAAGAAGAAAAAACAGAGAGAAGAAATAGTATTTTTGTTCTATGCACACTTATTGTGGGTAACAACAACAATGTTGCAGTATAGAATGTTGATGTTCAGAATTCTAGCTGCTGCATTCAATTCTCCCCACATTTTGCAATGCCCCCCCCCAAAAAAAACCCACACCTAACAAACAACATTATATGGCTACTAAGCATCTTTAGTCCTCTTTGGGTTGTTTGTCTTCTGCTCCCCTTTAAGAGTCCTTTCCTAAAGCTTTTTGTGTGTGTTTCTGCACACTTTGGGATTACTTCACCTTTTGCCCTTTGGCTATATAAGTAATGGTACTTACAACCTGAACATCTGAAAATTGAGGGAATGATTAGATTAATACAGAAAAGATAAAAAGCTGTTTAACTTGAAAGGGACCATGGTGTAAACTACCAAAAAACTTAGAGTGAGAATCAAGGGATGAGATTTACACTTTGGAGAGCAAAAAAGCTCATGTACTTTAGTATAAAAATAACTTAGTGGGCTATAAGTATAAAGTATTGTAGGTTTTTCTGAATATTTTGGCAAGAACTAAAAATAATGGAAGCTAGAAAGGTGTAGAGATTAGTCATGGATAGGATGCTGAAGAAATTTAATTCAGTTAGAATTCAAATGCAAACTTACCTAATTTGCACTTTCCTGTTCTCTCTTATATTATAGCTGCCTTTGACTTGCACTTTTTCACTTTTTGCAATGCAGATCTCCAGGCAATGAGTACAAAAATGCAAATACTAGGGTAAAGTGTGCACTTTTTCTGTTCTCATCCTGAGGTAAAGTTCTTAATCCAAGGTAGTACTTCTGGGTTAGTGGAGTCTGTAACCCAAAGTGTTTGTCACCCAAGGTGTTTGTCACCCAAGGTACCACTGTAGGGATCAAAAGTAGCAGTGATGATGCTCCATAGATTGTGGAAGTCCATAGTCCCCAATGAGAGCTATAGCTATTTCTAGTTACAATGTGGTGGAGTCAGTACGGCTCAATATAGATGTCCTCGGATATGAATGCTGCAAGACACAGTCTTCAGATGCTTAAAATGGGATTAAAATCCATTTTCAACCAAGGAGTATTTTGAGCTGGCTCTACTCTATTTTAGGCATGGAAGTGAGATTTGCAGAAGTGGAAAAGCCGTTAAGGCTTTGAAATGCTGTGGCCACATCTGGAAGTCGTCAGGGTGTTTGCTCACAGTTTCCTATTCTCAGCTCGCTCTGTGGAGGGAGTGCGGTTTTTGTGGGCTGCCATAATCATCATAATCTAAACCCTTTGTTTAATGTTGGGGACAAGGAATCAACCTTTGGAGCAGATCACCCTCCTTGCTCATCATTAAACGATAGCAAAAAGCCAGTTTTTTCATCACATGCATGTCTAAAGATGGATTGTTCATTGTCGTGCCCCCAATTTGGGTTTATAGTCAGTGGAATCTTGCAGGCTTTACCCTTGACAACATTGCCCCAAAACATTATATTTTACTGTTCTATCTAGGAGAAAATAGCAAATTTTCCCCGTATCTGAGAGGACTCCAAGGGGTACATTTGGAGTAAGAGCTAAGCTGCTGCTTCTTGCTGTGGGACCCTGGTATCTCTGTGAGAAATCACTTTAGATCTTCCTGGACTTTGTTCTAGATTGGCTTGCAATAACCCTGTATCAAGAGGGTTGGAAAAAGCAGGGAAATACTGATGGATGGAGCAATAGAAGGCACTAGTATAACTAGTTTCAATCCTTTTGCTAATGCAAATTCATGTGGATCCCTGTTGTTACCACACTTCCTCTGGACACATTTCTCTAAGCATGTCTGCAGACTGCCTCTCGATGTTCAAGCTCTGTGCTCAAGCAATAAGCCCTTCCCTAGTGGAGGGGGGAAAGCCTCAGATCAAATGCAAAATCTTGATAGATGCAAACAAGAGGGGGTTGATCTCCCAGGCCTGAAAATGTACTATGAGGCAGTTTGCTTGTGTTGGATGAAAGATTGGGTGGACCTGAAGAACGTAAATACTCTGGACTTAGAAGGATTTGATATGGTGTATGGATGGCTTGCTTACCTATATTATAACTAAACTAAAGTAATTCCACAACCACGTGATAAGAAAGAACCTATACAGCATTTGGGCAAGATATGAAGACCACCTAGAAAGGAAGACCCCCCTGGTGGATATCCCCCATTGGGGCAGTGGCAGTTAAAAAAAATTAAACATGAATAAGAACGGGTACATACAAGGACCTCCTTGAGCTTAGAGAAGGCACTATAGAACTACCGTATTTTTTGTTGTATAAGACTCACTTTTTCCCTCCTAAAAAGTAAGGGGAAATGTGTGTGCGTCTTATGGAGCGAATGCAGGCTGTGCAGCTATCCCAGAAGCCAGAACAGCAAGAGGGATTTCTGCTTTCACTGCGCAGTGCAGTGATCCCTCTTGCTGTTCTGGCTTCTGAGATTCAGAATATTTTTTTTCTTGTTTTCCTCCTCCAAAAACTAGGTGCGTCTTGTGGTCTGGTGTGTCTTATAAAGCGAAAAATACGGTAATTAAAGAAAAGGTATAAAACTGGATCTCAGATTGGTTTCAATATTTTCAATTAAATGAGGTTTTCAGAAAAGATAAAGAAAAATGAAAAATGGAATGAGGATCAGAATCGGTGGAAACGAAATTGGGAAGCAAAAAATAATAATATCCAAACTTTATACAATTTTACTAGAATGGGAAACCAAAAACGAAATGGTCAAGGCCGTAATGAGACACTGGGCTATAGACATTGGACACAACATTGAAATTTCAGTTTGGGAGACAAAAATATGGAACAAAAATATCAGCTTTTTGGCTTGCTATTTGATAAAGGAAAATATACAAAAAATGCTTTACAGGTGGTATTTGATGCCCAGTATACTTGTTAAAATGTACAAAAGTCGGTCCAAACTGTATTGCAAACGTTTGGAGGTTGAGAGAACTTTCATACATACGTGGTCGCACTGCAAACATGCCCCAAGATACTGGGAGATGGTCTATGATGAGCTCAAAAGAAATGATGAGCTCCAAAAACTAATGCTTTTCTGTTAGTGATAACTGGGGATGAGATCCCTGTGAAGGCATGCAACTTACCGTATTTTTCGGCCCATAGGGCACACCGGCCCATAGGGTGCACCTAGTCTTTGGGGGGGGGGAATAAACAAAAAAAAATTATTTTCCCCCCAGGCACGGGGCTGGGGCGGGGCTTCCCCCGACCCCAGCCCCCAGAACAGGCAGCTGTGGGAGAGCTGCGCAAAGCCCGAAGCCTGGGGGCGCTGAGCTCAGCGCACCCCCAGGCTTCGAGGTGCAGGCAGCTCTCCACAAGCCGTGGGAGAGCTGTGCGAAGTTGCACAGCTCTCCCACAGCTTGCGGATAGCTTCCTGAAGCCTGGAGAGCAAGAGGGGTCGGTGGGCCTGAATTCGCCCCATAGGACGCACACACATTTTCCCTTCATTTTTGGAGGGGGAAAAGTGTGTCCTATAGGGCGAAAAATACGGTATTTCTTTAAGCAGCATCCTCTTTCCAGGCCCCTGTGGGGTGGGGTGAGGAGGCAGCTCTCTCTGGGGCAGGGGGAAGGGTGCTGCCCAGAGGACTCCCAATGAGAGGGGAGAGGAGAGGAGGCTGAGGGAACGCTGCACAGGGAGGGTGTTCTAAGAGGTATGGGGCTGCCCACTCTCCAAGCAAGGGGTGACATAACCGGGCTTCTGAGGCCTGGAGCATATTTCCCCACAGGGTTGCTGCAGAAAGAATGTAGCTGGTCAATGGAGCCATGGACTCAAAAAGGTTGAAAGCCTGTTGCCTTAAACCAAGGAACAAAGATTAAGATTCACATCTCAACTGTTCTTTGTTTTTCTCCCTTCAGGCCTTTTTCACAGAGAAATATATTCAAGAACACCCTGAAGATCAAGATAAGATTGAACTGCTCAAGCAACTGATTGCTTTACAGGTACCTGCTAGGAAGCAGTTAGGGAGCTGCTTTATAGCAAGTCATGGACATTGGTCCTTCTAGCTCAGTATTGTCTATGTATTGGGTGGAGTCTCTTAGCCCAAGGGCTGCATAATCCCCTAGGCCTAATTTTATGCAGTCCTAAACAGCGCTGTGGGTTAAACCACATAGCCTAGGACTTGCTGATCAGAAGGTTGGCGGTTCGAATCCACACGACAGGCTGAGCTCCCGTTGCTCAGTCCCTGCTCCTGCCCACTTAGCGGTTCAAAAGCACGTCAAAGTGCAAGTAGATAAATAGGTACCACTCCGGCGGGAAGGTCAACGGCGTTTCCGTGCGCTGCTCTGGTTCTCCAGAAGTGGCTTAGTCATGCTGGCCACATGGCCCGGAAGCTGTCTGTGGACAAACGCCGGCTCCCTTGGCCACTAAAGCGATATGAGCGCCGCAACCCCAGAGTCGGTCATGACTGGACCTAATGGTCAGGGGTCTCTTTACCCTTTTAAGCAAAATTTGGTTCTCCTACATACTTGTTGTCTGGGCTTTCATGGAATCTCTTCCTCTTCTGCTTTGCACAAGTGTGTGTGTAAGATAAAAAGAAGGGATGTGGGGGCACAAAGAGAGGGAAAGCTCTGCAGTCCTCCCTGGAGATCAGAGGCCCTTTATAAGAAAAAGGTTCTTCACCCCAGGTCAGGACTGACTGGTAGGGGTTCTTCCAAAGTTTCAGACAGTGTCAGAGTAGACAATACTGGGCTAGAAATGCTAATGGGCTGACTTGGTATGGACTGAGAAATGAGAGTGGCCTTCCTGACATCAAAATGTGGGCATCCAATGTGTTTGGTTCCCTCTTTCAGATGCCTTTGCTGGCTGAAGGGATTCGGATTCATGGGAAGAAGCTGACAGAACAGCTGAAGCCTCTTCATGATAGACTGACCTCCTGCTTCAAGGAGCTGAGGGAGAAAGTGGAGAAGCTCTATGGTGTGATAACTCTGGTAACTGTTGCATCCTGTTTTATTAAGGCAACCTTTAAACCTGTCTGCCTGTAAAGCACTCACATTCCCAGTGCCTAGCTACCAGTTTATTTTTAATTTAGTTATAGAAAAGTGCAGCTGAAAGGCCTTCAGCCAGATAGCTCAGTGACCACTGGAGGGGTGTGCAAATAAGCTGTACAGTGGTATCTCAGGTTAAGAACTTAATTCGTTCCGGAGGTCTGTTCTTAACCTGAAGCACCGCTTTAGCCAATGGGGCCTCCTGCTGCCGCTGCGCCGTCGATTTCTGTTCTCATCCTGAAGCAAAGTTCTTAACCTGAGGTACTATTTCTGGGTTAGCGGAGTCTGTAACCTGAAGCGTCTGTAACCTGAGGTACCACTGTAATTCCAAAACAGGATTATTTTATTTCTTTATTATTTTTATTAACTATTTATTTTTAGAAAATTTGCACCCCATTCTCTAGCCCAGTGTTTCCCAACCTTGGGGCTCCAGCTGTTTTTGAACTACAACTCCCATAATCCCTAGCTAGCAGGACCAGTGATTAGGGGTGATGGAAACTGTAGTCCGAAAACAGCTAGAGATTCAAGGTTGGGAAACACTGCTCTAGCCAAAAAAGGCTTGCAGGGCTGGTAACACACAACCAGTCAAAATAAGACAACCCCATGATGCCTGCAGGCTTTCTGTCTAAAAGACATGAAACACAAGGGGAAAGGGCCAGAGAGGGAAAAGCAAAAAACCAAACTCAGACATCAATGTTGAAAAGTCAAATAGTTGTTCTTATAATAACCAGCTGGAATGGAAATAGTTCAGGGACAGGAAGTGCTTGGTTGAGCTGGTCTTTCAGTCATGCTGGTGGAAGAGTCCCTGCTTCTCATCTCTCCCCCTGAGGCAGCCTAAGGAATAGCTGTGACCAAATGCCAGTCAAGGACTAGGAGGCCCCATGGAGCTGAGCTTTCAAGCAGAGCTGCTTACCATGTTTATAGTCCACCCTTCCTCCTACAGGAGCACAGGGCAGCTAAGGCTCAAGATGCTTGCACAGAGTCTTGCAGGAAGTCGATGGTTTTCCCACAAGAGCATTCCAGAGTCGGCCTGAGCAGGTCTTGCCTGGCAAGCAAGGCAGAATGTTTAAAAGCTCTTTTCATCCCAGTTAGCCCCAAGTGGAGTCAGGACCAAAAGGAGCAATTAAGTTCTCTCCTGTGCTTAGGACTTGCTTTTCCAACAGAGGTGGATTTAGGGCAGTGCGACCAGTTCCCCCTCAGAGGGCACTGAGCCAGGGGGACACCTTCCTCTCTCCTTTCCAAAGCCCAGTTAGCACTTTTCCTCTTTATATTCCAACCACAGCCTTCTTCGCTGACGGAGAGAAAGCAGAGCAGGTCTGGGTCAGTGGTTTTGCCCTACATCATGTCCTCCACTTTGAGGAGGCTCTCAGTTACCTCTGTGACTTCCTCTGTGGGATCAACATCCTCTACCTCATCAGACAGTACTTCCTCCAGACCAGGATCAGATGGGTGAGTGAACTTGTAGGAAATCAATCCAATCTAGTATTTATTAGGGTCAATCCACCAATAGATAAAATACAAAATTTACAGCTTCAGGATTGTAATTTTTTATTAATCACCAGCTTGGAATAAACAATTGTGAGATATTTACTCACCTATTTAGTAATATATTTATTATTATCCTCAAGGAAGAAACTCAAAAAGGTCTCTAAGACGACCAGGAAACCACCTCATAAGAGGATAAAATAAGTGTTCGCCTATCTTTTGACAGAAGAACACTTGAGATGCTGTTTAGTACAATAAATCAGGGTTCACCAACAAGTTTAGGCTCATGGGCAAATTTGGATTTTCTAGGACTACCATGGGTACCACCTCTCTGGTCACTTCTTTCACCCCTTCCCCAGGATCAGCCCCCCGAGAGACAGGAATATAGTGTGCGCACACACAATTCACTTTCCCAAGGGATCTTCATTAAAGTAGGATTCAACAGAATTAGAGCATTGAAAAGCAAAGGAAAAGGAAGCAGGGAAGAGCTACACTCTTCCAAACTTTGCCTGTCAGTTCTATATTTTAAGAGGGAGAAATAGATAAATATTAATTATTATTTATTATTTATACCCTACCCATCTGGCTGAGTTTCTCTAGCCACCTTGGGCAGCTTCCAACAAAAAGTTTAAAATACAATAAAACAACAAATATTAAAAAACTTCCCTAAACAGGGCTGCCTTCCTCTCGCCACCTCGTGACAAAGAGTGCATTGAATTGGCAGGGAGTCAGATAGTTGATGGGCACCAGGGGAAGACCTCAAGGGTCCCATTAAACTCATGGGCACCACATTAGCAACTTTTGCTGTAAGTGGTCACAAGGACAGCCTCTGCCCTTGAAAGGAACTTTGGCAAATCTGCCATCTAGGCTGTAGGAGGGCAAAACTGCCAGTGCTTCATGTCTCCAGGGGACAGTTGTGATGTTTTCTCAGGCTGACAAGAGGAGATGGGATAATCTGTGCTTGTTTTTCCTATATGGGCTACAGATCTATTCTTGAACCACTGGTGGAAAGGAGGAATTTGACATCCTCCAGGATGGAGGAGCTCCCGGCCAAGGATGATGGCGAGAACCGGACTAATAAATTCAGGCGGAAGGACTGGAGCCTCAGCAAATCTCAGGTCATTGCAGAGAAGGAGCCAGAGGCTGAGCTGACTTCCAACATGGTAAATAAATGAGTGATAATTATGATGAAATTCCCCCTGGGAGCTTCTGTCATTTTCTGTTAGCTGTGCATGCTACTTATGTCATGGTTAAAAACCGGGAGAGGCTCAGATAGTGGAAGATTTGATGATCACATTAAGGAAGGCTTTCCATTTGGTTACATTGTGTTGGCCACTCTGAGCACACGGCTGCAAATTACATTACCATGATCTCTGCTCAGATACCACTCTTAAGTATCAGGCAGCGCCATTACAATTTCAGCAGTCTCAACTCAGGCTCAGTTCTCACTAACATTGCACTATACCACGTTAGCCTGCAGATGGGAAATTTGCATGCTTGAATGTTCTTCCATACAAAAGCACAGTAATAAAAATCTCTGCACACAGAACTCTGGTACATCAGGAAGATGGACAAGTTAGCATCCTTCTCTCTGATGTGCAAATCCCAACCAGAATCCAGCTCTCCGGCTGTAGCTTTTGGGTGTGACAGGAAGTGCCCCAAAGGCAGGTGGAAATGAATCACACCTCTGCCTTTCCAGCTTCTGAGATTAAGATGAAATTTCACATCTTCCATATGGGAAGCTGCACAAGTGGTACCCACTTAGAGGTATATAGTTTTGCCCATTTATGTGTAACCCATGAAAAACACCCACTCCTTACTTCCTGCAGCATGCAGAGCTGCTCTCTGTCATATCACTGAGTTAAAAGAAAAACCATGTAAACTTTTTTAAAAGTCATACTCTGTAATTTTGCCTTTACCCCATGTTTAACAGCATGGGATGCTGAAAAGTGTCACTCTGAGCCAGAATTTGTCCAGTGTAAGCTTGGAATCCTGAGCACTCAGACTGTCAACTCACAGGAAGAACCTGTTGGTTGGCAGACTGCCATGCTGAAGACCTCTTCCCAAATGCATTTATAGTGTTGGGGAGGCATGGGGCGTAGCAGTGAACATTTCCTGCCTCTCACGAGGTTGATCGCATGTACTGAACTCCCAGGCAAGACTTCTGTGGATGCTGTTACTAACTGGATGATCATGGAAGCCTAATTTGCACCACTGGTATTTGCACTGGATCTTCAGTCATCCGGACAGCAAATAGAGATAGACTGAATTTCTCAGTTGTGGTTTCTCTGTGTTTCTCTCCTTTGGTGCAGTCCAAGGATGGAGGACCTGTGGCCCTTCCAGATGATGCCGGACTACAACTCTCATCATTCCTGATTATTAGCCAAGCTGGCTGGGGCCTCTGGGAGTTGGAGTCCCAAAACATCTGTAGGACCATAGCTCCATTGTTCCTAGTTCCTCAGTTGCCTGGCTTTGAATGTTCTGAAAACCTGTTACTGTCTACTGTGAATATACTGTAGGATGGCAGGTGGGCAGCTTCAGGTGTGGGGGCATTTCTGTCTGGCCCTTAGGACACCCCCACTCCTTCACCAGGCCTGTCTGTGTCCCACTCAAGTGCTTTTGCCTGATGGGAATGTGTCCTTGAACTATGATAGTCCTTCTTGCTTACTTGGGTAGAGGATGGAAAGTGGTGGGTATAGAAACCTCTCACTTCAATATGTCTAGACCAGTGTTTCTCAAACTTGTCATTCATGACCACTGGTTCTCCTAGCTAGGAATGATGGGAGTTGTTGTCCAACAAAAACTGGAGACCCACATTTGAGAAACACTGGTGTAGACTGTAGTCTACCCTACAAATGTAAAAATTTAAATAAGTTGCCGCACCAACTTTTAGACACTGAACCTCACCCACCAATGACACATTGCCCAGAAGGGAATGTGGACTTTGGGCTAAAAAGGTTTCCCCATCCCTGATTAACAGGCTGCAAATCCTTAGCCTATTGAAGATATATTGCCCCTCAGTAGCCCGTTTTGGTGCACTGAGCCTTCCTAGACCATTGCAAAGCCTTCCTGATAGGGAGTAGCTAACATCATGATACCCATAGTGTCGCCACCGGCACCTTCAACAATTTTTTTTGTTTGCTTGTTTGGTCTGTTTCCGCCACTGCAGAATGCATCAGGAAAAGCACCAAGGCCAAAGAGTCTCCAGCTGGGGGAGAGCAGACTGTCGCTACTTCAGGGCTCATCACTGCAGCAGGCCACACCTCTCAGCCCACAGCCAACTACTCCCAAAACGCCAAGAACCCAAAGTACGTTGTGCAGATCACATCTGTGTTTTATTTTGCAGAGTGTTGGTAAAATGAGTTTCCCCCCTCAAGGGGTTTACACATTTCTTCTCTTTGTACCAGAGATGGGGAACCTGTGGCCCCCGAGATGTTGGACTCTATCTCCCATCAGCTCCATCCAGCATGGCCAGTAGTCCAAGATTATAGGAGTTGTAGTCCAGCAACACATGGAGGGCCACATGTCGCCCATCCCTGTCTGCAGACCAAGTTGCTCAACACTGGGAACCACCTTGGCATGGTTTCACCATCACAAATTCAAACATGTTTCTCTAGCCACGAGGGCTAGAAACTGCTTCCTCCCCCACCAGCAAACCTAGGTCTTCCAAAGCTAAATAGAAGAGGGACCACCCAGCCCTTCCTAATCCCATGGTTCTTAAAATGAACCATAAACTCAAAAGGCCAGCCCAGACTTGATTCAATTTACCCTCTGCTGCAAATACTGAGACAATGTTCATAATTTCTTTCTGAAGTTTGGATGACATTCTCATTCCATCACTAGGCGTTAAAGTTCAGGAAACTGTGAGGGATGAAGTCCAATGAGAAAGGAACCCCCACTGGACATTTCTGGTGTCATTCTGGATTTCCTTTCCCATTGTCCCAGGTGTGCATTTTTCACATGCGCTTAAATTCATTTGACGAGCACAGACAAAACTTCTGAGACATTTAGGGCTGGGGAATTGCAAGTGGGATTCCAAATTGACACATCTGTCCAGAATCACCTGCTAAAGTGTGTGTGTGTAAGTGTGTGTGTGTGTGTAAAAGCACAAGGCATTTTCCTGTCTTTCGCCCACTGCCTTTTTTTTTAACCCGCCTGCCTTTTTCTTTTCTCTGTCTCCAGGCTTTCCTTCTTTGCAGGCAGATGGATTAGCGACTCTTAACTTGCAGAGCACTCCACCCCCACCTCCACCCAAATGCAACAGCAGCTCAAGGAACTCCGCAGAGGTAAGGAAATGGAAAGTGACATACTTTGGATTGAGTTATGTGATATAGTGGCAGCAGTGCAAATTTCCCCAGGGGCTTCTTAGGGTGGTACTGCATGAAAAGGTGTCTTTGGCTAGGCCATTGGCTCATTTCCTGGAACCACCAGAGTGGTTGGAAATATTCTACTCAGAAAGGGGATGGTAGTATACAGTTCTCTCTTTTTCTTTTTTGCCTAGGGAATATCTGCTCTCACTGGGCACTGAATGTTGCAAAGATGTGGGGTTGCTGCTGAAAATTGCAGCCCTGTGTTGAGTCTCTCCCCCACCCCAGTTTAGTGCTGATCACGTCCTAGATTCTGTTCTCACTATGGCCAGCCAGATTCCTCTGGGAAATCCACAAGCAAGGGCACCTGTGCAGTACCCCTCTTCTTCTCTTCTTCATCCAGTGTTAGACATCCAGTGAAGCTGAATGTTGGAAGATTCAGGACAGGCCAAAGGAAGTACTTCTTTGCACAGTGCAGTCCAGCTATAGAATTCGCTCCCTTAAGAAGTAGTGATAGCCACCCCCTTGAGCAGCTGTAAAAGTGGATTGGGCGAATTAGTGAAGGATACGTTCTCCCTCTGGCATCAGAGGCAGTATGTCTCAGGTTACTGGTTGCTGGGAATCATAAGTCAGGAGAGAGCTGTTTGCAGGGAGCACATATGGGCATCTGGCTGGCCCCTGGGAGAAGAGGATGCTGGACAGAGGGGCCTGTGGTCTAACCCAGCAGGGCTCTTACATTCCACAGCAACTAGTATCCAGAGTCAAACTGCCTCTGATCCTGGAGGTAATATATCGCTATCATGACTAGTAATCATTGATAGCCTTATACCCCATACATGCCAACAGACAGTGTGGTGAGAGATGCAACCTAACAATATCTGAAGCAGCACAAGTTCCTGAGATAGTAGGTAATGAGGAAAAACCTCGACCTGAGACCCTGGAAAGCTGCTGCTGGTCGGTGCAGACAATAGTCATTTACCTGAACCCTCAAATGGGGGAGGGTAATGAACATAAGCTCCAGCTCCCAATGCTCCCTGGTGCACTAGCTGCTCCTGAAACCCTTGTGCACAATAAACATCAAAGTCTGGAAAAAGTTTTAAAGCACATGTAATTGAACACACTTGGAACCTCTCCCTGTGACTGGAAACCTTGATGAGCCAGGGTTCCTGTTTGAGGGGAGCTTTCTAAGTGTGTTGGATTTAACATGCTTCAAAACTCTTTTTGAAACTCAGCTTGCGTGAAGAACTGAAGAGCAGTTGGGGGGTGGGACATGTGTCCACAGTTTAACGCTTTGTGTGTTTGGGCAAATATCTTAGCATAGCTCAAGTTGGAACAGGAAGCCCTTGGTATTCTTTCCTGCCATAGCAGCCAGCTCCTAGAGGCTCTGAGGTCCCTTAGGTCCCCCCCAATAAAATATTTGAGGGGGTGGGCCCCCAAAAAAGTTAATGGCCATTGCCATTCAAGTGGTATAGGTGCACTCTGACATGTGATTGATTATGTGGGGGCAGGACTTATCTGCCCCCCCCATTTTTTATTCAAGTTGGCCCCCCTTCTTCCTTCCTAGAAGGATCCAGTGGCCAGACTGGGTGGATGGAGTCAGTCCCAAAGGCTCTTTACCCAGAAGGCTGCTGGCTGCAGTTCAATGATTTCACCACGTGGGGCAGCTGCATGCAAATCCAGATGTTCCTGACATCCAGCAGGGTCCTATTAACCTTGGGAAGCAATACAGAGAATGGGTTTGCTTGTTGTTTACTTGCCAATCTGTGTGTGTGTTTGTGTGGTTACAGGTCGCTCCACCTTTGCCCAACAGGCGGGAAGTCAGGCCTCCCCCTCCTCCTCCAAAAGCAAGGAAATCCAGTGTCATTTCTTCAGATCCAGGACTGCAATGAAAACTCCAGGCCAGACCCCCCCTCCCCCATTGAATGAAATGTCTGCTGTCTTGTTTCATGTATATGTTTTTCTTCTCTTTCCGGACAAACAGCTGCACCCTCTTCAGCCATACAAAAATAAGCCGTTTAATCTGTGTCAGTGATTTGCTCTTTGATTCCCAAGCTTCTGATTTTCCCAATGGCACATCAAGGCTCCAAGCATTAACATGCTGGCCTTCAGCCTGCTTCTGAGCTTTGACAGGTTCAGCTGGCCAATGATCTGTCTGTTCCAACCCTCTTCTCCTGATGCCTGTAAGGCAGCAGCCGTGCTAAAGCTGTTTTCCTTTGTGGAGTTCTGCACTTTATTGGTGATTGTTGGTCTTTAAACAGATTATAAGAAGATCCCTGCAGTATCAGGCCAAAGCATCCTGTTCTCACAGTGGCCAACCAGTTGCCTGTGGGAAACCCACAGCCAGGGCCTGAGTGCAACAGCATCTTCTCCCCACCCACTGAGATTTCCTGCAACCTGTTTTAAGAATCCTGCTGCCTCCAGCAGTGGAGGATAGAACACAGCCGCTTATAGCCTTCTCTTTCGTGACTTTGTCTAATCCTCTTTAAAGCAAGAGGGAAGCACTGTAGCATGGAAGGCGTCCTTTGATGTCCATCAAGGCTGCAATGGATTCTCATGAGGAGTTCATCTGCACCCAGGCAAGGACAATGCTGGAACAGACAGGTGTACCCACAGAGCAAGCTGCAGTCTTCCACACAAGCTCCACAAGTTCAAGTGACCTTTCCTAGATGCTTTACTTGGTCAAGTACATGGATATTATTCAGAAGATTCTTGTCGATGAAGAGAGGGCACCATCCCCATGAGACCCATTTTGTTCCACTGTGTACAGTTCTGGTATAGAGCAGAAATTCTCAGTACAGTGGTACCTCGCAAGACGAATGCCTCGGAAGACGAAAAACTCGCAAGACGAAAGATTTTTTCGTTTTTTTAGTTGCTTCGCAAGACGATTTTCCCAAATGTCTTGCGAGTTTGTTTCCTTTTTCTTAAAACCGTTAATACCAGGGTGCATCCATGCTTCGCAAGACGAAAAATCCGCAAGACGAAGAAACTCGCAGAACGAATTAATTTCGTCTTGCGAGGCACCACTGTATTTCTTTCTCTCAGGACTTTGCCAGTGCTGTCATTTATACTGTCAGTTCCTCATTTTGTCTTAACTTATCCAGTTTTTGCACACAAACAGGGTTAAGTACACTACTACAACTTCTTTTCTTACTTTTACCGAAATTGTTGGTGTACATTTTTTGGTTCCTCTGTCGAATAGCTTGTTGCCTTTAAGACTGGCTTGAAGATGTAATTATCCTTGAGAATTCAGAGGACAGATTGTGGACAGTGGTGCTTCCTGGTCTCCCAAAGCAAGATTTGTAAATGAAGACCTGTTAGCAACTGAACTCTTTGCTAAGCTGCAAATGTATGTATAGCCACGTGTCTAGGCCTGTATTGTTTTGACTTTGTAAAATAATGCTTCTGTGTTTCCTTGTTTTGTACCAGAGGCTCATCGCCTAACCAGAGAGAGAGAGAGAGAGAGAGACTCAGATATATTCCAGAACTAATCCAAATTGGTGGATTAGTCATATTCAGTCATATTCAGCCTTTCCGTTCCCCCAGGCAACTAGAATTACAAGAGGGTGAGTTGAGTAGGTGCTGGCTAACACCACTTCTCTCTTTCACATCCTGTGCTGGAGGGTGACCATTCATGACAAGCAAGATCCTAAATCACACAGGATATAGCAGGTTCTCCACTGCAGGCTCTTCTAATACGTGGAGGTTGATTGATTGATTCATTGATTGAGTTTATTTGCATGCTCCATTTCCACAGTGAGCTTTGCCCAAAGTGGCTTGCAATAAACGTTCAAGAACAAAGCATTGGGGTGAAGGAGAGAAGTCTGTTTACAAAACATCAATAAATTAAAATAGGGCAAAAACCATAAATTTAGCAAACACAGAATATATTCAGTATTACAAAAGAAATAATGTTGATGTAAACAAGTAAGTACAGAGCAAAAAGAAAATTAACAATAAAGTCCTACCTGCTTATGCAGGTCTTCTTTCATTCCAAGGAGCCTCAGCAAAAACAGTTTGGAGGGAAGAGGTCCTCTCACCTGGCTAGATGGCTTGCCGCTTGCTGCTCCTTGTCTTCTCCAGGGGAGAGAACCAAAGGGAAGTGCTGAAGACGGCAGTGAGGGTTCGTCCTCTTCCCGCTGCTGGCGCAGGTCTCCTTGCACTGACTGGGGTGAGCGTAGGGCAGGTTGGAGGGGGAAGGGTCAGTCATCAGCCCCCTTCTCTTCTCCCTTGTGCAGTTCTCATTGTGTGAAGTAATTGAAAGTCCAAATAAAGTTTTAATGTTTGTCCACTTTAGCTTTACCCTGTAGTCACAGGGTAAACAAGGGTGAAAATGATCATTTTCTATTTTATGTGCATTTGGGCAGCCTTAATCTCATCTCCTAATCGTTTGGTTGCATTGATCTCTGTGTAGTTCCCACTTCCAGGAATATGACATAAGGCTTTCTCAGATAGTCAAGCCTAAGATTGCCCTTTGGCCTTCAAAGCAGAGATTGTATAAAATAATTAAGGGAAGAGTAAGAATTCAAAATGTCTGTGATAGAAGACCACAGATGCGTGCCCTTGATTGATCAGGGGGCACATCCATGTAATTAATAAATTGGAACTGTCAGATGTCACTCCAGACACTAAAAGCATGATGATTGGGTTCTGGATCCAAATTGGGAAGGAGGGGCGTGTGCTTCTGTGCTTACAGCATCAGTTTTCATTCCTAAGTTTTGTCTTGTGTGTTCAAGAAACCAGAAGCAGTTAGTTAAGATGCTCTGCTTCTAAAGACTAACTTGGTGTCCTGTGTTCAGCATCTCTCCCCACAAACACAAAAAGCCACTTTGCATTTGCTTCAGCCTCAGTGGCTCAAGTCACGTGTATCCACCCTGGGAAGAGTGGCTGCACAGCTGAGGTGGGGACTTTAGGGTTATACATAATGATTTTTCCATTTTTAAAGATGTAGTCTTCATTCTGCCCTTGGCTTTCCCACCTTTGCTCCAAGGAGCTTCCCTCTTTTAAGAGCCACAGCAACCGGGCAAAGGAGGCATAGCTCAGTGGCGCAGCACACACCTTGCAAGCATGAGGTCCCAGGTTTTCTCCACAGTATCTCTTCAGCTTTTTAAAAAATACATTTGGAAGGTGACTGGAAGAATTGCTGCTTGAGACTCAGCTGTTAATCAGGATAGATGATGCCAAAGGCCAGATGGACCAATTGTCCAACTGAGCTTGAGGTTTGACCAGGTATAATGCCTCATTTAAGTCTGATTCTCTTTTCAGTCACCAGATTAAGATTTATACCTGATATGCAAATTGGGCACCTGCATCCATTTGCATAACTGGATCTTTTCTTTTTACTGTGCCTAAAGTAAAAGCAGGCTGCTTCTCACATCAGGTGCAAATGCAGCTGGTGTATTCTGCAAAGCTGTTACCCTTCCAAGGCCATAAGGTGGCAATCTTTTTGCATCTTCTTCTTCTCACTGACTGAGCTTGCCACATCTAATCTTTTCCCAGAGAATTTCTCCAACTTCTGTCTGACTTTAGATAAAGGCTGCCTTCCTTTTACTGCCCAGGTGCCTCCAGGAAACAGATTGCATACGCTGGCTGGGGGATGGGAGGGTTCATAGCAGATTCTCATCACAAAGCAAGTGTTGGATGTTTTCAAAGGCACACTGCATAAGGCTCCAGCTGTGCTGGTTACATGGAAGTGTCTTAAGAGCCCCCCTCCCCAGCCCCATGGGGAAAGCTTGGTGCATCTTCCTGGGGACATCCTGGCCATGTTCCACTCCCCTTTTAGGGTGCATGACAGATGGCGCCAGCTCTGTGTTAATGTGCCTAGATATATATAGTTCTTGAATTGGAAACCTGGATCCTATTGACTGCTGTCTTCCAGTCTTCCCTGGACAAGGCAGAAAAAGCTCAGAGTCCTGAGCCACCTTCACCAACTGAAATTTACTGCTAGCTTTGAAAAGCAATTTTTGTCTGCAAGGTTCCATTTCATTAAATGTGCAATATTGCCTTTCATGGTTTAAGGTTTGTCCTCTGTGGCAACTTTTAGTCTGCATCTTTTTCAGTCCCAGGATTCTATACTTAATCCCAAACTGTAACATTTCACACACAAAACTGCATTATACTGAATCAGTCAATTGGTCTTTGTAGCTCAGTATTTGCCTGCAACAACAGTGGCTCTCCGGGGATCAAAGCAGGGTGTGTGTGTCCCCCTGACCACCTTAACTAGATATGCTGGGAATTGAATTTGGGGTCTTCAACACACAAAACATGTCCTTATCAAACTGTAGCCCAGACTCAAAGATGCAGGCCTCTTCTCTGCATTCTCATGAACTTACTTGGAATCTTTTATCCGTTGTGCCTGTTTTCCTTCTCTCCTCTTTTAGGAACCACATAGCTCCTTTGTTTTTAAGAGCATTAAAAACAAAGAACCCATTAAACCATTACTCCATTGAACCAATTCATTCTATCTCCGTCCCTCTAAAAAGAAACACAAACTAAAGAAAACAGTGTTGATGCATCACCTGCATCAGTTTCACCACAGCCCTGCCTTCTGATTGGCCTCTCATGTGCGATATAGAGCACGATGAAGAGAATAAAGCAGGGCTTATGCTCTGAAGATGATGCATCAAGTTTGGGTCTGAATTGAAGACCACCTGGGAACCTAATGTACTCCAGGCCCATCGTGGAATAAGTGCAGGGTATCAATAAATAGGCAGTGCTCTCCAGGGATGCACTTGGAGTTTTGGGCACGCCAGAGTTAGCTCTGTTTTATTATCTTCTGTGAGTTAGGTTTTGCTGTGTTAACACAGCGGAGGGAATCTTTGGGAAAGCAGCAGGTGACACATCTTGCATTCCACACTGCAGAATGATCATGTTATTGCTAAAGGTGGTTTCTCTCTCTCTGCACGGTTACATGTACACCAGCAAACTGTTATGCCATTTAAGCAGTGTGTATGAAGGCCAACTTGAGTTGAGAGGACTTCCTTTGAGAGATGTTTTATAGTGCAAAGGGTACACCCAAAGATTTGTTAATGACTGCTAAATGCCATTCCCATTTTTGTTTGCCCACCCACCATGCCCTACATCATCACACCTGTTGAAGTATTGTTAAGTTAAAACTTTATTTTCAGTACAGGAATTATTGCACCAGACTGACCTGCCTTATTTATTTTTATAACTGTAAATGAAAATATTAAAAGAGAAAACCATGATTATCTATATGTTGAAGTGTTGTCTCTCTTTCCTTTGTACTTTTTCTTGGATGGTGGGAAGCATAGACATGTGGGGCCAGTCCTCTGTCAGGGGGCATGCTCCAGAATTCATTTGAAGGAGGAAGCAATCACAGGTGAAATCAGTGCACTGCCTTTCACTTGGTCCTTTCACCCCCTTTGCAGTGCATGCCAAAGGCAAGAGAGGAACGTCAGCCAGGCCAATCAGCCCTGACATCCATGCAAAATGGTCTTGCTGACCTCCAGAAGGTAAAAAGAAAGGTGGAACAATGTTGTTCTTAGATGGAACAAAGCTGGAACTCCACTGAATTCTATCCCATTCTATGTCTCATTAGCAGGTAGATTCCACGCCCCCGCCCCCCAAGTATCCCCAAGCCCAGGGCAGGTTATTAGTTTTCCACATCAATTTTGAAAATAATATATTTTTCCAGAAGAAATTGCATCCTTATATGTCTGAAAGCTGCAACGGTCTCTGGCAGCTTCCAGACTGTTACTTTTTAAGGGTGGGATTCAATCCCGTACTGGCAAATTCAGGCTCCATAATTATTGCTGATTGGGAGGTTATGTGCAACAAACCTGCCTTTGCAAAAGATTGAACATTTTCCTATAAAGAGACCGGGAGAAAGGGAGAAAGAGAACACCTGCTTTGGCTTCATCTAACCTCACTGTCAACAAATCAGAATGCTCAATAAATAGCCAAAGTTGTCTAATTTCCCTACAAAAAATAAGTATGAGTGCCCAATAAACAGGTTATCTGGAAGCACCCTCTGCTTCTCAGCAAACTCCTCCCTGCCCCATCTACTGTTCCCACACCAACACACAATATAAATGGCCTACCAGCACCCCCTTTTACTTCTGCATGGGTTGCTGTTTCTTCCTTTTTATGCCAGATTATTATTACCAGAATCCCTTGCAAGTCAGAGGAGGATGAGTAGGATGGTGAGAGGTTTTGGCAACCAAGTTCTATCAGATATGGTTGGCTTGTTGTGTTTAATCTGAGAAGATACGCTCACCCTGAACACTCACCCATTGCTGAGTGTGGCTCTTAGATCAAAACAGCAATAAGACACAAAAGGAAAGTGAATAGTTTTATGTATGTTTGCAAAAGTCTGTTCAGGATTGTTCCCCCCCCCCCCCCGAAAATCTAGAAGCTTTTTTGGAAGCTACAATAGTTAAAATAATCCAACAAATCCAGCAAAAACACACTTTTCTTTTTGCATCCTATCAGCATGAAACAATGTGACATATGAGGCTATTGTCAAGCAATTAAGTTTTTTTTTTAATTTTTAATTGGTGCTTCAGCAAAGCAGTGGCTCCATGAATGTTGGTAGGTGTGCTTTCCCCCACTCCCAGGACCCCGGTTTGATACTTCTGCATGTTCTGCAACAGAGTGAAGCCCACAGATCTGGTGGTTTCATCTTTTCTTGGTGAAGACTCTTCTGTAGAACTAAGTCTTTGGCCCATTCTCTCCTTCAGTCGGACGTGCCTGTGTGACACAATAAGTTTACAACTGCTTTTCTTTTAAGCAACTTATAAAAATGTTCAGATCATCATGAATAGTAAAGCTATCACCATCATGCATTGCTAGGCCAGATATGGCTGTTTCTTCCTGGTTTCAACACAGCTTTGTTATATATAACTTACAATGAGCAGTTATAATGAGCTAGCTGCAGCCATAAATATGTCAATATAATCAAAGCTCTATATCTGTCAGTATGATTAACACCTTGCATCTGTCAAAATAATTAAGACTTGGCACCCATCAGAAGGTGTAGAGCGCCAAACTGAGAAGAGGAGTCAACTAGTGGACATGTCCCTCTTGGCCCAGCCAAGATGGAACTGACAATTAACTTTGATTCATCGCTGGGAATAGAGGGAGGATGGACACACTGCCAACTGCAGAGATAAGACAGAACTTAATGAGCACACTGGCTATTAGATCATGCTTACAAGCCCCTATATAAGGGCTGGGCAACAGCAGTTTTCAGAGTCTTCACACTAAGTCCTACCGGTCAATGTCAGTGTCAGTCCTGTCAACTGAGCGAAGAATCTGCCTCTCCCAGGGACTCCGCAGCAAATGAGATGAACCATGAACTTCACCTTCGCTGTTATGTCCCTAATATCCTTTTGATCTTGTATTTTAAGTGCCACTTATTAGTGAGCATGGAACATAGACATTAGACTGCTTATTTTGCTTATTGCTTATTGTGCTTATCTTGTTTCTGCTTAAAGTAATAAAAGCTTCTGCCCGTTCCTTTAAGATAAGGTGACCAGATTCCCCCCCCCCCCAATGAATCCGGGAACACTTTTCAACTTCAGTAGGAATGATAGGAATTTGTCAGGGGGCGACTGATTTGTAAATCCGGGGACTGTCGTCGGGAAACCTTACTTTAAGAGCCTGTCGGCCTCCATTTACTGGATGCCCCAAAGAACCTATTGTCTGCTCCTTGCTCTAATTACTAGGCTAGGTAGCCTGGCAACACACTTCATTTTTAAACACTCTACAGATATTAAAAGATAAGGCAGTCCCCGCCTCACATTATAATGGATATACTGAATTCATATCATTTCTATAGCACCTTTTCTTCCAAGGAGTTCAAGGTGGCATACATGCGGTGTACACACGCACATTTAATCCCCACAATTAACCCTGTGAGGTAGGTTTGGCCGAGAGGCAGTGTCTTGCCCAAAGTCACCCGGGAGCTTCATGGCTGACTGGGGATTTGAACCCTGGTCTCCCAGATCAGAGCCCAGCACTCTGTTGATACCTTATTTGTTTTCTAGATTTTATAAGACTTGCAAGCACCCAGTGTGCCCTTAGGCTCCCTTACCACAAACACCTTGAATTTACAGTAGGAGTAATGGGCTGTTGGCCTCAGACTTTACCCTTGAGGGCTGATAAGCACTTTTGGTGCACAGCTTTGCTTGAGAAACTGACTCACGCCATCCAGCTTTCTACAGACTGTGCCAAAGCTTTTCTGCAGCTTGTTTCTTCTTTCTCTCATCAATGACACCATAGAGAAACAGCTTCTTTCATCTTCTTGCATGAGCCTCTGGAAAGACTCTATTCAGCAACAAACTCAAAATGCAGTGTTGCATTCTGCTCCTCCAGATATCCCTCCATCCCTTCTCCCCTGTCCAACCTTTAGGTTATTTGTCAACTTGTCTGTGCTTTTTCTTTCTTTTAATTCCTGTTTTTACTTCTCTGTTTTCCTTTATTTAATGGTTTTGAAATTTACCTATCCTGTTATATAATTATTGCATTGCATTATTTGTATTACAGTAAAAATGCTTTAATTTTTTTTTAAGTTCATTGTGCAGACTAGGAAGATCTGCAATGTATAAATTTACAGAATTGGTGGATTAAGTTTATTTATAGCCCACTTTTCCACAATGAAAATTCAGTAAAAACAAAAACCAACACATACAAATTCAGTATTAGAAAAATATATCTCAAAGTTTATGTACATAGATACAAAGCAAAACAAGAGTTCACAGACAATAAAGTTTCTGATACTGGTTTCCTGCACTCCAAAGAACCAGGCTAGACGACATAGAGATAGGCTTTTAAGCTCCGGGCTGCATCATTTATTTATTTTTATTGCTTTTTGGCATTGGGTTGCAGCCAAATATGCTCTACTCAAAGTAGACCCATTGGAATTTATGGGTTGAAATCAAATATGTTCTACTTAGAACAGACCCATTGAAATGAAAGAACCGAAGTCACCATGGTCATTTACTTCAAAGTGTCTACTCTGAGTAGGACTAGCATTGGATGTAACCCAATGGAACTAAGCCGTGTCCATTAATTTCATTGAGTCTATTCTAAGTATGTCTAGCCCTGGAGACAACCCATTACTAGCGTTGGTGTTAGGATTAGCTAGCAAGAGAAATCGTTTGTCAGTACTAGCAGTCAGCACCCTGGGAAAGAGAGAAAAGGAGGAGGAAATATACTTACAAGGGCAGCTTTTAGGCTTCTGAATATTGGGCGCTGACGCGGCACATTACAATCGAAATGCTGCAGATTTCCAAGTTTACCCAGCTCATTTGTGATCTGTGTCGCAGAAAAGGAAAAAGAATGGAATGGAACATGGGGAGGGGCAATCTCCTGGAGCAGGACCTCATGGGAGCTTTCTTGTTGGGGGCCCTGGACTCTATGTGAGCCAGTATCGTCCGCTCCAAGGATGGGGAACCTGTGGCCATCCAGATGGACTCCAACTCCCATCATCCCAGGCTAGCAGGAGCCCCAGGCAGGGAGTCTCAGAGCATCACACCACACCGTTCTAGGGCTCTTTGCTGGGGACCATTCTCTATTTGCCACCACCTTGAGGGGATGGAAAAGCAGCTAGTGGTGGCACTGCATGGCACCCACAGCCCCAAGCACCCACAGGACCACGTTGGCACTCCTGGGCCCAAGGTCACCCACTTAGCTTCACGATTAAGTGAGAATTTGAATCCTGGTCTGCTAGGTTCTAGTCCAATACTTTAACCACTACTAATAAGTCATGACTGACAAGTCCCATTGATGTCAGGAGGTGTACTCTAGCAATGACAAAGTATGGATCTAATATATATCAACAGCACAATCCTATGCATGCCCACTCAGTAGTAAGCTTTATTGGCTTCAGTTAGGTAAGAACAATCATGGCAGTTTTCTTGGGGTGAATAATTTTACAACACAATCCTATACTAATCCACCCAGAAATTATATGTAGACATTTTATAAACACTTAATCCCACTGAGTTCTATAGGATTTACTCCCATAGAAGTATGTATATGACTGTAGCCTTATTCAGCTTGCAGAATTTGGCTTTTTGTTGCTGCAGAATTTCTGTGACCTGGGTGCAGAATTCTGATTTACGTGTTTATTTTGCACGCATTGTACATGTGCACACATGCACACACACACAAAAACCAGTTACAGAGGACCTGACCTTATCTTCAACCGGTAATGCACATTTCTGAAGCATGCTTACCTCTTGGAAGGATTCTATCAGATTTTCAGCATCCCTTTTTCCTCCAGGTTGAAGACCGTAGGACCAGTGCTGGGCAGAGCAGAATGTCAAGGAGATGACCAACAGGAAGGAACTGGCAAACAGCATCCCAATATTCTCTGTTCTGCAAAACTCCAAAATAAAAATTAAATTGAAAATGGAGTAATTTACCTAGAATAGTCCTGTGCATGCAAAATGCACTGCAATTATTAAGTACATTACCTGATTGACAGCAGAAGAAAGGAAAGGAAGAGCATTTGCCTCTGACGCCTCCTTTGAGTCGTACTTTCTCACCTTTTATAGATGCCCATTTTCCCCACTGAAGCATCTCCTCCAGGTGACCACGCAAACCCTCTCTCTCATGCTGACTGTAATTGCAGTCTTAAGTCATAATGAGGGAGAGGAAGGAAGGGATTGGAGCGCCTTCCTCTAATGGATAAACACAGCTGATCTTCCTCCCTTTGAAAGCCTCAGAGGTAGCAGCAGGTCTTTTTTAGAAAGAGGAAATTAAAAACAAGCAGATTAAGATCCAGGTGACTCTGCTATTTTCAGGGAGGGCAGGGAGGAATTGAAATCTTATGTCTAATTTTAATGGCTTTGAAATATTCTTATTTGGAACAAGCCTTTAGATTTACCGGTAATTCGGCTTCTGATTTCCGAACTGCAAGTGCTTGTGACAGTGAAGACTGGTGAACTCTAAAAAGCATAGGGTGGCCTATTCAGGTCTTGGATATCAATCTCTTCTGCTGCTAAAAACAACACAAAGTTCAATCTGGGTATTTTGAGCAGCAGATCACTACAGAATTAAGCGTTGTTGTTTAGTCATTAGTCGTCTTCCACTGCCTCCCGCAGTTTGGTCAAACTCATGTTGGTAGCTTCGAGAACACTGTCCAACCATCTCATCCTGTCGTCCCCTTCTCCTTGCGCCCTCCATCTTTCCCAACATCAGGGTCTTTTCCAGGAAGTCTTCTCTTCTCATGAGGTGGCCAAAGTATTGGAGCCTCAGCTTCACAATCTGTCCTTCCAGTGAGCACTCAGGGCTAATAATCTCCCTGTTTTCAAGGAGGGTATTACTATAATTTTATAGACAAGTTTTTCTCAAATTCTCATTGTTCCAATCTTAAATTCAGTTCTGCACATTTCCACATGTTAGCACTTTTTAAAAAGTATTCATAAAAAGTCTTCAGCATCTTAGTGTACACAATTGTATGCTTTGGTGTGCAGTTTTGCCTAATGTACAGTGTTTTGCAAAGAAAGCAATGCAAAGCAGTGTGTGATTTTCACCACTATATACATATTCATTCACACTTTCTCCATATATACAATTTTAACACAATTTTTGGTTGGAGAATTGAATTGAGAAATTCAGAGAAATCAAATTTTGAAGGATAGCTGTATTTTGGTTTGCACATTTTTTCAGGAAGTATGGATTGGGTGAGTTCACATTAAATGCGATCCAAACTGAATCTATTCAGGACTAGAAGCTGCTGAGTGGCAGTTATAATGGGCAGGGGAGGAGGAAAGGGGAGTAGCTGGAGCAACCCAGCCAGTTGGGCAGGATATAACAGCAGCAACAACAACAACAGTATCTGGTGATTCTATTGACCCTCAGCTATTAGAAGGTTGCTCAAATATTAGACAGCTGTATAAAAATGGTGTACTGGAGCTTACATGGAATATTCCTGTGTACACAGCTTTCTGTTACCTTACTCACATTCTCTTCCCCACTTTCCCTGCATATTAGTGAACTAAAGCATTTGCTAAAGCTAAAAATAATCAAGGATAATTAAAAAGGTTAGATGCTTTTGTCTCCTCGGTTGCAACAGCCTTGGAGGGAAGGAACAATGTGAACCTCCTGCAGAGATGGCCAGGAATCAAGCGGGTCTGCACTTTTATTAGCAATTGTTAATAGGGAAGGTGGCTGGATGTTCCAAGGCAGGTGAAATGATCAAAAATTAAGTCATCATTGCCATGGTGTACACTGAAAAACTGGCTGAGTGGACTTTTGCAGTCATGACAGGACATGGTATGGCTCCAATTCCCCCTTCCTGTTGTGCAGGCTTCCTCATACTTGGCCCTCCAGGTGTTTTGAGACAACAATTCCCATCATCCCTGACCACTGGTCCTGTTAGCTAGGGATCATGGGAGTTGTAGGCCAAAAACATCTGGAGGGCCGAGGTTGAGGAAGCCTGCTTCCTATGCCCTTCAGTACTAGAGCACCTGCTTTGCATGCAGGTCCCCGGATCAAAGATTCCTGCCTGAAACCTTAAGAGAGATGCTGCCGGTCATTGTAGACAATTCTGAGCTAGATGGACTGGATGGTCTGACATGCCATAAAGCAACTTCCTGTGTTCTGCACAGGTCCTTGTATATCATTTCAGAGAATCCTTAAAATCCACCCCCACCCTCCGTTCTGTATTCTCTATCCCAAGCAAAACCACTTTGGCACAATAGTACTTGTCATGGACTGTTTGGATATGAAGAAACGGTGGGAGGAACCAGGTGGGAAACCACCAAGAGAAAAAACATCAGAGCCTGGGGAGTGGTGGTGGGACAACAAAGACTGGGAAGAGGAGGTGTCAGAAGCTGAAGAGGCAATAGGGCCAGTGGCATTGCATGAGCAAACAGTGCTGGAGGAGTGCATGCATGTGCGCCAGGGGGTGGGCACACGAGCCAGAGGCACATTCATATGGCTTTCTATCTTGCCAAACTAGATGTCCCTTGCTTAGATAACAAATCAAGATTCCCAGTGTTAATGACATTGCATGGTTTGTTTTTCCAATTCAGAGGCAGGACTCTTGCAAGCTTTGAATGTTCTTTCTTGGTGCAGCTGTACAGCAGTGTGTGATCCACACTCTGACAAGGCCAGATGCGCCTCATCTGCAGCACTGGAGGTCTTTTCTATGCAAGTGAACCATGCTGTGATTTCTCAAGAAATATGACTTCAGTGAAATGAGTATCATTTATACAGTTAGGAAAATAGAATTCTTCAGCACATCGTCTTACTGCTACTGTCTGATACAAACATGTTAAGACACAAGGTGGGAGGGGAGAAGCTAAACTGATTTCTTCAGACCTGAAAGACCATGTGGAAGTCCTTGGCTTGGCACCCTGAAAGAAGCATCACTTTCTATGAAGTAACTCTGCTCCAACCACTGTGCCAGTACTTGGTTGAAATCACCCATGGTGTTCAATATTCTCAATCATTACTGTGTCTCCAGATGTTGATGGGCACTAACTCCCATCAGCCCCAGTCAACAAGGCCAGGGATGATGGGATCTGAAGCATAGCAACATCTGGGCAGGGGCCCAGGTTCCCCACTCCTGTTCTTAGATTTAGAATCAGGATCGGTACAGAAGAATATTGCTTCCTGTTCCTGCAGTAGAATTTCATGGTGCCCCAACCCCACATCAATGTACTTGCACTCTACCTGTCATACCTCATCCAGGTGACTGAAGGTCCCAATTTCCCTGGTTACGTGTGGAATTGAGAAGCAAATAATCTACTTAAGTTGAAACTGCAACGGTGTGAAACAGCAAAGAGTGGATGCACTTTATTTGTGAACAGCAGAAGGAAATGAATTTCAAAAATGAAGGCCAAAGGTTTCATTACACTTACAGCATGTGGTTCAAGTTATCACGTTAAAGAGAAACTTCAAACCCTCATCTATAAAACCAGTTCACCATTAAAACCAGAGTTCACTTGGAGTCTGTTTGCTTGGGTGGGTACATTAACTTAAAATTCATTACAGGTGTTTCAGACATGCTATTTACTACTGGGACAGTCACCATGTCAGAAAACAGCATGTGACATTTTCACTTGTGAAGAAGTGTGCATATAGGAATATAAGTATTTGTATCACATGCTGGACAGAAGCATTCCCACATGGAATGAATGAGCCTGGGTAAAATTGGCTTCCTACCATGCCGTCTTCATTATACAGTGGTGCCTCGCAAGACGAAATTAATCCGTTCCGCGATTCTCTTCGTCAAGCCGTTTTTTCGTCTTGCGAAGCAAGCCCATTGACAGCTTAGCGGATTAGCGCTATTAGCGGTTTAGCGGCTTTTAGCGATCAGCTGTTAAGCGGCTTATCAGTGGATCAGCTGATAAGCAGCTTAGCGGCTTAGGAAAAGGGGGGGAGGGGAAAAAACCCGCGGGGACTCGCAAGACATTTTCGTCTTGCGAAGCAAGCCCATAGGGAAATTCGTTTTGCGGAGCGCCTCCAAAACGGAAAACCCTTTTGTCTAGCGGGTTTTCAGTCTTGCGAGGCGTTCGTCTTGCGGGGCACCACTGTACAAAGACTAGTCTGCACAGTTGTTTAGTCTCACTGAGGAGGGGAGAGATGCATGTTGTTCATCACCACCTCCTTGTTGGGATTTGCAGGATCCTGGATAAGTCTGCAGGCTTCAACAGGATGATGCAATACTCTGCTGGGTCAGAGTGACTCAGCAGGAGTGTGATTAGTGTGATTGGCTATCACCTGTTTTAAAAGGAAAGCCTGTTTAACAGTGGGTGTGGTAGTTGTGCTGTAGTGTGGTGGTGCTGTGGTGGAGAGTATTTGTTTGTAAGTACTCTGTATGGACTGTTTCTTTTGTAAATGCCTGTATATAGCTCACATTAAAAAAGACTGCGCTGGAAAAACCTGGAACTCTTAGTGTTTCGCTGAAAGCGCCGCGTGGAATACGCGACACTCCTTTGGGCAGCGTCCACCCCTTTGATTTCTGTCTTTTGAGTTGCATAGAAGTCAGCATCTGAGGTATCCATTTTTGCTGGCACCCAGCTTTTATTTGGTATTGAAAGTTTCTACATGTGCCTGTACTAATTGTAGGTACAGAAAACACAAAGACATACAGAGAAAAAGAGTTTGCATTGTCGTTACAGTGGAACAAAGTCTCATTGGTGGGAAGAATTGCTCAGTACTCATGCTGCTTACAGTCCATGATGTCCTTCTTGGTACTGGACACTTTGCCAACCTGCTGTCCTCCAGGTATTTTGGACCACAACATCCCTCAGCCCAGGTAGCTCAATGAGGAGGGAGAAAGGGCTCTGCAACATTTGCCATGCTGGTTTAACCAGAGCTATTTTGGTCACCCGCAAAGGAAGATGCCTTAGCTCCCCACTTTCATAAATGAGCTAGATAGTTGCATAGGTTACAGCTGGAACATGTAACTGCAGCACAGGGAAAGCCAACCTGCTGGCCTCCAACTGTTGCAGATTTCAACTCCCATTAGGCCCAGCCAGCATGGGCATTGGTCAGGGATGATGAGAGTTTTAGTCCAAAAGATCTGGAGAGCATCTGGCTACCCCTCCTCTAGGAGCAATAGTGGAGAACAAGACGACCCTGCGTGCCTCACTTCAGTTGCTGCTGGGGGCAGATGGGAATTGTAAATTATCTTTGTTCCATAACATTTGAAGCAGCTACACTTGTAATAGCCTAGTGACAGAGCACATGGTTTGCCTAGAAAAGGTACCAGGTTCAATCCCCTCTGAAACTCTGGGGAGCAGCTGGGCCTGTGGTCAAAATTCAGCCCAGCATTGGTTCCAATTTGAACCGCAAAGCAGTTTTCTCCAAACCACACCCATCTGCCCCACACCTGGTATCATACATGACATATGCAGACATTACAGAGATAGATGGACTAATGGGTCTACCATATTATCAACAGGTTCCTATGTTCCTAATGGATAAACCTCTAGGATCTGGGGCTGACAGCCTGAGTGTATCCAATTTCTAAGTGTGCTATAATAAGCAGCAGGGGATGTTCAGACCAGAGCACACAACTTCTCTCACCTGCTGCTGGTTCCAAATGTGACTGATGAATGAGTCTGCACCATGGAAGGAAGTTCTTGCTACACCCACCACTCTCAGTTAAGGGATGGGGGGCTGAATAAATTAATCTGAGCTCACAGGATTCACTCCTATCTTACACATAGATACTCTAGTTAGCAGCCATTCTCGTTCTACAAAGATGACTGAAAGTGTAGCGAATGGTATAGTTTGTGTGGGCCTGAAAGACGGAACACCACCACAAAATGGATGCAATGTCTTTGAACTGTCAGTGAACTGCTCATGAACCGTGTTGTATAAGTGCTAATGGAATGTGGAAAACATCTTGATGTTTTGGCAAAAACAGTGTGTGCGGGAACGGAACAGCACAAGGCGGCTTGGTATATGCACAGCTTTATAAAACAGTCAGATAAGATAAGAGTTGTGAGACGATGCCAAGGACAAGGATGAGATGTTGCCAAGGACAAGGATGTGAGATGCCGAAAACATGCCAACAACAAGGAGTTGTGTAAGCATCAGGAGTTGCCAGGCATCAGTGGTGTGCATTGACAACTGTCGTTTGCCACCCGTGACTCTTACTGGGTCTGATCAATCCAGCGTAGAGTGGGGAGTATGGATGTGTGTATGACTGAGTGCATGTTCCCTGTCTTGTCACGTTTGTTAATCAATAAAGCAATGTTACAGAGAAAATCCAACATTGGTTGTCTGAGGTTTACTTTCATCTTCCCTGGAGTGTACTGGGTTTTATTTATGCTAAACACCTAAACAGATTAAAAGGACCTATTTGGTCATAACAAAAGTGGTACCTGAAAGGGGGCAAGTGGGCTATTTAATATGCAACATGAACAAATCAAAACCTCATTTTTTGGCTACTGTGTATGATCCATACTGCTACTAGACATTTAATAAATATAAATTGCATATATTGTGCTTTAATAAATTAACAAATCTCTTAAAATGCATTCTGGAGTGATTGAGGTGGTGCACAAGTGCCAACGTATTCAGAGCAAACAGCAACATCTCTGCTTCCAAAGCCCTCCAACTTTCCTGCTTTGGTTCAACAGCTACTTCTACGCCTATGAAAGGGAAATTCCCACATATGTGTGATCTGAGGCAGTTCCTTAGTCAACCACAGAGAAACTCAAAGCCATGGAAGAATTGTTGCTCCTACGTTATTAAGGATAAAGGGTGGAACGAAGGTGATCTGCAGCAAGAAGCTCCCATTCTTCTGGACAGCCTATCTGACACTCTGAGACATGTGTAGTGGTGTCAGCATCTCTTCGAAGATGGCTCCTTTCACGTTTGACCCTCTCAGATTGGCTTCTTGCAGGTCACAGCCCGACAGGTCACAATTCTGAAATGGCAGAGAGACGTTGGTAACTAAAGTCTCCTCTTTTTATATGTTTAAAACACGCACACGCAAAGCTAACAGCTTCCATCTTGTTAAGTTAGGTTGAATTTATTCACCTTAGTTGATTTCCATTTGCAACATTTTACTTCCTGGTGCTCAGAGGATATTTTGTACATTCGTTTACTATGCTTGTGAATTTTCTTTGTGTTTTGTAGCTGCTTTTTATGTGCAATGTTTATTTTGATATTAAAGAGGATGCTCCTTTTAGTTGTTAATTGTGTTTTTAAATAAAATAATAATAATAATAATAATAATAATAATAATAATAATAATAATAATTGCACCCCACCTATCTGTGCCCCAGCCACTCTGGGTGGCTTCCAACATATATAAAAACATAATAAAAAATTAAACATTTAAAAACTTCCCTATACAGGGTTGCCTTCAGATGTCTTCTAAAAGTCAGATAGTTGTTTATTTCCTTGACATCTGAAGGGAGAGCATTCCACAGGGCGGGCGCCACTGCCAAGAAGGTCCTCTGCTTGGTTCCCTGTAACCTCACTTCTCACAGTGAAGGAACCACCAGAAGGCCCTCAGAGCTGGACCACAGTGTCTGGGCTGAACAATTGGGGTGGAGATGCTCCTTCAGGCATGCAGGGCTGAGGCCGTTTAAAGGCTTTTCAGGACCGGTGTTATATGGTCCCGTCGACCGTTCCCAGTCACCAGTCTAGCTGCAGCGTTCTGGATTAGTTGTAGTTTCTGAGTCACCTTCATGGGCAAACACTTTTGATAATTTATTACAAATGCAAGGCTGTTGGAGCCAACAGTGAACCAAAAGGTAGCTAGCCATGGAAAGATACAAAAATGTATTCAGTAGCATTGAGAACCCTTTTAAATGAAAAGCCACCTGAGATTTGTGAAAAGTGTTAACAGAAACCCTATAAATGCTCAGCTGTTGATCAAAAGCTGAAAATGTAACTTACCTCCAAGTCAGTTCCTGCAAGAGTTGCTCCTCTCAGGTTGCAGTTCTTTAGCTTTGCATTTTTCAAAGTTGCAACTCTCAGATTTATTCCAGTCATCTGACTGCCTTCCATATCAACTCCTTTCAAGTTAGCACCTGAAGTAGGAAATAACATTTTAAGTCCAGTTTAAAAATGTGAACGAGTTCATTCTCATCGCCTGCTCTTGACCTTCTTAGTGAGAACAATCACACTAGTTCTGCAGCTTGATGCTCTGGTTTCTTAATGAAATGCAGTTAAAGGTCTCAGACGAGGCTCTTTCCCATTGTCAGCTGCCTGATATGGAGGTGCCATCGTCTATGCCTCCCCACTCCAAACCACACACTTAGGAAGCAATCCATCATCTGAATTATCCAAGAGTAATATGGAGACTGTAAGCTCAGCAGATGAGCTGATTTTGGCTTTAGAACAGGTGTCCCATCCCCCCACACTTACACACGAATGACTTGTGTGTGACTGCTTATACTCATGGAGCTGGGAAATATTTAAATAATACAATTCGCTTGGACTACTGCAATGTGCTCTACGTGGGGCTACCTTTGAAGGTGACCCAGAAACTACAACTAATCCAGAATGCGGCAGCTAGACTGGTGACTGGGAGTGGCCGCCGAGACCACATAACACCGGTCTTGAAAGACCTACATTGGCTCCCAGTACGTTTCCGAGCACAATTCAAAGTGTTGGTGCTGACCTTTAAAGCCCTAAACGGCCTCGGTCCAGTATATCTGAAGGAGCGTCTCCTCCCCCATCGTTCTGCCTGGACACTGAGGTCCAGCTCCGAGGGCCTTCTGGCGGTTCCCTCACTGCGAGAGGCCAAGTTACAGGGAACCAGGCAGAGGGCCTTCTCGGTAGTGGCGCCCGCCCTGTGGAACGCCTTCCCATCAGATGTCAAAGCGATAAACATCTACCTGACATTCAGAAGACATCTGAAGGCAGCCCTGTTCAGGGAAGTTTTTAATATGTGACATTTTAGTGTATTTTTCATCTCTGTTGGAACCCGCCGAGTGGCTGGGGAAACCCAGCCAGATGGGCGGGGTACAAATAAATTATTTTATTATTATTATTATTATTATTATTATTTTCAACCTGGAAATGGCAGGAGAGCTGAGTCCTTGTGGCTCATGAGGAGACATTCCCTGGAGCCCAAAGAGGATGTCAGTGAGGGTGGAGGAAGCCCCAAAGAGGACAGAGGCACAGTGGTGATTTGTTTACACTGCTCAGCCTCCCCACCTAACAGCTGATTTGCAGGGTAGGGCAGCAGCAGCCCCAGCCACTTTCCCATGCGTCCTCCAGCCTCCTGCCGGCCCCAGAGCTTCAATTCTAGTTGTGGATACTCTTGGATACAGTATTTTTTGTATGAATTGAAGAGAGAGCATCAGAGAAGGCACTTAAAGAATTCTCCTCATATTATGCAATTTCACTTATGCATGCAGGGCATCTGACTGTAACCCCCACATAAGTGGGGAGATGCCTGTAATCCTCCAAGATATTTCAGAATTTCCCTGTCACTACAGCAGGTGTCATATAAAAACAGAACGGCATCTAGTTTTTGTTTTTACCTTCTAGGTTAGCTTTAAGGCCAGAGGGGTCCTCAAAATTGCACCCTTTCAGGGATGCTCCTTCTGCATTAGAACAAAGCATCTTTACTCCTTGGAGGTTGGCACACTGATGGAGAGAGAGAGAGGGAGAGCTAAAATGAATCAGAGTCAGAGGATGGGCAACATATTAACTGGTCCAGATGTGAATATTCTATGTTTGAGACATGCCTGACCAGCCTTTGCTTATGGAAATTCCACAGCCCCCATTGGTAGCCTATTTAATTGTCACAATGTTCTTATTTTCCGAAAGTCTTTCCTACATCTACCCTCTAGTACAGTGTTTTTCAACCACTGTTCTGCGGCACACTAAAGTGCCGTGAGATGTTGCCTGGTGTGCCGTGGGAAAAATTCAAAATATTTTTTTTTAAAAAAATGTCAAATTTTCGCCCACTAGGCAGGCGCCGGACCACGCACTTGTTGCCTCCAGCGTGGCGGTGGTGCTGCCGGGCTCGTGCTGCCCGCTGGCCCGGCTCTCGGCGGCGCCCAAGGCACCCAGACCCGCTGCCTCTGGCCCGGCGCCGCTGCCGCCCGCCCGGCCGCCATGGTCCCGCTGGGGGAGAGCATGGCCGAGCGCGGCCCAGGCCACCCTGGGCGGGGAGGCCGCCGCCGCCGCCTCGGCCGGGGCTGCTGCCGACGCGCCCTCTGTCGTCTCTGGGGCTGCTGCAGCTGGGCTGCTGCCTGGTGGCGCTCAGCTTCGGGGCGCTGTCCCTCAGCAGCTCCCCGCAAGTGAAGAACTCCTGCCCCTTCTGGGCCGGCTCCTCAGTAAGTGCGCCTGGCCCAGCGCCTCCGGGGCCGCCCAGAGCCGGGCAGTCTGTGGCCGGGAAAAGACCTGCTCTTGACATTCCCCTCAGAGGCGAGCTTCCTTTGTTGACCCTGATTGTTTCCTTTCGGTTCTCCGCCAGTGAGTGTTCGCCCTCCGATGGCAGGAGCGCCCGGCCCTTAGCGAGAGGCTAAGGGTTTCTTGTCCACCTCTAGACCAGAAGAGGTAGAAAATGAAAGTTTTTTGGAAAATTTTGATATTATGTCTCTTCATACAGCTCAGGACCAGGGTAGTCTCTTATACACCCAGGAGATTACTGCGGTCTGTAAAGTAATTATTACTTTATATATAGTCAATATAGGCACAGAGTTAATTTTTTTAACATTTTCTAATGGTGGTGTGCCTCATGATTTTTTTCATGAAACAAGTGTGCCTTTGCCCAAAAAAGGTTGAAAAACACTGCTCTAGTATTCCAAAAGCACTGGTTTTGGTCCTGTCCCAGTGGATGGGTAAAAATCCCTGCAATTCTCTTCAAGCAATGGTTCAAGGACACTTCTGTTGCAGCTCCGCTGCCTCTCGTGTATTTTGTTGCAGGTGAATCCAGGTGGTGGAGGTATTGAAGAATGTATAGGCTGGGAATTCTAGGGAATTAGGAAGCTGCCCTTATATCAAGCCAGACCACCGGTTCATCTAGCTCATTATGGTCTATACTGACTGGCAACTCCAGGGTTTCAGGAAAACTAATGCAGCTGTTATCCTTAGGCTAGTTTCTATACATACTCACACATCCTTCTCCGTTCTCCAGGCAGGCAGGCAAGAGGCATTATCAGAGCTCAAGGACACATTCCTGCCATGCAAATAGGACGAAGTACTGGGCAAGGGGTGTGGCTGAGAAGGGAGTGTAGCCTGCAGGAGTCCCAAGGGCTTGCTAGGAAGGACTGGAGGGCTGTATTTGGCCTCCAGGCCTGAGGTCAGCCACTCCTGGACTCAGGGCAAAGATATCATGCTATTAAAGAAACCTTATTCAATTAATCAGGCCAGCTGCATAAATGTACCCACTTTGTTCTAAAGACAAATGTATGCTGGTTTTTAGCCCCACTCAAAACAACACTCACATCTAGAACTGATCCAGAGAGATCTGCTCGTTCAAGGTTTGCACAGCACAGGTTGGCATGGGCCAGGTTGCATCGGCTCAAGTTGGCCATCTTGAAGTTGATATATCGGAGATCTAAACGAGAGAGATCTGCCCCGCTGAAATTTAAACCCTGAAAAATTGGGAGAAGGGAGGGGGGAAAGACTTGCTGCCTGTATAGCACTTCAGAGCACTCAACAAACTTTGCCTACATGATCTCAAGAATCCCTTACAACGAAGCCCATTGGGGAGGATGGTGGTACCCCCACACTGTAGATGCAGCACTGGCGCTAAGAAACATGTCTAGAGCCTTAAGCTACAGACTGTGTGGGGGGATGAGATGGGATTTAATATTGGAACTACCCGGTTAACAATACTGGCTGTTGCATGGCCATGAACAAAAAAGAGCATCACTGAACATGAATTAATCAACTCTATAATTGTTGACTGTATTGGCATTATACTGATCAAGAGAACAGACAAATTATCTGCTTTGTAGAAAGATGGGGGGTTTTCTATAGAGGGATTTTCATTGGTAAAAGATCAAATTATTCCAATTCATTGTGGGATATGGCTGGATCATGATTTATTTATTTTTGTTTCATTAAGTTACTGGAACAGTAGGTAGTAGTCACAGCCTTCATTTACACATTCAGTAGAATGTGGTTGGAGAGTAGACCATACCACATTAAACTGTGGATGACGGAACACCATTTGTCATGCTCCTATGTAAAAATACAAAAGAATTCCTTCAGTTAAAAAACTAGCATTTCTTACAGAGGGATTCTTGCACAGTCCACTCCTACCTGTGCCAGTCTTTCTACCGGTATGAAATGTCCAAAAGTAAAATGAAAGAATGTAAAATTCATGGAGGCCATCAACGGCTATTGCTCATGACGGCTTTCTTCTAGATCCACTGTCAAAAGCAATATGCCTCTACATGTCAGTTGCTGGGAATCCAAAGTGAGTGAGTGCTATTTCACTCAGGGCTTTCCAGAGCCATCTGGTTGGCCCCTGCCAGAACAGGAGAAAGGACTAGATGCACCATCCAGCAGGCTCTTATGCCATCTCAGACAGAAACATGGGGACACATTTTTAAATTCTGCTCCACATCAAAAGCTTCCTGCGCCACCTAGCAGCTTGAAACTTGACCACTGGGTGGGCTCTGCCCATCGGCCTGAAATGTCCCACAAAAGATAGGCCAGTTCTGGCCCTGACCCTCAGGCTGAAACAGATCCCCCACTTTGCCTATAGAATAACCCTAACTAACAAAGAACAATCTTTGTTCTTGATACCTGACAGCGTAGCTCAGATTTGGTTGAAGTCGCAAGTAGGAACCTAACAAATTCCTTTCGGGAGATTGGCGAATGATCTTCAGCTGGTTGTGAATTCTGTAGGGAAAGAAGAAGAGCAGCAAGAGATGACATTCAACTACTAGTTGAGTTTTCAGTGATATTGGGATTTTGGAAAAATTCTGAACTGGGAGGAAATTTCTGATGCATATGGATTGTGATTTAGCACATTTATTTTACATCTGTTTTGTCATCCAAGAGCAAAAATAAAAAATAAAAAATGCCCATATCAATCTAACATACTACATAGTTATTTCAACATTGTTCTAATAAGCAAATTATCTGAGTGTAGAAGGGTAGAAACCCCCCTTACAGTGCAATCCTATGTGTCTACCCAGAATTTCTGTTGTTTTCAGTGAGATGTGCTCCAGTTAATTTCCAGCCTTAATAACGCTTGCTTCTGAGTAGATATGAATAGAAATTTCAACCAAATATCACTGACATTTTTATTGGGCAAGAAAATGAGGTGGTTGCAAAACCTGTAATTACCTTAATAGCTGCTTCTAGGTGTTCAATCAGTGAGTCAACCCCAAAAAACCTGGCTTCTTCTAAGACCCCTAGCACAAGAGAGAAGAACATGAATGTATCCTTGCTATAAATTACAATTATCATTATTCTTAATTAATTACCTTCCGCATACAGTGGTACCTCAGGTTAAGAACTTAATTCATTCTGGAGATCCGTTCTTAACCTGAAACTGTTCATAACCTGAAGCACCACTTTCACTAATGGGGCCTCCTGCTGCTGCTGCGCCACTGCTGCACGATTTCTGTTCTCATCCTGAAGCCAATCGGAAGGTCCTGCAGCCAATCGGAAGCTGCGAAAGCTTCGTTGGACATTCGGCTTCCAAAGAACGGTTGCAAACCAGAACACTCACTTCCAAGTTCATGCCGTTAGGGAGCCAAAACGTACAAGTACCAAGGCGTTCAACAACCAAGGTTGTATAATAAAAACAGCTTTAAAAAAATGGTGAAAAGCTGCACAGAAATAACATACAGTGGTACATCCGGTTACATACGCTTCAGGTTACAGACTCCGCTAACCCATAAATAGTGTTTCAGGTTAAGAACTTTGCTTCAGAATGAGAACAGAAATTGTGTTCTGGCGGCGCAGCAGCAGCAGCAGGAGGCCCCATTAGCTAAAGTGGTACTTCAAGTTAAGAACAGTTTCAGGTTAAGTACGGACCTCCGGGACAAATTAAGTACTTAACCCAAGGTACCACTGTACCATGTAGTTTCAGATATGCTCAGCATCCTGTTCCCTTAAACGGGGTTGCAGGAGCCAGTCACAAGATTGTGCACAAATTCTTCTTCCCCAAAGTGAATGCTCTAACTAGCTAATGTCAGTACAAGCAACTTCCCACTTGATCAGCACATGGGCTCCCGCTAACATGCACGCTGCACAGCATCCAGTAACGGAGCCCTCGCACCAGTGGGAAGATGCTTCTACCCATTTTAACCATTATGAGAATTAACCATAGTTGCAGTTAAGCAGGACTTGAAATATGGGTTTGAGGACCGTTTCAAAACTGGTCAACAACACACCATGGTTAGCGTTAACTTAAACAACACCCATACCCACCACCATTGGTGTGGGGCAGGTGTTTGTAAATTGTTATTTTAAATATTACTCTTAAAAGAAGTGTCATAAGTAGTAAAATGTAAAGAAACAACCAAAACCCTACAGTATTTCTAATCAGTACTAACTGAAATTATAAGGGGGTTAAACCTGGGCAGCAGAGGGGTGTGAATGAGTGAGAGACAGCGAGCACACAAAATCCTGCAAAGGTTCATTAACTGTGATTAGGTGAAATCCTGATTAGATCAACTATTATTATTATTATTATTATTATTATTATTATACACAATTCTATCCCCTTTCTTCTGTTGAGCTCATAATGGCACAGAATAGCTTCATGGCTGGGTGAGGATTTGAACTCAGGTCTCTCTGCAGCCAAAGCACTGGACTATTACATGTGCACAGCGCCAAGTCCAGTCCTGTGACTGCAGCAACTCAGACTGCGTATTTCAACTCCATACCCGTTGAGGTTACCTCTTCTCTTGGCAAGAGAATGAGGTTGCTTAAAAGTTTTAAACTCTCTCCTATGAGCAGCACACACCAATAAAACTGTCGGTCGTACACATCTTATATTGGATGTAATTGGGGACGGAGGAAAGGAGAATTAGATTTCCAGCCCAAAGGGCCCCATGGTTATCCAATTTCGGAAGCGTATGCTTCCAAAACAAGTACTGTTTTTTCCATGGGGGATGCAAAGAGGTGAATAAAATTTAAGAGCACAGGATGCAATGTCCCCAAATTACGCTCACGCACTTCTGATTAATAAAACGGCGATTATTCCAGCCTTTAATAAGCTGACAGCAACAAATATATTTAGGGTGAAGCATTTGTTCCACTTGAGCCAAGGGGAGTTTTGACATGCTATACTGAGAATGTATTCTGTGTTAGTTATAGTTTCTCTAGTTCCAATCAATTAAGAGCTAGGATGTAAAGTGTGAGCTCTACGATAATATATTCTGACATGTTTCTTCTTTTTTAAAGCTAAGAATTAACCAAAGTGGCCCTGAATTAGGTCAGGGAAGAAGACTTGACCCCTTTTTTCTATCATTATTTTCCTTCAAAAAAGAAAGAAAGAAGATTGGCTTTCTTCCTTTTCTCCTCCAAAGCTGCCAGGAGACCACTGGGAAAGAGACCTCCACACTCCCACCCAAATGATTTAACAGCTTCAGGAGTGACATTTGGAGTGTGAAAACAGTGCGAGGGGAAAAGAGGATAAGCAACCCTTCCCTCAGTGGCAGGATGTTTGCATTCTAATATGCTAGTCCTACACAGAGTAGACCCACTAACAATAGGTAGACACAGCTAACTTTGGTCTACTAATTTCAATGGATCTCCTGAGTAGATCTTAGCTGGATATGTCCCACTGACCTAAGCTAGAGTCCACCTCTCTCAGCTGCAATTTATTTTTGTTGCATTATGTTTTAATACTTCAATAATCAATCTTCAGAATCCCATATAGGTTTGGCTCTTAAGTCTGCAGGATGCACTCCTCCCCACCCCTGCTAAGGAAAACCAAACTAAGCAACAATTAGTTTTTTGACAGCACCATCCAAAAGCCCCTTTAGGCTCATCTAAGAACAAGAGTTTGGCAGCAAACAACAAGAAAATGATAACATGACTGGTACCCCAATAATACATACCTAACAAATTAATGCCTTCATTTACAATAAGCTGTCCATGACGCAAAAAGTTCAAAATTGGTTCAAAGTACTCAGGACTACGGTCGACTAGGAAAGCTCCTCGGTGATCCCGCTTATTCCCCCAGGCATCTGTTTCCAACAGGAAGTATCACACAAAAATTCAGTGCACAAAAAGAGAAAGCCTTCAAAAATCAGATTTATTATTCTAATAACCCAGTTGTGCACTAGCTCAAGGAAGTTATTTAAAAACAGGCAGCTTGGGAGAGGGAGCAATTTTCAAAAGTCCTCTTAAGACTTTCAACTCAAAATGTTATAAAGGAAAAAGCAAGCCAAAAACCAAATATAGGGGCTGTTCTAACAGTTCCATCCTACTTAAAAAAGAATTGGTGAGATACAGATTACAGTCATGGCCTTTCAGCTAGACTAAAGTTCAAATTCTGGACTAAGGGTTCCAGAGAAGTCTCTGACCCCGTGTTAGAAACTCAGCTATATAATCTAATTGGCAAACGGCACCTTAAACCTGGACTATAGTTGCCACAATGGAATGTCTAGGCGCCATTTCCCCTTGCCCAATGTGATGATGTTGTTGTTGTTGTTATCATTAATTATTATTCCATTTCTATACCACTTTATATTTTAAAGAAAAAATCACAACATGGTTTACAACACACTAAAGCATCAAATAAAACAATCCAGAATAAAACTAATTCAAGCTTCAAGGAAAATATTTCAGACACTTCTCTAAGTGACATTCTGCTTTCCCCAGTTGCCAACCTGGCATCCAGAGCTCTCCACAAGGTCACAATGGGACCTGCACCAGTTGCAAAATAAATAAATAAACAAATAAATAAAACCCCATCCATCTGGCTGGGTTTCCCCAGCCATTCTGGGTGGCTTACAACATATCTAGCAACATAGTAAAAACATCAGTCCTTAAAAACTTTCCTAAGACAAGACTGCCTTCAGATGTCTTCTAAGCCAGATAGTTGTTTATCTCCTTGACAACTGAAGGGAGGGTGTTCCACAGGGAGGGTGCCACTACCAAGAAGGCCCTCTACCTGGCGCCTGGGCTAACTTCAAATACTGCTCTGAGCTTTCCTATAGTACAGGGATGTGAAACAGAATCCACCTGGTGGGCCAGATCCTGAGCTCCCACAGCCCTTGTGGGCCATTTTTGAAGGGTGGGTGGGACTGCCCACTTGTCAATCAACTGATGTCACAATGACTGAAGGGGAGCAATTAACCTTTGTCTTGTCAACCTGAATTCAAGCCGGTGATTTGAAGCGTAATTAAGATTGCAATCCTGATTATTCCTTTCTACTGTAAGACTGATTAATTAGGCATCTTTTTCTGTTGCTGTTCATTTGTTAGAGGAAGCCAGGCTTGAATCTGGCTTCTTAGGTTCTTCTTCTCACTCATACAGGGAAGAAGCAAAAATGGAGAATCACACAACATGAACGATAATCCAACAACAAGGCACAAAGCTTATTTGCTTACAGAAACAACCAACTTGTCATACAATGGGGCAGCTGCCAATGAAGCTATGCAATGCACCTTTCGATAAACTATTTGTCTGCTTTGAGAGAGGCTCCCATAACAAAGCGTAAAAAATGGGGATTGACTTAGAATAATTTTAGTCCATACTGACCTTTATCTTTAAACATCCGAGCCAGCATGCTATCAGGTTCTTTACTAACTAATGTGGTCCTAGGGGAAAAAAGCAGAAGCATTAACAAATAAGTTCAAGGCTTTGATTTTTAGAATGGTGTTCAGGTTTTGCGTGGGTTTTTGTTTTGTTTTGCAGAGATATTTCCCTCTGTGTTTGGTGCTTTTACCTGTAAACCTTGTGGAAGAGGGCCGGAGCTCAGTGGATGAGCATCTACTTTGCACGTCATGTGCCCCAGATTCAATTCCCCACATCCCTAGGGAGGGCTGAAGCCCTGGAGAGCCATTGCCAGTCCGTGCAGACAACCGTGAGGCAGATGGACCAATGACCTTCCTATTTTTCCTATGCCGTTCCTTCCCTTTGCTCCAATAGCAAAATCATCATTTAGAAAACAAGTACAATTTATTTACTTTGAAAGGGCATTCGACTGTAGAGGGTTGGAGCTGAGAAGTACTGCCTAGAATTTGGAGCCTGTGTTTTAGTGGGATGGAGTAATTTTCTGCAATGTTGGTAATGATTTTGTCTGCTGACTCACTGAGTTCGTTGCAGCGTTTTGCAAATATAAATAACCTTGTGGCAACAAAGTGACAGGCTCTTACCGGGTAGTTGTGAAGTACCGCCCTCCAACGTTGAGAGTTATCCAGTCTGAGTGAGAGCCTGTTAATGCTTCAGGAGGGTTTACATCATTCTGGGGATCTGTAAGCACGGCATGTACATGAACACTTTTAGTGCCGTCGTGAACGTGTCCATTTCACAAGACAAAAAGCAACATAGCAAAATAATTCTGGATTCTTACCAATGAACGGCTCCCCTTCACATACAAAGAGGACATCATCATCCCTGAAATGGGAAGAGAGAAAGAGAGTAAAATGTTTCCATGTGCAAGGAGACGGTATATAACTCGGTTTAGGGCAATAGTGACCAGAAGCATAACTTCAATCTCCAAGGTTTTAAATTTAAACTAAGGGGCATTAAAAGCTAAGGAACTGTTCCAGGATAATTGGCTGGGTGCCAGGGAGGCAGTAAATAATTGAGGGTGGAAAACAACCACCATCATGTTTTAAATTATGCATGCTTTAAAGTATGGTTGTAAATATTTTAGAGATAATTTTATGTAATAATATTTTTTTGTATACTACTTTGAGGTTTTCTACGATCAAATGGTATATAAATTTTATGAAATAAAGGAATGAATGAATAATTTGGTTAAGCCCTTCTAAGACTGTGTTGCTACAGAATGCAGGCAGAGGACTGCATGTCTGAATGTGTTCCATCAAAAACTCACTGTGCACATGAGCTAACCTACCAGGGATGCAAGGGAGCATTTCGGCATGCTATTTCCTACCTGCATTTGGGCACTGTCCTAAGGGGGTTGCACCATGATGCTTTTCTGAATGTGTAGACCCTCTCTTAGAAACCTAGCATCCTCTTCTGATCCCACCCTCAAGTATGTTATGCTCTTCCCTCTCCTTTGCATGTGTGTCTGAAGTAACTACTTCCCACAAACAAGGAAGGCTTTCTGGGCTCACAGGAAAAGTTATTTGGGCACACCCAGCCATGTCATAGTCACTGGTGCAATACAAGCCACAATTACTCTATGAGCAGAGTAATATTTTGTTAATGCCAAATATGGAATAGTTGTTTCAATTGTCTTCAAAAACTGATAGCAGAATGTATTTTCTAAAAGTTGACTTTCAGTAAACAGTTAAATGTTCAATTTTGCAATCCAATACTTGTACAACTCATTTTGATCCAGTCACCAAAAAAATGCAACAACACTCACAATTGGGGGCACTGGAGAAAGTTCAAGTTAGATCCAGATTTTTGCAAGAAAATCTGAATGAGAATTTGTTTGAGGTCTATTTCCCAACAAATTAATTCCAGCCTCTGAAGGCATCAGACAAAACTGATATATAACAATAACTATTTAAGGTAATAATTATATCAGAGCAGTCTGTGTGCCTTTTTTTTTTTTTTTGCTGCCACACTACTCTGCAGACCAGGTGATTTGTATGACAGTAAATATTAATAATTATATATAAAGAGACACAGTTTGCTGCTGGGTGAATCACCTGGTGTCTTTTGCTGCCGCAGTGCCCGGCAGACCAGCTGACAGCAGCCAGGCAAGTGGAGGTGCTAAGTGCCTGCACATCTCCATCCAGTTGCAAAATGCACTTAGTGCCTGGTAATTTCAAATGCTGAATGAGAGTCCACAATAATCTCTGAATCAGGCAAACTATGATTACTACAAACCCTGGCTCACCACCCTACTAGAACTGAAAACTGTTTCAAAATGGATGTTTATTTCTGGTATACAGGCAGATTGTGCTCTTTACGACAAACTCTGATTCCTCCAAACCAGGAAATGGAGGAGGGGAAAGGAGGGAGTCCACAACATGCTCCCCAAAACCAAGGTTTAGTTTGGCCAGCAGTTTTGAACGGGTCCTCATGAGCAGCTACCCCACTTTTGGAAGGTCAGAAAGCAATGGCACATTCCAGTGCAATGAGGTCACTGTATCCTAACAGACAGTTGACAGTCACCCCCTTCCCTCCAAGCAGCTGTTGGTTCCTTTTAGTTTCTGCAAGAAAGTTCCAATCATGTGAACATTAAATCCATGCCCAACTTACCTTATCAAAGCAATGTCATCAATGAGCCCACCTCTCCCATTATACACGCTGGTTGCTTTTATTCCAAGCTTATTACTGGCTACAGACAGCAAATCAGACAGTGTCCCATAAACCGCCACAACCTATAAAAAGAGAAGGTGAGTATTTAGCCCAACAGTGCTTAATGTTTTAGGGCCCCCACTTTTGTTTTATGAACCTAAATTCCCTGTCCAACCTGAACAGCAGACATAGATAGGGAAATGCCAGAAACCTCACCACCATTTGAATTATAGCACATTCAAATGCAGCTGTCATGTGTTTTCATTCAGCTAAAGCACAGATTCATAACTCAAACAAGATTTTGAATAGTCAGCAGCTTCACAAAACACAAGCTACAGGTGCATGGGGTTCCAGTGAATGAAAAGGGGGGAAAGATGCTTTGCCCCAAACACACAGTTTGTTATTTATGGTTCCTGTACTTGTTCCTAATCAGAGCTCGGCTGCCTGTTGTTGATTATGAGCAGAAACAGCAACAGGAAGAGTACCTGCTAAATTTATGCTTAATGCTGCTATTTCTACTCTGTCCCTCTATGGATGTATGACAGCCAGTACTGTAAATGAAAGCCAGCAAAGTGGCTTTTCTGGAAAATTTTGAATTAGAAAGCTTTTTAGACTTTCCCACCCAAAACCCTAATATAGACCAGGTTTTCCATGGCTGTCTTCAGTTTAGTCAACAAAACAGTGTGTGCCATTGTAGATTTTAACATGTCAAAAGTCACCTGAGCCTCTGCTCAGTAGCCAAACTTTCTGCACTGCTTAAGACAAAACAACAAAAACAAAGTCCGCTTTGTATTATAGTACTGATATATTTCAAAAAGTAAAAGCCTTTTTACTTTTTTTGAGCTTTTTTTAGGAATACTTTTTTGAGCTTTTTTTAGGAATACATTTGTAAATTTTTCCAGATACAATTCAATAGTGTACACTTCCTTATACAGTATTAAAAACATTAAACAAAAAGAATGAAGGCACTGCATACTAATTTTAGCTTACTAAGAGAACAAGAGTTTTATGCATGTGATTTTCTTGTGTATAGTTGCTTGCAAAAAAGGTTAGAACTTCAAAACTGACTGATCTGATTCACATGAAAATGGTCAGTCGAACTATGCCTTTGCCAGACCATGCAAGCCAGTGGGCTCAGAGAAAAGCTCACAGCTGCTTTGCTCCCCCTGGTCCTTTCTCCTGCCAAGCCATGCTTAGCTAAGTGAAGGTTTGGCTGAGCATGCCCTCTTAACTGTGACTTGTGGTTTAGCTCTCCCCTTACAAACCATGAGACACAGTCAAGGTCCATTTTTACTAGTTGCACAGACAACTACTTCAAATAACAATTTCCCACCCTGTTATGACTCATCTGCTCCATCTCTAAACTTGTTCAGTATTTCCAAAGGCAATAAATAAAACCATTTTTGGAATGCCATGTTTACCTATGTTTCACTAAATTCCAAAGCCACCCAGAGCTTTTAACGGCTATGACTACAGCTAATGGCTATGCCTTCAGAACCAATTTACATGTACAGTTATCAAGGATTATTTTAAAAGAACAGGTCTCAGAGACAAACAAACCTCTGAGTGAAATTTACAAACATGAAAAAAGAAAAATGGAAAATTCATCTGTTTGCATAAATCCAGTTCAGAAAGGATGGCAGTAATTACTGGAAGGATGTCACGTTATTAGTGTTATTATTTTTAATTATGATGGGCAATAAGCTACTCAACCTTTTGTTTTGGACACAACTTGCAACCCATCACCATACCTGGGGGTAATGTAGAAAAATCCCTGCCCTCCACCCAGAATCACTACTGAAGGAAGCCCTGTTTAGGGAAGTTTTTAATGTTTGATGTTTTATCGTGTTTTTAATATTCTGTTGGGAGACGCCCAGAGTGGCTGGGAAAACCCAGCCAGATGGGTGGGGTCTAAATAATAAATTATTATATATTAAGCTGTTGTTAATTTCTGACTCACTCTTAGGTACCAGGTGAAACCTTTTTGCTTTAGGGCAGAAGTTTTCAACCAACTAAGTTCTTTCTGTGGCACCCCTTGCCTGCAGAGCTGGCAGCCTCTCACCCATTTCTGAACACCCTCCTTTGTGGAGTGTTTCCTCAGCCTCCTCTCCTTGAGAGTCCTCGGGTCAGCTGCTGCCGCCATCCCTGGTCTCTGACCTGCCCCCAAAGGGAGATGCTTGTAGCCAGGGCTGCTGCAACAAACAGCTGTGCAAGCCTTTGGAGGCAGAGACATGAGAGGGTACACCTGGCAACATGGGAGGGGGGCTGCAGGGCTATCTCCCAAAAGAACCTCAGCAACTTTGGGTCATCTCTCCATTCCAGGTGCTGGTGGGGGTTGCTACGCATCTGTGTGGCCACTGTGCAAAACAGGATGCTGGACTAGACAGGCCTTTGGTCTGATCCAGCAGGGCTTTTATTAGTCACAAATCCAACAGCTTCCCTGGGCACTTTCAACTAGGAACGTTATTGCTCTCTTTCCACAACCCAGCAAAGTCTAATCCGTTCTGCCAGCTTGTTTTTCTATAGTAATTATTATCTACTTCCTACCCACCCACTCACTCACTCTTTCCTTTGTCTCCCCCACATATACTTATTGCATTTATTTTATTTGGATATCCCTTAAATAATAAAATTCTCAAAACAATTTGCATAAATTTGTGTATGTGTATATTATATATTTATGTGTATATTATCAATAAAATCAAATGTCAAGAACAAGTTAGCATAATTCTTTTCAAAATAAGGTTCAGAGTTTTAAAAATATACACTATAAAATAAAATTACATTCTAATACACATGTGCCTTGCTTAAACGAATACTCATTTTAAATATTTGGGTCAAACAGAGTTGTTGCCAGTTTTCCAAGCTGATCAATCTTGGGTGATCGATTTTATTGAATATAATTACATGATTAATTTCATTTTAATCAGTAAATATATATGGTGAGACTTCTTGCTTTAAGGCTTTTATAGTTAAATAGGCAGGGCATAAATTCCTTAACTTTTTTATAAAAAAGTTATATAAAAAGGATTTACAGTACTTATTCCGTGTGACATTCTAAGAAAGAGGATCACCAAGATGTCTTCTCAGAAGTGGCACCCCGCTGCTGGAATCTACCTGCTCAGTGACCTCTATTATTATTTTTTAATAAATAAATGCTACTGTATAATTTTAATCTGTGTATATTATCTTGGGACAGGGCGGGGGGTAAATTCGCCCTGGAGACGTTTCTAAAGGATGCCATATAAATCAGATGACTAAAATTGACATAGAAGTGAGTCCCAATGGGGCTTGCTCCTTGGTAAACTGGTATAGGACAGCAGGGAAAGGGGGGAGGGGACCCCAAACCCGTAGACTTCTAATCAGACCTTGAGATCTAGCAACTTCACTGCCTGTTTTCGATGGTAGGCTGCTTGGGAGCAGAGACTTGGCTCTGTCGCTTTATGTGCCTCTTGCCCTGCTTTGTATCATGACTGGGATGGTGGAAATTAAAGTCAGTCTCCTCGTTATTCAAGCCCCTTCTCACCAAAGCGCCCCTCACTCACCTTTCCATTCCTGGGGCTGCCATTGACAAAGAGGGTGACTCTCTTCATCGCCTCCCCCACCCCGGAGGGACTGAGGCGCCTGAAGCCGCGCCCGGGACTTCTTGCCAGCCGAGCGACAAACCCGGAAGCAGCACTTCTCCAACTGGCACGCCCACCCACCAATCCACGCCACTCATTCTCAATTTTTCCCCCTGTCTTCCCTTCTTTCACCCAATGGGAACCAAAGCCGACGCGATGGGCGGATCTTCTCGCCTGGGCAAAGGCACCCGGCTGCTCTCCTCAGAACGAGCGGGGCGGAGTCTCGAGTAGGAACCTATCAAAGGCGGGAGAGGACGAGAGGGGCGGGGCACCACGCCCTGAGCAGGAGGCCTCAGGATTTTTAGCTTTTCATATACAGGAGTTGCGAACGTGGCTCCCGATTGGCAAAGCTAATACCACGTGGTGTGCAAACACGACCGTACCTACTTTTCCACCATTAACTTTACTAAGCGTTTAAAGCTTCCGCCGCGCGGCGGGAGGGGAGGGGGAAGAAAATAGTTCCCGAGATACGGACGGTTTCTGGCCTGCGGGGGCTGAGGAGACCCTCAGACAGCTCCTTACGTCCTCTCGCCTGAGGCTGGAGCGCGGCTGCAACCCGAGACGGGAGAGAAAAGGAGGCGGAGAGTGTGTGGTGACGGCGGAGGGATACGTGGTTCGCCCTGTTCGTCGGTTTGAATGGGGCGCGCGAGGCAAGAGCAGGTCGGTTGTTGGGGAGCCGCTGAGGCGCCGCTGAGGCCGCTCGGCCTGCCTCGAACTGGGCAGCAGTTGAGGGGAAGTGGAGGTAAAGGGACCGGGAAATGCAGGGGCCCCTTATTAGCTCTCTCAATTAATTAATCCGGAGTAACGCGTCTCTGCTGTGGTGCTGCAAATGGAGCTCCTTGAGTAGTTTTGAATTTTGGCGGGGTGGGGAGCAAGATCGAGATCTACTGGGGTGATCGGGATCTACTGGGTGACTGCAGTCGATGTGTCATTCCCAAATTGTTTCAGTGGCAGCAGCAGCTAAACGATCCTCTCCACTCCCCACTTTCTGCCCCCTATTATATAGCTCCAAGCAAAGGGGGTAACCAGGAGTTTATTTCTGTGCAGGAGAACTGTCAGACTCCCAACAAACAAAATTCCCTGGCTCCCGATTCGTTAATTCGAAGCTGTGGTTGGTGGATCTCTGGGATCTGGTCAGAAACAAAATAGTCCTGAAGTATTGCTTCTTGGCGGATACATGGTATGTATATGTCTATATAGTTCTAGTTATGATCAGTTTTCCCTTTCTTTCTGGGGTACTCAGTGGTATGCAGTACCGGCGCCCTATTTTCTAGAAGAAAAGCACTGGTTAGGACTCTGGGGAGACAGGCAGTGTGTCCGAGTCCCCTTCTGATTCCTGGATCCAGGACGGATTCAATTCTAGTTTCCTGGGGAGGTAATGGCTCTCTCAAGTATGGTTTATTAAGGAAGTTACTCTTTGCCAGATAGCAAATGGGCAGGCCTCCCTACCTCAACTCGCTGGTGGCTAGAAAGAGTAAAGGCCAGAATTGAGGTAGAAGCTAGAAGCAAGGCTTTGATCTGGGCAGCTGGGACACAACGCCATGCCTGATTTCTGCGGGAATCCAAGGCTGAGGCTATGAGAGAAGCAAGACCCTCTCAGGGTGTTAATGTTATCAGCCCCTCCATTGGAGGCTCAGGATGTATATACAGTGCAGGCATCAAACATTTTAGGCACATCCAACTGAGGCATGATTGCTGATGGGCGGGTCCATTTGGACCTAGAAGGCGGCAGAACGGGGCAGGGGACACTGTTCTGGGCTTCACTTATATGCACACTGTTAATGCACGTGGGTGCTAGGAACAGAACTCAAATGCAAAATTGTTGCCGCCTGTGTGCGTAAATAAACCATATACCCAAAAGACACCACAGTCTTCGCTGTCCCTCATTCTGAGGAAATCAAATCCTGCGTAAGTGCCTGGAATCTTGCACTACTTGGAGATTAGGGTGGCATTCAACAATATACTGTTACAAAAGTTATGTGCCTCCGCCACATGATGGCAAGAGCCCATGGGGTTCTAGGCATTCACCCAGAGCCTCTGGTCCTAGTTTGAGGCAGAGACTGTTGTAGCTTTAAGAAATACGGTTTATTCACCTATTTACATCTTTGGTCTGCATGAAGGGAGTCCATATCTTAGAGCACAGTCATTTCAAGAGGGGCTGGTACCCCACAGCAGTACAGCATATCTGCAGCCAGCCTGCATACATATGGATCCCAGACCTTCTTTCTCCTTCCCAGAACCCCTTGCTACCAAGCTCCCTTTTCCTGTAACCTCAAACACACAGTTACCCTGGCAACCTTCCAAACCCCTGTCTCTGTACTTACTTTGGGGGGGGTGGGGGACGGGACAGTTCTCTTGCATTTTCATTTTTTTTTTTTTTAATAAATTTTTTATTAGGGGTTTTTACAAAATAAAGTACAAAGATAAACAACCTTTCTTTTATCTCAACAGAGTTTCATAACTTCTTTGGACTTCCTCACATCTCCCGCTGCCATTTTCATCATCATAGATTTTTTCCATGCAATTTATCATCTAATTTGCAAATTTTATAACCACTTATTTAAATATAATCCTCTGTAAATTAATTTCTCTTAATCTCACTTTACATCCCATTCCGATCCGATTTTGTGGTGGCCAATTATTTATGATCAAACATCCTACTTAACTTTCCACCAAATCACAATATTTTTGTAAATAAGTCTTAAATTTCCTCCAATCTTCTTCAACCCTCTCTTCTCCCAGGTCTCGAATTCTGCCAGTCATCTCAGCCAGTTGCATATAGTCCATCAGCTGCATCTGCCATTCTTCCAGAGTGGGTAGATCTTGAGTTTTCCACTTCTTGGCGATAAGTATCCTTGCTGCTGCTGTTGCGTACAAAAAGAATGTTCGGTCCTTCTTTGGCACCATCTGGCCGACAATGCCCAGGAGGAAGGCCTCTGGTTTCTTAAGGAAGGTATACTTAAATACCTTTTTCAGCTCATTATATATCATTTCCCAGAAGACCTTCACCCTGGGACAAGTCCACCAGAGGTGAAAGAATGTTCCTTCATTTTCCTTGCATTTCCAACATTTATTGTCTGGCACATGGCATATTTTGGCTAGTTTAACAGGGGTCATGTACCACCTATATATCATTTTCATTACATTTTCCTTCAGAGCATTACATGCCGTGAAGTTCATCCCCGTGGTCCACAACCTTTCCCAATCCTCAAACATAATATTATGCCCAATATCCTGTGCCCACTTTATCATGGCCGACTTAACCATTTCATCTTGTGTATTCCATTTCAACAGCAAGTTATACATTCTTGAGAGTACTTTAGTCTTAGGTTCTAACAATTCTGTTTCCAACTTCGATTTCTCCACCTGGAATCCTAACTTTTTATCCTTTTTAAAAGTTTCTTGAATCTGAGCGTAATGTAACCAGTCTCGCACTTTGTCTTTCATTTTTTCCAAACTCTGCAATTTCCAATTATTGCCCTCTTTCTCTATTATTTCCCAATATTTCGGCCATTTGGCCTCCATATTGGGTCTTTTTCGGGCCTTAGCCTCCAGAGGTGATAGCCATCTTGGAGTTTTATTTTCCAATAGGTCTTTGTATTTTGTCCAGACATTAAACACTGCTTTCCTGACAATATGGTTCTTAAAGGCCTTATTGATCTTAGCTTTGTCATACCATAGGTATGCATGCCAACCAAATGCATTGTTAAAACCTTCTAAATCTAACACATCAGTGTCCTCTAGAAGTAGCCAGTCTTTTAGCCAGCAGAAAGCTGCGGCTTCGTAGTACAACCTTAAGTCTGGCAGGGCAAAGCCCCCTCTTTCTTTCGCATCAGTTAATATCTTAAACTTAATTCTGGGCTTTTTGCCCTGCCAGACAAATTTAGAAATATCTCTCTGCCACTTCCTGAAGCACTCCGTCTTATCCACAATTTGCAATGTTTGAAACAAAAACAACATCTTAGGCAATACATTCATCTTAATAGCAGCAATTCGGCCTAACAAAGAAAGCTTCAATTTTGACCAACTGTCCAAGTCTCTCTTAATTTCAGACCAACATTTTTCATAATTGTCCTTAAATAGACTCAGATTTTTTGCTGTTATGTTTACCCCTAGGTACTTTACTTTTTTAACCACAGTTAGTTCTGTTTCTCTCTGAAACCGTTCTGACTCTGCATCTGTCAAGTTTTTTCCCAACACCTTAGTTTTCTGTTTGTTTAGTTTAAAGCCCGCTACCCGACCAAAGTCCTGAATCAATTGTAACACTCTTTTTGTGCTAGATTCTGGCTCTTGCAATGTCAAAACAAGGTCATCTGCAAAAGCTTTAAGTTTATATTGTTTCGCTCCGATCTGAATCCCTTGCACCAACCGGTCCCCTCTAATCAAGTTCAAGAGCACCTCCAGGACAGAAATAAACAGCAAGGGGGAAATCGGGCAGCCTTGTCGTGTCCCTTTTTCAATCTTAAACTCTTCTGTAACCACATTGTTGACTATCAATTTTGCCTTCTGTTCTGAGTAAATCGCGTCAATCCCATTTTCAAAACCCCGCCCCACTCCCATTTCTTTTAAATTCCCCTTCATAAATTTCCAAGAAATGTTATCGAAGGCCTTCTCCGCGTCTATAAAAATTAGAACTGCTTTAGTGTTGATATTTGTTTGCAAAAGTTCCAAAATGTCAATAATATTCCTTGTATTAGCAAACAAATGTCTTCCTGGGAGAAAGCCTGCCTGGTCTTTATGAATTGTCTCATTTAAAACTCTTTTGAGTCTTCCTGCCAAAACGTCGGCAAATATTTTGTAATCCACATTTAAAAGGGAAATGGGACGGTAGTTCTTAAGTTGTGTCTTTTCAGTTTCTGATTTTGGTATCAATGTGATAAAAGCTTCCTTCCACGATTCAGGCGCCTTCTTTCCCTCCATAATTTCATTGCTGACCTCCATCAGTGGTTGAATCAAATAGTCACTTAATATCTTATAGTACTTGGAGGTCAAGCCATCTGGCCCTGGAGACTTGCCCAACTTCATATTCTGAATGGCCTGTTCTATCTCTAATCGTGTTATTTTACTATTCAGGAGTGATCTATTTTCTTGTGATAGTTTTTTAAGTCCATTTTTCTCCAAAAATTTTGCAATCTCTTCCTCCTTTTGTGGCCCTTGAGTGTATAATTTCTTAAAATATTTCTGGAAACATTTTCTAATTTCCACCGGGTTCTGAATATTCCTTCCTTCTATTTCCAAATTTGTTACTATGTTCAGCTTTTGTCTTTTCTTCAACTGCCAAGCCAGCAGTTTCCCACATTTATTAGCCGATTCAAATGTTTTTTGTTTCATTGATTTAATCTTCCATTCTATTTCCTGATTTATCAGTTTGGAATATTGTGCCTGATGAAGTTTAATTTCTCTCAAGATCGGCTGTGACTTCGGGTTTACTCTTAGTTTCTTCTCTAACTCTTTAATTTTCCCCAAAATCTTATCCTTTTTCTCATTTTGTAGTCTTTTCTTTATGGCGTTCTGTTGTATCAAGAACCCTCTCATCACAGCTTTGCTTGCGTCCCAGATTGTTCTTTTTTCCACAGCAGTGTTCAAATTTATCTCAAAATAGTCCTTTATTGTTTTTTTGGCCTTCTTGATAATCTCCTGATCTCTAAACAAATTGTCATTCATCTTCCATCTAAAGGAGCCGGTTGGTAATAATGTCATGTCCATTTTCAACGCGTTATGATCGGAGCAGGTCTTTGGGCAGATTTCCACTTTCTTCACCTTAGGAGCCAGACCTCTAGAAATCCATATTTGGTCAATTCTTGTCCAAGTCAGTTGGGCTTCAGAGAAAAATGTTCCTTCTTTCCCCAAGGGGTTCTTTGTCCTCCATATATCAATCCAGTCCATGTTGTCTGTCATTTCAAAAAAGGTCTTTGGTAGTCTGCCATCTTTAGTAACCTTTTGGCTTTGTGACCTATCCATGTTCGTTGAAACGATCCCATTCATATCTCCCATCATGATGATGTTATCATAGTCCAGATAATCCAGCATAATCTCATGCAACTTCTTGTAGAATTCTGATTTCCCTTCATTTGGAGCGTAAATTCCTAATATCAAAATTTTCTCTCCTTGGTGCTGTATTTCAATTGCCAAAATTCTTCCATGTTCATCTTTAAATAGAAATTTTGGTGAGAGGCTCTCCTTTGCATATATCACCACTCCTCTCTTCTTAACTGAGTCCGAAGATATAAATTCTTGGCCTAACCTTTTATTTACCAATATTTTTCTGTGGAGCCTAGTCACATGTGTTTCTTGTAAACAAGTAATGTCTAGTTGCTCCTTTTTTAATATGTGAAAGATTTTCTTCCTTTTTTCCGGGCTGTTGCAGCCATTTATATTCCAACTTAAAAGTTGCAGAGACATCCTGGATGGATCTGTTTAGTTTCCTTGGGATGGTATTTTGTTCTGTGAGTCTTCAGGGTTCTGAGGTACAGGCACCTGTGGTGGTTCAGGCCCTGAGGGTAGTTCAAGTCCTTTATGAAGGTCCTCTCCGTAGGCAGTCAAAAACTTATCCCTATCTTCCAAAGTTCTAATTTTAATCTTCTTCCCTCTAAAGGTAAAAGATAATCCTTGGGGAAAGTCCCACCTAAAGATGATTGAGTTGCTTCTCAGCAGTTTTACTAAGTCCAAATATTCAGATCTAAGATCCAACAGCTGTTTAGGAATGTCCTTAAAAATCTCAATTCTTTTGTCCGAAATGTTCAGGGAGCTTCCGTAGTGCAGGCCCAAAATCTTGTCCCTTTCCTCCTTTGATCTCAACGTAATCAAACAGTCTCTGGGCTTTTCTCTCTTTGTGAGTCTTCCAAGTCTGAAGGCTGACACAATTTTAAAGTCTTCCTCCTCTAGACCCCAGAACTTGGAGAATTCTTTGGTCAGAAACTCAGCTAGATTACCTTCTTCCACTTCTGGTATCGATCTTATCCTTAAATTAATCTCCCTGTTCCGAAGTTCCAACATGGAGAGGTAGGTCTGGTGTTCCCCAACCTGCTTACTGAGCGGCCTTACTTCTTTTTCCAACTCTCCCACTCTTTGGCTGGTCTCTTCGGCCAGTTTCTGATTTTCACCTGCAGCCTCCTTCAGTTGTCCGATTGCTTGTGCATTCTGTGCAACTTGCCCAGATAATTTGTTTAAAGTTTCTGTATTAAGGTCAATTTTCGCAGTTTGTTGGTCAACTTTCCTGTCCAAAGACTCCAATTTCTCAAGAATTCTCTCTAATACAGAACCAGATCCTCCTGAAGCCATCTCTTCTAGTTGTAAATCCTCAGTTTCTTCCTCCCCTGCCTGTGACAGGGAGGTAGCTTTTTCCTCCGAGGGCAAAGTGGGCACAGATGATCTGCGTGCTTGTGAGGCTGCAGTTACGGTTGTCAGAGTTGTTTGTCTGGTTCTTAATCCCTTTCTTTTTGCGCCACTCATTCCAAAGTTATCTAGCAGTCAAGGTCAAGCTGAGTTGTTCCCATGGGAAAACTACGGCCCAGGTGGTAGCAATCAAACAGAGGGCCGGGAAATAGAAAGTAAAACAATGTTTTTGTTATAAATCCTCAATCCTCTAGGGGGAGCATAAAATGTCCTAGGAAGAAGAGTCCATTCCACATACGAAATCTGAACCAATACTTAGGGATCTTCACAAAAGTAGTTTTAGCAGAGTTGGTTTTAGGTTTGCCACAATATTTCAAGTTGTGCTTACTGGAGTTCCATAATGCAAGAACGTAACCATTCTGAACTCCCTCAGACTGTCTCAAAGTTTAAATAGAATGTATCCAAATTTGCAGTCTGACAGTTCTACTGCTCAGGCAGTTCTGACACCTGGGCTTCTTAAATAGAATTGTAATCCACAAAGAAGAGAGTATATAAGTCCTAATAAAAGTCCAAAAATCAATTGCTTACAGTCTTTAAAGGGATTAAAAGTAATTTCTGCGGGTGCTCAATCTGAGCTGTCAAAAGTTCTCTCTATGCCTCCACTCCTCCTGCTCTTTGCTTTAAAAGTCAATGGCTGCGGAAGACGGACTTCCTTTTCCTCGTCTCTCCGCTTTCAGCTTATTTTCAATATTTTTAGTCCCGAAATTTAGTAAAGTCCTCAATTACTCACGGGTTGTTACGTTTTAGAATCTTGTGTTGAAGGAAGAAAGGTCGGCGCTCACCGGCAACGGCAGCGCGGCTTCGCTCCGCTGAATGCGCATAGACCCACAGCGCCGCTACCCCCTCTGCGATCCGGAGCCCCTTACGGGGTTCCCTCAGCGTTTCGGGGGTAGCTCCTGGCGCCCGCCGGGTCCCGAGACCGCAGGCTTCCGCTGCCTGCGGTTTTCCAGAATGGGTCTCCGCTTCGCCGTAGCGGACGACCCTTTTCCAGCGTAGCTTCCCTCTCCCGGTTAGGAAAGGGCAGCCACTACCGTTCGCGCCGCCTCCGGAAGTGATCAATGCAAGTTCTCTTGCATTTTCAGTGGCTGTGTTTTGTTTCTTAATGGCCCTAGCTTGGCCAGGTTTTGTCTAGGCTAGCACAGGAATTCCTCTTCAGTTTCCATTTCTTCCTTCACATCCCAAATCATCAAAATCCTACCATTTATTTCTAGGGTTTAGTGCCCCCCCCCATCTATAACTATATTTTTCCATTAGCTTAAGTAGAATTTAATAACAAAGAAACAAAATTCAAGGGTTGCAGTTATGTATTATAAGCCTTGCCTAGGTTTATTATGAACTAAAGCATTCAGAAAACTCAGTGGGGCTTACTTCCAGGACTGCAGCTTTTAACAGATGCATTAGAAGCTGGTTTTCTTTCCACACTTGGGGATGAAGGGTTAGCATGTAATTACTCTGAAGTAAGTACCACAGTATTCAAATGGGGTTTGCACCCAGAAAAGTAAGCCTGCAGGCTGCATCCTCACTCTGAAGTAAACCTTATGGTTGTCAGTGGGATTTATTTCTGTGTGTGTAAGATGCATGTGTTATTGTGATTGTGTGCTTTGAATGTGTGTTTTAGTTCTGAGCTCTATGCATTCAGTGGGGCTTACTCCCAGAGAAGTGTGCATATATTCACAGCTTTAATTTATAAAGGCCACTATTCTTTTCACATTTGGTTGGGGGGTAAGCTTTAAACCGCATCAAGCAGTTGGTCCCTTACCTTTCCCGCCCCGACCTGGCCACAGTGATCCATGCGACGGTCATCTCCAGGCTTGACTACTGTAATTCGCTCTATGCGGGGCTGCCCTTGAAGCTGTCCCAGAAACTCCAGCGGGTACAGAATGCTGCAGCGAGGCTCCTCACGGGGTCTCTGCCATGGGAGCATATTCACCCAGTGCTTTTCAAGCTGCACTGGCTCCTGGTGGAGTACAGGGTCAGATTTAAGGTGCTGCTTTTGACCTTTAAAGCCCTTCACGGCCTAGGACCCGCGTACCTACGGGACCGCCTCTCCTGGTATGCCCCACGGAGAGCCTCAAGGTCCATAAATAACACACCCTAGTGGTCCCAGGCCCTAAAGAAGTTAGATTGGCTTCAAACAGAGCCAGGGCCTTTTCAACTCTGGCTCCGGCCTGGTGGAACGCTCTGCCTCATGAGACCAGGGCCCTGCAGGATCTGATTTCTTTCCGAAGGGCCTGTAAGACAGAGTTGTTCCGCCCGGCCTTTGGCTTGGAGCCAATTTGATTCCCTCCCTCTCTCTCTTTTTTTTCTTTCTTTTCCTTCTCCTCCTGCGATGAGGCTACATTTTAATATTTTAATGTTCCATTATTTTAATGTTGTATTTTATTTTTGGTTTTAAGTTGTAATCATTCATCTTGTTTTTATTATTGCTTGTAAGCCGCTCTGAGCCCGGCCTTGGCTGGGGAGGGCGGGGTATAAATAAAAAAAATATTATTATTATTATTAAATTCTCGACTGACTGACTTTTGAAGAGGCATGCATGTATTTGTATCCTGAACCCCTACCCACCAGACAAAGAACTCCAGTTCTTGTTCTACCAAAGTCTTTAATGCTCAGATCAGATTGCTACATAAGACAAACTACATTACAAGATTTAGCAGGTAAAATACTAGGTAAGATACATGGCTAAGCATCCAACACATGGCACACTCACAGCTAGGCCTTCCTTTTGAAGAGTGGGGCAGGTGCTTGACAAGCAGTTAAGAGTCCTGGGATTGGGCAAGCAAACAGGCACTTGTTTGGCTGGGTTGGGGCACTGAATGAGGCTTTTCTGTTAGAGACATCTGTTGTTGTATCGGATTCCTCATTAAGGTCTGAATCTCATCCGCCACCCCAGTCTCTGAGCCCTCACATCAGACACTATTTTGAGTCCTCATTCCAGCATGGAATTGGCTAATATCTTGCTTTTGTCTCAAAAACAGGAGAGCTCCGGCTTTGCAATGGTATCTTGGTGCAGAAGTTGTGGTTTGGAGACAGAATCTGTGTTTCCAGCAAAGGAATGATTTGCATCACCTATAAATCAAAGGCCGTAAAGACTTTTCCAATGGAAACTCGGAGTAATAGGAAGGTGCTTTCTGAATGTTCTAATGTGCAAACCAACCTACATTTGGGGCTTGAAAACTGCATTGACAGTACAAAGAAGGCAGACAGTTGTTCATCAGATGCTCTAACAGTAGACATGTCTACCATGTACAGCAATGCAGGAAGCCATCTGGTAGAGGATCACCCCACCACCTTGGGGGATACAGACTATTTGACACCAAACAAGAATGGTTTTGATTCAACTTATGGAATATCAAGCAGCTATGCTTCACCTTCTGTAGACTTTTCTGCTCTTACAGCAGCTGATTTTGGAATCACACCAAAGTCATTTACGAAACAAAATAAAGGTAAGGATTGAGGAGGTCAGAAATATTTTTATGCAATGTTCCTTGTACATGTAGCATTCTGAATCATTTACACTACTAGAAATATGTAAATGGTAGGCATGAATTGTTAGGACATTGGCCGTCTTCTGGTGGGTCAGGACCCAGTTTTTGCCATGGCCTGCTCTAAGGTTGGTTGCAACAGCAGCGCTGCTACCATTCAGTTATAAGGTAAGAACTTTAAAAAATTGATCCATAAATGCATGTCTAGGTTGAAGGATGGGTACTGGGTCTGAAAAGGTTCAGGTGACAGGCATTTGTCACAAAAATTCTTTGGAACTGTGCATGTATGCATGCATGCACACACATGCCAGGAGTCTATAAACAAACTTATCTCATGGTGGGCGTCCCTCTCTGCCATGATGAGCATGATTTAGCTGGGTTCCTATGTTCTAACAAATAATTTGAGCCAATGTGCTCAAAGATTCTCTTGCTGCTCTTCCGCACTAAATCTTGGAGCAGGGTCAAGCCCCTTTCCCACTACCAGTTGCAGGTGATACCTACTCCTGTAATTGCACTGAAATTTTCTCCCACAACAGAGTTATGGAAGCACTCCAAACACAAGGTGATACCATAGCAAAGAGCCCCCCGCTTCAGAAAAAGAGCAATATCCATGATAATCACAGGGTAATCTGAAGAAGTGTGCATGCACATGAAAGCTTATACCTGAACAAATTTAGTTGGTCTATAAGGTGCTACTGGACAATTTTTTTATTATTTATTTCAACAGCGTCAGACCAACATGGCTACCTACCTGAATCTAGAATGACAGGTTTTGTTATGGCTGCCAAGGCCAGTAAAAATTTGCATTTTTTTCTGTAATGTGTTATTTTATCTACTGTTTTTTCGGTAGAGATATAAATAAAGAAAATTGGGGGGTTTTTTGTTTTGTTTTTTGAAAGAGGATGTGAAGGAGTAAAATGTTTGCTTACTTGTAAAGAAGGCAGTCTTCAACTTTTAAGCGGCTCTGGAAATGAAGGTACAGTACACTGTCATTGTTGCTTGGAAAGACTTGGAGCAGAGGTTCCCAAAGGAGTGGTTTGTGAGCTTTATACTGGTGACGTGTCTTTGAAGAGACAGTGGCTGTGCTGCTCTATTGTTATCTAAGCCTGGGCTATGCACTATATGTTGTTTCTCTTTCATATAGCAAAGAAATCAGCATTTCTGTTGTCCTTCTCTGTATTTTACCCAGATACAGAAGGCAGGTAGCCAGTGTTCTTGTCAGGATTGATGTCAGTTCTGAGGGCCTTTCCTGTGCTTTTTCTGGCTGTTTGTGCATGCATGCCAAGGGTCGGTCCAGGTGTGGAGCCAGTCAGACAAGTGAGGGCTTGACAGACCTTCGTTTCTATCACAAGTGCTGTCATTCCCCTCTTAATACCCGTCACGCTTCCCTTCCTTTCCTTCCCTCCATCCTTAATGTCCCCCACCCTAGAAGTAGAAGCCTCCTTTCCTCCTCAACAGCCTGGAAATTCTCAATGTGAGTGGTCTTGTTGAGAGACGCCAGGTAAGTAGGGATAAAACCAATAAAGTTTTCCAGGCTGTGAACCACAGTGCTTGCAAGTAAGTACCATATAAAATACAGACTACCTTTTGATCTAAGGTGCGTGGGATCTAGCTTCTGAGACTGCAGCCCTATGCATGTCTACCACTGATTTTGGTGAAGCTTACCTCTCCATAGAATCAGGTGCATGGTGCTCCCTTGAATGACCACCCCTTGAAGCAATAGAAGCCATTCCTCTTAAACAGCCCTGACATGATATTGTTGAGAGACACCAAGTAAGATAGGGAATTAAAATTACTGCAACAGGCGGGGGGGGGGGGGCATGAATTTGTCTGCCAAGACCCTCAGCAATTTTTATGTGATCTATGGAACAGAAAGATGTGGGAACCACTGACTTGACACTTGAGCTTCCTTCCCTATTCATTGAATGTTCAATAATAGATTGCATTTTGTTTTAGGGGACTCAGAAAACCTGTTAAAAAAATTTAGACGGCGGTCTACGATTGGAGTGCGGGGATCTCCAGAAAATAATTCTCTTATCCAATACATTGCTCACCAAAAGAGAACAAAGAAGCAAGATACTCTGGTAGGTGTGTTGTAATCTATAATGTGGACATGGAAGCAGTTAATTGCAGATGTTTGCAAAGAATGTACATCCATTTCTAAAGTCTGCTTTACAGCAGTGAAGTAGATGCTGCCTCTGGGACCAAACAAAGAGGGTGCTGGGTTTCATAGAGTTTTGATGGATGCCCATAGCAGGGGCCAAAAGCATAGCTTTGATAATCAGCTCAAACTTTTGCTCAGCACCCATCCTGCCTCTGCCTCAGGGGCTGGGTTTTGTCTGATGACAGATGGGAGTGCCTCCTTCCCAGGTCCAAGTTGAGCTTGGACTCCTCACTGTCACCTTGAGTCCTGGAGGCACTAATGCATAGGGAGGGTCAGTGTTCCTGTACGGAAATCATGTTTATTATTTTTTAAGTATGTTACTGAATTGTTGTGGCCTATGGGTTTAAACAAAGAGATTTTAAAAATCTGAGAATAAAAAGTGACCATATCCAGGTCAAATATAATGAAGCACAACAAAATTAAATTATGATTTGCCATGCTAAATTAGTTTTTTTTTTGAGGTGGGTGACAGAGGAAATTGGGTTAAATTGCATGGGTTGTTACAAATAAGACACACACACCCTTCTTCAGGTGGAAGCCATAATTGAATAACCATTTCTTAAAATACTTACATTCACTTTAAAAATTATAAAACACGTACAATGAAAACAATGTGCAAAGTACACTTCATGTGCAACATGATAAAAGCCTTTGGATTGTCAGAACTGGTAATCAATGTAGGAAATATAATTTAGGTGCAATTAAACTTGACATTTCCTTTATGATTGATATGGAAGAAAAGCAAGGCTGTTCTGTGAGACAGACATTTGTTTCTATGGTGAAATTGTTTGGATTTTTTTTCTGGTATCTTTGAACAGGCTAGTCCTCTTCAATGTCGAAACACTTGGCTAAAGGACAAGATAGCTGCCTTCCAGTTTTCCTTTAAACCACTTGAGGAATCCAAGGAAAGTGCAGTCCATATAACTGGCAGCTGTAAGTAAGGAAAATCGAAGCTCAGCCTATATTATGTATATTTGCTATTGAACGTAACAAACAAGTCCAAGAAAGCAACTTAAATTCCGTAATTCAAACCAAATACCATATTGGCCTGAATATAAGCCACACCTGCAAATAAGCCACACCTTAAAAATTAAAAGGGGAAAAAGAAAAAAAGACAATACCTGACTATAAGCTTCTCCCTTAAAATTGGGTTACAGGCTGAAAATCACTGTGGTTGGTATACAGTGGTACCTCGGGTTACATACGCTTCAGGTTACAGACTCCGCTAACCCAGAAATAGTGCTTCAGGTTAAGAACGTTTCTTCAGGATGAGAACAGAAATTATGTTCCGCCGGTGCTGCGGCAGCAGGAGACCCCATTAGCTAAAGTGGTGCTTCAGGTTAAGAACAGTTTCAGGTTAAGAACAGACCTCCGGAACGAATTAAGTACTTAACCCGAGGTACCACTGTAATTGTAACTCCAAGCCAATTTAAGCCATTGATCTTGCAAGCCTACAAATGTTACTGTACAGTCACTAAAATCGCAAATTGCTCTTCAATTGCTACAATTTCACAGGCGCTCACACCCATAAATGGCAAATGAACAGTCTCAAGCTCACAAATCGGCAATAAAAGATTGCTTCCCCCCTTTTTTACCGTATGTGATTCAGCAGCGATATCATAAAAGCCAATTTTTGTAAGGTCACAAATTTAAGTCGCACTTTAGCTTTTCATGGTCGGAATTTGGGGGGGAAAATGAGGTTTATATTCAGGCTAATATGGTACTTTTTAGATAGTTAGTTTTCAGTAAGATGTATCGAGTGTCTTCATCAATATTTTATCTCATCTGCTTGAAATAACTGCCAGAAATCTTGTAAACCACTTTGGGAGGTTACTGTACTTTTTCGTTTATAAGACTAGGTTTTTTTATGTTAATGTTTAAAAATTGGGGTCGTCTTATACACAGATAGTGCTGAGTGTATTTTCTTAATTTTGAGTCCCCAAGAATAGGGGGCATCTTATACACGGGAGTGTGTTATACACGGAAAAATACGGTATATACCTGGAAAACAGTATACAAATGCTTTTAAATAAATAATATAAATGAATTAAATGCAGCTATGAAAACTGACACAAGTCTGCATGAGCAATCTAAAGTGGGCCTATCAGAATGTAAGGATTTTGAGGAAAATCGACACTGGAAATCTGTCGGTAGAGGAAGAACCCCAGCTGATATTCAAGGCGACAGTACTGTATCTTCATTACAGAAACATCTCATTATCAGCACTACTGCTGTTTCTAAGGTATTCTTTCACTTTCTCTGTTTGTGTGTGTGTTGAAACTGGTGACATTAAATTCCCTCTCTAGCTATGTCTCTCATTCTAAATAAATAAAATTGAAAGCACTATCAAGAGCCTCAGGCTATTCACAATATTTCCCATAAAATACTAGGAGGTAAGTATTTTCTTTGAACTTCTACTGACAAGAGAAGAAAATATTTTGAAGTAGTGTCTAGATGTTTTTAGAAACATTTATCTCTGAGGAGTACATAGAAACATTTATCTCTGAAGTTCTTTTTCAACTTGTATACTGATAGCTTCAATTCCAATTATCTGAACTTGGAATTTCTGGTGGGGTGAAAGCCACAATATAAACCAGCCAGAAAAAGATATTGTTTTCTTCCAAACCATTCCACCACAATTTTTCTCAGAGCAGAGAAGATGATAGCTGCTTTGTAAAAATTGCATTGTCTCCTACCTTCTCAAAGCCAAAGAGAGTTTTCTTTCTTTGCTGTGAAGAAGCTTCTGAGACCCTGTATTTTGGGGAACCTTCTCTGTCTCATGGGTTTTGCCGCTGTAGCAGCTGTAATCTGTTTCTCTCATGTGGAATTTTGCCAGAGAGGTTGAAAATTCTGCATTTTTCCTTTTGTGGACTCCACAAAAGCAGCAAGATCTGGCTCTTCTCCCCTACTGAAGCTAGATAAAAGGCGCATTATTCTTCACAGGAGTGGAGGTAATGATGCCTTCTCCATGACTCCTCTTCCAGCTTTTGATGTGTTTTGCTGAAAACTAGCTCATGCTTGGACAAAACCAGTGGTTTGGTTGATGCCTCAGCAGTCTCCATGGTCTGTGTCCCACCTCCATTTCACCCCCATTTTCCTTCTAAAACATTTTTTGATATGCATGTATTATTATTATTATTATTATTATTATTATTATTATTATTATTATTATTTTATACCCCGCCCATCTGGCTGAGTTTCCCCAGCCACTCTGGGCAGCTTGTATCCCAAGCTTTTGAATGTTGTCTGTATTTGGTCATCTACAGTGTTTCTCAACCTTTTTCCAACTGTGGCCCCTTTTTTCTTTCCTCTTGATACCCTTGAGGGGGTCCAGAAAGCAACTCTGCCTCAGGTTACTCCCCTCCATATCTGACAGAATCTCTCCCACAAGTGGGAGGGGCGTTGCCATTGCCACAGACCAGAACGGGAAGCCTGATTTTGGTTTCTTAGAATTCCTAAACAATGTCAAGTATTAGGCATGGTAAACCAAGTTTACACTATGAGGCTTGTGTAAACTAAGTGATGTGTCCTTTAAAAATTGACATTTCAAATATCCCCTGCTGTTCCTAGGTTATTCCAGTCTTGCAGGCAGATACTAGGGAATCTGGATGCATCCCTTTGGAAGCAACGCCAGATAAGTCAAAGGCTGTGTGTGGTGAGTACTAACATCCATGTTATTAAGGCTTTATTAAAACAAAAACGTGTAAGTGTTTTCTTTTTGAATGTGATGTTTGAAAATAGAACTAAAATCGTAACTTTGATATATATTGTACAAGACAATAGCAATAGTGCAGTGGAAGGTTTAATAGCTTTAAGCTGCCCTGATTAATAATCATAATCATAAAAAACAAAGGGTGGGATGTAATTCTTAAATTGTAATCTAAAACTGTTATTTCTGATCAAATATGCAAGTAAGTATATTAAGCGACGTTCTGAAAGATAGTAGCGTACCTTACCAGGAAATGATGCTTAACAACTATGCTTATCAAATAGATGGTTTTATAAAAATTTTGGGAAGTTCTTGAAATATGGAACAAAAAGCCACTGGAGGGGTGTCTTTACATATGATTCCCATCTGTTTTGTGATGGTTTGATACAGTGTTGGTAGTTGAAAACTAAAATTAAATCCAGCTAAAATCACAAGTCACTAAGTATTGTTTTCACATAAAAATAAAAATATGATGGTTCTTGATAAAGTAAAAATCAGTTATCTTTCCTTGCTCCCTTGTGCATGGAAAAAAGTCTCATTTAGTTCAGTGACACTTACATGTATAGAATTGCAGGCTTAATCCTTTTTAAAATAGGGAAGTACACAAGAAAATTGTAGGCAATTTTAGCACATAAGAAATGCTCACAATATCTTAGCAATACTGTACATAGTGCAGTAAGGTCTTGAAAAATCATTGGCTTAATGCTGCCACACACCCCTTGGAAAGTCTTTCTGGCAAGCATAGAATTGGATCTATATCATCCCCCTGAACCAAAATCAAACTTGTCAGTTTCACTGCTGTGAAGAAAGATCCTTTGGTGTGGGTTGGGTAGCCTTTCATGAAAATACTGCTTCAGTGTTGCTGTTGACTCAGATGTGATATTACTAGATTTGTAAGAAACATGCTCTCTTTCCCCCCGCCCAATGTTCTACTAGTATATCCTAGAGAGAATTTTTCACATGGCCACATACACATGTACACAGTAGAATTATTGAATATATTTTAGCAATACAAATAGTTTGTAGTTTACTCGTCTCCTCCCCACTTTTTTTTAAAACTGCAGAATTAAGCAGCAATGCTACATCTAATCAAAGCTGTAAGAAAGTTAGATTTGCAGAAAAATGGAGCTTGGAAATATTTGATGGAAACAAGCCACCCATTACCCCCATACAAAAAGAACAATTGCCTTCTAATTCTCTTCATTCTGCTTTGAAGAAAATGCCAGTAACTACATTCACAGAAGACATGAAGGTTGGTTATATGACCATCATTTGTGTAGTATAAGCTTTGTGTGTGTAGCAAAATAATTAAAATTGGGAAAACCTAAACATATTTGAAAGTCAACATTTGTTTAGATTTCATAAACAGAACAGACCACCTACGAAAACCCATTCAGCAGCTGAAGATAGATAACACTACTCTTTTATAGGGACATCTTGATAAAAGGACGGAGGAAGGAAGTGAAGTGCTCCCAGATTGCAAAAACTTTGAAACACTGCAAATAGGTTTGAAATGCTTTCTCTCTTCCCACCCCTCTACCATGAACTCAAACTTATTCCTAAGTCCTTAGACATGAATTGAACTTGGTTGCATGAAACTATTTAGGAATCTGTCAACACAGCTTGAACGTTCATCTTGTACAAGTAATATTACAGAAATGAAGATATGCAGCAATGATCTAGAATCTGACATATTTGACACCTTTCTGTAGATCGTCCGTTACGTAGACGAAGAGAAGCCATGTTCAGTGCATCAGGTTCAAGAGAAAAAAGTTCTATCAAAAGTCCTGACAAGCAGCCCTCGTCCCAGCCAAACTTTGATTATGTTGATGTAAGTTGGCTTCACACTTTTTTTTGTGTTGTGCCATTTTTATATATTTGAAGCAGGAATGTTCAGATATCTGTCTGGATTAACCCTTCTCTTGCCATATTTAGCACTGTACACATTTGCATTTTATTGTAAAGCATGTTTGTAATTTTACTTTTGGATTACAGGAGCTTCTTCAACAATCACCTGATGTATCCACTTCTGAATATGCTGTAAACTCTGATCTGGAAGGTGAAGTTCTGTTCCTGTATTCTTACAGTTGAATTATTCACCATCATGAGTTAATTCATGTATTACACATTACCACTGAAATTTAAGAGTTGCCACTCTGTGGTTTTGTGTTACAGCAGAATGTTAAATATGAACCTCATGCCATGTTGCTGGCTCATGGAGAGGAGCAATACTTTGTGTGAAGGAATTATGTAATTTGATAGGTTCGTGAGGTTTCCATTTACAGATATTACTGATGGGGTGTGGGACACAACTAGGGTGAAGCATTTTCCACACCATGACAGTCTTGACAATAAATGGTAAACTAAAAAAACAATGTGAGGCTGCCAGATTATTGGGAATATCCAACTAAGTCATACTCAGAATGGATCCACTGAAATTAATTGATTTCATTTGATCTGCTCTTGAGTCTGATAAACACTGGAGATCACCAGTTAGTTCTGACCCACCAATATTAAATGCAACACTTCCTAAGTGTATATTACCGTGTTGATATAGACTTGGGATATTTTCAGTAGAAAATAAATGCCTAAGAACATAGTCCTTGTGTATAATAAATGCATGAGCACTGGAAGGATTCTAACAGAAAAGGTTTGAATTACTTGTTAAAACTTTTTGAAGGAGCCCATTGCTGCATATGCAGCAAGCTATCAGTGTGGCTGAGCTATAGGGTCAAGCCTGCAGATGTAATTTGAGTCTTTTTCTCATTTTTAGAAACAAAAAATAGTTCTCTGGCATTCCAGGCAACTTCCACTAGAACCACCAGGTCATCTGCTAAAAGGAAGGTGGGTTTATTCCTTTATCAGCACAGAGTTACTCTTTCTTAAGAACTAACATTGCAGTAAGTGAATATATTGCTTTTTTATTATGTGCTTGATAATTTCATAATTTGTTGTATATCATACATCACTCAGGTATATTTTAATGTTGAACAGTGTAAAACACTTTGTTTAGATTTGATAAACTCACACCTGTGAATTTACAGAGAAATGTTTTTCAGTCCTCCATCAGCTATTTTGTACATGCTAGTTACTTTTAGAATGTGTAATAAATTAATATCTCTTGCATAATTGAAAAAAACTGGCAGAGAAAATTATCAGTGAAATGAGAATTTTCTTTTAAGTTTTGTAGCTGCCTAATACTACTTTGCATTTTTTAAATACACATTGCCCTATGTAATTTTTGTAGTATAGCAGCCTCTTGACTTTTTAAAATTGGTTTTTCCTTCCAGTCTATCAACAAAGCAGAAGAAATAGCTCTTAACCCTACAAAAAAACCCCTCCCAAAATCCACCAAATTCCAAAAGGCAGAAGCAGCAACGAAATCGGCTGAAAAGAGAACAGTAAGTTACACAGGTTTAAAACTAACCGCTCCCATACGCTTTAAAAATAGGCTACAGATTGTTTGTTTTTAAAAACAGACTTTTAAGCCACTTACTGTAAGTGTGTCCTATAAGCAGCATTCTTTGCATTGGTGGAATCCTAGCCCAGCTGTGAAGGCGTGAACTCAGTGTTACTCAGTATTCTCCTACACACACAAAGAAAACAAGAAAATGTTTTAGCCACTGTGCACTTAGTCAAAACTGTCCCCTCTTCTCTCCTGTGCCCTTTCTGAATGGAAGGGAGGGAAGCTGGTATCCAATCAGGGTTAATGTTGGAAAGGGAGTTTGCTCAGCCTACATGTGGCCCAGCAAAAAAATTAGAAGCTTAGTTTCTAGCAGAATTTTCAGATGTTATTGTTCACTTTTCAAGGGTAGTTATTTATTTTATTTTCAGTGTCATGGTTATTAATTATTTTCATGGGTGCTGTGTTGTCGACCCTCGTTCAGTGTAGTTCTCACTAGTACACGTAAAAGTGAAGGGACTCCTGACCGTTAAGTCCAGTCGCAGACGATTGGGTTTGCAGTGCTCATCTCACTTTACAGGCCGAGGGAGTTGGCATTTGTCCTCAGACAGTTTTTCCGGGTCATGTGGCCAGCATGACTAAGCCGCTTCTGGTGCAACGGAATACCGAAATCAGAGCAGCACACGGAAACACCGTTTATCTTCCCGCCGCTTTTGGGCGTGCTTTCAAACTGCTAGGTTGGCAGGAGCTGGGACAGAGCAATGGGAGCTCACCCCATCGCGGGGATTCAAACTGCCGACCTTCTGATTGGCAAGCCCAAGACTCATGGGTTTAGACCACAGCACCACCCACGTCCCTTAAGGTAAAGTTAAAGGTGAATGATTATCTGTCAGGAGAAGGAGTGTTCCATTGTGTCTTTTAAATATCACCAGGCTGTCAGAAGCAAGGTTTTTGGAAAGAGGAGAAGGAAAAAGAAGGAAAAAGCATTGTATGGGGAGCGACAAACTGTTTCAAAGAAACCTCTCTTGAGCCCAATTCCAGAGATGACAGAAGATTTCTCTTTTATGTCATCTTATCAAAGCACACCAAAGTCAGAAGTTTCTATCTTCGGTATGTAAAACTGTTGTTTGCTTTTCTGTTTTCTGTAATTAGTAGCTGATTTAGAGTTCATTTTAATTAGTTTTGCATGCTGACAGCAGGGTTTTTTGTTTCTATCAGGAGGTTCTGAAACGGCACAGTCTTCTGAGGGTGTCACTTAAAATCTTCTTAATGGCTAGGCCAAAAATTACTAGCAGACCTTGACATTTGAATCTAAAGTCTCATTTAGCATTTAATAGCCTGGCCCTTTTTTGTGGCATCAAAGCAGCTAAGTAAGAGGTAGAGTAAGCAGAGAAATTGGTCCAAGAGAATATTTCAGGAAAGAAGTACAAAGTCTTTTGGAAGACCAAAAATAAATCCTACAAATATTGGCCACTGTTTTACTTTCGGGTCATTCCATATCAAGTGATCCAACTTTTTTATCTCATGTCATCCAATTTTCTTAATATTTTGTACACTTGTTGAATGATCAGAACTAATTTAAATCTAAAATTTTATTTTTTATCTCATCCTGTTTGTGAGTTAATGAGGGTTTGAAATGTCAAAAAATTGACAACTTTGACCTTAACACAAAACCTTAAAGCTCAGCCCAGAATTGAGATACATCAAAACTAAAAACACCAATCTCTTCAGAATTTTGTGGGCTTTAATATGATATGGATTGGATTGGGATGATATGTAACATGATGGACTTACTTTAAATTTTAAATGTAAGCTACAAAATTGAAAATTTTAAAAAGTGATTTAAAAATATGTTTTAAAAGTTCAAAAATTGTGTTGATTATTTAATATTTCTAAGAGCTACCTGCAAAATTTCATCTTGGGATTTCAATGGGGTCACATTATTTATATTGTACAGACATGTCTGCCTTATTGGGTTCTATTTAGGGTAATCCTATTTAGGATTTTCTTGGAGTAAAAAATAACAGAATAAACAACACTTCAAACTATAATATCATTTGCTGCAGGCATTTCTTTGAAAAGTTATTCAGTTAAAAGGTACCTGAAAAGCTAGTCAGGCTTTTCTTTTAAAAATGTTTTATAAAGCAGAGTGATAACTTGCTGTTGCATGATAGAAATAATACATTGAAAAAATACTTGTTAGTTCTTCATTTCATGAACATTAGAACAAAATGCATATCACTGACTTCAAAATAGTAAGACCTGTGAAAAGCGCTTTACTGTTCAGACATCATGCAGAGCTACTGTTTGTGCTGTCCATAGTTTAAAACTGCATGGTTTTGTGCAGTCACCTCCAGAGGCAGTTCAAAACCATGCCTGTGATTTCTCATGCCAAACCATCCCTTAACCATACTTTATGTATTCTTAGCCGTTTGGTATTATGTCTTTGCCTTACACCTGATGATTAAAACAGAATCGAGTTTCTTTTCTAATTGAAACTTTATTATCTTAGATGATTCCAGCTCTAGTGTCCTGAATGCAGAAAACCAACCTAACATACAAGATAGTAGTAGTAAGGACAACAGCTGTCTGCATTCCAGCCTCAATCTTGTGACGGAAGATGCTTTACCTGTATCTGGCTCATCCTCGCAGCTTCTTGACATGGCTACAAATGATATGAAAGATATTCTTCTTCCTTGGAACCCACTTGAAAAGAGCTCTCCTGAGAAACCGAAGAGCTGCTATTTCCCAAGTGTTGAGGATTTTGAGTCTAAAGCACCTGGAAACAACCCCAGTGTTCCTAGAGATAATGTGAACAAACTGCCTCCTTGGACAGTAAATGACTCTGAACTCCTAGATAATTTACAGTGTTCTATAGAGGAATCTTTCAGGAGTGTAACCAGAAGTAATAAAAAAAGGGTGAGACGTAGCATGAGACTGCTTAAAGATGCGGAAAATGATGGGCTTGCCTGGATTCAGATGCCTGATGATAATGTCCTAGGCCAAGCTATCCTGGGTTCTGCTGGCAAAGCCTGGAAACGAAAGTCCACCTCCCGTTGTCCAGAAGAAGTGGAGCCACTTCATCCAAAGCAAGGGACTGGGGACCAAATGCTCTTGCCAATGAAGGAAGGGCAGAAGAAAACCCCAGTTGCAATGGGCCCTTCTGAATCCAGGAGGAAGAGCATCAGTGTGCCGAGTCTTGAAGAAAACCAAAATGCCACCTTGCACAACCAGAGAAACAGAAGAAGAAGCCTTGGCTACAAAAGTGATCGCTGCTACCAAAAGGATCTCATAAATCAGAAAATTATTTGAGAGTCAGACTAAAGTGCCTTTAGAAAGGTGAACATTTATGATTTCACTTCAGTGAATATAAGCCAAAACAGTGTTTATATGTGCTGGTTGATTTACATCAGTGGTTCCCAAACTTTTCCCCCATGGACCACTTGAAAACTGCTGATGGTCTTTGTGGACCACTTACAATTTTTCTGCAAGTTGTAGCAATTCTAATGCACTATGCTAGATGCTATATTATATTTAATTGTATTTTCTTGCTTTTATTTTTTATAGTGCATTACAATTAGCTTTCCATAGAATTCAAATTATAATGTGATAAATTACTATAAATTAACCTAATACAAATACAATTAAAAAACAATACGATAGAGAACTTTGAGGGAGGTGGGTTGATGTAAAATCAAAAATAGGGAAATTCAAATGATGGAGGTTCTTTTCAGAAGTAATTGGAAATATAAAGATATGGTTTATGACAGCATAAAGCTTGTAAACCCCACCCACTGTTGGCTTTTGGAGTCCCTAAATGTCAGACTGCCCACTGGGGCACAGCCAGAAAGCTGACCTCCTTGGCTAGTGATGGTAGACGATGATGGAAGCGTTGAAACCAACATAGTTTCATTTATGACATTTACAGTGCAATCCTATGCATGTTTACTCCTGCTGTGTTTTAATTGAGCTTACTGCCAAGCATTAGTGGACTGAGTTGTAGGCTAAGAAGGCATTGGGAGGGCTAGTGAACTTCATTGTATTTACAATCCAAATCTTTATTATGGTCATCAACCAGCATAAAAGGGTGGGATACAGTCATTTAAAAACTGAAAAGCGTTTTGGAAAGGTAAAAGGTATTAAAACAGAAGTTGAATATAAAAGTCTATAAGAAATTAGAAGCAGCTAAAAGAAACTAAAAAGGGATAGGAGCATTGGACGGGTGTGGAAGAGCATAAAAAGGCTGATATATAAAAGATTTTAGTTGCCACTGCCTATTTCCATGTGGATTGAAAATCATCTTTCATAGTTAGTGGGGCAAGGCCACGGGGAAATAAAGATAGTTTAAGCCAATAATTGAGTATGGTCTCCCACAGTCTAGCCTCCACTTTTGTGAAGCCTGTCTCTAGTCTCAGAGTAGCATTAGAGACCCATTTTGGGACTTGAAGGACTGACCTTAGAAATTTGGATTGCACAAGTTCTAGTGGTGCAGAATTGGAAAAGGGACCCAACTGGGCACCATAGAGAAGTTGTGCTATTGGCTTGGCTTCAAATAATTTAAGTGCTGCTGGTATATAATGACACTGACACCTTGTTTTTTAAAAAATTAAGAATTTCTGATGAGCTTCTCTGAGCAATTTCAGCAGCAAGCATAGTCCCCAGAATGGAAGACCACCCCCCCCCCCCAGGTATTTGAAGCAGGAGACCTGCTCAATCTTGTGGCCATCTATGCTTCAGGAGCGGCTCCTAGGCCTTTTGGCAAATGGCTGCAGTAGTTACCGGAAGGAGGTGTACAATATCCCATCCAACTGTCTTAGGGGCTCCGCTCCAGGTTTGTGTAGAGTTTAACTCCTGTCTTTTCCCAAAGATTTCCCCCTCTACAGCACGTGGTGTAACCACTTTAACTGCTGGACCCATTACTGGTCTGATAAACGGAAATTGGGTGATAACAAATCAATCATGTTTAACCTGTTTAAATCAATCATGGCAGGGGGTTGGACTCGATGGCCCTTGTGGTCTCTTCCAACTCTATGATTCTATGATTCTAACCTGTCCTCTAACCACATTCCTATGTTTTGTTAAATACTCAGAGAACACTATATCCCATTTTGGATGGATCCTTCCTAAGGCACACTCGCACAATAGATATAAAAGAGTCCCATGCTCACCAAGTGGGAAAGCTTTCCATTGCCATCTAAAGAAAATCTTAAGTGTGGTCTCTTGAATTCAAACAGATACTGACTTCACAGGAAGTTTCTTCCAAACCTTGCTCCATTCATAATCCGATCTCTCCAGACATATTCTTGGTTATCCAGATGTAATTACAGTGCTCTCCAAGCAATATTTGTGCTGTCAGCGAATAGCTCTGCAAATACCTTCACTTTTACCAGGAGTGCTGATGTCCAGTCCTTCATAAGGACCCTCTGCTTATCAGTTTCATCACTGTCTAGGAGTGTGTTAGTCAGTTTTGTGCCTTTTGCCTTGTTGGTGTTTGTGGCAACATCTGACAGCTCAAGAGAGAATAGGTCCTTGTAACCCCTGCTAGCCAAGGATAACAAGAAAGCTGAAAAGACTCAGAGCATGCTATATAGTTGAATCCCATTGCCCTTTCTAATGGCTTGACTCCTTGGTTTTTTCAAAATTTCATTCCGTATATTTTATTCTTCTCTAGCATTTTTAAACTTTTAAATGGGCATCATGTTTCTTTCTAGAAACAAAGTAATGTATCACATTTTCTCTTTTCAGAGACCGTATCCTGTGTGTATCAGAAGAGGGCAGTATGGCATAACTTACAAATGAGCATATTTTATAAGGTTGCCTTTTGTTTTGTGTACTATATAGCTCGATCTTTAAGACACGTCAGAAACATTTTAAAAAATAAAATGCTACGGGCCTGATCCATTTTAAACTAGTATTCAACTTAGTTATTTTAAAATTAATGGAAATTAGTTGTAACTAATTTGCTACATTGTCTAATCCAACCAGTTTGAAGTCTTTTCAAGCCCCTTTGGTTTCCATGGGAGAAATATAAGTACATGGTTTAATTCACTCTGTCACTATTTCATGTAGTTTCCATGGAACAGTGTCACAGTTCTTGTTCTTCCCATGTGGTCTTGTACAGATGCTTCTCATTTTCCATACATGAACCTGACAAAGTTATTTCTGTGTGGAGGATTGTATTTTGCTATAGATTGGAATTTGTTGTAAAATAGAATGAAATGCTTGAAAATATTAAGAATTCTTTATTGTGCTGTTGTGTGTGTTTTTACCTATGCATTAGGAGTGTCTCTTCTTGTACTGTACATTATTATTGCATTAAGAATATAAACCTATATAAGCTTAAATTTTTTACTTTAAAAGGCTTAGTAGGCATTGATTCTTGTTCGCAAACATGAAGTAGAAAAATGTCCACCTGAAATGATTTTATTATGTTTGAAGTGTGCAACAAATTTTTGTAGAAGTAAAGTTTTTATTTTCATAATGTGTCATTAAAATACATTGGAACCTCAATCTTGTTCTTACCCCATGGCTGTTGTGCAAAATGTAGTGGATATCCTGTAAAAGGTAAGGATAGATGCTTCTTGTCTATGAATATAAATGCAAGAATCTGGGAGTAATTTGATTATCCATGGCAATTCCTTTCCACTCCTTCCCGATTCTCAACCCCCAATCCTCTGTACCATCCAGGTGCACAATTTTTCTCCCACTGATTAATGTAAGGGTATTGCAATTCGGTCACAAGGTGCCAAATACATTTCAGCAGAAGGATGAGGTAAAATGTGTTGTCTGTTCCTGAACCAACTTCAGCCTCATGGGAACTTGTGGTTTCTCTAGATCCATGGAAGAAGAGTGACTTTGAATGCCCATTTGCATGTGATAAGATCAGGAGTATGAGGCATAGCAGATCTGTCTCAAGCTGTGGCCCAAGAAACTGTTTACCTAAGGTTCTAGAGGTTCAAAAATGTCATAGCAGTACGGACATAATTATTTCTTAAAGCCTTCAGAGATTTCTTATATCCCTCCTTTGATTTTTTTCTTATATCCCTCCTTTGATTTTTGCCTGTTCAGGATTGTTTTTTTTAAAGTGGTTGCAGTTTCAGTTTACTTTAATTGGTTGTGTGAAGTGGAGGTTAGCTTACAAAAACATTAGGACAAAAAAACCAATCTAGAGCATTTTATTGATACTATGGGGTAAGAATTAAATAAATTTCATCTTTTAAAATGGTTTTGCTTTCCAGTCTTTTTATTATCTGGAGTTCTGCAGTACCTTGTCATTCTGTCTTTGTGTGCTTCAGTTTTATAGCACTTGCTTTTCTCCCCGGTTTCCTATTTGTAAGTAGAAATAACATTTGGGGCGTGAGGGGTGAGAGGAACAGGCAGATTTTACTCTGTGATGGATTGGGTTACAGATGCTGATAGGAATTGGTTGCTTATGCAGAAGAGGGTTAAAGTTTTTCATGGGATTTTTTTAAGAGCAAGCATGTAGTTGCTGCAACTCCAGTAATCCAAAGCTAGGAGCTGAAACCTGAGCCAGGGCTGAATCTAAATTGAGGACTTGGAAGTGTAAATAGTGAGTGAACTGAGACTCGTTCAGCACTTATAGGGGAAAGAGGTATTTGGGACCATTGTACTTGAGAGGAAAGAGGAATTGGCAAGGGGCTCCTCACTTCTGAACGGTGTGTAAAGTAAAACACTTCATCCAGTGACCACACGCCTCTGCATGCAAAACACTGTTCTTTTGAGGAGTGAAGAAATGTATACTTTGTAGCTTTGGCACAGTTCTCGGCTAAAGTGGTTATCATGCAACCAGTTGGAGTCCAGAGCTGGGGCTCACCTGCCTCCTGTTTGGAAAATCTGAAACAGTTGCCAGGATGAGCTCTAGTCCAACACTTTGAAAGGGCTGCTTTGCTCGCCACCTTTTCTGCACAGCTATTTTTCTACATGGAAGTGATGTCTTCGTAGAAGAAAATGTGTGCATTGTGTGAACCACAGCCTGTTTTCACTATGCCACAAGTACTTTACAATCCATGTATTCACATTACAGTAAACAGCCCCCCCCCCCGGGTTGTGTGTTAAATTATAAACTGTGAGACAGTCCTTATGGACAGAGAGGTGTTAAGTTCTTCCTCGCTTACAATTAAATTGCTGGGGAACCTCTGGCTCATGGGAATAATCAGCCGTAGATTCAGGTAGGTAGCCGTGTTGGTCTGATGCAGTCGAAATAAATAAATAAATTGTCCAGTAGCACCTTAGAGACCAACTAAGTTTGTTCTGGGTATAAGCTTTCGTGTGCATGCACACTTCTTAATCAGCCCTCTTTGGCTTGCCATGTAGCTTTGCTTCTCTGTCACATGATGTCATATGACACCTGGGTGGGAAAACTAAACCCTTACACTACAGCAACAGAAATACATGCCAAATTCAGGATTTCAGTTGGGATGTAAGTCAGAAGTGCATTAAAAGTGTATGCTCAATTCCTCCTTTGAAGTTGAATCACCTGATGTCAGATGATTGGCAGTGAGCATCTCCCACCCAACCAACCTGTCAGAGTGGCTTGGAGGGTGGGTGCAGGAATATTGGGTCCACTTCACACAGACACACACACACCTGAATTAAATCATAAATTCATGTGTTTTGCAGTTGCTACATAGGTAGTTTTTTTTTAAAAAAAGACTTTAATATGAAAGACTTGTGTGCAGTGCCTTTTGTTTTAAGAGAGTGGACAGGCTGAGCTTTTAGTTGTGTTAAACTGCTTTGATAACCGTTGTGAAGAACTTGAAACAATTTAACTGCAGCATTTCTCAATGGGAGGACAAGCTCATACTGATTGCAGTTTGCATTTTTTCTAAAGAGTAGGGGGTGTCATAGTTCAGTACAGAAGTTACCAGACTCGGTGCCTGCCATTTCCAGTTAAAGGGCTTGGATAGGAAGCTTCCTAAAACCAAATCAGTCTGTTTTTCTATCTGACACAGTATTGACCACGTCACCTGAGATGCTGGGAAGCTGCTGCTGTTTCCATCATTTGCTACCTGCTATTTTTTAAATAATGGGACGCAGGTGGCGCTGTGGGTTAAAGCCTCAGCGCCTAGGACTTGCCGATCGAAAGGTCGGCGGTTCGAATCCCTGCAGCGGGGTGCGCTCCCGCTGCTCGGTCCCAGCGCCTGCCAACCTAGCAGTTCGAAAGCACCTCCGGGTGCAAGTAGATAAATAGGGACCGCTTACCAGCGGGAAGGTAAACGGCGTTTCCGTGTGCGGCTCTGGCTCGCCAGAGCAGCGATGTCACGCTGGCCACGTGACCCGGAAGTGTCTCCGGACAGCGCTGGCCCCTGGCCTCTTAAGTGAGATGGGCGCACAACCCCAGAGTCTGTCAAGACTGGCCCGTACGGGCAGGGGTACCTTTACCTTTACCTTTATTTTTTAAAATAGAGATACTGAGAATTGAACCTGAGAACTTCTGCATACAAATCATATGCTCTATCACTGAGCTGTGGTTTCTCTCAACAGAGTTCTTTTTCCCTGATGAAAAATATATATATATAGCTCACTGATTTTCTTGCAAATTCCCAGGCAGCTGCAGAATTTTGGCAATGTGCTCAGAGGAAGGGAAAGACTGATCTTGTTGCAATGTTTGACTGTCTTTGTAGGGACGAACCCCTCAGTATTAGCCAGCATTGTGCTGTTTTTATAGCTGTCCTGTAGCTTGCCTCTTGTCTGCCAAAATAATTCTATATGCGTTAAAATTAGATCAGGGTTTGGCTTTTTTAATGGGATATTTGACATTTTCAGTACCATCAAACAGTTGCAAAAAGTGGTGACAATTCAGCTCACTTTAATACAGCAGATTCCTTGTATGTTTTCAGGGCAAGAAATGTGCTTGTCCCATTTCACTCTGCCTGTTGACTTCAAGTTTGAAAACCTGCATATCCACGTGTGATAAATTGCTGCTGATTCCATGCAGATTTCTTACATTGGACATACAATGGTACCTCGGGTTAAGAACTTAATTCGTTAACCTGAAACTCTTCTTAACCTGAGGTACCACTTTAGCTAATGGGGCCTCCCGCTGCCACCACGCAATTTCTGTTCTCAACCTGAAGCAAAGTTCTTAACCTGAGGTACTATTTCTGGGTTAGCGGAGTCTGTAACCTGAAGCGTCTAACCCGCGGTACCACTGAATGGGGGGTGATGCCTTGTGTGACGCAACTGTAAAATGCACTCCTTCTTTAACAAATCACCTGTAGCTGGTGTAGAGGGGAAGAGGAAAGGGCAAGGTTGAGGTGCAGGCTGTGGGCGCTTAACTACCAAGACTGAAACACGGGTGAGAACAGTTTACCCACAGGCATCTTGAACCACCAGGCGTTCCCGATTGGTCTGTGAGGCCATTTTTCAAATCAATAAAGCCACACTGACTGACATCACTCCATTAGGCAGATGAGGTCAGCTGATGGAAAGGGGTAAGGTTTAATTGGCTGCTGATTGCACAGGCCAGTTCCCTGGAGGTTACTGGAGTGTGCATCCAATGCAGCTGTATTTAACACCCCCCCCGCCCCACACCAGTAAAGGAGGAGGGAGTTAATTCCTGCTCGGTTTGGCAGAATTCGGGGTAAACCCCTAATCAGGATGTTTTTGCTTCTATTTTAGCAGTGCCTCGCTGCCCATGAGATCATTGTGAAGACAGCTCACCTGTCAAATTTGACCCACAAGGCTGAACTTGATAAGGATATTGCCCATGGAGTCAAAAGGTTTCCCACTGCTGCTGAAACAGAAGTTCAGCTTGCATCTCAGAGCTATTGCGTTGGCTAGGTTGTTCAACCATAATAAGCAATCATCTAAATACAGGGCCGCCATCTTCGAAAGAACATTGAGGGGGCCCGACGCAACGTCCAGGCGTCGCACATGCAATGTACAATGTCCTCGTGTTGCTTTGTGCCTGGATCTGCATTCAGCCTCAACAATGGGGTGTGGCCCCCTCAAAAAATAATTGAGGGGGCCCAAATAGCATTGGCCCCCTGGAGCTGGTGCCTATGTCTAAATAACTCCAAATAGCTGTTGCTGCTTTAGGTTGGATGCCTACAGAAGATGTTCCTCTGTGCCATCTCACAATGGCCACCCAGATGCCGTTGGGAAGCCTGCAAGAATGAACTGAATGCAGTATCAGTTTCCCCACTTCTGATTCCTTGCAACTGGTATTCAGAGGCATTCTGCCCCCGACAGTGAAGGTAGAACTGAGCCATTGTGGCTACTAGCCATTGATAGCCTTATCCTATTTATGTACTCATTTAAAGCCAGGCAAGTTTATAAAAAAATAGTTGTAAACCTCCCTCCCATGTAAGATATTGAGATGGTGTACAAGTGCAATGAAGTTGGAGATACAATAAAAGCAATACAAAATGTTCATTAAATTGAGTGGCTCTTTTAAACAACTGAATTTGCCTGTCAGCATAAAAAAAATCTTCATGAGGTGCCTGAAAGTTAGCAGCAAGGATATTTTCTGAATCTCTGCTGGAAGAGTATTCCACATCATGATCCTTGTGATCCTAAATATGTGACTTCTGGTTGAAGCTAGTCAGACTTCTGAAACACGGGACAACTGACAGGGCTCTTTCAGATGATCTTCATCTGGGATATGAAGACTCAGGTGATCCTTAAGATATCCTGGACCTGTTCAGGGCTTTGCAATGCAGGAACCTGGAACCTACCCTGGTAGCGTATGGGCAACCAATGCAGATGTTTTAGCGGAGGTGTCACATGCTGTCAGCCATCTGCTCCTATCAGCTCACTAGCGGCTGCATTTTGCACCAGCTGCTCTACCAACAGCCCTGTGGTTTACTTTCTAGCTTAAAAAATATGCATGGGTTGAAGAGCATGATTTCCCCCATTTTCTTCTGAAATTCAGCAGAGGTGTGACTATTTGACCTGGGTAGATGTGGAACCTGCTCCCATTTGCAAACTGGATGTTGGGTTTGTGTATGTTCAATACAGATGAACATGAGGACAGGGTATTTGTCCTTCAAAACTCTGCTCCCTCCATGCCTACTGAGATAAATTACGCAATGTGTGTAAATCATTAGCTATGGGGTATTATCAGGCACACATGTTCCTTTGGCCGCAGAGGTCTTCCCTAACACCTTCAGAATCCGCTGTCCCAGCTTGAAAGAACTTTTACCCAATATAATAGGTTGGTGCCGTGCTTGGTTTCAGGTTCTATAGGCATACTATCCACAACAGTACCTCTGGTTTGCAAATGTGCCCATGGGTCCAAGAAGGTTAGCATCCCCTGGTTATTTAGGCAGGGCGGGGTGGGGTACACAACCAGACCTGACTGTAGATTTGGAAGGAAGGTCTTGGCATTGTGCCCTTTATCTCCCCTGAACTCTGTGAACCCTGGGAGGCTTATCTAGCAGTAGGCAGCAATGGCTCACATGGAGTGGCAGTGCTCTTAGGAGAACTGTGACAGCAGTTTGGAGATGTTATTCATATTTCCCACAACACCTCAGAGCATCTCCAACATAGCACCACTCTGTGACGACCTGGGAAATTTACTTGGTCACTGGAGTACCTGAGAGGATGACCAAGGCAAACACCTGCTGGGATACTGTGGCTTCAGGGAACTACCTGAGGATGCCAGGTGCCAAGACAAGCCCTGTATGCAACTCTCCATCCTTCCAGATAGTGAAATTTGCAATTACTACAAAGCACAAAGAAGGATTTGATTGCACTTTGGGCATTAAGGGAGAGCATAACTTTGTATTTGACACTTAGACAAGAAGTCTAATGTATTAGTTTTGTAATTAAGCCTTGTAAATTGTGCATAACCGAGCAATTAACTACTTGAACCAGTCTTTGGAGAGAGGGGTTGGGGAGAGGGACCCAGTGTGTGATGGAAATGAAGGCATGGAACATATTCCCTAACTGAAACCTACAAAAACTTGGTGTTAGTTTTGGGTTATTTCCAATGACCTCTTGACTCTCAACTTCCTGCCCCCTGCACAGATTTGGAACTGGTCAGTCATTTTTTTGTTTTTGGAAGGCAGAGGAGACAGATATAATGAATGGCTTTTATTGTGCCATATTTCAAAACCGTTTGACTGTTCAGATGGAATGGAAACTGTTCTACCCTGCATCGTTGCCAAAACAAACACAGCGTATTCCCAAAACCTGGATGTGTGCTCCACTCAAAACTGGCAGTAGTTACAGCTCAGCACTCAAGCTAGGTTTTGGGTTGACAATTTTTTAGCCCCATGTGCAGTTGGGATGTTAAAGCCAAAGTAAATATGGAAGAGTGGGGAGGCTTAATATATTTAGAACATGCAGGTGAAATTTTTTTAAAAGATAAGGTAGAGCAACTTTAGTTATGCTACTGCCTACATTCAGAATGCTTTCAAACTGTGTAATAATCTTTGTCCCCCTTCCTAAAATGGGCGCCTCCCATCCAATGGCATCTCTTTGCCAAAATACATTTTTAATGCTGCTCCCTGATGGGTGATAAAATCAAGCGGAGAATCAAAGATTAAAATTTTAGGGACTCTGCTATACTGCTAAAAACTGCAGACCACATTTAATTTAGTCAAACTTTGCAGTAAGCCCTTTGACAGAAGCTTTCCCTGGACTGTTTTCCAATCCCACAAATGTTTGGTTTTAAATACCCTCCTTGTGATGGTTGTAACTGCTGTTTTCTGCCACTATAAATCAATTTAGTGAACACTTGTACTTTTCAGTCCCAAAAAGAAGCATCACGTAATGCAACATCAGGTTTTATTGCATAACAACTGTATTTATTGATAATAATGTTTAAATTTATTGGCACAAAGCCTCAAAGGCCTTTAGGTAATGTAAGAAAGAGGGGAATCCATTAACTGTCAGAATGGATACTGTGCCAAAAAAATAGGGTGGAAAAAATAGCAATCTGTCTTCTATGAAAGATCCGCTTGAATGAATAAAATATGAAAAATCCTAAATTATTTCACCAATAAAATTCAACAGAAAAAAATGAACTTGGCCTGTTGGATCAGTCAGGGTGAAAAGACACAAGAGATGGAATTAGGGTTGCCATATTTCAAACAGTAAAATTGCTGAAACCTGTTAAATTGTTGAGCTTTTTTGGTGTTGCCACACATCCAGGTAAAATACATTCCATTTGGCAAAATTCCCCCCTGATGCCATTTTTACACTTCAAAATGAGGACATGTCAGGAATTTTCCTGACATATGAGAAGCCTAGATGGAATTCATCAGCCCCCTTGTCTGGTCAAATCTTGTTAAAACGGATGAGTATTTGTGCAAATTGCTCCTATTTTCCATTTCCCTTATCACTAGATGAGTTCAGTTTACAAGGTCACTACGGCAACATAAGTGTTCTTATTCAAATATAGCTTCCAGATAAAGAGAACAAAAATGAATTCTTAACAATGCTGAAGAAAACACATGGTTAAGACTATCATGAAAATTCTTATTTCAGAAAGTAATAAAGAGTGACCACTTTTGAGATGAATAATAGCTTCTTGTTCAATTGTAAAAAAAAAATAACAGTGTAGTTTTTCTTCCTATCACCACCAATCTACAATCTCCAAAGCTTTCTAGTACAAGACAATGCATGATTCTAGATGCAATCAATGCATTTAATAATATTGTAACAGAACAAGGTTACTTTGGGGACTGCAGGGAGCTGATATCCTATAATCCGTGGAATAATTGTCAGCATGTTCTACAACAGAGAGCCAGTGTGGTGTAGTATTTACAATGTTGGCATATCCTCCAACATTTCTCTGATGAAAATGGAGACATCCTAAGGAAAAGTGGGACATTCTGGGATCAAATCAGAAACCAGGGCAGATTCTGTAAATCAGGACTGTCCCTGGAAAACAGGGACACTTGAGGAGTCTGTATTGGACTAGGACCTGGGAGCCTAGGGTTCAAATCGCTATTTAGCCATGAAGTCCACTTAATGGCATTGGGTTAGTCACTGCCTCACAGCCTAACCCACCTCACAGGGTAGTAGGGATTATGAGGAGAGGAAAACCTTGTACACCAAGGATCAGCAAACTTTTTCAGCAGGGGTCCGGTCCACCGTCCCTCAGAACTTGTGGGGGGCCGGAATATATATTTTTTTGGCAGGGGGAATGAATGAATTCCTATGCCCTACAAATAACCCAGAGATGCGTTTTAAATAAAAGCACACATTCTACTCATATAAAAACACGCTGATTCCCAGACCGTCCACGGGCCAAATTTAGGTGATTGGGCCGGATCCGCCCCCTGGGCCTCAGTTTGCCTATCCATGTTGTACACCATCTTGACCTCCTGGAAGTCTTGTATCTGACCACTAGGAGCAGGGCATTCTGTGTGGCAGCATCAATAGTGTGGACTTCTCTGTTGACTAATGTTAAGCATCACAGGATTGGCCCTCTCATGAGGTGCATTGAGGCAGTCATCTCAGGGTGGAAGGCACTGGGCACCTGAGAGGGGGAGTGCCGTTACCTGCTCCTCTTTTTTGCTGTCAAAATACCTCCTTTTATAGCTGTGGATACCTTGATAATTTGCAATCCCCCCCCCTTCACTTCAAGTGACATTGTAATGCTTATTTCATGTCAGCAGGTGCTGCTGTGGTTCTGTTTATAGCTGCAGAAACCAATGGCTATAACTAAGAAAAAGAGACTTTAGAATTTGGCACTATGTGGTTCTTTTTTTCTGGTGGGCTGTGGTTTGTTTCCCCCAGCCAATTCAGGGAATCAGGAGCTGCTTAGCTTATACAAGCAGTCAACTATATGGGTGGTTGTAGTGGTAAAGGTAAAGGTAAAGGTAAAGGTAAAGGGACCCCTGACCATTAGGTCCAGTCGCGGACGACTCTGGGGTTGCGGCGCTCATTTCGCTTTATTGGCCGAGGGAGCTTCCGGGTCATGTGGCCAGCATGACTAAGCCACTTCTAGCGAACCAGAGCAGTGCATGGAAACATTGTTTACCTTCCCACCGGAGCAGTACCTATTTATCTACTTGCACTTGACATGCTTCCGAACTGCTAGATTGGCAGGAGCTGGGACCAAGCAATGGTAGCTCACCCTGTTGCGGGGATTCGAACTGCTGATCTTCTGATCAGCAAGCCCTAGGCTCTGTGGTTTAACCCACAGTGCCACCCACCAGGCCCAGCCAATTCAGGGAATCAGGAGCTGCTTAGCTTATACAAGCAGTCAACCATATGGGTGGTTGTAGTGGTAGGGAGAGCCTAAACCTCCTAACCGTGTGGAGAGTGGTGGGGCACACTCCTGCTCTACCTCTTAAAGTCATTACTTTTGAAATCTTTGGGTTGAAGGCTATGGTGAGCATGTTCTATGCTATATGATATTATGAACAGTTGTGTGGAGGAGGAGTTTTAACAAACAACTATTCCCAATCCATCCCTGTGCAATAAGCTATACCTGTATTTGAGGTACAGGAGACACATCCTTCTCACCTGGTCACTCTTGTCATTTGGAAGACCTTTGCTTCACAAAAGGCTGTTTAAGAGGACAGAAAAGGGCATTCTTAGTCCACAGGGTTTTAAAAACCAAAACAACATAGTAGAAGAAAATGAGATAATATTAGATGAAAAGAATAATAATAATAATAATAATAATAATAATAATAATAATAATAATAATTTATTATTTGTACCCCGCCCATCTGGTGGTTGGGCTTCCCCAGCCACTCTCTGCGGCTTCCAACAAAGATAAAAGATACACTGAAATGTCACATATTAAAAACTTCCCTGAACAGGGCTGCCTTCAGATGTCTTCTGAATGTCAGGTAGATGTTTATCGCTTTGACATCTGATGGGAGGGCGTTCCACAGGGTGGGCGCCACCACCGAGAAGGCCCTCTGCCTGGTTCCCTATAACTTGGCCTCTCGCAGTGAGGGAACCGCCAGAAGGCCCTCGGAGCTGGACCTCAGTGTCCGGGCAGAACGATGGGGGAGGAGACTCTCTTTCAGATATACTGGACTGAGGCCGTTTAGGGCTTTAAAGGTCAGCACCAACACTTTGAATTGTGCTCGGAAACGTACTGGGAGCCAATGTAGGTCTTTTAAGACCAGTGTTATATGGTCTCGGCGGCCGCTCCCAGTCACCAGTCTAGCTGCCGCATTCTGGATTAGTTGTAGTTTCCGGGTCACCTTCAAAGGTAGCCCCACGTAGAGCGCATTGCAGTAGTCCAAGCGGGAGATAACCAGAGCATGTACCACTCTGGCGAGACAGTCTGCAGGCAGATAGGGTCTCAGCCTACGTACCAGATGGAGCTGGTACACAGCTGCCCTGGATACAGATTTGACCTGTGCCTCCATGGACAGCTGTGAGTCCAAAATGACTCCCAGGCTGCGCACCTGGTCCTTCAGGGGCACAGTTACCCCATTCAGGACCAGGGAATCCTCCACACCTGCCCGCCTCCTGTCCCCCAAAAACAGTACTTCTGTCTTGTCAGGATTCAACCTCAATCTGTTAGCTGCCATCCATCCTCCAACCGCTTCCAGACACTCACACAGGACCTTCACCGCCTTCACTGGTTCTGATTTAAAAGAGAGGTAGAGCTGGGTATCATCTGCATACTGATGAACACCCAGCCCAAACCTCCTGATGATCTCTCCCAGTGGCTGCATGTAAATGTTGAAAAGCATGGGGGAGAGGACATAACCCTGAGGCACCCCACAAGTGAGAGCCCAGGGGTCTGAACACTCATCCCCCACCACCACTTTCTGAACACGGCCCAGGAGGAAGGAGCGGAACCACTGTATGACAGTGCCCCCAGCTCCCAGCCCCTCAAGACGGTCCACAAGGATGTTATGGTCGATGGTATCAAACGCCGCTGAGAGATCCAGCAGAACTAGGAAACAGCTCTCACCTTTGTCCCTAGCCCGCCGGAGATCATCAACCAGTGCGACCAAGGCAGTTTCAGTCCCATGATGAGGCCTGAATCCCGACTGGAAGGGATCCAAATGGTCCGCTTCTTCCAGGCGTGCCTGGAGTTGTTCAGCAACCACTCGCTCAATCACCTTGCCCAAGAATGGAAGGTTTGAGACTGGGCGATAATTGGCCATCGTGGCCGCATCTAAAGATGTTTTTTTAAGAAGCGGTTTAATGACCGCCTCTTTCAGCGGGTCTGGGAAGGCTCCCTCACGGAGGGAAGCATTCACCACCCCACGAAGCCCATCGCCCAGTCCTTCCCGGCTAGCTTTTATAAGCCAGGATGGGCAAGGATCCAGGAGACAGGTGGTTGGCTTCACTCGTCCAAGCAGCCTGTCCACATCCTCGGAGGTAACAGATTGGAATTGATCCCACACAACTTGACTAGACAGGACTCTAGCACTCTCCTGCCCCGGCCCTGCTCCCACGGTGGGGTCTACTTCTTCCCGAATCTGAGCGATTTTATCTGCAAAAAACTTTGCAAAATCATTGCAGGAGAACATGTGGCCCGTACTGGGCCCCGATGTTACAGGTGGTTCCGCTAAATTGTGAACCACCTGAAAAAGTCTCCTGCTGCTGTTTTCTGCAGATGCAATAGAGGCGGTGAAGAAAGTCTTCTTCGCCGTCGCTATCGCCACTTGGTAGGCTCGACGTTGAGCTCTAACCTGTGTCCGGTCAGATTCGGAATGAGTTATCCGCCACCGGCGCTCTAGCCGTCTCAACGGTTGTTTCATTGCCCTCAGATCCGTGGAAAACCATGGGGCTCTCCGGGCTCCATGCAATCGGAGAGGGCGCTTCGGAGCCAAACAGTCAATAGCCCTGGTTAACTCCACATTCCAGCGGGCCACCAGGGAATCGGCTGAAAGGCCATCAACATGGGATAAAGCATCCCCTACCACTCTCTGGAAACCATTTGGATCCATTAAGTGGCGGGGGCGGACCATCCGAATCGGTCCCATCTCCCTGCAGAGGGGATGGGTCACAGAGAAGTCCAGTTGCACCAGGAAGTGATCTACTAGAAAAATTAAAATTCTCCTAAGGTTGTCTATTTTCCTTTTTATTTATAACTCTTCTCCCTTTGACCGTCTTGGGATCCTGGCAAAAAATGTTGGCTAAGAGCTGGTTGGCCTCCCAGAGTATTGCTTAAAACTTTTAAACGCCTGTCTAGCACAGGAGTTGACAACTGACAGGGTTTGCAAGCTTCAAATCCATCTCACTTACTGGTGTGATGAAAGTAACAGTGACTGTCTTGTTGGCAAAGCTTCAAGTATAGTGGGACAGGTTGCTGTTGTTTTTTTTGTGATAGCAACCAGAGCTGCTGGGGTTTTTTGTTTTTGTATGTCGCTTTGGAAATGGTCATGGCAGAGGTCCTGATTTGGCCAAAATTGAGGGGAGTTGGGGCGTAGTGCTTGTTGATTTCATTAATGTCCATCAGCAGAGCTGATGCCTGTATGCTTTATAGATAGGGATGGGCAGATATATTAATTTCACTCAGTTTCTCACTTTTCCAATCTTAAGTTCAGTTCTCCATATTTCCATATCACTTTGCAATTAAAAAAGTAGTCATGTGAAATTTAATCAGCATTTTAGTGCACCCCCCCAATATGGAACTTCTTGTTTCAATTTTTTGCCAAGTAATTCCTTCTAATATAGGGGAATAAAGCAGTGTTGACATGGAAACCCTACAACTTTAAAAACAACAGCAAGGGGATGACCACCTATGTGATGGGTGAACAATCTAAAACTAACAACAGGGCTTATGTGGATGAAGGAAGCAAACAGAGAATTTGAAGAGGCATCTGTATATCCTAAGATGGGTGTGACATGCTGTAGAAAGGATTGCACATTTTTATATGTTGTCTTCACTAAAGAGATGCATATATATGCTATTTTCACTAATAAATATATTTATATGCACACTTTACCCTAGCATTTGTATTTTTGATCACATTCCTAGGCACTGGAAAATTCAGAGGAGTGCAAATTTTGATGGTTGGCTGTGGTTTGGTTCTCATACTTTTTTGGGCTTGGGCAGGGTAAGCATGCTGACAATTTCTTATGAGAATTGTGGAGAGCTGAAGATTGGGGGGAAATGAGAAACTGAGAGAAACCAGAATTGGCATATTCTCTCACCCTTACCCATATCTTTTATTCTATGTTTTAACCATAGATTTGGCTTGCGCTAAGTCCAGAGAAAGAAGATGAAAAGGGACAAATCAGCTCTGTGAAAACTCAGGAGAGACCACTGACTGAAATCTAAGTGAAAACTGCATGCTCTAAAATGCAAAGCAGCAAGCTAGCAAATACCCAGAGCCCTTTAAGCAATATTAAGATGTTTTCTGCAGCCTTCTCCCTAGGAAGACACACTTTCGAGAGGAATGTTTTCCCCTGAGCATTACATCATGAACTGGTTCAGTTCTCAGAGTAAGAAATTGGACCAAATGGTGGAGAAGTCCTCCTGAGGAAACATACTTCTGCTGTTAAGTATTCCCCTCAGAAAACTTAGGAACTGCTTACATATTACTATTCTGTCCACATTTAGCCTTTCACATTACTGCAGCTGAAGATGTATCTCTCTCTCTCTCTCTCTCTCTCTCTCTCCTCTCTCTTAAAAGGAAACTTGAACTCCTTTGGTTGTCATCACTGTTTCCCCCTCTTCTCTCATTTTGTGAAAATGAAATAGAATTGTAAGGCTGACACCAGAAGGTGTGTAATGTTGGACAGACTGTTGGTTAATAAAATCACAATTACACTGCGTTCATTCCTTGGGAACATGGAATTTACTCATTATTTTGTGTCAGTTCCTCTCTCCTCTCCCTGCAAACCCTTAAACTGGAGCAGGGAGGTGGAAATAGATCTGCAAAGGAGCAATGGACTGGAGTGGATTTATGGAACTGCTAATGTATGAAAAATGTTCTGGAACTTGCTTACGTCACCTCCTCATTTGTGAAACGGTTCCACAGGAAAGAAAACATGGGGTTTCTTTTTGCTAATTTGAAAAATTGCACACTACATCTTCCCCTGATGAAATACTGTATTAACATGAAAATTTAAAGCTGGAACTATGACACAAAGACTTTTACTACATGTATTGGAGCGGAGTTGGGTAGAACATAGATTGGGATCTACCATTGGATGATTTACAGTGGTATATTAAGGACGTGTTTCTAGATTCCAATTGTTTAATTAGGCAACTCCCATCAGCCTCGGCCAGCATTACCAATGGTTAGGGATGATGGTAGCTGTACTCCAGTAATATCTTGGAAGCCACCATTTCCCTATCTCTGCCTAAGCCTTTTCCTCCATTAAGATTTTGATTTAAAGTGCTGAGAGTTGTTAGAAGACCCCTATTCCCCTAACTCCTGGGTTTTCAACCAGTGTGCCGTGGCACCCTGGAGTGACTTGAATGATGGTCAGGGGCACCGTGAGCAGCGCTGGCCCATGTCCCTCCCTCCCTCCCTTCCCACCTCTGATGAAAAAAACATGGCTTCCAAGACAAAACTGGAAGCTTCCTACTCAAACAGATGAATGAGATGCACTTCTTTACTTTTTGATGTATGACTGTGCTATGTGACGCTGCTCACTTTCAAAAGAATGCTGCCCAAGTTTGCGCCTCTGCAGCCCATCTCTATGATCCCAGCTGCTGAGGGGGGACATGAGGGGAGCCTGCGAGGAGGAAGAGGAGAGGAGGGAAGTGGAAGGTTCATGGGGCCTGTGTGGTAAGAGTGAGGTAATGGTTGAACACAGCAAGACAACGTCTTCCTGCCAGGACTACAGCCAGTGTAAGCCCTACTTGGCAGGAGACCCATTGGAAGGAAGTGGGGCAGCCTCAACCTGTTGACCCCAGTGGGTTCTACTCTTGTGTAGGACTTTGCTAGGCAAAGCCCATCTTCATCCTCATTATTCTTGGATTGTAAGCAATGGGGAAACCCATTGAAATAGGTGGGTAATAGACGGACAATAAACTGTAATAGTAAAATCTAAGAGGAGACCTGCTGAAACTGATGGATGTGGCTGACTCGGGGTCATTGGCCTCCAGCGGCTCTTCCCTGAGTAGGATAAAACCCATTTATATTGGGTTGTATCCAGAGTTAATCTAACTCAGTGTAGGCCCATTGAAATTGATGGTTGTGACTGATGGTGTCATTCATTCAGAGAAGCCAGTCAGGGGTTAGAGCTTAGCAAGACAGAGCTCCTTAGCAACCTTTAAAACCAAGAAAGGAAGGGGAGCATCCCATTGATGCACGTGGTGGCCCACAACGCAACTCCTGTGTAAGTGGGGATTCCCCTGTATCCCACAGGGGAGCTGCAGAAAGAATGTGGTTGGTCATGGACTCACAAAGGCTGAAAACCTTACAATTCCCAGAGTGGTTTAACAACCAATCTGCCTTCCCAAGGAACTCTTGGAATTATAACTCTATGAGGGAATTAGGGAGTAACCCATCAACTTTCCGCACTCTTCACAAATGACACTTTACAGGATTATTTGGGGGGAGCCAAGACTGTTTAAAGCGGTGTGATACTGCTCCAAATGTACATATAGTGCAGATGGGGCCTAAGGTTTCATAAGAATAGACCAGAAGCCTCTTTCCCACTACAGCTAATCAGCTGCCTGGGTAAAGCCCAGCTAGAGCCCTCACTGCATGTTCCAGGGTAGCAACAGTACCAGGGTTTCATTTCCTTTTGGAGGAGAGAACATGACAGTGCAATATCTGATCTATTTACAAATTTGAAAATTGCAGGGAAGGAGAGTCCTAGTGGTAACGGCTGTTCAGCTGTGGAGCAGACTACCAGGATGTGCATGGGGATGATAGTGGAGGGCTCTCCTTCACTGGCTATTTGCACACAGAAGCTGGAGGACCATCTGGCATGGATGCTGCACCTGGATGTTGCATTGCCGCTCTTGTAAGAAGCAGGGGGTTGGCCTAGATGACTTCCAAGATCCCTTCCTGCTCTGTAGAAGTAGAGAATAAGCAAAGAGCACCAGTGCTCCCATCAGTTAGCACGTTCATTTCATCACTTTTGTTCCCTAAAGCCCTCCAGATGTTGTGGACCACAGTTCCCCCCACCATTGACCGTGCAACTAAGGTTGATGGGGATTGTAGTCAAAACACATGTGGAGCACACACACACCCTGGCTATGCTTGCCCTAAAGAGACAGCCAAGATGCTTTCAGCCTTAGCTCACTGTCCCTGCCCCCAAACTAGTTCAAACAAACATATGCAGACCTTAGATCAGCTCCCACTTTTTAACTGGGGGTGTGAAGGACGAGTCAGCTTCTCAAAGCTGATGGACTTCACTTTCCAGCTAGATCTCTCCTAAACATGAGATCCCACTGAGAAAACACCAGCTGCTCATTCTGAGCCATTAACTCATCATCTGCTTAACAAAAGAGATGTCTGGCCAGCAACAGCAACAAGACTCCAAGTTAAACCAGGCTGAAGAAAAATGTTGCAGGTGTAACTCTAATGGAGCTTGTATGCTTCATATGTTCTGGACCTGTCTGAAAATCACATTGGGGCTCCGTGAAAAAAAGAAGTAAAACAGGCTATGAGATTAATGGACCCACTGGTTATCCTACCAGAATGATTTCAAAATGACAGAGAAATTAAAATATCGCTATTAACAGCCGCATGCTTGCTAGTAGCTATTAGCAATACAGAAGATCAACCCACCAACTGGTGAATCGCTTCCAAGAGCATAGGGTGTGGTTAAAACACTGGGCGGTGCCCATCATATTCACAGTAGACCCAATAAAATCAATGGGTCAACTCTGAATATGATTAGCACTGAACATTACTTTTTTGTGCGTGTCACAGTCATTCTCAATGTTATAAGAGTGCAAGGGGACAGTAGTAGGGTTACCATATTCTGAAGAGCAAAAAAGAGGACACATTTGCTGACCTCTACTTTTAGCTACAGATTGCTATGCTGACTCTCATTTTAAATCAACTCAGTGGTGGCTGCCCATAACCCATTTCACACACCAAAAGCCCCTCTCTTTTTCCCTCCCTCCCTCTCTCTCAACCTTTATGTACAATGAAGAACAAGCTGTGAAGGCTTGAAACGGGCCTTGCTGGACACTGAACTCACACCAAGGGGGAGGCTGGGCTGCTGCTGTGCCTAAAGCCCCTGGAAGAGTCTGCTTGTTGTGTGACCTGCCTTGGTGAGAAGGAGGAGGGCCAGCCAGCAGAGAAGGAGGGCTGTGTGCCAAGGCCCAGCAAGCCAGCCTCTTTGCACTTTCCTGTTCTGGGAAGCGCAGTGCTAAGCCCCCTTGGTGATGGGCAGGCAAGCGCTCATGTGCCAAGGACAGGGCTTGGAGGATGGGGCTTAGAGGATGCTGATGGACAGACAAGCGCTTGTGTGCCAAGAGCCCTTGCTGCCAATGGGCAGGTGAGTGCTCATGCACCGCCAAACAAAAGAACCTGCGCATTTAAAAAATCCACCAGGACATAAATTTTAATCCTGAAGAAGTCGTCATTTCTGGGGGAAACCAGACATGTGGCAACCCTATTCAGCAGGGTGCACCATTTTGGACCTGGGTCCAGAGGGTGAGGATGAGAAAGGGCTTTGGGGTCTAGCTAAAAACAAAGTAGAACCTGCAAGCGTGAAGCCTGCCAACCTCATGCACGTATTGGAGGATACCTTGCATACACGTTGAGCATCAGAGGCTGAATCCAGTGACTTGCTACTGGTTTCAGATTGTCAGTGTATGTACTGAGTTTTCTCTCACTGACCAAGGCTTCCTCATTTGCTCCCCTGGAAGGAGTGATTCCTTGCTTGCGTCTCTTTGTGGCTGCAGAACAGTTGTATCCATTGAAAGGAATAGGTAGCTAAATGTACACATCTCCCACCCTGGTGCCCTCCCAGTGTTTGGGACTTCCCCACCAGCGAAAGCCAGCATAGCAATCCTGTCAATGTTTTCTTGGAGTCCCATTAAGACTTAAACCTAGGTAATGATGGGGGAGAAATTTGATTCAGTACTCATTTAAAGTTGAATACAGTGGTACCTCAGGTTAAGAACAATCCGTTCTGGAGGTCTGTTCTTAACCTGAAACTGTTCTTAACCAGAAGCACCACTTTAGCTAATGGGGCCTCCTGCTGCTGCTGCTGCGCCGCCAGAGCACGATTTCTGTTCTCATCCTGAAGCAAAGTTCGTAACCTGAGGTAATATTTTTGGGTTAGCGGAGTATGTAACCTGAAGCGTATGTAACCTGAAGCATATGTAACCAGAGGTACCTCTGTATCTCAAACCTACACTTTCTTCAACAATATGGGAATAGAAACATAACTATCCTTTGTAATTAGCACTTATTGGAATTTTGTGATGCAGCTCTCCAACCAACCAGTTCTTACAAAACTGTACTTTTTTAAAAAGAGAAAAGTGTTACATAAAATGCATTTATTACGGGAAAGTGTGCATGAAGACAAAGATACTATTTTCAGTAATATCTTCATTTTTATGCACCTTTCCCCCTAATAAATGCATTCTTGTAAGCATTGGTTAATGAACTGTAATTTTGAATTTAAGAGAACTGAATTTAAGATTGGGATAATGAGAAACTAAGATACTTGAAATTGGAAATCCTTCCACCTCTATTCCAAGATTTATAGAACTGCAGATTGAAGAGCAGATAGCATTACCTTGATGGTGCCAGTTTGGGCAATTGTGGACAAACACCAGCTCCCTCAGCCAGTAAAGCGAGATGAGCGCCGCAACCCCAGAGTCGTTCATGACTGGACTTTACCTTTACCTTTAGTTGGTTTGCTACTTCTGATTTTAATTTTGCATCCAAGCTATGTTAAATAATCATTTTTAAAATTCAAATCATCTTGAAATACTAATAACAAGATGAGTCATCTTGTTTAAAGAGTTCAGAAAATGACAACCATTTTAAATTCAAAGTCTTATGGAATCATTAAGATGAAATGGAAAGACTAGGAAATGACTCCCTGCCACCCACATAATAGTGAGTGAGAGGAGCGTCCCCAGTTCCAGTGCCAAATCTCACTGCCTTGCAGGCCCAGGCCACTCCCCCGCCCCCGCCCCCCCGCCCAGATGAGATACCAGATAAATAAGACCACACAGTTGGGTGAGATCAAATCAGGCCACAACTTCATTGACTGCAGATGAAGTGGCTTGGCATAGGCATTGAGTAAGCATTTATTTCTGGCCCATCTGCCGGAAATGATATCAGGGTCAGCCCGGCAGCGGGGATTCCTGTGACTTACATCAAATAGGGGGATCCCTGCAGGGATTGCTGCCTCTGGTAGCGCTGAGGCCCAAGTCCCCCATCTGGGTAAATGGGATACCCTTTAATGGGATACCCTATCTCTGGAGGGGAAAGTGAGGGTACAACACCCCCTCTAACCAAGACTAAGGTTACCCAATGCCTAAACCGCTGAAGTTGTGACAATTGCTACGAGGCAGGCAAAACCTCCAGGTTATAGTGAATTTGCCTGATAGGCAAATTCCTACCCAGCCCTGAAAATACAGCGACCGCTGCAGCCTTGGCAATATCAGTTCAATGAGCAAATGCAAAATTATAGGAGTGGGTGGGTGGGTTGATCCGACGAGGGAGAGCTGGGTGCCAGGGACTGGTGTGGGGCTGAATTTAAATCCCCCGGGGCCAGACCTGAGGGAAGCCTGAGTGTTCCCTCAAGCCTGCCCCCAGAGAGCCCCGCCATTGGCTAACTCAGCAGACTGCTGCAGAGCAAGATTTCAAGCCAAAGCTCACACCTTGACAGTAACAGGTCACCGACACACACAGTCCTGCATCATCGGGGTGGGGGTGGGGAGAGACTGGTCGTCCCACAAAGCCGTCACACCCCTAAAAGGGGGTAAGTGGACTTATTGGTAGTGGCTCTCACACTTTGTAAATCTCTCCCTAGAGAACTCCTCCTAGTCCTTTCTTTTTGCTGCCACCACCCTCTTACGGGCCACTTAGGGGAAGGGGTTGGGATTCACACTGCCTTAGTCCACTAGAGTACAGAAACAGCCATCTGAAATCCTAGACTCCCCCAGGGTGACTTCAGTCTGCTTCTCCTCTGCTATTCCAGCTCTTTGACAACCAGAAGTATAGTCTAGACCACCTGGGAGGTTAACCATCCCTTGAGCGTGTGCAGATACCAGTATAACCCAGAAATTCAATCAAGCAGTTATTCAAAAGTAGTTTGTTGTTGATTCAACCACCATGATCACATCAACCACAGAATATATATATATGCTAATATAATATTAAAGAACAGCATCAACCAAAATATATCTTTGCATTAAAATATACAAATAATGATAATAACAACAATTAACAAAAGTTTGAAAATGATAAAATACAAATGGTTAAAGAAACTAATACATTGAAATCATCCCATTAAATATTCAAATTAAATCATCTAATTAAATTTTTGCAATTTGTCATATTAAAAATTTCTCCTCAGCTTTTGGGCAACCACTGCAAATCTCACAACTCTGTCTGTCACAAATTTCCCACAATCAGAATACAGTGGTACCTTGGGTTAAGTACTTAATTCATTCTGGAGGTCCGTTCTTAACCTGAAACTGTTCTTAACCTGAAGCACCACTTTAGCTAATGAGGCCTCCTGCTGCTGCCACGCCGCTGCCGGGCAATTTCTGTTCTCATCCTGAAGCAAAGTTATTAACCCGAGGTACTACTTCCAGGTTAGCGGAGTCTGTAACCTGAAGTGTTTATAACCTGAAGCATCTGTAACCCGAGGTACCACTGTATGTGATTTTTGCTTGACCATCAAGTATCTTACTTAACAAATAAGTTCAGATATATATGTGTGTGTGTAGGTTGTGTGTGTGGAGTAATGAAGCTCAAAATGGAAACAATGCATTAGCCTGGGTATTAGTCTCACTAATGCTATGCTTAATCTAAACAAACATTGCAAACTCAGTGGTTGCCTCGGGAATGGAAGCTTCAGGCATCAGTTGTAGGTAGAGGGACCAAAAGGACTGTTTGGCAATACAGTGGTACCTCGGGTTAAGTACTTAATTCGTTCTAGAGGTCCATACTTAACCTGAAACTGTTCTTAACCTGAAGAACCACTTTAGTTAATGGGGCCTGCTGCTGCCGCTGCATGATTTCTGTTCTCATCTTGAAGCAAAGTTCTTAACCCGAGGTACTATTTCTGGGTTAGGGGAGTCTGTAACCTGAAGCTTATGTAACCTGAGGTACCACTGTACTTCATCTTTGCAGCAACAGTACCACATAGTAGGCATGATTATGTGTTCACTTGAAACAAGACTTGCATCACTTGTGCAAGTCTTTCCCCAGCTTTCTTCATAGCCCAAAGTTCCCCAGAGATAAATTTGACCAAATGTGCTTAGGAGCATTCCCCCCCGCCCCAACCACGAAGCCATTTTCAGGAGTCTTCCAAGCATGTTCAGATAATGCTTCTCACTAGATTGGGGTGTGTGTGCCTTGCACATCCCTGTACAGCCCACATGGCGGCCCCTAGACTGCAGCTCCCACAATCCCTGGCCATTGGCCATGCCAGCAGGGACTGATGGGAGCTGTAGTTCAACAGCATCTGGAGGGCACCATGTTGGCCACTCTGTGCTACAGTTTCTGACAGCATCGCTATATCCACAGATCTGCCCACCATTGTTTAGGACAAAGGTGGCTCATTCTAGGATTTGTGAGTCCGTCAGATAGCGCCTATTGTAACTTTGATTGATTTATTTGATCCCAGTGCACTTGGCAGCGGGGTCTGAAATATAACATAAGCAGTTCCTGAGATGTCAGGACTCCAGTCCTGAACAAGGATGTAATTCATATCTGCAGGTGCTTATTCTGGTATCAAACACTTCAATAACATCATGCTTCTGGAATTTGGAGCTCCCCTGTGTCCCATTTGTATTCTGATATGCCCACATCTTTCCTATGTGTGTTTTCCTTTCTTAAGGAGCTCTCATTTCCTTCAATAGGATATGTTTTATTTCATCCTTTTTCCTGCATTTACTCATATTAATGTCACCGCATTCACTGGTAATGGCTGGGCTTGGAAATAGCCCGTAGATCCACAAAAACACTGGGCCTGAAATTTAATGCTAGGGATGGTTTATTAAGGAAAAATGGCTTGTTAAATGGAGGGAAGCAGGCGCTTCTTTGTGGGGCTGTAATCTGTTCTAGCAAACAAGGAATCGTGCTGTGTGCAGCTCTTTCTTTGCAGCATTCTTGGTCCATGCAGGGTAAGCTCTTGCTGATGTTCCATAGAATTAAAATAACCAGTAGCAACATTACAAGTGAGACACTGCAATGAATTGTTGCAGAGTGGTGAGGGCCTGCCTAGGGTCCCAGCCAGCTAGTCACACACCCATCTTGAGGATATTCACTTCTGTTCCCCCACCCTCAGTCCCCAACGGACACTCATCGCTGTTATGGCCACTGAGCATGCTCAGTTCTCACGGGGCTTTTATGTCCCCTCATGGACTGGGTGAAAGTTCTCAAGGGATGTTTGTTGTTGTATTTCTGCAAACCTTGAGGTTTCGCAAGCCAGTCGATACTCTCCGCTTGTGTGTGGATGTTTCTAGTCTGGCTAAATTTGGAGAATGTTTTCACTATTTATAGGCGCCAGGCTTATGGGACCTACTTTGTGTATTACTAGAAGTCATTCCATGCCAAAACCTGTCTCACAGTTTCTCACAAGCTTTATTTATTTATTGTTTTATTTATTAAATTTATATCCTGCCCTTCCTCCCAAAGGAGCCCAAGGCAGCACACACACAAGTGGAAAAAGCCATTTAAACGTCTAACAACAATTCCAACAGAGATGCAGACTGTGTGAAAAAGGTTTCCATTTCCCCAGCCCCGCCTCATTCTCTGGGCACTTGAGATTTTCCCCAAGCATGTCTTGATAATTTCGTCAGAATTTCCTTCACTGCAGCATCTTGAGCTGAACTTAACTGTTGCAAAGTGGCCAAGGGTGGTGGGTCTGTGTTCTTCTCTCCCGCAGCCTCCTTGGCTGCCTGTGATTCCTGATCTGAAAAAGCCTCAACAGCCAGAATTACCTCATTATGTCATCCCTAAACCTTTACCTGAAATAATGGCACACAGGAAGGCTGCAAAATGCAGAACAAACAAAAAAAGAAACCATTTTAAGGGGTGAAACTAAATTTTTGCAAATTTCTTCAGAGTTGTCTTAACAATGTGTTTTGGGGTGTGAAGAATTCAATTTTTTGTGATAGGACAATATTTAGATTTGCCAATCTATGTTTGAATGAAGAGCACATAAACTGCTCTTGAAAAAACAAATTTCAATTTTATCATCTGAAAATGTCAGGTAATGATATAAAATTCTTAGTTTCTCTGCATAAAACGTATCCTACTAAGCATACAACATTAGAAAGTAATGGCATCAGTTAACAAGTTCCTTCAAGTTTTGATTTGATCTGTTCTGGGGCATCAACCACCGCCTTGCTTCTCGGCCTCTGATGTAGCCCTCAAATTTCTCATGGGTATAAAATCTGCCTGTTGCCTCTGTGACGTGTTTCATGCACCTCTCTATGAGCAAGATGGGGGTCACTGTGGAATTTGCATAGGTTTGCTAATGAAAGAAAGTAAAAATAAAATATGACTTGTTGATAGATAGATAGATGATAGATGATAGATAGATAGATAGATAGATGATAGATAGATAGATAGATAGATAGATAGATAGATAGATATAGATAGATAGATAGATAGATAGATAGATAGATAGATAGATAGATGATAGATCTAAAGAGAGAGGCGGATTTTCCCTGCCAGACTTGAGATTATATTATGAGGCACCCTGTCTGCTAGTTAAAAGAATGGAAAATGTTAGAAAATACTGATGTTTTGGATCTAGAAGGACAAGATAATAGATTTGATCGGCACACATATTTGTAATATGACAAGGTTAAAGCCCATAAAGGCTTTTTGAATCATGTTGTAAGGAAAATGCTATATGAAGTATGGGATAAATATAAAAGTATGGGATAAATATAAAAACTTATTTTTTATATTTATATTGCCCCAACAGAGGCAATAAACAAGAAATATGAGAAACGACTTATCAAAGTTTATTAATGGAAGTACATCAAGAGGTTAAATTAAGGAGGTTTGAAGATATAAGAGGACCAGTAAACTTAATGAAGTATTTAAGTTGGATAAAAAGAATGTTTTTTTTTAATAAAACCTCCCAATTTGAAAAAGAGTTTCTAGAAAATAAAAATAAATTAATTTCCCAAATGTACAAACTATTATTGGAATGGCAAAGAAAAGATGAGCAGGTCAAATCAGCGATGATACGCTGGGCAAGACTTTAACATAGAAATGGCAGTGTGGGAGAGGTTATGGACTGTAGATTTAAAATTTACAGCATTCTATACTTGGAAAGAAAAGGATATGAAAATGATGCATTGATGGTATTTAACTCCTAGTAAATTAGCTAAAATGTATAAATCAAAATCAAATGTATGCTGGAAAGCTAAGGAGAAGAGAGCCCCTTTTATCACACGTGAAAAAGCCTTTTGGGAAGTGACTTACAATTAGTTTTAAAAATGCTAAAAATATATCTTTTGAAGAAAATATGTAGGAATATTAGGTGCGGAGATACTGACAGATCAGAAATAACTCTTTATGCATGCGACCACTGCTGGCTGGATGCTACTAGCCCAGAGATGGAAAGAAGACACAGTCCCGACTAAGGAAGAGAGGCAGATAAAATTAATGGACTGTGCCAAAATGGCAAAACTCACAGGAAGAATTAGAAACCAGGAAGAGTTAACTTTTAATAAAGAATGGGGAAAGTATATAATGTATTTGAAAAATTATTGTAACCAACTAAATTAATTAGCAGGATTGATGTGAAACTTGTAACTAAAAATTGAAATAAGAAATAACCAAGGATTATTAAAAAATGGAATTATAAAGGAGATGCAGGAGGAATAACTATAACACACGGATCCACAAAAGGGGGAGAGGGAAGTTTTTCTTTGTTTTCTTTTTTCTTATTTGACGCCTGAAAATTTTGGAAAAAAAGAACAGAAAAAAGGCCCAGACTCTAAGCTGCAGGGGTGAGCTAAATTTGCTACTGTAAAGCAGACAGAGGAAACGTATGACATCATCAACCCTTCTGAAAAAGAACCTTTTCCAAGAGAAGAATCTAATTCATTTCCTGCCTCCAGCAGGTGGACTTTAATCTGTTGCAGCAAGCTTTCCTCTTCTTTTCTTTTGCATTCTTCTGTTTGTTTGTTGCTTTTGGAAACTGACAGGAACTTAGTCATTCTCACCAGTGAAATGTGTGTGTCTGTGTGTCCTTCCAATATGCTGACCGCAGCCCTGAAATCATTTAATCATGAGTAGTCCCATTGATGCCAGGGTCAGGGGGTGTGTGTGTAAGGAGGCGGTAGGTTTTTAAACTATAACTCTGTTTTTCAGTTGTAAAAGCAGATGTTGAGTCTCTTCCCCCTCACACAGAGATCTGAGTGGCTTATTTAGCTGAAGCAAATGAGTCTCAACAGAATATAGAATAGGGCCTGGCAAGCAACCTCCTTGCTCTGAACTTGCTGAATAGATGCTGTATCTCCATCTTGACTCTATGAATCCAATTGTTTTCTTGGAGTTTCATCATCATCACACAGGAAAACCAGGCCGCAGAGGGTTAGGGGAACAGGAAGATACACAGGAAGGTGCCTAACAGAGTCAGACCATTGGTTCATCTAGACTAGAAAGGTTAAACAAGGGTTTTCCACCTGTGCTCTACATGCCCAGTCCAGCAACATTTGGAGGGGCACAAGTTCCCCATCTCTGAAGCAGAGGCTTCAGCAATATGTAATAGAGGTTTTGGCCATAGGAGTATTAGAAGTGTGTCCCTGTTTTTATCAGGAAATACTGGAGGGTCTGCAAGACCTTCCAAGTGAAATAAATAGGCCACTTGTAACACTGCAAGCTAGAGATGGAAAACCTGTTGCCCTCCAGATGTTGCCAGACTCCTGCCACCCCTGACTATTAGCCAGGCTGGCTGGGGCTGATGGGAGTTAGAGAAAACAACATCTGGAGGGCCAAGGGTCCCCAACTGTGGTATAGGCCAACCTTCTCCAATTTTGAACCTTCCAGATATTTTGGAATACAGCTCCCATCATCCTTGACCATTCACCATGCTGACTGGTGCTGATGGGAGTTGTAATCTAACACTGTCTGGAAGGTGCTAGCTTGGGAAAGGTTGGAGTAGGCTGGACCAGGAATTTTGAGGTGTGGATCACCCCCAAGCAGCAACAGAAGGCACCCAACTAACCAGCCATGTTTCATCTTTAGTGGGGCTTCCCCCCCCAGGGTGAACTCACAGGAACTCAGTTCCAGCCCCTCTCAGGTGGGTGCCATTGCCATTCTAAGAGAGCAAGGGAGGTGTTCGTGGTGAGTTCCGGCACCTCTTTTTCTAGAAAAATAGCACTGATCTTTAGAAAGAAAATGATTTTTTTTTTGCAAAAGATATGCACCCCCCCACTAAAGGTGAAAGAGGAACAATGAGTGCAGAATGGATGGTATGAATTAAACCAAACACTACCCAGTCCATTGGTTTAAAAGATTCTTCTGTCTTGTGCTAGATTTATCTGGCCTGCATTTGGGAGAAAATATTAATGAAAAAGGGAAAGCAGTTTGTGACTCTTCCAGTTCCTTAATTTCTTCTTAGAGGTCTCTGGAGTAAAAACTAATTATGAAAGTTCTTAATCTAATTTGGGATGGAAAATTGGATGAAGATCCCCAAATTGTCTCCCCCTCCTTTTCTGTTTCCACTGCTACATGGTGCCTCAAATTAACTTCCGCTAGTGGCTGCTCTGACCTTTTATGCAGGGAGATGCCGCTTAAAAATACAGGAAGAGAAAGAAGCTTCTGGACTTGTATGAGGGTTCCTGATGAGGACCTGCTTATTCAGCATTCATCCTGATTTGCAGAACGTTTATGTCATGGGTGGCCCTTATTGAAAATTTGTTCTGATTTGTTCACAAGGCATTTATATGACAATGAGCATATAAAAGGAAAAGGATCTAGGAGTGAAAAGGAATTAGGGATGTGAAAAGTATCTTGGGGTCTTGGTGGACCACAAGCTGAAACATGAGTCAGGAGTGTGATGCAGCAGCAAAAAAAGCGAACACTATTCTAGGCTGCATCAACAGAAATATAGTGTCCAAATCAAAGGAAGTAATAGTATCACTATTCTGCCTTGGTCAGAGCACACCTGGAATCCTGGGTCCAATTCTGGGCACCACAATTTAAGAAGGATGTTGACAAGCTGGAAGGTGTGCAGAGGAGGGCAACCAAGATGATCAAGGGTCTGGAAACTAACCTTACGAGGAATGCTTGAAGGAGCTGGGTATATTTAGCCTAGAAAAGAGGAGACTGAGAGGAGATATGATAGCCCTCTTCAAATATCTGAAGGGCTGTCACATGGAAGAGGAAGCAAGCTTGTTTTCTCCTGCTCTAGAGGGGAGGACTAGAACCAATGGCTCAAGTTACAAGAAAGGAGATTCCGACTAAACTTCCAGAAGAACTTTCTGACAGTAAGAGCTGTTCAGTAGTGGAACAGGCTCCCACAAGAGGTGGTGGACTCTCCTTCCTTGGAGGTTTTTAAACAGAGTTTGGATGGCCATCTATCATGGACGCTTTAGCTGAGATTCCTGCATTGCAGGGGGTTAGATTAGATGACCACTGGAGTCCCTTCCAACTTTAAGATTCTATGATTCTATATCCTACATTAGTCTTGATTTGCTTGCGGGGTGTTTACACATATTCCTGTTAATCGTTCATTCACCCCACACTTTCCAGCATATTTCGCCATCACTTTCCCAAAGGACCAGCCATTCTGTCTAAAAGATAGACACTCATGTTTGGGGTGCCACATATGCATTGTCAAAAAAACAGAACAAAACATAGCAGAGATTTGCAAACATTCTGCATGTGTTGATCGATCTGTATAGATGCAAATTTAGAAATTATAATTTAAATAAAAGGCAATGCAGGGTGGAGAAGATGGTGATCAGACTGTGTCTCTGCATAGGCTGCTGTCCCGATGCTAACTGTTGATGGCAAGGCTGGTCCAACACATTTTGCTGCCCAAGGCAAAGAGCATGATGGTGCTCCTTTCCAATTCCATCTGCAGAAGCTGACAGGACTGGCAGCTGAATCCCAAGCAATGGGACTGATGGAGGATGGTGATGAGCATCCTCTACTACACCTGAGGCAGCACAAGTCATGTGGGACTCAGGATAAGTCATGTGGCGTATCCAGCTCTGTTCTTCACCCTGGAGGGTGTTGTTGAATGAACAGCCAGGTGGATACTTCCTAAGATCCACCACCTGAGATTATGACCTTATTTGCCTAATAACTGGCTGATGGACAGGCATCTTCTCACAGGCATCTGGTTGGCCACTGTGAGAACAGGATGATGGACTAGATGGGCCACTTGCCTGATCCAAGGGGGTTTTATGGCCACTCCAACACCAAGACCTCTGATCTCCTTTCTTAGGATTCTTTATCTTTAAACTGAACTTGGATGTGAAGCCCTTCAAACAGTGGACTCTCTTCCATGAAGTCAAACCATCCTTCCTCATTCTGAATCCCCCACCATCCTGCCCGGCCCACTTTGAGTCTCCTGTGGCAAGCTTCTGCTAGGCATTGGGCAATTCCTGAAACAGCAGGTGTGTTTTGATAAAGACATCAGCTTGTGCCTTAAATAAAAGGAATGAGCAATAACTGGCTCTCTCTCCCCCAACCCCCAAATAAAGAAACCCACACTCTGTCATTCGTTGTAAAAAAAAAAAAAAAAGGATGTCCATTGGGAAATTAATAATTGCCCTAAATGGAGAGCATAGCATATGCTAGCTGCACTCTAGTCTTCCATCTTCACACACGCAGTTATGAAAGCTAAATTATAGAAATGTGCCAACATTATTAGGTATAATAGAATCACAGGGCTGGAATTCGCCCAATGGATAATCTAGTTCATGCACTGCCAAAGCAGGAGATCCTTTCTCTGAAGCGTCTATGGCAAGTGCTTACCCAGCTGTCTGGCTAGAACCAACTCAGAACAAGCCATGCCTATACTTTAAAGGAGTGGTAGGGAGCCTGTGGACCTCCAGATCTTGTTAGACTCCAGCTCCCATTAGGCTTAGCCAACGTGGCAAACAGCCAGGGATAATGGGAGCTGGAGTTCAACATCTGGAGGCCCATTGGTTAGCCACAGGTGGTTTAAAGGCAGACGATGCAGTCACCTTGCTGAAACTAAGCAGGTCCAGATGTGGTCTGGAAAGTGACTGTTCCAGAAACCCTTGTACACTACATTGAGTTACATTGTGGAAAAATGTGAAAAATGTAGAATGGCCCTGTAAGGAGGCAGCAACAGGGCAGGACTTTGGACCAGGGGTCCTGGGGAATCAGTAGGAGGGGCCCCAGGTGCCACATATGTTGAAATGTGTGAAGTAACACATGTCATGACCCAAAGGGACTCCCTGTGAGGTCCTTTGAAGAAAATGAATAATGCATCTTCCCCCAACCTGGACCCCAGCCTTTTGGACTACAGCTCCCATCAGCACCAGCCAGCCCAGCCGTGGAGCTCATTTCATGTGCATAATGCGTGATGGGGACTCTGGCTGAACCAAAATTCAGATGATTCAAATGCAGAGCAATCAAGCACTGGGAGCAAGCCTCTCTTTCCTGGTAGCTCTGTCACCAAAGGGGAGCAGCTCAGCAGGAGGAAGGTCTAGCTCAGTGCTGGAGCAGCAACTTGTCAAGCAGAAGCTCCCAGGTTAAGCCCCACATCTCCTGCTGGGGGTGGGAAAGATGCCTGCCTGAAATACTGGAGAGTCAATGCAGATTAGGGCCGGGGAAGCTTTTCTAGTCTAACAGACACATTCCCTTCCGGACAAATTTCTGGGGCCCCCACATGCCCGTGGTGGGAGGAGCCAGAGGCAAAAGCGGGCAGATTGATGAATGCAGATTTTACCTTTGCACAGTAGGCTAGTTTCTACGCACACTCATGCGCATCCCTCTCTATGCTCCATCCAGGCAGGCAAGGAGCATTAACAGAGTTCAAGGACACAGTCCAGCCACTCCAGGAAGGTGCATAGCAGGACCATAGCTTAGGAGGGTGTGTGGCCTGGGGGGGAGTCCCAAGGGCCAGATAGAGAAGTCCAGAGGGCCAAGTTTGGCCCTGAGGCCTGAGGTTCCCCATCTCTGCTCTGGAAATTATTGGACTCGATGGATCTATGGGCATCCTGTGTTCATTTCCCTTAGTGTGAAATTGTGTTATAACAAGGTTCCCTACTTTCATCAGTGAATTATTGGTGGTAATGCACAGGAGCAAATAATCCAACAGTGATTTGAAAGAGCCAGCTGAATATTTGGTGGCAGACTTCAAGTGTCAAACATTTGTCTTTCTAGATCAAAGCTGATCAGTGACAGTCACCTATGGATCCAGATTTTTATTCTGCGTTCAACATGACCTGCATCTGATCCAAACCCAGTTTTATTTGGATAACAGTCATGCGAACATTTAGACCTGACATTTAGACATGAGTGCAAGAGGGATGTCATCTTCATCTTAACATTTAGAGGATTCAGATACCTGTTTTTTGTCCTGGAAACTTCAACCACCCAACCCTGGCTAGGCAGCTTAGATCTGCTTTCTTATTTCAAACCTTGGAAAGTTTGTGCAGGTCAGAGTTTAATGTAAGGGATTTGATTAGGACCCATCCCTTATTGTTAAGAGTCCTGAAGTTTTAATTGGTTTGACCAGGGCCCAGAGGAACAAATCTGCTTGTAGCTCCGCAGAAGATGTCAGAATTATTAAAGGAGACACTCTTGACCTCGGTGAAAAAGACTCTTCTTAATTTTCATCTTTACTGCTAGTCAGAAAGATATATATTCTCCAAATAATAGCCGTTTCCTTATGGCGGAGTTATAGTGGCTTTGTGATACAATAAACAGCACCCTGTCATAAGTCTTGTGTAAAAAATGGCCTGACATTTCTTTAAAAGTAAAGAGAAACATGACTACACAGATGACCTTTGCACAAGGTCACAGATGTTTTGCATGGCTGCGGGAAAGAGGGTTACATATTCCTGGGCTGCGATATATGGCTTACTTTTCACAAAGTGTTTCCCTGAGAAATTACAGTACGTTAAAAGAAAATGGAGGGGGGGGAGTTACTGGGTGAGCTCTGCTCAATCCTTTATTGTTAGTTTTTAAAATGATGCAATGCAGGGGGGAAAAGAGGTAGCCATGGGGAGGTAAGCAATGGGACAGAAAAGGCTTTCCTTCTGCTTTTTGTTGCATTTTCCATAGGATCCCCCCCCATACTTTTGAAATGGGGGTGGGAAATGTCAGCCTTGGGGCCCAAATGTGGCCCTCCAGACATCTGCATCTGGCCCTTGTAAGTCTCCATGGCCACATTCCTCCCTGACCCTGCTTTACACCCCAAGTTTTTTTGCTTGGCTGGAATGTGTCCTCAAACTTTGATGATGCTTCTTCCTTGCCTGGGCAGAAGATAGAGAGGAGGGAGAGTGTGTGTGTAGGACGTCGCCTGCTGTACAGAGCTAGAATTTAGATCTGCTGCTCCACCCACCTTTGCCTCTGGCTCCACCCGCTACTGGCATGTGGCCCTTGGAGGGATGTCTGGACAGGAATATGAAACAGGCTCCCAACCTCACTCATAAAACATAGGTAAAAAACCTGTGGCCCCCTAGACACTGTTTCTATCATCTTGGATCTTTGGCTGTTCTAGCTGGGGCTGATGGGAATTGTAGTTTGACAGCATCAGGAGGGTCACAGCAGTGGTTCTCCAGATGCTCTGTCATGGAGCGATGGTCTTTCCTCATGTAAGTAGACAACTGCCAAGGAAGTCTAGCACTAGAGACATAAAGGTATGCTAAAGGAGGAAAAGGGGATTGCAGAAAAGCTGAATGAATTCTTTTCATTGGTCTTCTCCATGTTCAACAAGGGGCAGATATTTGTGGAACTGACATTTTCAGGAAAGGAATCCGAAGAATTTAACAAAAAAATAGCAAATCACTAGGTCTGGATGTCATCAACCAATGAATTCTAAACGTGAAATTACTGGTCTGCTAATAAAACATGTAACGTCCCCGGTGTTTTCTTTTTGGAAGGTAGAAAAAGGAGGTGCTGGGGCTCATTTGTGGCCAATGTAACCCCAATTTTTAATAAGGGATCCTGGGAGAATCTGGAGTCAGGCTATTTGTACACTTACACTGGTACTGCTTGACAGAAGCTCTCTGGGGTCTCAAACAAAGTGAAGTATTTCTTATCACCTGGTGCCTAAGATCTTTTAACTGAAAAGGCCACAATTCAGACTGGGTGCCTTCTTCATGCAAAGCATGGGCTCTAAGATGCCAAGGATTCTATCCAACACATCCTCCTTCGCCCTGCTATGGAGAGTTAGGGGGAAACCCCAGAACAAAATTTGGGAGCATGTTGGGGGAGGGAAGGGAAAGAAGGGGAAGGTCTGTTACACCAACAGAAGTCCTTGTGCAAAGGGGATGACCTTGTTGCACACAACGCCAAGTGTTTGTGCATGTACTCTCCACGTGGCCTCAGTCTCCTTGTGTTCTCCAACTCAAGTCCTTCCCAAGTCATTTCAAACCACATTGAAATTAAATCAAATGTGTTATGCACACCATTTGCCCAGTTTCAATCTTGAAGCAGTAGTCTGGCCTCCTAACTTTATTTAATGGCAATACTCAAAATTTGGATCAGATTAAGATTGGATATGAGCTACAGCATGATGTGTTGATGGGGCTTTGGCATGTTCTTGTGTCATTCCATCTCTTCAGACTGTGGCTTGAGTACCTGGTTTACGATCATGGATACAACAGGAGCTCCAGATAAGAACATGCAATGAGCCCTGCTAAATCAGGCAAGTGGCCCATCTAGTCTGGCATCCTGTTTTCACAGTGGCCAGGCAGGTGTCCCTGGAGAACCCACAGGCAGGACTTGCCACAGCAGCACTCTCCTCACCTGCAGTTCCTGACAACTAGTATTCAAAGGCATATTGCTTTAACGTCCATGATTTTTTCTTTTAAAGCCATTGAAATTGGTGGTCAGTGCTACAATTGCTGAGAGCAAATTCCATAGTTCAACTGCGCACTGTGTGGAAAAAATACTTCCTTTTGTGTGCCCCGAATCTTCCAACAATTCACTTCATTGGATGATCCAGAATTGTAGTCTTATTGGGGGGGGGGGGGATTGCCAACTCACTCTGTACACTTTCTCCACACCCTGCTCTCTGGGTGTGGGGGAACGCCACTTTTTAAGAACCATTATCCATTCCTTGTTTTGCATGGGGCTGCTTCACACATTACGTTTTTCAAAAACTGTGCCTCACACACAAGAATATATATTGCCATGCAGACACAAGTATGTAATTGCAGCTGACCTGTTATTTCCTACATGGAAATGAGTAAATGCAACACTAACTGATGAAGAAGGCCTAATAATGGCACCAGAAAAGCTGCTTAGGACATAGCACCTTTTTGAAACACAAACTGCTATAGCCTAATAACGGACTGTCGGTGTTTCCTATGCTGGGGTTAGTGCAGCTTTTAGCCACAAGATGGCAACAGAGAGCTACACAAGGCACCTTCCATTCTCACCACTAAGGACAAACTTGGGTGGAAAGGACCTTATTTAAAGGCACAGTCCTCCATGAGTTTTCCTACCATAAACAGTTTGTAGTGATGTTAGCTAGGTACAAAGAGATCTGTTGTTCAAATAGACAGTGTCCAAGTGACATACTCATTCAAGCTTTAAAAAACAAGCCAAGATTACAAATGTTTTAAAAGCTGATAACCAGGAGAGATTCTGGCGGTCGGGTGAAAAAGAGGACATGTCGCTCAACCTTTAATAGTTGTGTGGAAGAGTGAATTTGAGCAGGTGTGGCTTGTGTGACAAGGCATTGTGCATAAGGTGGGGTGGGGAACCTTAGGCCTGGGGGCAGAGGGCTGTGGCAGATGCACTCCCCAGGCGTCTTTGTCCCCTGGGATTCTCCCTAGACCATGCCTCTCCCCAGCCCCCCCCCCAACACTTCTCTGTGCACTCTTTGAGTGTGTTGCCTGAGTGGCGTTTGACTCTGATAATGCTTCTTGCTTATCTAGACGGAGGTCAGAAAAGCTATGTGTGTGTCTATCACCATAGCACATCAACATCCAAAACCAATGAAATTGAGAGAGGAAATCCTAACTGATACTTCAGTGTAGCTTTTGGTGGGTAATGAGTAAAAGGGGTATGTTGATTCAAGTTCCAGCCTTTTTACTGAAACTGGGCCTCTGGCACTTGATCTTAGAAAACCTGGGTGAATGTTGGAGTTCTTGTATTGACCAACTGGGAAGGAAATAGTTCAAGGACTCAGATGGGCTGATGGAGGAGTTGATGTCGCTTCATTTCTCCTGCTGCTGTAGCTTGATGAAATTGCTGCTGATAGGAGACAACTGAAATATGTTTCCAAGCACAGTTCAAAGTCTTGGTGCTGACCTAAAAGCCCTAAAGCAGAGCTTTCCAAGCTGTGTGTTGCGACACATTAGTGTGTCAGCTGCAGTGTGTAGGTGTGTCGTGTGAATGCTCCCCACTCTCCTCCCGGGACTGGAAAGGGTTGTTGTTGTTGTTAAAGATTTTCCTCATTTACAAAAGCACATGCATTCTCTCTTTCTTCAGGCTGTGTTTGCTACAGATCAGTCATATTTGTTGTGAGACATTGGTGCTACATGCAGTATAGGGTTGGGAAGAAAAAGGGAGCCGGGAGAGAGGGGGTAGGGTGGTAAAGCTCATGTTCTTTTACTTCAGAGGTCAGCAAACTTTTTTCAGCAAGGGGCCAGTCCACTGTCCTCAGACCTTGTGGGGGGCCGGACTATATTTAGAAGGGGGGAAAAGAACGAATTCCTATGCCCCACAAATAACCCAGAGATGCATTTTAAATAAAAGGGCACATTCTACAAATGTAAAAACATGCTGATTCCCAGACCATCTGTGGGCTGGATTGAGAAGGCGATTGGGCCGGATCCAGCCCCCAGGCCTTAGTTTGCCTACCCATGTTTTACTTTGTGTATGCGTGGGGTTTTGGTGTCAGCATCACTTGGGTAGGTTTTCTTTCTATTTGGAAAGGGGTTAGTTTAACCTCTGGTTTGCTAGTAAAACTGAATTACTGCATCACAAAATGATATATGTCTAAAAAGTGTGCCACCAGCATGAAAAGTTTGGAAAGCTCTGCCCTAAAGGGCTTCAGCCCTATATACCTGAAGGAGCGTCTCCACCCCATCATCCAGCCCAAACACTGAGGTCCAGCTCCGAGGGTCTTCTAGCAGTTCCCTCATTACAAGAAGTGAGGTTACAGGGAACCAGGCAGAGGGCCTTCTCGGTGGTGGCGCCCGCCCTGTGGAACGCCCTCTCATCAGATGTCAAGGAAATAAACATCTATCTGACTTTTAGAAGACATCTGAAGGCAGCCCAATACAGGGAGGTTATTAATGTCTGAGGTTTTTTGTGTTACAACATGTTGTTGGAAGTGCCCAGAGTGGCTGGGGCAACCTAGATGGGTGTTGTTGTTGTTGTTGTTGTTATTATTATTATTATTATTATTATTATTGCTGATGGAGCTAAGTTTTCAGTCCAGCTGATGGAGAGGACCAGCAGTCCCATATACCTACTTGCAGTTAGCTGATCCGGATTGTTTTCAGTGGGTGCAAGTGCACATGGAGTGGGAAGCAATGCAATGCATGCACATCCTGTTTTCCCTGGGTCTGATTCTCTCTCTGTGCTACTCAAGCAAGGCTCCTTTGGAATGGGAAGCCCCTTTTAATACTCATTCTTGTCTAAGAGGATCCAATGGCCAGACAGTCCAGGGCTTGAGGTTCAATTGCTCAACACACAGGGCCGTGGTGCAGACACAGATTCCAGCAGCAAACTGCAGCCAACTACCCCTCCCTCAACACCTCAGCAGCAGCAGCAGCAGCAGCAGCAACAACAACAACAACCCCCCTCCGGATATTGTCATTTGGAGTGTTCAGTGTGCAGGTAAAATTCATGCCAAACTTCAAAGTATACTTTCAAAGCTTTTACAATGAAAAATGAATAGCAAAACAAAACCACAGCACCTCTTACGGTCCCTTTTACATCTCAAAAAGGATACAAAAATGTGTGTATTGAAATCCATTTATGGGTGCACAAGATGTGGAAACGGATTATTGGGCCAGCTTAGCTTTAGGCAATAGCCCTAGCAACATCTGAAATGAAGCTGGAGTTTTCAGTTCTTGAAATGGAACATTCTGGTGTCGGGGGAAGGGGCTGTGGCGATGCTCCCTGAGTCAGAGCAGGCAGCCCCAGGGTGGAGCTAGAGGGCAGGTCCTAGTTTCCCCCCCCAATTCGGTCTAAGGGTTGAGGCATTTGTTCACCTTTAGTGTAACCTTCTGGAAAAAAATGGCAGAATTATAACTTCTCTGACTGACCCCCAGGACCCTCCTAAGACCACCTCCCCTTCCCAGCCACACCCTCCCAGGTGACACCTGCTCTCCCAGACCCCCTACTTCATACTCCGAGTGCTTTTGCCTGGCTAGAATGTTTCTTTGAACTCTGATAATGCCTTTTGCTTCCTTTGATGGAGGATAGAGAGAGGTGTGAGTGTGTGTGTGTAGAAATTAGCCCATGGTACAAATACAATTTTTACATGTATTGCTCTGCCTACTTTTGCCTCTGGCCACACCCACCACTGGCACGTGGCCCCCAGATAGTTGCCTGGAGGGGACTGTGGCCCTTGGAATGAAGAATGGACTGGAGCGAAGACCAGGATATATTCTGCTTGGTTTCATGAGAGCTTAGGGTCTCGTGTCTGTCAGGCTCCACCCTGAGTCACCAGGCATAGCCAGGCTCTGTCTTCTGAATCGTTCAGCGGCCACTAGACTCTGGTTATAGAGGGAACTGGCAGCTCGCAAACAAGGGTGAAATTGTAGCCCTTGAGATTGTCTCCTTGGTTCCATACCTCACAACATTGCCTGCATCCAGAAGGCTTTGCAGTTCAGGAAACTGAAGTGTGGAGGTGACGCAGAGGCGGAGGATGCCAAGAAGTGCAGAGAGTTGTGCCCACGGTGGTGGTTGGTGGGGAAGCTGTGGCTAAGCAGAAGAGATCATATGGCAGATAAGAGGAAGAAAATCACCCAGATTTCCCAGGCACATGCTGTATGGTCTACATGCACAGAAGGAGGGGTTGTGAGCGTTGCCGTTTACCTAGGTGCTGATGAAAAGTGTGATGCTGTGGACCATATGGACTGCAATATCACATCAGAAGAGCTCGCCTCGCAAGTGGGATGGCTTGGAAATTTTGTAGCTTTTTTGTCAGTTTATAGCAACACTGTTAACTGACTGTAAGCCAAACATTTAAAAAGCTGCGTTTAATGGGGACTGGCGGTGGGGAGAGGAGAAACTCACAAAGACTGTTCAGACCAAGATATAGATAGTTAAATAATAATTAAACATCTCAGGAATACATTTTGTCAAGGACACAACGAAAGTGCATGCATATGCACACAAATTGGGGTGGCAGAACTGTGGTCCTCCAAAAGTTGTTGGATTACAGCTCCCGTCACCATTGACCATTGATTATGCCATCTGGGGCTGATGGCAGCAGGAGACTGATAATATTTGGACAACCAATGGATATCTACCCTGATGTAAAGAGATCCATTAGAACATAGTGCTGTCCAGATATTGTTGGATGTTCTGGAAACAGCTCCCATCTCCTCTCACCTCTGGCCATGCAGCTATGGCTGGTGGGAGTCAAACAACACCTGGAGCATCACAGGTTTTCTACCCCTGATGTAATGAGTTCCATCAGAACAAGGGTAGCCAATATGACACCATCCATTCTGCTATCCAGTCCCTTGTGGAGGGTGAGGGGACACAAACCCTCAAATATGCATGCAACCATACAAATTTACAACTACCCATAAATCTCTTCCTCCCATTCCATCTGAAATCCCTGTTAACAACAGACTTTTAAACATTTGTCCAACCCACAACAAATTGGGGAGCCCACACCTTTAAGTGATTTGCAAGTTTCTTTCACTTTCAGAATTGATTTAGCTGACATATGGGCCACAATGACACGATTTTTCCCCACCTACCTCTGAAATTTGAGGAGCATCGTTTATGTGGCTTACCTAAAAAGGCATCTTGTATAATTAATCATTATTATTTACCTGATGCACTCAGTGTATGGTCTCCTCCAGAGTAACTGAGCAACACAAATAATTTATAACCCCCCCTTTTTAAACTCAACCGAGTTATCAAGTGAACAACTAGAAAGAGCAGTTCAGATGCTGTTCTCTGCATGAAAGAAGTGAGGTGTCCCCGTGGCATCATCTCCAGCCTTTGTGCACTAAGAGAAGCATTGGGAAAGGTGCAGCTGCTTTTACACCTGGACATGATGGGCAGGTTCTTCCCACCCGTGAGAACCTGAGCAACCAGAATTCTTCCTGCTGGTGTTGAAGGCTATTGTGCACGCAGTTATATGAGCTCAGGCACCTCTGTCTGAACCTCCGCTGAATGAATCAGTAGGGAGAATGGAACAAGAGAAATTTGACTCCATTGCACTTGCAAGTTAGATACTATTCAATGGAGGTAGACCATAGCCATCATAGCTGGTAACACTGACAGCCTCTCCTCCATGAATTTGTCTAATCCCCTTTTAAGGCCATTCAAGTTGTTGGCCACCGGTGCAAGTTCCATAGTTTAACTACGGTAAGTGCTGTGTTTCTTTTTGTCTGCACTGAATCTTCCATCATTAGATAACACTAGTTTCTAGTACTGTATTAACAGAAAGGGAGAAAAACTATCCACCTTCCCCACACCAAACATAATCCTATACACCTCTATCACGTCCACTTCTACACCTTTTCTTTGGACTGAAAAGTCCAACAAGTTGTAACCTTTCGTAGCATCACAGAATTGTAGAGCTGGGAGGGACCAGGAGGGTCATCTAGTCCAACCCTCTGCAATGCAGGAATCTTTCACCCAATGTGGGGCTTGGACCCACAAGCCTGAGATTGTAAGTCTCATCCCCTCTCAACTGAGCTATGGAGGAGTTGTTCCAACCACTTGATCACTTTAGTGGCTCTTTTTCAAAAGTGCATTTCATTCGGTGATGTGGGAGAAATTTGATAAAGTTTTAATTAATTAATTAAAATAATATTGCATCCTTCCTTCCAAAAGAGCCCAGGGCACCAAATGCTTCAGTAATAATTAACAATAAAAATGTGTTTTGAACATTAAAAAACTGTTAAAACATTTGGAACAGTAAAACATTTGGAACAAATTTGTGAAGAGATATAACCAAATCATGTTGCTGGATAGGCTCATCGAAACAGAAGAATTTTCAGTAAGTATCTAAAGGAGTGTGGTGATGGCATTTGCCTAATGTCAATAGGCAGGGAGTTCCGAAGTAGAATGACTCAAGTCCTTCCCAAGGTGTATTTACCTCATTTGCACCTACCCAAATCCCAAACCAAAATACACCCCCCTTCAAAATTTGCACTTCTTTCAGTTTTGCAATATAAATGTTGATTGTCTAATTAGCCAAAGTCCTGGGAGAAGAGGAACATTTTTGCCTGGTGCTTAAAGAGTTGTAATATTGGTGCCAGGTGAGCATCCCTGGGGCGAGCATTCCATAACCAGGGAGCCACCACAGAAAGGGTCTGTTCTAATGTTGCTGCCCTCTGGAATTCTTGTGGAGGGGACACGCAAAAAGGGCCTCAGATGAAGGTCACAGGCTCTGGGCCAGTTCATATCGGGAGAGGCAGTCCTTGAGGTATTGGTGGTCCTGAGATGCTGACGGCTTTAAAAGTCAAAACCAACACTCTGTGCTGGCCCACAAACTAATAGGCAGCCAGTGCAATCAGGCCAGAATTAGTGTTCTATGCTCAAACTGTCTTGCCCTGGTGAGCAACCTAACCGCTAAATTCTGCACCAGCTGAAGTTTCCAGATTGTCTTCAGAGGCAGGGCCTTGTATAATGTGTTGCCGTAATCTAACCTGGAGGTTACCAGAGCATAGATGACAGATGTTAGAACTTGGGTACTACGCACCTTGACCTGGAGCAGGATTCGGAGTCGCCCTGGAAACAGAAGCAATGAAAATGCTCTTAAGGAAGTAAGGCATTTTTGTTTATTTATTTTGCACTAGGCATAATAGCTGTGTTTTCAAGAACTTAGTTAAAAAGAAATTTTATTTGATTAATTCAAATGTATAGGATTAGCCAATTAATTTGCACGCATTTCCACTGTAATCGGTTATATTAACAAATTGACAAATTAATAATTTTGTTCAATCAGGTAAATTTGATTGACCAAATAAGTGCCTATCTCTCTCTGCCTCCTTATGTCTGCCTGTCTATCTTTATATACTGTTTGGAAGAGGCAATTCCCATTCATTCACACACACACACACACACACACACACACACACACACACACACGGTGATACATGAAATGCCACATTGTATATAATCTAAACCAGAGATGGTGACCCTGTTGCCCTCCAAACGTTGTAGGACCACCATTCCCATTATCCTTGATCATTGGTCACGCTGAATGGGGCTGATGGGAGTTGGAGTCCACCAGCAACAGGTGAAGGGTCACAGATTCCCCATCCCTGATTTAAACAAAAGATAAAACAGAATGAAATGAGAAGAGCATGCTTCTCACTTCAGAACAATCATTTTTGATCTTATTTATTAAATGTGTATACTGCCCTTCACCTGAAGTTCACAGGGTGGTTCACAACATAAAAAGTACAAAATGGGAACACAAAGTATGTAATGAAAGCAACAAGAAGGAAAACAAACCAATACCACCCACCTACTGCAGAACTTTTACACCAGAAGAAATACATGCAGTTTTAATTGACCTAAGAGTCATGTGAGTTTGAGCTATTAATTGACTGAGATAAGAAGAAAAACCATAGCTCAGTGGCAAAGCATCTACTTTGCATGCTAAGGGTCCCAGGTCTTTTTACCACAATGTAAGAAGGATGTTGACAAGCTGGAAGGTGTGCAGAGGAGGGCAACCAAGATGATCAAGGATCTGGAAACTAACCTTACGAGGAACGCTTGAAGGAGCTGGGTGTGTTTAGCCTGGAAAAGAGGAGACTGAGAGGAGATATGATAGCCATCTTCAAATACAGTGGTACCTTGGGTTACAGAGGCTTCAGTTTACAGACGCTTCAGGTTACAGACTCCGCCAACCCCGAAATAGTACCTTGGGTTAAGAACTTTGCTTCAGGATGAGAACAGAAATCGTGCTCTGGCAGCGCAGCGGCAGTGGGAGGCCCCATTAGCTAAAGTGGCACCTCAGGTTAAGAACAGTTTCAGGTTAAGAACGGTTACCTCCAGAACAAATTAAGTTCTTAACCCGAGGTACCACTATATCCGAAGGGCTGTCACATGGAAGAGGAAGCAAGCTTGTTTTCTCCTGCTCTGGAGGGTAGGACTCGAACCAATGGCTTCAAGTTACAAGAAAGGAGATTCCGACTAAACATCAGGAAGAGCTTTCTGACAGTAAGAGCTGTTCAGCAGTGGAAGAGACTCCCATGAGAGGTGGTGGACTCTCCTTCCTTGGAGGTTTTTAAACAGAGGTCTTGGACACTTTAGCTGAGATTCCTGCATTGCAGGGGGTTGGATTAGATGACCACTGGGGTCCCTCTCAACTCTAAGATTCTATGATTCTATCTTCGGTTAGGGCTGGGGAATCGCCTGAATCCCTGGAGAGTGGCTGCCATGCAGCGTGCGCAATACTGAGCTGGGTGAACCAGCAGTATGATTCAGTGTTGGGCAGCTTCCTTGTGCCCCAATCCCACCTTGCAGCGAAGGGCAATTACATGTAGGCAGGTGTAATGGTTCTAGGGGCTGCTCGTGCGTAAGCAGGTGCCTATCTCCCCGGCTGGGTACAAACACCTGGCTGGGTTGCCAAAGTGAACCTTTTCTGTCCGGACAGCCACTCACCCGTGGCTGTCTCAATCGCTGGCAGAATCCGTCAGTGGGCGTTTCTTAAACTTCTTCCAGCAAAGAAGTTCTTTGACGCCTAGTCTCCTCCTACTCTCCCTGCGCGGAAGTCTTCTGCGCAGGGATGGTGTGGGCAATGGAGGACCCCTACTCTCCCCGCTGGTCCCAGGCAAGGAGTCATGAGACCGCCTCGCCACTTCCCCCAGCTGCCCCCCTTCTCCCCTGGTGCTACGCTGATTCTCTTCCCCAGAAGATGGGCTGCTCCTTCCGATCCCTGGACGCTCTCTGGAATCCCTCTGGCTTTCGCTCTCCCGTACTGATGGCAGTTCCCTGACAGCAGGGTACTACATTACTGCTGCTGTAGGAGGATCATGCAAACAATAAACGAAAGTTTAAGATGAATTTCTGTTTGATCATTTTTTTGAAAACGTTAGCAGTATGCCGAGTGCAAAACAAGCAAGCAAGCAAATGTACAAATTAATGCATTCCTTTTATTTCAAACTCCCCCCCCCCCGATCAATTGCCAGCCAAATCTGATTCTCACCCCTTGCCTGGCTGTTAGCCTGCCCCCTGGCCCTCTCCCCCAGGCTAATCGGGATGCTGCCATCCAGCCAGGCAGAGGCTGCTCTAAGTAGTGTCACTTTGCCGCAAAGAGTTGCCTTTGCATGCCTTTCGCATGATTGTAACCGACAAGACGAAGACAGTGTCTGATGTAAATTTTGCGCCTTGCTGCCAATTATCATCAGAGCTAGTCAAAATAAACAAATTAAACAAATAAACATGTCAAAACAGCTCAGACATAGGAAAGAGAAGAGCCAAGACCAAACACTTATCGGCGTGGTTGGTAGGACTGCGGGGGCTGTGCAGTGTAAAACGATCCGTTGCATTCTTCACCTTTTGCTGCAGAAAAGGCGAAGGAAGGTGAGTCGGGGTAGAGTTACAGTCCTGTTGGGCTTGGGCCTGCAAATGAACCCAAATCAAACCCAAATGTTGCTTCCCTCCCCCCCCCTTTCCCTCCCTCTTCTGTTGCATAAAACCAATCATTCCACATGTTTTAAAGCAAGCCTGGGAAACCTCAGGCCTGGGGGCCAAGTGCAGCCCTCCAGGCCTATCCATCTGGCCCTCAAGACCCTTCTCAGGCCACACAATGGCTGGCCCTGCTTTTCACCCGGCTTGAGTGTTTTTGCCTGGCTGGAATGGGTCCTCAAACTCTGATAATGCTCCTTGCTTGCCTGCGGAGGATCGAGAAGCGTCTATGTGAATGTGTGTGCAGAAACCCGCCTACTGCACAAAGCAGTAAAGCAGCATATAAGTAAATCAATCAGCCAATCAATCAATCAATCAATCATATTAATTGTTCTGCCCCCTTTTGCCTCTGGTCCCCCCCGTGGCCCCTGGAAGTTGTGTGGAATATGGCCTTTGGTTGGAATATGCTTCCCATAACATTTTTAAATCATTGGATGGGAGGAAATCAAGCAGCTCTCGCTTAGTTAGTTATTAATATATTTAATTCATATACTACTTCACATTTCAACAGAAATCTCAAAGTCCCAACAAATCCCAACAAAAAGGATTTTCTATAACCAGTATGGTACAGATTCTACATTCAAGCCCAACAGTGCTGCTGCTGCTGCTGCTGCTGCTGCTGCTGCTACTGCTAAACATAATCATATTGTGTGCAGTTGAGGGCGATCGAGATGATCGTGGGTCTAGAAACCAAGATGGGAGTTGGGGATGTTTAGCCTGGAGAAGAGGAGACTGGGAGGAGATAGACTTCTTCAAATACAGTGTCTGAATGACTGTCATAGGGAGATGGAGCAAGCTTGTTTTCTCCAGCTCCAGAGGGAAGGACCCAAACCAAGAGATTCAAATTACATGAAAACAGATTCTGATTAGAAGAAGAAGAAGAAGAGTTTGGATTTGATATCCCGCCTTTCACTCCCTTTAAGGAGTCTCAAAGCAGCTCACAATCTCCTTTCCCTTCCTCCCCCACAACAAACACTCTGTGAGGTGAGTGAGGCTGAGAGACTTCAGAGAAGTGTGACTGGCCCAAGGGCACCCAGCAGCTGCAGGTGGAGGAGTGGGGAAGCGAACCCGGTTCTCCAGATTACGAGACTACCACTCTTAACCACTACACCACACTGGCTCCTGATTAAACATCAGGAAGAACTTTCTGACAGGAAAAGTTGTTCAACAGTGGAATAGACAACCTTGAAACGTGATGGACCCTCCTTCATTGGAGGTTTTTTGGATGCCAACAGTCAGAGTCTTTAGCCGTGATTCCTGCACTGCAGACAGTGAATTAGGTGGCCAGTCCAGCTCATCTCCCCCTTATACTCAGTGCATAAACTGCTCCAGTCTTGGGTTGCTAATAGCAGCTCTGGTAGGGAGCAATCTGGAGCAGGGCCACAGTTGGGGTGATAGCAGCAGCAGCAGCAGTGGTAGTAATAATAACAACTTTTTTTATATCCCACCCATCTGGCTGGGTTTCCCCAGCCACTCTGGGTGGCTTACAGCACATACAAAAACATAATAAAATATCAAACATTAAAGAACAGGTTATCTTATACAGGCTATAAATCATGGGTAGGCAAACAAAAGCCTGGGGCCGGATCCGGCCCAATCGCCTTCTAAATCAGGCCCACAGACAGTCCTGGAATCAGCGTGTTTTTACATGAGTAGAATGTGTGCTTTTGTTTAAAATGCATCTCTGGGTTATTTGTGGGGCATAGGAATTCATTCATTCCCCCCCTCCAAAATATAGTCTGGCCCCCTACAAAGTCTGAGGGACAGTGGACCGGCCCCCTGCTGAAAAAGTTTGCTGCCCCTTGCTATAAACCAACCAACCAACCAACCAACCAACCAACCAACAACAACAGTTTATAATTATACCCAATTTAAAAGAACCCATTCTCCTCACATCAGAACCCTGATCCAAACATGCCCCCTCCAGCAGTTTTTATATAAAGGAAATTGTCTTGGGAGCTTCAACCACATAGCTGCTTACAGTCTGGGTGAAAGTTCCACCATGAGGCAGTGCTCAGAGTTGCAGAACTTCCCTTCAGGAAATTGTTGGTGATCTCTGCATACCAGCTGAGTCAGATCACAGCCACGTGATGCATGTAAAGCACTCTTATACCACAAGAACTGTCACAGAGAATCCTGGGAACTCTAGTTTGTTAATTGTGCTGAGAATTGTAGTTCTGTGGGGTCAGCAGCTGAACAAACTACAGTTCCCAGGGTTCATTGCTGTCTAAAGTAAAGGACAAGGTGGTGACCCCCCCCCGCCACCTTCCACATGTTGAAGCCACCTGGCCAGCAATGACCCCTTCCTGCAACACTGGAGACACGATTGCATCCTCCAGGGCACCTGATGGCAGCTTAAGAGAGCGTGGACACATCTGTACCAGGTACTTCAAGCACTATTATTTATTTCATTTATTTATTATACATTTATATATTTATATTTACTGCTGGATTGTAATAAAACTTCTAAGTGGTTTACACACACCCCCTATTAAAATAATCAATAAAATATAGTTAAAAACAGGTATTTTAAAACATCCAAACCGTATTATGCCACATTAAGAGTCTTGGCTACCTGCCCCGCAAAGTCTTGGGAACTGCGCCTAATGTTGTTAGCAGACCTCACAGAGCTATGATTCTCAGAATTCCTGGCGAGGATTGATTGTTCAATCATTATTGGAATTGTAGCTCTGTAATGGGAGTCTCCTAAAAACTCTCAGCACCCTTAAGTAAACTATAGTTCTTTGGGGGAAGCCATGTCTGTGAAAGTGGTGTGATAGTGTTTTGAATGTATGGTGTGGATATGGCATGGAGGGCAGAACATGCTGCTTGCATAGCTCAACCCTCTGACACTTCAGCCACTGCCTCGCTTTGCTCTGCAGAGGGTTGCTAAGTTTTCTATAACTTTGCATGCTCCTTGAGGGTCAAGTCCAATTCAAGGCCTCTGCTGGGCTCTGCAGCCAGCCAGCATTGTCTCATGCTTTGCATTCTGTCTCCAGGTTTTTGTTGAAGGCCAGGAATACTGCAACTAGGTGGGTTTTTTTAGGTCTCCCCTCACACATCCGGTCCTTGCTTCCTCCTGCTGCTCCCTCCCCCCCACAAGATCAGGTAGCCTCCTTTGGAAATATCTTGATATAAGCCATGCCACTGCCATAAATGAATCCAATCTGAAATCTTAAAATATTGCACAATTAAGTGAAAGAGCAGAATTGGTGGAATGGAGGAATAAAAGTATATTTGAAACAGGCTTGGTGCATGGAAACGGCATCTTAGTCGTTGTTAAGGATTGGGGAAGGGGAAGGGATGGCTGCTCCCCCCATTTTTTATTTTTTATTTTTTATTTTTAGAGGTATGTTAACCTTAAAAATATGTTCTGAAGTTAAAGGAACAAGCTGTCGTTTTAGACAGGTGGTTCTCGTAAAGAGGCGATCTTTTACAGCAAAGTCTTGCAATGTCGAAGCTGTATGTCTCAGCGGAGATATAGCTATAATGCAGGTGATTGCACCATTTCTTCTGTTCTTTCTCATAGACTTTCAAAATCTCCAATCCAAGCCTGGGACTTTAGGAGGAGCAAAGGATTAAGGGGGGTTCTCCACCCTTGATTTCTGCAAGACACAGGGGTGGTTGTTTTTTTTTTGTTTTTTGTTTTTTTTGCAGAGCCAAAACAGAATCTGCAAAGTAATTCAGGTTTGTAAATTTGCACTTTTGGTATTAAAATAAAAGAGGGAAATGCAGTTTTCGAGTGGTGCTTGTACAATCAATCTTTTCTTCATCATTCTATTTTAGTTTTAATTTTTTACAAACTGTGGCAAGTATTCAAAGCGAAAATCCAGAAACCTGAATTGCAATATGCAAAACAAGGTTTTTTTGTTAGTCACAGTTTTTTTGTTAATCACAAGAGTGATTAATTATCCAGAGACTGATGTGTGTTTAATATGCCTACAACTTTATTGTTTACAGTTAGTGATGGACAAATTTGCCAATTTTAGTTTCTCCCAGCTTCTCATTTTTACAATCTGAAGTTCAGTTTGACACATTTCTGGAGGAAACTGTAATAAACATAACTATGCATGAGTGCTAGTTAGTGCATGGAGGTGTTAAGACTACATAGCTGTGTTCCTGGACTCAGTTATGTCATGCCCCCTCACCTCCAGTGATGTAGGAAGGGAAACCTCTTTCCTTTCCTTTCCTTTCCTTTCCTCACCATCTCTACGTGTTATATAATCAATCTAAAACCAGACTGCATGTTTGAAACCATCTTTCTTCATTTTGTATCTAAGAGTATTCTACCTGAGTTTTCCTGGCTGCTGCATTGAATAACACATGAATCAGACCTTTGGATTTTGTAAGCAAAGCATTCTAAACTTACTTAACAGTATTAAATGGATATGAAAATGTGAAAAGGTTTCTAACAATTTATATTCCTATGCATAGGCGCCGACTCCATGGGGCCTGAGGGGGCCCGAGCCCCCTCAAAAATTCGTTTTGGGGGGGCTCTGCCCCCCCAATAATTTAAGAAAATTATTACCGTAAATTTCGCTCTATAACACGCAGATTTTTCCTCCTAAAAAGTAAGGGGAAATGTCTGCGTGTTATTGAGCGAATGTGTGGGCAAAAATAGGCAAAAATCAGGCAAAAATAAGATTGGGCGGTCGGGCGGAGGGAAGGCGGAAGCTGCTGCTTTCCTGCATTCTGCCTCAGGGTCTTACTGCCCACCCGCTTCTGTTGCTGCGTTTGCTCAAACTCAACAAAGAGCAGGGAATCCCCTGCCCTCCTGGCAAGCAGAGGGTTAAGGAAAGGATCGAGTCCTTCCTTCTAATTCTTTCCTAGTCACACTGCGTGCAGGCTCCAGCCCACCACCTCCTCCTCTCCGTGCTCTAGGGACTCGCAGGTGGGAGAGAGGGAGAGAGAGGGCTGGCTTGGGGGGGGGACTTTTGCCTTCCTTTCCTCCCCCCACCCCGTTAAACTCCTCCCCTGCATTCTTAGCCAGCTGCTTCTCCGCACACCCCTCTTGTGCTTCTTGTGTTTTTCCTTCCCTCCCCATTTAAAACGTGGTGACAAAGCACGGATCCACATGGATCCTCAGGATTTTTGCATTGGGTCACTCCAAATTCACCATCAGATCACATTACATGTCCATGGCTACAGTCTGTACCAAAAAAACCACGCACCCACTGTTGCCTGGGGCTGCAATGGTGCAAAAACGTGGTTACAAAGCACGGATCCACATGGATCCTCAGGATTTTTGCATTGGGTCACCCCAAATTCACCATCAGATCACATAGCATGTCCATGGCTACATCTTGCACCAAAAAAAATCACGCACCCACTGTTGCCTAGGGTCACAGTGGTGCAAAAACGTGGTTACAAAGCACGGATCCACATGGATCCTCAGGATTTTTGCATTGGGTCACCCCAAATTCACCATCAGATCACATAGCATGTCCATGGCTACATCTTGCACCAAAAAAAATCACGCACCCACTGTTGCCTAGGGTCACAGTGGTGCAAAAACGTGGTTACAAAGCACGGATCCACATGGATCCTCAGGATTTTTGCATTGGGCTACTCCAAACTCACTGTCAGATATTAAAAATCTTTATAAAATAGAGAATTAAATACATACAGAATGTTAAATTTTCAGTTTCGAAATATTAGTACTAGTTTAGTACTGTATTTCTATATTACTATAGTACTGTATTAGTTATTTTCAAATACTTAAATATATTTAGGGTGTAAGACCTAATTAAAGCCCGTTATTTACATACAGTATTACAGTATTTACATACAGTATTAGGCATACTGTATTAACTTTATTAACTGTATTAAAGCATTAACTTTGAGATATTATTTTTATTTAATGAACCCTCAGCCTTATTCAAAGTAAGCTTAAATTAGCTATTTCACTTATTAATCAAAGTGCTATTACTGTGCGACAGCAATATTTTATGTTTTATTCTTTTAATGATAGTTTAGGATTTATTTAAATATCATTTCAGTCTTTTCAGAGCTATATATATTCACTGCTCTGTAATAGTCTATAAGCATAATTGTTACTGTAAATTAAATTAGCTTTTTACGAAAATACCGTGCGTGTTTATGTTTTGTTTCTTTTTTCAAAGCCAAAAAGTCTTTCAGGCTTGTCGAGTTTCCCGGAGTGTGGAGTTATAGAGAGTCGAGTTTCCGGGGTTCTAATGTTGATCATATGACTCTAAAATACTTTTAAAAAACTTTAAAACTCACTAATTTTCATCTAAAATTTAGAAAACTTCCCGGGGCAGGACCCCGGTATGGGCCCCCCCAATATTTTTTATAAGTCGGCGCCCCTGTTCCTATGCTGTACTGCTGCTTAACTCTGTGACTGTTTTAAGCTTTGCTGGGGACTCTCTCCTGCTGCGTTTAAAGCCCTGTGTTTTGAATATGGGTGTCCCGCTGGTTCTTTTGCTAATTAATCCACATGTGGGTTCAGATTTATCCCCCCACAATTTCTGCATCCATTTTTTTAAAACCACACTTCTCTCTCTCTCTCTCTCTCTCTCTCTCTCTCTCTCCCTCTCTGTATATGTGTGTGTATCTATATAATCCATATCTATATCTGTCTAGCAATTTCTCCTAATATAATGCATTTTTGTATATTATTTAGACTAATGCACACTTTCTGACACAATATGAGCAACTGAAACACAGCCATCCTTTTTAGTGGGGTAAAGAGTGCAATAAAATGCATCTATTCATGAAAAAAATGTATTGTTTCAGGGGAAATTGGTTTGCAAAAAATGTGTATATGAGGCAAAATTGCATAACCACATGTGTATATTGGGATGAATTTGTTGATGAATTTGCATGGGAACGTCAATCCGCCCCCCCATTAATGTGGAAATGTGGCTGTCAGGACTGCCGCTAGGTCCCAGCTCACAGAGGACCAACGCCCAGTGGATATTATATACAAAAGTCTTTATTGAAGTTTAGTTTCCATTTCCAAGCTCTGGGCGCGCAGGCCCACGTCTTAACGCTAGACCGGCTAAGTCCCCTCTGACTCACTGCTCCACCCACACCAGTTTAAGATTCTAGCCCGGCTCCACCTCTTGCGCTGCTCTTTCCTGCGTTGGGTCCTTCTGCCCTCTGGGGTTCCCTCCTTCCTGGACTCCTCTGACGCGGAGCCTCCTGAGTCTTGCCCCTCCCTCCGGCGGGCTTTAGGACCTGGCTCCCTTCCCGGGCTCCCCTCTGTGCCGCGCTCCTGTACATTTGAACTTGGCGCGCGCGCCCAGCCGGTGACTTTCCTTCTGACCGTTTCCCCGCTTCCTGATGTGGGTGTTGCCAAACCTGACTCCTCTCCTCCCTCTGGTGGTGAGGACACTGGTCCCGACTCCTGGGACTCCCCCTCCCCACTGCGCTCTGGTGGAGACGCTGGCCCTGATCTCCAGCTGCTGTTCAGGGACTCCCCGCTGGCCCCTCCCTCTTGAGGTTTCTCCCTTGGAATCTCCCTTGCTCTGGCCACCGGCGCTCCCTTCTGTGAGTCCTCCGATTCGCTAGAGAGGCTTGTGGAATAACTGTGGCCACTGTCACTGCCTGCGCCCCCCTCGTACTCCTCCTCCTCACTCTCCATTTGCTCCCCCTCCTGTGTCTCTCCTTCTGAACCCCTGACATCCATCCCCCCCTCGAAGCCCCCCCTTCCCCCCTCCCCCTCTTCCGGTGCGGGTTCCGGGTGCTCCATTGTTGTAGGGGTGAGTCCAGGATACAGCTCGTCCCCTGAGGCTTGCAACCATCGAGATAAGTCCGGGAAGTCCCCCATGGGCTCGTCGACGACGACCTCCTCCGCTTCCATCTCCTGCGCGGTGTGCTCGAAATCTGCGCTCGACCCCAAATCACCCAAGAGCCCTCCTCCCCCTGTTGCTTGATGGGGGTCCACCTCCCAGGGCCCCTTCGGCATGTCTCTGCGCCAGCCCACTTCGGGTTGGTCCTCCCACCAATAAGATCCCCCCGTGCCAAAACCTGAAAGTGATCCCTCCGGAGAGCTGCCTCCCGGAGCCGAGTCCTCAGCTGACGAGAAACCCCGGAAAGTGCTGGCCGAGAGTGTGGGTGTGAACAAACAATCCTCGAAAAAGCCCGCCGGCATCGGCTTGTGCGGGAAAAGTGTGTGGAATTCTTCCTTGAGCAACTGCTCTTCCACTGCGTAATCCGGCACCCACCTGTTGGCGCTGGCCGGGGTGTCCTCTGTGGCGAGAAGATATTCAATCCCGTCCTCCCCCCACCTTGAGTCTAAAATCTCAGTGGCTTCATTAAGTGGCTCCCCTTTCGGCGACCCCCCTTTTTTGGGCGCTTCTCTGAGCGGGTCTGGCGCCTTCCCCGGTGCTTGAAACCTGTGGGGCTCTCTGTAGGGCGTGAGCACTGATCTATGAAAGACCGGGTGCATTCTGGAACCCTCCAGGAGTGTCAACCGGAAGGCCACTGGGTTGATCTGCGCCTCTACTTGGTAAGGCCCTAGCTGCTTGTGCCCTAGTTTCTTCTTGGCTAACGATCTGGCTGGAACTGCTTGTGCTGCCAACCAGACCCAGTCTCCCACCTGGATGTCCTCCCCAACCCTCCTGTGTCGATCTGCCTGCACTTTGTAAGCCTGTTTTGCCAACTCTAACTGCCTCCTGAGCTGCTCGTGGATCTCCTGCAACTCCGCTGCCACTTCCTCTGCTCCCTGTGGCTCCCCCTCCCGCACTGTGTCCAGACCCGGGAAGGTTCTGGGATGCCTCCCGTAGTTGGCGAAAAATGGGGTCACCCCCGTGGACCCGTGCTTCGTGTTGTTGTAGGCAAACTCGGCCAACGGTAGATAGTCCACCCAGGTCGATGGCTGCTGGTTCGCGTAGCATCTCAGGTACTGCTGCATGATGGCGTTGACCCTTTCCGCCTGCCCGTTAGTTTGCGGGTGTCTCGCCGACGCCAGGCTGACCTTGACGTTCAGGAATCCCATCAGCTTTTGCCAGAAGTTGGAGATGAACTGGCGCCCCCGGTCGGACAAAATAGACCGTGGTAGGCCGTGCACCTTGAACACGTGGTCTATGAACATCTTAGCGGTCTGCTCGGCCGTGGCCACCTTCGCGCACGGAATGAAGTGGGCCATCTTGGTGAACAGGTCCACTACCACGAGCACTGCCGTCTTGCCCCTTGAGCTGGGTAGATCTGTGACAAAGTCCAGGGCCACCCTCTCCCACGGTACGAACGGTGTCTGTAGCGGTTCCAACAGGCCCGCCGGCGGCTGGTGCACAGGCTTAGCCCTTTGGCAGGTGTCGCACACTATTGACATAGTCCGCGACATCCCCCCGCATCTTAGGCCACCAAAAGTCTCTGGCTACTAAGTCCACCGTTTTCTCCTTGCCGAAGTGCCCCGCGCTGGGCGCGTCGTGCAGCTGTTGCAGGACCTTCGCGCGGAGGCTGTCTCCTGGTACGTAGAGGACTCCCTTGCGTAGGAGCAGGCCATCGCGCACTTGGAATTCGTCGCCCCTCGCCTTGCCACTGCACACCTCCTCCATCTTGGCTCGGGCGAACGAGTCCGTTTGCAGCGCGCGGCGCACCGCGTCCAGGTCCACCGTGGCTGACGCGCATGCCCACGCCTGTGGTGTGAAAATGTGCTTGGCCGCCGCCGGTGCCTCTGCCTCCAGATACTGCGGTTTTCTGGACAGCGCGTCCGCCAAGACGTTGCTGTTTCCTGGGATGTACTCAATTCTGAAGTCGAAATCTGCAAAGAACTCCGCCCAGCGGATGTGTCGCTGGTTCAGGAACCTCGCCGTGCGCCAGTACTCCAAGTTCTTATGGTCTGTGCGGACCTGCACCGTGTGCTTGGCTCCGACGAGGAAGTGCCGCCACGCCTTGAAGGCTGCATGTATGGCCAGCAACTCCCTGTCCCAAATGGTGTAGTTCTGCTCCGCTTTGCTGAGTTTTCTGGAGTAGAAAGCGCACGGCTTCCAGTCCCCCTGGTGGTCTTGCTGCAACAGAACGGCTCCCACGGCCCTGTCTGAGGCGTCCGTCTCCACTCTCATGGGCCTGCTGGGATTTACGTGCAGTAGGTTCTCTTCGGAAGCGAAGAGCTGCTTGAGCTTCTGAAAGGACTGCTCTGCCTGCTCCGTCCAGATGAACCTCTTCTTCTTGGAACTGAGGGTGTCGGTGATGGCCGCTGTCTGCATGGCGAAACCCTTGATGAACTTGCGATAAAAGTTGGCAAAACCGACAAACCTCTGTACTTCCTTCCTATTGCGTGGGCTCTTCCAATCCAGTACTGCACGTACCTTGGCACCGTCCATAGCCAGTCCCTTGTCGGACAGTTTGTAGCCCAAGAAATCCACCTCCGTCTTGTCGAACTGGCACTTCTCCAGCTTGGCGTACAGCCTGTGCTCCCGCAGCCTCTGCAGAACCTCCCTAACATCTCTCTCGTGAGCCTCCGGCGATTCCGAGAAGATTAGGATGCCATCCAGGAAGCAGACGCACTTCTTGTAGAGGAGACCCGCCAAGACATGATGCATGAAGGCTTGAAAGCAGTGGGAACCATTTTTTAATCCAAAAGGCATAACTCTGTATTCATAAGTGCCCAGCGGCGTAAACATGGTTGTTTTCCACTCGTCGCCTTCCCGTACGCGAATGAGATTGTACGCTCCGCGCAGATCCAACTTGGTAAAGATGCGACCCTTCCTCACCGTCGCCAGCAGGTCATCGATCTTGGGCATAGGGAAGGCTGAGGGCTTGGTCTTGAGGTTCAAGAAGCGGAAATCAACGACCAGCCTCTTTTGGGGCGTGTCCCGCTTCTTTACAAAGAACACTGGACTGCCTCCTGCCGCCTTGGACTCCCGGATGAATCCCCGCTTCAGGTTGTGATCTATGAACTCCCTGAGCTCTTGCAATTCATCCTCAGACATGGAGTACAGTTTCCCCGTCGGGAGCGTCGCCCCGGGCAGGAGGTCGATCTTGCAGTCGTAGGGTCTGTGGGGTGGCAGCTTATCCGCCTCTTTCTCGCAGAAGACCTCCAAAAACTCCTTGTATTTGTTAGGCACCGCTTGCAACATGCCCAAGTTCAGCTGTGGTCCATCCTCGTGCCCCTCATCTTCCAAGTCCGCCAGGATGCAGTGTTCTGTGCAGTAAGAGGAGCCGAAGGTCAGTTGCCGCTGGTACCAAGCTAATGCCGGGCTGTGCCTATCCAGCCAACTCATTCCCAACACTATGGGCGTGTCTGACAGGCGGGTGACGTTGAAGCTGATGACCTCACGGTGGTTTCCAATGCGCATCACCATTGGCGGCGTCTGCTGTAGCACTTGCCCTCCCAGTAGCTCCCTGCCGTCCACTGTGACGACTTTCAGAGGTACCGCCGCTGGCAGAAGGGCTATGCCATGTTGCTGGAGGAACTGCATGTCTATAAAATCTGCATTGCTCCCCGAGTCGATGGTGATGGGAATTTCCACAAGTAGCCCATTGGGGAGCTGAAGGGATGCGGTGAGCTGCACTACTGGTTTGGGTGGGAGGGGGTCGGTGGGCTGTAAGATCCCTGGGGATTGCTTCACTGACTTGTCTGGCTGGTCCCCAGAGACGCCATCTCCAGCCAGACAGTGGAGTTTTCCTGCTGCGACTCCCTCTGCTGAATTGCGTCTGTTACTGTCGCTGCGGCTGCAGTATGCTTGTGAAACCGCTGGGGACACTCTTTTGCCATATGCTGAGCACTGTCGCAGATGTAGCACTTCCTGGTTCCTCTAGGAGGCTTCATCTTGACTGCTCCCGGAGTTAGGGCTCCGACTGTGGAGTGAGCCTTAGCACCACCTATCTCCATCGGCTCCTCTCCCCCTCCCAGCGGAGGCATGGATCGAGCGCGCGCCGCCTCCTTGGGGAAGGGAGGCAGTCCTCTCGCTGGCGTGCGTCCCAAATGCCCTTCCTCCCTGCCCCAAGGGCGTCCTTCCAACCGAACCCCAATGGAGAGTGCCCGTTCCACCACTTCCTTGGTGGTTTGGGGTCTTCCCCCCCTTGCGATCTCGTCTTTCACAGCTCCGCTCAACCCCTCCCAGAACAGGTCTCTGACGGCAGGCGATTCTTTCTCCCAGGCTAGTACATTCACCAATCCGAAAAAACGTGAATGATATTGCCTCACAGTGGCTTTACCTTGTCTTAGTCCGTGAATCTCCCTCCTAGCGATATCCACATCAATCTCAGATAAAAAACACGCATCCATCACTTTAATGAAGGCAGTCGCATTTTGGAGGGCTGGATCCTTGTCTCTCCATAGATTGCGCAGCCACGATTTTGCCTCCCCCCGTAAATGCGAAATAATAAATCCCACTCTCTCTTCCTCATTTTTAAAGTCTTTGTCAAGCAGCTGCAATGCATAAATCACATCTGCTCTGAAGTTAGGATACTCCTGCAGGTCCCCATTGAAGTGAGATACCAGGCTCCCTCCTCTGTTTCCCAGCCCAATCCCTTCTGGTCTGGTAGCGGGTAGCCTCTGTGTACTTAGCACTTCTAACCTGGTTCGCAGATCCTGGCAGGCAGCAGCTGCTTCCTGTTCTTTCTTTCTGGAAGCCGCAATTTCTGCAGTCAACTGCGTCACTGCGTTTTGCAAACTCGCTATCCTCTCTTCGGTAGTCATTTCCCTGTTTTTCGTGAGCTCGCGAAGCACCAATCTTCACCCCTCGCTGCTTTCCCGCACTCCACGAGGTTGCAAAATTGGTGAAAATGGAGAGGGGACTTACTGTCAGGACTGCCGCTAGGTCCCAGCTCACAGAGGACCAACGCCCAGTGGATATTATATACAAAAGTCTTTATTGAAGTTTAGTTTCCATTTCCAAGCTCTGGGCGCGCAGGCCCACGTCTTAACGCTAGACCGGCTAAGTCCCCTCTGACTCACTGCTCCACCCACACCAGTTTAAGATTCTAGCCCGGCTCCACCTCTTGCGCTGCTCTTTCCTGCGTTGGGTCCTTCTGCCCTCTGGGGTTCCCTCCTTCCTGGACTCCTCTGACGCGGAGCCTCCTGAGTCTTGCCCCTCCCTCCGGCGGGCTTTAGGACCTGGCTCCCTTCCCGGGCTCCCCTCTGTGCCGCGCTCCTGTACATTTGAACTTGGCGCGCGCGCTCAGCCGGTGACTTTCCTTCTGACCGTTTCCCCGCTTCCTGATGTGGGTGTTGCCAAACCTGACTCCTCTCCTCCCTCTGGTGGTGAGGACACTGGTCCCGACTCCTGGGACTCCCCCTCCCCACTGCGCTCTGGTGGAGACGCTGGCCCTGATCTCCAGCTGCTGTTCAGGGACTCCCCGCTGGCCCCTCCCTCTTGAGGTTTCTCCCTTGGAATCTCCCTTGCTCTGGCCACCGGCGCTCCCTTCTGTGAGTCCTCCGATTCGCTAGAGAGGCTTGTGGAATAACTCTGGCCACTGTCACTGCCTGCGCCCCCCTCGTACTCCTCCTCCTCACTCTCCATTTGCTCCCCCTCCTGTGTCTCTCCTTCTGAACCCCTGACAGTGGCAGTCTGAACTTAAGACTGAAAAGGTAAGAAAATGAAATGGACAGATCTTGCTATCCTTGGCTGGAAGTAAGTCTCATTGAAATCAATAGAATTTACTTCTGAGTAGACTTGGTTAGGATGGTGCTGTAAGTTTCATTTTAAGCTGATATTTGATTTTAATTTTAGTTTCTGCTCTGCACATTGGATTCTACTCTGACCAAACATTTGAACTCCCATATGATTTACTGTAGCCCTTTTAATGTATTTCTGTCTTTTTGAGGCTGCATTTATTTTATTCTATCTGATATCTGATATCTTATTGTATTATTTGATTTGTGTTTTCACTTTGTGGCTAAATTGTTGTTCATTGACTAGACAACTAGGTTAATGGCTCCATAAATGTAAAAATAACTTCAAAACCAGTTTTATGATTCTATGATTGTGGTTACATTGTCATATCTCCTGCTAGCTGCAGCATCCGCCCCCTTTTCATGTGTTGGGATTGTGGAATTTCACATAGGATGGGTGAATCTATCGATTTCAGGTTCTCTCAAGTTCTTCTTTCTTGATCCTTAAATTCATTTCTACACATTTCCAAGTTTTCCCAAGTTTCTGAATTTCTTTTTTTAAGGCCCTCATGAAGATTCATCACCATTTTGTGTGCAGGTATCTCCCACTACTGTACACACGTTTGCATGCAATTTTGCTTATATACATAGTTTTGCAGATCTATTTTCCATGAGATAATACATTTTTGTATGTTATTGTATGCTAACATATGCACATTTTACCTCAGTATATACAATTTTCTACACCAGGGGTCAGCAAACTTTTTCACCAGGGGGCCGGTCCACTGTCCCTCAGAACTTGAGGGGGGCCGGATTATATTTTGAAAAATAAAATAAAAATGAATGAATTCCTATGCCCCACAAATAACCCAGAGATGCGTTTTAAATAAAAGCACACATTCTACTCATGTAAAAACACGCTGATTCCTGGACAATCCGCGGGCCGGATTTAGAAGGCAATTGGGCCGGATCCAGCCCCCGGGCCTTAGTTTGCCTACCCATGTTCTACACCTTACCTGACTGGAGGACTGAATTTAAAAGGATGGCTGTGTTTGAGTTTGCATTGTGTTTTGGAAAGTGTAAATTACCAAGTTCAGCTTTAAATGTGAACTGAATCAAGGTTCTCCCCCATCTCTCCCTGGGCATGCAGGCCTGGTACACAGAGGCATCAAATTGTTTCTGTCACTAGCTGAGTTGACAGTAGCTCTTCTGAGACCTCCATGGGTGCGCATAATGCCTGGAGAAGAGGAGGATCATGATGCTGCTTCCACTCCTGTCATGTGACAGGCACTGCTGGCCTGGCCCTTGGATGTACACGCATGCATTGTGACATCTGCAAAGAGGTGCCGTATTGGCCCGAATATAAGCCGCACCTTTAAAATTGGAGGTGGGGGAGAGAAAATACCTGAATATAAACTGCTCCCTTTCTCGCTCTCTCCCTTCCCATCCTTGGGGATGAGGTTGGGGAACTATGCATGGGGCTGGCGCCACTTTCCCGCGCTCCTGGCGCTGTTTGCCCTGCGCTCCTGGCTGCATACCGTAAGGTTGCGAATATAAGCCACACTTTAACTTTTCACTGTCAGAATTTGGGGGGAAAGTCAGGCTTATATTCAGGCCAATACAGTACTTTTGCACACACCTGTACATGGTTCAATGCACCTTTGCAGATCTCCTGCTAAATAATCAACAGATGCAGGGCCAGTCTGGCACAGTTCCACTTTCACTTGTTCATATGTTTAGGAGGGCTGCAATCAGATGCGGGGAAGTTGCGTAAGTTTTTCTTATTATAATGCTAGTGCTTTTGTCCCATTTGCTAACATTATTTCCACACTGCAGCAAAGTTTAAATGTCACAGCTATGGAACTGTGACTTTTTGACCGATATTCTGGCACTTTGTGCTAAATTTCCTTCACACCAGTGGGCGTGGCGTGTCACAACAAACATAATTGAACAATGTTGCTGCCCCCCTACTCCATACATGCATTCTTCTGTTCCTTCATGATTCACCCATGAAAATGGCAGGAAATAACTATATGCTTGTAAAAAGGTAAAGGTAAAGGTACCCCTGCCCGTACGGGCCAGTCTTGACAGACTCTGGGGTTGTGCGCCCATCTCACTTAAGAGGCCAGGGGCCAGCGCTGTCCGGAGACACTTCCGGGTCACGTGGCCAGCGTGACATCGCTGCTCTGGCGAGCCAGAGCCGCACACGGAAACGCCGTTTACCTTCCCGCTGGTAAGCGGTCCCTATTTATCTACTTGCACCTGGAGGTGCTTTCGAACTGCTAGGTTGGCAGGCGCTGGGACCGAGCAGCGGGAGCGCACCCCGCCGCAGGGATTCGAACCGCCGACCTTTCGATCGGCAAGTCCTAGGCGCTGAGGCTTTAACCCACAGCGCCACCTGCGTCCCCTATATGCTTGTATACTACCTCAAATTTTGTCACTTTACTCACACGATTTTTGGGGTTAACGGGGCGGAAACATATATTTTTTTCCTGGAAGCAATGTAAATGTAAATGAGAGCTAAACTTCCGCTGTCTTTCACTAGATTTCTGGAAAGCTAAAATATAATGTGGCAATTATATTGGCAGTGGCAGTTGGGGCAGGGAAAGGGAATAATCTGCTGTTTCAATGCTGCCTAGGAATGGAGAAGAAATTCAGTTCAGTTCACGTGTCCCAAAATAACCTGCAGATCGAAATGCAGCTTTCCTCTGAATTTCCAGGTTCCCCAGATTTGATTAAACAGTTCACCAACCAAATATGTGTCGCTGCTCACAACTGCAATATTAAGATCTGTAACTGGAAGAACTCCACCTTGAGCTTGTTTTCCCCTCCCCCCTCCTTTCCTCATGTGTAATGTCTTGTTATGATTTTAGCAAGTCACTCTGAGATCCTTTTTGGCTAAAGGGTGGGATATAAATGCCACAAATGAATGAATGAGTTTATGAATGAATGAATGAATGATAAGGTTGTTAGGGTAGCTAAAGTCCCTGGAAATATGTTTCGTAAACACTTTCAAATCTGATGCTGGCAGCTGTTTCCGATGGTGTCAATTCTAGCCAGAGCTAAAACCTTGAACATTTGTCTCTTGATTGTGATTCCTTGAATGGGGGATTGTCATAAGGGGTTTTTCCTTTCCAACAGGTTTTTGTGCTACTCCCAAATCCTATACAAATTTCTCCTGATGGTGTGGTTTGTAAAACTTTTATATGTTTTTGCTTTCCCATACCAAAGACATGGATACCAGCCAAACTTTAAATCATGGTCATCCAAATATAAAATAGATGCATTTTCCAATATAGTCCATTATTTTAACCAACATAAACAAGCTGCCTCATAAGTCTGGCAGAGCAAAACCTCCTCTTTATTTTTTTATCAATCAAAATTTTATATTTAATCCTTGGCTTTCCCCCCTGCCAGATAAATTTAGAAATACCCTTTTTCAGTTCTCTGAGGCAGCTTAAGTTGTTGACAAATCAGATTGATTGGAATAAAAACAACATCTTAGATAATACATTCATTTTAATCGCTGAAATTCTACCTAATAGGGAAAGCTTCATTCTTCCCCATATCCCCCTCTCTTTTTAAATCTCTTTCCACAGTTTAATATAATTATCTTGAAATAAGTTGAGATTTCTCATTGTCAGCTAAATTCTCAAATGTTTCACTTTTTTACCTATTTTTAGGCCAGACAACCTTTTCAAAATCTCTTTTGACTGCGCATCCATGTTTAAATCAACATTTTAGTCTTTTCTACATTTATTTTAAAACCTGCCGCTTCTCCAAACTCTTTAATTTCCTTTAAAACCTTGGGAACACTTACTTTAGGTTGTTCCACCGTTAGAACCACATCATCCACAAAAGCCTTTAATTTATAAGTTCTACGCCCTACTTCTATACCTTTCATATCCTTGTTTTCCCTTATATTCTGCAATAGTATTTCCAACGTCATAATAAACAATAATAGGGATAGAGGGCAACCTTGTCTTGTTCCCTTTCTTATTTGTCATTGGTCTGAGAGATTATTATTTACTAATATTCTCGCAAACTGCTCGGTATATATCACTTTAATTCCTGCTAAGAAAGCGGTACCTATCTCCATGTTTTCTAATACCTTGATCATAAATGACCAAGAAATATTATCAAAAGCTTTTTTCAACAGCCAGAAAAATTAGAACTGCTTGTTTCTCATTTCTTACTTCTAGATATTCAATCAAATTAATTGCATTCCTTATATAATCTTTCATTTGTTGACCTGGTGGAAAACCCACTTGGTCCCTATGAGGAGACTCACACAAAACTTTTTTCAATCTGTTAGCTAAAATTCTGGCAAATAGTTTATAGTCACAATTAAGTAATGAAATTGGCCTGTAATTCTTAAATCACAGTCTTGTTTAGGAATCAGGGTAATAAATGTGTCTTTCCATGAATCTGGAACCACTCTGGCCTTCAGAATTCTGTTCATAATGTCCTTGAGAGGTTCAATCAGTGCATTTTGAAACTTTTTGTAATATATTGCAGTATTTCCATCTGGTCCTGGTGCCTTACCCATCTTCCCCTGGTTTATTGCCAACTGAAGCTCCAACAAAGATATAGGTATATTTAAGGTCTTCTGTTTTTCTTCAGGTACTTTAAATATAGTAGAGTCCTTTAGATAGGATCCCATTTTCTCATGGAATAGTCAATGGCTACATACAGAGATCTGTTGGAATTTACAGGGTGTGAACCTAGATTGAAACCAATGGAAGAAGTAAGGAGCCAAACTCTGAATTGGTTACAGGATCATCATATATATGATACATTTAAATTAGGTTTAAAAAATGGGTTTCCAGATCAAAGCTCACAGTTTGAAAGAGAATTATTATGGAATAGGGATAAATTATTGTCAAAAATGTATAACTTATTATTAGAATGGAAAACAAAAGATGAGTTAGTCAAAGATTCAGTGATACACCGGGCAATGGATATAGAGCATAACATAGACCTAAACCTCTGGGAGAATGATTTGAAATTTACCACATGTCATACTTTGAAAGAGAATTATATGAAATAATAATAATAATAATAATAATAATAATAATAATAATAATAATAATAATATATTTATTGTCATTGCCCCCTCTCGGGGACAACGAAATTACTTGGCTGCTCCATCCACCCAGGTAGGGCACTCCACACAAAATCAAAACAACTATATGTGTATCTGAAGAAGTGTGCATGCACACGAAAGCTCATACCAAGAACTAACTTAGTTGGTCTTTAAGGTGCTACTGGAAGGAATTTTTTTGTTAAAACAACTATAAATATAGTTGAAACATAGGTGGTATTTAACCCTGAGTAGGTTGGTCAAGATGTACAAAGTTGGATCAGATCTGTGTAGGAAATGCAGAGAAACAGAAGGAACATTTTTTTCAGACATGATAGACATGTAAAAAGATCAAAAACTATTGGGAAATGGTCTACAGTGAGTTTTAAAAAAATGTTTAAAACAACATTCCCCCCAAAACCTGAGGCCTTTTTGTTAGGAATACTTCAGTCTGAAGTTTCCAGTTGTCAGAAAAATATATTTATATATGCAACCATGGCGGCTCGAATTTTGCTAGCCCAAAGATGGAAATTGAACAAGATCGAAGATTGTCAACTTAAGATGACAGAATTTGCATAAGCAGCAAGTTTAACTTTACTGAATAAGTGAGCAAGAAGAATCTTTATTCAAAGAGGAGTGGAAGATTTTTGCTGAATATTTAGAAAATAATTGTGTACAATTGAAAATGCTGGTAGCATTTAGATAAATTCAACAGTATGGTAAATATTTGAAGGATGTAAAATGGAGAAACAATTAGATTGGCTATAGTAAAATATGCAGGAATGATAGATAAGTAAAATGAACCATGAAAGGGGAAGGAGGGAAGTCAGTTGTTACATGGCATTAAGTAAAAGGTTTATTTTGGTATATATAAATGGAAAAAATAATTAAAAATGTATTTTTTTTTAAAAAAAAACATTGAACATTTGTTGTACTCTCCTAAACTTTTGATTCTGGCTCTCAGGCATTTGCAAAGTTTTCTCAGCCTTAGTGGATGGGAGCTGCACAGGACATATGCCATTTCCTACTTTCATTGTGACTGTGTTGCTAAACAGATAAGTCTATGGAAACATTTGGTGTGAATTAGCCCTAATCTGCCATTGATTTGCGTCAAGTCTTGTCTTACAATTTGCCTTTGGAAGGTGATTTCAGGCTCCACCTCCCCACAGCCTCTTGTATGATTACTGTCTTATGATGCCCTTGCAAATAAAAATCACTGACAAATGGATTTTTAAAAATATTTTCTACTGGCTTACATCTTTTTCTTCCTAATTGTAATCTTATTGTTTTCAAAACACATTTTAGCTCCGTTTCACAATTAAAGAAACCTTCAATCAATCAATTCTTTTTATGAATTTTGATTTGATCTGCATTTGAATGGAAGAGCTGTTCTGAAGGGAACAAGTGTGCAATTTGTAACAGAACCTTTTACATGCTTAAGATGCTTTCGTTCTGCCTTCCACAATGTGGTGCCCTTCAGATGCTTTGGACTCCAACTGCTATCAACCCCATAGCCAAAGGGCATGGATGATGGGAGTTGTAGTTCAATGACATATCAAGGATACTAGGTTGGTAAAGGCTGATCCAAGGGCACTGAAACAGACAAAAGGAATTAGACCTTCGCACCATGCAAAATAAACTATGCAGTTCCCTGTTACAAGATGTGGCGATGGCCACTAACTTAGGTCACAACCACACCAAGCATTTTGGACACTCATATACCCTCAGGCAGAAGATGCTCATGGACAATGGATCAGTTTTTTTGCTATTTCTCCTGAGCCCTCAGCCATTCCCTCTCCTGGGCCCCCTAATCTGGCTTGCTATCTCATGTGTGCTAGGGAATGTATCTCATATTGAAATAAGACATTTGCGGGCAGCCAGGTCAGGTTCGGCATGTGGGTCTGGGAGGGGGTGGTCTTCTTGCCCTTCACCTTAGGTGGCAAAGGGTTTTGGGCAGATCCTGGGCACACGGACTCACTCTGGACATGCTGTCCTTACACAGATGCATGCTGTGTTGCGGTGGAAGATATAGATGCCATGTGTCAGATGTTTTCTAATTTCAGGGGTCCCTAAGCCTCCTCTATGACTTACATTTGTCGCAGATGTGGGCGAACTCAGTTATTTTGACCACAGTAGAACTTTGGGAACATTTTGGCAAAGGCCGTTTGGTCTCAGGGTATGATGTGAAGGACTGTGAGGCCACCACCTTGTTGAAGCTAAGCAGGTCCGGGTCTGGTCAGTGCTTGGATGAGAGACTGCCTGGGAACCGTGGTTGAGATAAAAGTATGATATATGTAAATGAAAGAAAATAGAACAGACAAATAAGAAAAGAACAGAAAACGCGAGAGAGAGAGAGAGAGAGAGAGAGAGAGAGAGAGAGAGAGGGGGGTTCATGTTATGGAACAAAGGTGAGAGACCTGCCCATATGGTTTGGATTTCTAAGATCGAAAGTGTAGCTTTGGCATTCCTTTCCTCCAAGCCCAGACATGTGGAGTGCTCTGCTCAGAGTCGTCCAATGCTGACCCAGGGGCTGAAAAAGACCAGTGTGGGAGTGGCATGGTCTGTGTGGTCGGGACAGCTGGCTTCCATCAGTGAGTGCGATAGTGTTCCAGGGTCAATGTTCCTGCCTCTCTGGGGACATGGCCCACACTCCCAAGTAATATGCTGGAGCTCAACTATGCATGCAGGAAGAACATGTGACACAGCTGTCCAGGGTCTGCTCCACTGTTCAAATTACACGGGGAGCGGGAGGAGGGCAGAACGAGCCCCACCTTTGCCAATGGCCTCTTTAACTACTGTTTATAGGCTGTAGGAGAAGTACACAGGACACCGCCTTATTCTGAGTCAGACCATTGGGCCATCTATGACCCAGCTCAGCATTGCTTACACTGGCTGGCAAGGGCTCTCCAGTGTTTCAGGCAAGGGAGATTCCGTGTCTTGCCTGCAGGTGCCAGAGATGGAATCTGGGGTCTTCTATGTAAAAAGGAGGTGCTCAGCCACGGGGACCCATCCTCAGTTTCTCCAAAAGGGGGGAAACAGGGTTTTGATGATTTCACAACAGACCCCTTATCCCCCACCTCAGGCTGCACATTAAGAAACACACACCAAACACATGTGTGCCATGAACTAGTATCTTAGGGGGAAAGCTTAGCAATAACTGTTTATTTTATAGAGAAAAAGATTTGTGCAGCTATGGCATATGCATATACTTGCATATACTTATTTATATCCTGCCTTTTTCCCTGACCAGGACTCAAAGGGGCTTACAGCTAAAATAGAAACATAGGAAGTTCTAGAAACCTATTTGGCACTAACTTGAAGTCCTGTTTTCCAATCGCTGATGTTTTGGCCAGTACTTATTGTGGTTTGTGCCGTTTCAGCATTGCGACCATGAGGACTAGAAACTTGGAAATGGGAATTGTCATTAAATTCACACTGCAATGCACAGGAAATGAGCAAAATGCAACCATAGTCCAGTTTCTGCTTGTATCAAAAGTGGCTTTACTATGCACCTTTTTTAAAAATGGTGATGCACCCCACCCAAAGAAATATAAAGGATCCTCATAATTTAGGCTATCTCTCTCAGTTACTCCCCCCTTTGTTTTGGCTTTACATGGGGGCCTGGGGAGCAAAAGGAACAGTGTGCCTTTGAAATGTTGTTTGCCGAAGACAGTATATAGAGTCTTGGTTATTAACAGCCTCTCACAAGACAGTTATTTTTGGAGTGGCCTCCAAGGAGCCAACCTCTTGGAATCGAACTCATTTATTCTGTGTTTCACTGTCCTGCCATTTCCTGCAGAGAGAGGGGAAAAGTGAAACCACATGTTTTGAAGAGCGAGCGTAGGAAACCCCACCGAAGACAAATGACTGCTCCTCTCCCCTGGCAATTAGTCAAAGCTGGGCTGCGTGCCAGCCCAGGTGTTCCTGACGGTGTATAAATTTGCCAAGGAACAATGAAAATAGCAGTTGATCGTGCTGACAGACTCTGTGGGTCATTTCCTGTTGCTTTGGCATCTTCGGAGACTTTCCCACAATTACCACTGCTGATGAAGTCCGGGGCCCTCCAAACTGGACAGCTTGACCTGGACGTAAAGCCCATGATGTGCATGCGCGCACAAGTGTCCGTGTGCACATGGAAGCCTTTGTGTTCCCACCCCCAAACCCAGATTCCCAGATGTTTGACTTGAATCCCCTTTTGCAAAATTCATATTTTAATGAGCCAGAATTGGAAAACTATTTGCACCTGCATCAGCTAAAGTTTCTTGGCAGCACACAGAAAGGCCTTTTTCTGCCAGGATGCATGGCTCATACATACTTGCGCTCTCTGTATCCTGGAACTTAGAGACTTCTCTTTGCATCTCTTACAGTATCTTCTCATGTGGCAGCAGCCAACTGGCAGCTCATGGACAGCAGCTGGAGCCTGCCCTCACTTTCGTATGGTTCTTCCCAGCCCTTCCCTGTGAAAAGTCAGAGCTTGCCCAGAGTTGCAGTCACAAACACTTAATTTCAAACATGCAGGTCTCTGGGAGAGGCCAGGAGGTGGAGCCAGACCAGCAGCTAGTGGTTGGAGCATAGAAGAAGAAAGGTATGGTTACATATGAAATGTAAGAAACTACCTTATACCTGGTCAGACCATGGGTCCTTCTAGCTCAGTATCATCTACAATGAAAGTCGATAACCTCAGGTGTAGAGGCGAAAGGCAGCCCTCCAGGACTCTCTAATTGACCCTTGGAATTTTTCCCAGGCCTCACCTCTCACTCACCTTTCATACTAGACTGGAAAGTGTTCTTGAACTCTGAGAGTGCTTCTTGCTTGTCTAGATGGAGGATAGAGGAGAATGTGTGAGTGTGAGGCTACTGTGCAAAAATAACATTCACATTTGTTGCCTGACCCACTTATGCCTCTGTCCCACCCACCAATGATATGCTGCCCATGGAAGATGGCGCAAAATGGAATGTGTTCCTCATACTAAGCAAGTTCCCCACCACCCTGACTCTAGGACATTGGGCATGAAAAGTGAAACCAAGTCCAAGGATCTGTGAAGCCTCTTGCACAAGGGGAAGTATGAGAACAGCTATAGATCCTGCCCACGCTATGCTGCTCTCCAGTTTCTCAAATGTTTCTTCTCCTACAAAAGAAGCTTTTGTTTTCTTCCTTGAAATTTTAGTGGGTGTGGAGCTTACTTTGTTCTTGCAGGGTGGCTGTGAGAGTATAAGTGTTTTCCTCCAGTAGACAGTTTATTACTACCCTGCAGCCTCGCCAGCTGCCTGCACTTCTTGGTCGGAAAAAGCCCCATTGGGAGGAGTTATTTCATATTCCCCATGGCTCTTAACTGAAGAAAGGGAAGCCAGGAAGGCTGCAAAATGCAGAGTACAGACCACCAGTGAAATGATTTGTTGGATAAAATAAGGGCACTAAAAAGTGCTCCCCAAGACACCCTTGAGAATTTCACCAACATTTTCACTCTTTGTCTGTTTTTGAATGCAATTTCTCTCCCCATAATTATTTATTCAATTCCATTTATGAACCACTTCCTATCAGATATCTCAAAGTAATTCAACAGTAAACACACCAACATTAAAAACAATTAGAAAAACATTATATATGAAAACAATACTAAAGAAAGTCATATGTAAAAATAAATCGAATACACAACTAGGATTTTTTTTAAAAAATCCCACCTTGTCTTTGACAGGTGCTGAAAAGACAAGCGAGATGGCACTTGCCTGATATGTAATGGAAGGGAGTTCCAAAGGGCAGGTGCCTTTGTCCTACATAGTACAGAACCAGGGGTGCCATGCATCTGGTTTCTCCCAGACAAGTCCTCTTTTTCGGGGATGAAATTTCAGTCCAAGCAGATTTTTTGAATTTGCCAAAATGTCCGAGTTTTTGCAAACAGAGCCAGGAAGTGTGCATGTGAGTATCACTATTTACTTTTCCCTATCTCTATGGGTGTGCCTGCTTTCTGTGCAAAGACTTGCTTTGCAAGCAGAGCCAGGAAGTGTTCATGCCAGGATCACTCTTAACCTTTTCCTACCTCTATGGTGCGCTCACATCATCAAATGGCAGATTGAACGACTGCTGCCTAGACCTCTCTGAGCCATGCTGGTGCCCAGTAAGCAGGAAAGACTCCCTGAGGGGGTCTCTGCTGGCACCTCCCTTAGCAGGTCTCTCTCTGTGTCTCCCCTTCCCCCCTTTAGGGTCTCCCGTATATTCTATGTACCTCAATGCCAGGATCCCCACCTCACCCTAGTACGTTTTCCATTGATTGGAATTAAGCTGACTCTATTTTATAATATTAGTAACATCTAAGAAAAGAAAGAGAGAGCTTGCTGGTAAAGAGGACCCCCCCCCCCAGCTCTCTCAGTCCTAATTACAAGTTCTTTTTCTGAGGCCAATGGGCATTTGGATAGCCAGTGTGGAGATTAACCAAATCACAACCCTGGTAAGCAGTGCGTTGGCATGGGAGCAGCAGCTTCCCATTTCAACTCAGGTGGTGAAATGGGATGGGCTGCCCTTCCTGCAGAGCACAGAGATCAATTGGAGAACAGCGCTGGGTAGATTTAATGTAAGTTCTTTCACAAGTATTTGCAAAATGAGGCTAATAACTGACTACTTTCCATTGGTTATGGGTTGTTGTGAGTCAGGCTGTTGGTCTATCCATCTCAATATTGTCTATGCTGACTGGCCGTGACTCTCCCTGTACGCAGTCAATGATCTTACCTGGAGCTGCCTAGGAATGAGCCAGGAATCTTCTGCATGAAAAGCTGACGCTCTACCGCTGAGAAATGGCCCTTCTCCATCTTGGCTACATGTTGATGGGATGATTTCAGTGTGGCTACGATGGGGTGGGATTAGCAGCAATGCAAATACCTTTTTGCATTGGGAGCTTGGGCAGCGCCCTTCTCTGGAAAACGCAGCACTGGTGGAGTGTCCCTCAGAGAGCTCAGTGAGATGGTGCCAGGTCAGAAGCGACAGTTCATGTGCTGGTTTTGAGGGCAGCATCCTTGTCCCACTGACCAAGGTCACCCAAGGAATGACCCACAGCTAAAAGAACTGCCAGGCCATCTGCTTTCAATCTGATTTGGTGTGGTGGGCAAAAAGGAGGGGTCGGGCCAATCAGAACCAGGGCAGGATCCAGCTGTAGTCCATGGGCTGCAAATGGGCATCCCTGGAGAAAGATATAAATCTCAAATGCAAGAAAATAATCTTCAGATGTATTTCTTTGGCTGGCAGAAGATCAGATTTCCTGCTGTAAGTCTTTCCAGCATCCAGCTATGTTGCCAAGCATGTAAGAGGGATAGACCGATCAGCCTGTTTCTGTTCTGTGTCAGTTTTGCATGTGTTCATTCATAAGACTGTTTTGCCCAACTTTCACATCAAGCTGTGACTTAAAAAAAGAAACACTGGCTGGGAATTCACACAATTTTAACTTGTTTCTCCCCCCGACCACAAAATATGCATTTTGTATACTTTTCACCCTGAAATGCTCACTTTGGAATGCATTTTACCTTACAGCATGCATTTTTGGAGCCAAGATTTGTTTTACAAAATTCAGAGAGGTGCAGAAACTGAAAGATAATTTATATATTATTCCAGGAAATGTGAATCAGGTCAGTTAGCTTAAAAGTGCAGGAAAACAGAGGGAATCCTCCAGCATCCCCAGCCTATGTTGTGGCCTGGGGTTAGATTCAGGAGACCTAAATTTAAATCCCCACTCAGCTGTGAAGCTCACTTGGTAGTTCCTGGCCCGCCCCCTCCTGAACCCCTGCCTCACAGGTGGAGGATAATAATAATAATAATAATAATAATAATAATAATAATAATTTGTACCTCTCCCATCGTCATAACAACAACAACAACAACAACAACACTCTGGGTGGCTTCCAACAGAGATTAAAAATACATTAAAGAATAAAGTGAAAATAAAGTGTGTGTGTGTGTGTGTGTGTGTGTGTGTGTGTGTATGCTTGTGACAAATCCAGCTCTAAGGAGGTCGTAATTTCCATCCCATTCTGGCTTCATCACAATCAGTGTTGGTTCAATTCCATTACCTTTCAGCCTCTGCTAAAAGCTAAGCTACTTGTCTCATCACCCACTATGGCTGAAACTTACGTAATTTGTTATTACAATGCATTTCAGTGGGAAGGAAATGTCAAAAATGATATAGAAAATAGGGTAATTATTTCCATAACATTAGTAGAAAAAAAAAAAAAGGTAGTGAATACTGCTTGCACTCCTGAGCTCCTACGAACATGTGAATTGTATGAATTTCTGCTTCCATTTCCATTTCTGATGAAATTCTCTGACATTCTAGTGAAGTCTCATGAATACTGCCTTGAGATCCTTAATGTAAAAATATATTTTGGGAGGAGAGAGCTATTGTTAGTGACCTTCGGTTTTAAAAATAAAACAGGTGAAAGTGGTGGTCGCAATGTTTAAAAATTATTTTTTACTGCTGCTGCTAACTCTACTACTACTAATATGAACACAATACAATATGCTTTTTAGAAAGCGTATTTCCAAATACTTTAGGGCTGCTACACTATGTTAATTAATCAATGACGTGCATTTTATATGTGCTGGAGGCTGCCCCAGAGTGAAGGGGTATTGTTGTTGGTTGTTGCTGTTGGTTGTTTTTTGTTGTTGTTGTTGTTGTTATGACTAATAGATGCCCTGATTAATCAATTGCAAAGTTTTAATAATATTAAAAACATATATTATGAATATAAGTACTTATAAGTCAAATACTGGGAAAATTATGCCCTCTAGATATTCTTAGTCTACAGCTTCCACCATCCCTGACCATCAGCCATACTGGCTGGGTCTAATGAGAGGTGGAGTCGAACAATATCTAGAGACAACAGTTTTCCCATCCTTGAATTATTCAGTGAAAACATAAACAGTGAACTGACTAAGATGATCTTAATTAGGTGACAGGCTAACTTTAATCCAGTTTTGTTTAAACTACCTGTGTTTATCTCAATGGCAATTTTGAGGCTCCATGGATGTGATATCTTTTTGGGCTGTACACAGGCCGGGAGAGTCACCTTATATCTCTATCAGTGCATTTTTTCAAATTCTGATCTGTTTCCAAATCATTCAGTGCTTTCTCTATGCCAATTTGTGGTTTGGGTTCTGAGCTGCACTATATAAAATGAAGTATTGTGTGTCCCCATTTACTATATGGGGAGTATGAAAATGGGTTTAACTCTTCCCCCTTTAGGCCAAAGTGTATGAAATTTACAGATAGAACAGATAATTAAGCCTGCCAAATGGTAAACATATAGGTCCAGGGGCTTTCTGTAGGGCAAGGAAAAAGTATTCACTTTTTCCTAGAATCCCTTATTGCGGAGCTTGAAGTTTTTAATTTTACACACACAGCCCTTTGATGTTGTGTTTTCACAAAGAAGAATCCAGAACACTTTAGTGCTTTACAGGTAACATTTTGGACAGCCCCATGAACCCAGCGAAGCATAAATTTTATCCTTACAATGACAGCTAGAAGATGCTCTGCTCCCATGTAAATTGGGCATAGCCTGTTGAGTTTCAAGAAAACCACAACATTGGACTGGGCTACCTGAGAAGTTCTTAGTTCTGTTTGGGATCAACCTGATTCAAGCTTTTCTTTCAAAGTGTCACATCTTTTGCAGTGACTACAGCTGGCAAATGCTATGTGATGCATAGTCTGTTGTGTTCAGAACAAGCCACACTATTGGGACAGGGCACCTGAGATGCTCCTCTTGAGCCCCTGAACTCGCCTGTTCCGTACATTATCCCTACAAAAGGGGAGGACAGAAAGTGTGTGAGTCTTTTCTGTAAGATGCCTCCTACGCACATCTGCTTCTAGTTAAGGGAGGCAAGAATTGCTTGCGAGAACACACATTTCAGTGACAAATCTGTTCATTTTTTAATTGAAAACTTTCCATAGCTCATCCATTTATGTATGCAATAGAACAATGCCTCTCTTCCAGTTCTTCCCTCCTATCACTTCCCACCATCTTTCCTCTCTTTCTATCTGTAAAGAGGAGGGGAAAAAATAAGGGAAGGATGAGGGAAGGAAGCCTGCAGAAAGCTGACTGATTATTGTCTTATAAAAGTTCTAGGGCTCCAAGTTGGACAAAAATTTGGAGACTTTATAAATACCCTGCAACATCTGTTCTTGATTTATTTTCACTTTTTAAAAAATATCCCACCCTTCCTCCAAGGAGCTGAGGGACTGCATTTGATTCATCTCCACAACAACCCCATGAGGTAGGTTAGCTTGAAGAAAGTGATTGGTCCAGAGCTCTATGGCTGAATGAGGATCTGAACCTGTCCCCTGGATTGGCACTTTTGCCACTACCATATATCAAGTTGCAATACCATATACCTGTTTTTCAGTACCTGGAGTGTGTGCATACAGGAACTTTTCCTTCCATTTAGATGTAGGAGAGAAAATCAATTTTGTCTGCACTTTTATGAACATTATTTAATGAACCAATACCCAAACCGAAACAGAGATATCCTTCAAAATTTGCCATGCTCTGAATTTTGTGATGCAGTTCTCCAACCAAATAATATGTACAAAAGTGCAAACATTATCGAAAAGTATGCATAGAAATGTATCTATTCATGAAAATAACATAACGTGACTTATATTTGTCAAAACTTAACAAAATGTGCTTATTAGGAAAAATTAACATTAAGACACTACTGAATTTTCAGGAGATTTTTTTTCCTAATGCAAATTGCTGCAGAAATATGAATTTAAGGTTGAGAATTTAAGGATGGGAAAACTAGAAACTAAGAACAACTGAAACTGACAGATTTGTTCATCCCCACTTCCATGGTTATAAAAGCTCATCATTCTGGACTGTGTTTATAGAAACGGGTTATAACTCTGTGGTAGAGCACATGGCCAATTGGGGCCCCTAGGAAAGCTCACTTTCCCAGGATCCCTGATGCCTGCTCATTCCAAGTCTTCCCAGTGCCTCCACCACTGCAGCCATCTGAGGTTTGGCTGGCTTGGGGAAGAGATGGAGGCTCTTAGGAGGCGGTGCATGAAGAACATATGGGGACTTAGGGGGGGTTGTAGGAGGGATTCCTGTCCATTGTGTTGACTGAAAGTATGACAAAGTCCAAGAATTGGACTTGGAAAGAACTGAGCTATTCTTTTTGTTTTTAATGAAAACAACCCAGTTAGCCAAAAAACCAGTTCTAACTCACAGGTTGTATGCTTCTTACTAAGTTCTAGCTGTTTCCTTTAATTATTGAGGTCTTAGTAGCTTCTCCACAAGAAATGTTTCAAAGGTGGAAGGTATTAGAATGGGCTTTCTAAAAGCTGTAACGATAACTAGAAATTTTCATTTCAAAACAGAAAAAACCCTGAAAACTGGGTTTCAAAAGTGGGGTTCCATCAGCAAGAATGTGTCTATGACCTTCCTTTTGGCATCACCAAAAATATTAGCACGGATTGTTTCTCATTTCTAACCTTCAGGTATGCAATTATATTAATTATATTTCTTACATTGTCTTTCATTTGTCTATCAGGAAGAAAACCACCTTGGTCCTCATGAATTAAATCCTTCAAAATATTTTAAAGCCAATTTGCTGATATTGATGCATAAAGTTAATAGTCATTATTTAAGAGGGAGATTAGGGACGTGGGTGGCACTGTGGTCTAAACCACTGAGCCTAGGGCTTGCGATCGGAAGGTCGGCGGTTCAAATCCCCGCGACGGGGTGAGCTCCCATTGCTCGGTCCCAGCTCCTGCCAACCTAGCAGTTCGAAAGCACATCAAAGTGCAAGTAGATAAATAGGTACTGCTCCGGCGGGAAGGTAAACGGCATTTCCGTGCGCTTCTCTGGTTTCACCTGAAGCGGCTTAGTCATGCTGGCCACACGACCTGGAAAAACTGTCTGTGGACAAATGTCGGCTCCCTCAGCCAGTAAATCAAGATGAGCGCCGCAACCCCAGAGTCATCCGTGACTGGAACTAATGGTCAGGGGTCCTTTACCTTTACCTTAAGAGGGAGATTGGCTTATAATTTTTCACTAAAGTCAAATTGCTGTCCTGTTTCGGGATCAGTGTAATATATGCATTCTTCTATGTATCTGGTATGTTTCCAGTTTTTAATATCCTACTCATGGTATCTTTTAACGGTTGCATTAAACAGTCCTGAGACTTTGCTGATAATCCATCCTGACTTTGTGTTTTACCTTATTTCATCTGGTTGATCACTTGTTGTAATTCCATCATTGTTACATGTCTGTTTAGGCTGAATTCCCCCGCCCCCTTGGAATCTTAAATAAAGTAACTTCCTTTAAATATTTTTTCCATTTCTTCTATATTTCCTTGTTTTGATCAATACAGTTCTGTATAAAAGCTTACAAATTGGTCTCTTATTTCTTTTGAATTATCTGTCATCTTTCTGTCAATATTCATTTGTTTATTATACTTGTCTCTTGCTGTTTCTTTAGTTGCCTAGCTAGTAATTTTCTAGCTTTATTTGCAAATTTGAATTGTTTTTGCTTCAAGATTTTAATCTTCCATTCTATTTCCTGGTTTCTGTTTTATTGATTCTTACTTTGGACTCTTCACTAATCCTCACTCATTTTTAACCAGTTCAGTCATTATTTCTAATTTCCTTTGCTCTCTTCTCTTCTTCTGATAAGCATTTTGCTAAATAAAGAAACCTCTCATTACTGATTTACTTGCATCCCATATACCATTTAAGTTTTTTCTTGATTTAATTTTATATCAAAACAATCCTTTAATACTTCTGCACCTTTATTTAATATTTCTTGGCTGTCTAGCAAACATTCATTCTGTCTCCATCTGAAAGAGAGCGTTTTTCCTCCTCTAATTTCCAGCAATATTGAGTTATGATCCTAGATAGTTCTCGGCTGAATTTCTATTTTTTAAACTTTTACAGACAGTTCTTTTGACATGCACTTCAGCTTGCTCAGTCACTAGTGTTTGAATAAAGGTAAATTCTATGTCCAGTGGGTGCTTGGTCCTCCATATATCAATCAAATCTAATTTTTCCACCATTTGAAATAGTAACTATTCAAAGGTACCCTTCAAACTGAGTCTGAGGTAAAGATAAAGAACCTTAATAAGGACAAAGCCCATCAATAGCAACTGGATTACAGACTGAGCAGGGACAGGTCAGCTGGTCAGTCTTTTCTACAATGGAGGGATGCTTTGCAGGTTCATTTAAATGATGACTATTATGCCTAATTATCACATGTAAGTCTTATGCAAATCTGACTCCTTTCTTTTTCCAAGGCATTTCCTCATTTTGGGAAAGGGTTCAGGTGGACATAGAATTTGGAGGAAGAAGAAGATAGGATGTTGGATGGTTGAAGTCTTGTAAAGAACCTCTGGAAAAGTATGGGCAAAAGTTCAGCTTCTGAGCATGCCTTCCAGCCCTTGATCAGAGTTTAGAACACTCTCTGTATCCTTTATACTCATTTATACTGTCTAATCATTTGACTACATATTATTTGTAATAAATAGCACATATTATCTCATGGGCCATCAATGTTATCATGTTGCCAGACAGTTCCAAGGCATCTTCGACCTGGTAGGCATTACTGAAACTGGTGGGATAAGACTCATGACTGGAATGTAGGAATTGAGGGGTATAACCTGTTCAAAAGGAATAGACCAAACAGGAAAGGAGGAGGTATGTGTGTGTGTGTATCAATTCAATAAATAAAATAATAAAAATAATAAAATGTGTACACTTGTGAAGAAATCCATGCCCTGGAGCATGGGAAGCAGATTGAGAGTATATGGGTAAAAACTGTAGGAGAGAGAAACAACAGTGACCTTATTGTGGGTGTCTGCTATAGACCGCCAAGCCAGACTGAAGACTTGGAAGATGCCTTACTAGAGCAGATTACCAAACATTCAAAGAGGAGAGAAATAGTAATCATGGTAAGTTCAATGGAACTTACTCCCAGGGAACTATGGAGAGGTCGTTATGCTGATAATAATAAATTTGGTATTATGCTATGCATTGTGTATGTGTATAATAATGTATCAACACACCACACTGTATATTGGGGCCTCTACTAGGGGGCATGGCTGTGGGGGGTGTATTTTGAAGAGCTCTTGCACATCAAAGTTTCCCACTACATCACTGCTTGTTAAAACTGCATTGATGAAACTGCGGATGGGATTGCACTTACAGCTGTATCAATTTCCTTTCTTGTGTAGTGTTTTACTAATATGAATTTGCAAGCCTACATGGTGGTAAAACACCATACAAAAAGAATCGAGATGCAACCATATACACAAGCACATTACCTTTTTAAAAATGTGTTTTATCATTGCACATCAAGGACATATGTACATCAGTAAATACCATGAGCAAGCATCAGGATTGCTGCTTTTTGCACTGATTTATAAATACACATTGGTAATATGGGGTGGGGAAAACTGAATGAAGGAACTAAACAAATTCCATGTTTCACTCTCCTCAGAATATAAGGGTAAGGGGAATGGAACTGTGGAAATTCTGAATGCATCAACTCCACTTTGGAAGCAAGGCCAGATAATTCAGAATTCCAAAATCTGTTTGGGAAATACAAATAAGGAGAATTATGAAAGTATCTCTAATTACAATGACACTATAGAACATTGTGTAGTGGAAACTTCCCTAGCCTGATGCCCCCCAAAGGTTGACGGACTCCAACTCCCATCATCCCTGACCACTGCCCATGAGTGGCTGGGGCTGATGGGAATTGGAGCCTGAACTATCTGGAGCAGGGTGGTCCAACACATGGTCCAAGGGCCACATGCAACCCTCAGGTTTTTTTGGGGTGGCCCTTGGCAACATTTGACATGCCCCCCCCCAGCTCTCATGCTGCCTTCCCAAAGCCAGGTGCTCAGCTTTGGGAAGGAGGTGGGGGGGGGCTCTGACAGGGTCCTAGAGTCCTCCTCCCTCCTTCCAAAAGCCTAGCTAGAGCATTCCCAGTTTTGGCAAGGAGGAAGGAGCACAGAGCCTTGTGTTTCCTTCCCAAAGCCCGGTGCCTCACTCGGCCATCTTTGGGAAGGCAGTGTGAGGCCTTGGTGCATTGGGTGCATCTTGGTGCATCTTGCCCTGTGTGACAAGACAGTGTGGGGCCTGCAGGTTCCATGTTGCGGCCCACTCTTGCGGCCCACTTGGTATGAAAAGTTGAACTGCCGTGATCTGGGAAAGGCTGATATAGCGGCATAACCTGAAGTGCAGGAGCTCAGCTTGATGGCCGTACCCCCAAGGCAAATCCAAAAATGTGGGCAGCAATATTGATCTATTATTATATATAACATGCACATGCACAGCACCCACCTAAAGAGCAGCATTATATAGTACCACTGCACCAATCGCTATTTAAAATAGTCCTGACATTTTGTGAGTTTCTTTTCAGCTCTGCTATTTTGCAATCTTAGTTTTTCATGCTATCTGGTGGGTGGTGCAGTCAAGGAGTTATTGCTGTCTGATTTAAATAGCTTTTGTACTTCATTATGCTTTGAAAGTGATGCTGTTTCATTGGTGGATGCGGTGACAACATGGCACCCAGAGACTGTGAGAACAATCTGTTTTCCCTGGTGGAATCAACGCTCTTGTGTTAACGTGATATTTTTATTCTCTCTTCTTTTTCTTCAGCCACCATTTTTCAGTGACTCCTGATGGATTTGATCTAGAGAATTAGCAACACTTTCCCAGATGCTTCTATGCTGGGAGTTTTGCACTCATTCAGCACACCCAAACCTCATATGCCACACAACAGCCAGGTACAGCTTGCATAAATCTCCATCCAACCCAAATGGCAGGGAAGGGGAGATCTAAGTTGGGATGGTGGTGGAGTTTGCCCAAGTCAGGGTCAGAAGTGAAGTTCAGGGGTCCACCTAAAAATGAGGTCATCTTTTAAACTCCCCAAACTCTTCATTGGCTCAGATTAAAATTTGACCTAGAGAAGAATTCCTACCCCCCTCCATCTTTGTCAGCCTTCACCTCCCCAAAAGCTCTCAGCCTTCAATTCACCCCTACCACTGCATTTTCTTCCCTTTCAAGCAGCAGGGCTGGCTGGACCAACAACAATAGCCTATCAGGATATGGCAGGAGGAAGGTTCCTTCTGCATCACCTTAATGTACTGATTAACATAAACCAGGGGGGCATGGGAAATGTAGTTTTACCATGGGCCTCCTGGGAATTTAGTGCCCTGGCATGCTGTTAGTCAGGCAACAGAGACAGGTGTGTAAGCGTGTGTTTGTTTCTGAATCCTTGAAAATTTGGGGAAATTATCTGAGATCTTTTGAGGGTCAGCACAGTGTAGTGTTGGGGCATAGTTATGAAGTGGTTCCACTCTTTCCTCCTGGGCCGTGTCCAGAAAGTACTGTTGGGGGATGAGTGTTCAGACCCCTGGGCTCTCACTTGTGGGGTCCCTCATGGCTCTGTCCTCTCTCCCATGTTTTTCAACATCTATATGAAGCTGCTGGGAGAGATCATCAGGGGGGTTGGGTGGATGATACCCAGCTCTACCTCACTTAAATCGGAACCAGTGAAGGCAGTGAAAGTCCTGTGTGAGTGTCTGGAGGCGGTTGGAGAATGGATGGTGACTAACAGATTGAGGCTGAATCCTGACAAGACAGAAACACTGTTTTGGGGGGATGGGGCGAGTGGGTGTGGGGGACTCCCTGGTCCTGAATGGGATAACTGTGCCCCCGAAGGACCAGGTGGGCAGCCTGGGAATCATTTTGGATTCCCAGATGTCCATGGAGGTGCAGGTCAATTGTGTGTCAAGGGCAGCTGTCTACCAGCTCCATCTGGCACACTGGCTGAGACCCTACCTGCCCACAGACTGTCTTGCTCCAATTATCTCCCACTTGGACTACTGCAATGAGCTCTATGTGGGACTACGTGGAGCTACATGGGACTCAGAAACTACAACTAATCCAGAATGCAGCAGCTAGACTGATGACTGGGAGCAGCCGCTGGGACCATATAACACTGGTCCTACAGGATCTTCACTGGCTCCCAGTACATTTCTGAGCACAATTCAAAGTGTTGGTACTGACCTTTAAAGCTCTAAATGGTCTCAACCCAATATACCTGAAAGAGTATCTCTACTCCTATCGTTCACCCCAGACACTGAGGTCCTCCTCCGAGGGCCTTCTGGCAGTTCCCTCACTGCAAGAAGCGAAGTTATAGGGAACCAGGCAGAGGGCCTTCTTGGTAGTGGCCCCCACCCTGTGGAACCTCCTTCCATTAGATGTCAAGGAGATAAAGAACTACACAACTTTTAGAAGACATTTAAAAGCAACTCTGCATGGGGAAGTTTTTAATGTTTTATGTTTCATTATGGAAGGCTCTTTGACCTATTATGGACTTCATTAATGGAAGCAGGGAAAGGCTACTTCCCCATTTTCCTTAGAAACCCCCCTCCACCCAAAAGCTGAGAGACTCTGGAACAGGGTGGAACGTGGTGTGTTTGTTGGCTGCAGGGGTAAAGGAGGAATTTACAAAAAAATGCATCCCTCCCACTTCTGTTTACAGAAACTTCTGCTGAAAAGAAGAGGCTTCTAAAAAGGAGTCACCATACTGAATATAAGCTACAATGTTAATTGTTCTGTACCTGGTTTAATGAAGTGTTCCATCACTAGTTTTATGAATTACTCATACTTTCAAAGCAAGATGATGGGTGAAATTATGCATTCAGTTAAAGGCATGGTTGCATTTAAGGCATTTGGCATGTTTGTGTGCTTTTTAAATATATCAGCTACTAGAGAAGGCCTTCAGAACTGGAGCTATGGTATGTTGGGAAGCGGTTCTAACAGCTTACAGCAACTTGGAGTTGGTGGTGGGGTTAGCTGGGACTGCAGAATGCTGTGAACCCAATCCTAACCCCCCCTACAACTGTTGTTTAACAACACACACACACACACACACACACTATATATATATATATATATATATATATACACACACACACACTCTATATATATATACTATATACTATATGTATATATATATATATATATGACCAAACATTTAATATAACATACAGGTTGGCTCAGCTGATGGTATGTGAAGGAGTTACTGCAAAAAAATTATTACCCCCCCCCCCCACTTTTTGTTTGGTCTTGAAGCCAGCAAATGTTTTGGCATAGCCGGTCTCTTAGAAACAAATAAAAGATCAGATATTTTCCATGTTTTGAGGGGTAGTTAAAAATTGGCCAGGCCTTCCAGCAAGAATTTCTGGATTTTAGTTATGAAAAACAGCTTTGGTTACTTAGGAAATGTTTAAACACACACCCATCTTTTAACTTTATCTTTAATTCATTTCTCTCCCGTTAAGTTCTCTTCCATCTTGCTTTGGCCAGCTGGTTTTAATCATCCCAGGGAGAAATGCTATTTATTATGTGTGTGTCTGGGTCAGTGTCAAAACCTTCAGCTCCTAACCATTCTCTATGGCACAAAGGTACATAGAAACCCAGGTGGGCTTTGAATTGCTCCAGAAAGTAGGTAAGCGAGAATCTATTTCTTACTTACTTGTAGTTCGTCAAAGTGGAGATCACCAATTAATATTGGAAACTGACAATATTTGGCAACTTTCACCAACTGCAAGATTAGGAAAGCCGTAATAAGGAGAAATAGGCGGGGGCGGAATTCAAGTGAAGTTACCAAGGTTAAGCTACTTTTTGTAAAATATAAATGTCTGGAATAAGTTATAGCGCACAAGCTGCTATACTGCGCTTTCCCTTTGCTCTTCCTCTTTCTCTCCCCACCCCCATCTAACTTATTTAAAATGTGGGTAAAATGAGCGTCTTCTTTCAGCTGTGTGCAATGCAGGTGCTTTGACATCGGGGTAGTCAATGGGATGCTTTCCACATGTTGTTGGACTACATCCTCTGTTAGCCACAGCCATCATCACCAATGATCAGGAATGATGGGAGTTGTAGTCTCACATTATCTGGAAGGTCCCATGCTGGCTACCTTTGACTACCAGTAATTGAGTCTCAGCTCCCCGCCCCCCCTGACCCCTCTAATGGATCCTGCAAACCTGAGGAAGAAACATCATTATGGTCACCATTCAGGTGACAGGCTTCCTATTGCCAAGGGTGGTAATGGATCCCCCCCCCCTTTCCCAAGCAGTTTAGTTACAATGGAATATTCAGGGAGGGGTACGTTTTTAATGGTGAGAGCAATGGCAGAGAGCAATGAGCTGCTGAAGGGAGGAGGCCATGGAGAGGCAATGGGATGCTGCCCTCACTGCTTGGGACGAGTGCTGGCTCGTCCTCCCTGAGTTTGGCGGTGGTGCACTAGTGGGGGAAATCGCGACACTCCAGGATCAAATTGGGAGCCAGGATGGCTTTCATAATTTTCTGGAAAACAGAAACACACTTGGAGGGTATGCTGGTCCTGATTCTCTTCCTCCCACACTCCCATGACTGTTCTTTCTAAACAGAAAGCAAGCATGCGATTCATATATCTTCTAAGTACATAAGAAAAGCCAGTATTCTGTTTTCATGGCACCATATTCCTTACCACACAGTATGTGTGCAGCAACCTCTAGTGTTGTGAGGTCACTGGTACCACACTGCCCAATGACTGCATCATCTTCTGGGGGGGGGGGGGGTTGTGTGTGACTCTTACTAAGCATAGGCCAACCAAATGCCCAAATGCCTACGGGAAGCCTTAAAGCTGGCTTCAGCACTCTCTGCAACTGCACTTCCCATCAACTGGTATTCAGAGGCTTACTGAATCCTACAGTGGCTAGAAGCCAGTAATGGCTTTACCCTCCATAAATTAGTTTATTCCTCAAAAGCAGCAGTTTTCAACCTGTGGATCCCCAGATGTTGTTGGACTACAACTCCCATCATCCCTGAGCTCTGGCCTTGCTAGCTAGGGGTGATGAGAGTTGTAGTTCAACAAGGCTGCTCAAAAGCTATCCAAGTTGGTGGCTATCACTACTTCTTGTGTGAGTGAGTTTAACCATGAACAGTATGAAAAATCACCTCCTTTTGACTATCCCAAATCTTCCAACCTTCAGCTTCATTGGATGTCCCTGTGTTCTAGTGCTATTATGAGAGAATATGTTTTCTCTATGGAATTCTCACCCACAATATGTAGTTATGGCCACCAACTTGGGTAGCTTTGAAAAGAGGATTAGATAAATCCAGGGAGGGAAAGCTGTTAACCACTAGGTTCTCTCTTCACTGTTGGAGGAAGCATGCTTATGAATACCAGTCACTGGGAATCGTAAGTGGGGACAGCACTGATGCTCTCAGGCAGCGGCAGAGCATGAGTTCCTGGTGCCCAGGACGGGCAGACATGAGTGTGCATGCCAGGGGAGGGTGGGCACACACACCGGGAGGTGCGGTGCAGAGGGTGAAGGAGCCTACCATGGAACCCCAACCCTCGCCATCCGCACTGCTGGAGTGAACGCCCGCACCAGAACCAAGCAGGGCCATGCTGCACTGCTTGCTCACCCAAACGCACAGAGGGGAGCCAAACTAGATGGATCTTTTGCCTGTGCTATGCCCTGCTGAATGAGGCCAAAGATTTATCTAGTCCAGCATCCTGTTCTCACAGTGGCCAACAAGATGCCCAGGGCACACAGATAAAATTATTCCAAATGTGCATAGTTTGCAAAGTGGCATAACAAACAATATACAGTACATATATAGGTGACTATTGACTATTACGAACCATGTGCTCACACATCCCTGCCTTATTAATCACATGTGGTCTGAAAACCACCCTAGAAGCAGAGGCACAACTCCATCTTCTGAACTGGGGCTCCTGCCAAACTGTTTGTTTGGAGGTTTAAGGTCTGTCACATTTCATGTTTTCTGTTCTCTTCTCATCCTGCAACATTGCTTTCTGCTTTGTGTCATTTTCCTACTCTGTACTTCAGTGGAATCCCCGGGAGAGACTTTGGATTGCACCAGTTTTCCAATCTGGTGTGTGTTGTGTGTGGGTGGGGGAGAGTGTGTGGTCCAGAAAACAACTTCAAAATGGTCAAGAAGGCACAGAAGACGGTATTGTTCACATGCCTGGGAACTTGTTTTTCACACAACAGGAGGTATTCAATGCTAATCCTACTCAGAGTAGGAAAGGGTGGCAGATCACCAGCTCTCCATGCAGAAGGTCCCAGAAGGAACCACCAGTGTCTCCTGCTAGATGGACCAATGTTTTGACTCACTATGAGGGAGCTTCCTTTGTTCCCTATGTATTGATATAATATCTGAGTGGTTTCCAGCAATTGTACATAACATACATAATTACATAATTTTATTTGTATGCTGCCTTTCCTCAGTTCAAGTCATGCTCAAGGCAGCTTACAACATGAAAAACACATAACTACAACATAACAAAAGTAGTCATAAACAAAACATTAAAAAACACACCACCAAGCTGAACAATTTCCACACAAATTGCATCAAGATCTAAAATAAAGAGTACAAAAACATCACAGACTGGATGGTTAGAGCTTGGTGATAGCTGATAACGCCAAGGTTGCAGATTTTATCTCCATATGGGACAGCTGCGTATTCCTGCATTGCAGAGGGTTGGACTAGATGATCCTCAGGGTCCCTTTGCTGTCCTTTGAAAGAAACAGCAGCCACACCCTTCAGCATGAAATATATAATAATAACAATGAAAAGTTAAAATCTGCTAGAAGGATGCTTGCCTAAGCATGGTGGAACAGAAAAGTTTTCAGCAGGTGTTTAAAAGTCAACTCTATCTGCCAAGTGTTGGGACTGCAAAGTGGGCAACTCTTTCCACATGGGGTGAGAAAGAGCTGAGTCGACCAAGTGTTATGGGAAAGAAAACTCCAGGATGTCTCCACTGCAGTGCAATGGCTTATTCCTATGGAGCCTGGGTTGGCTTTGATGTCCGTATCCCCTGTTGTATAAAGATCTAATCATGTTCTTTCTTAGCATTAGAGAGACCACATGCATTTTACTCTGCATGGGGGGAGGGGGGGTGGACAGAATCTGGCCATTAGCTGTGGCAGAGAAGGTGACAGGCACAACAGACAGCCTGGAGGAGCTAAAATGCAGAAATCTTTCTCCATTACCTGATACTCCTTTCATTGTTTATATTAACAAACAAGATGGTAAATTGCTTCCTCTGATTTTCCAGTCAGTTGCAATTCCTAAGCATTTCTGATCATGGGTTTGATAAGAACACAATCCATACCTGCTTTATTTTACCTTACATTGCACATTCTGTCTCAGCTGTGAGAGTTTATGATATTGGATGTCATATCGGTACCAAGAATTGAAAATAATAATTAAAAAGGATTGGGAAGAAAAAGTTGAAACAGAAGGCGCCTGCTGTATCCTCTTTTTTTGGCAGAGTGTTCCAGAGGACATGGAAGGCTCAGTTTCTTGTTGTTGTCAGATGAGAATCAGCAACTCGGGGAATGACACCAGTCATGTTCCTGCAGATGATCTCCGTGCGATATAAGGTGGTCCCTCAGGTATGTTGGACCGAAGGTGCTCAGGGCTTTGTAAATTAACAAATGGCACCTGACACAGTCATAGAGTAAACCCACTGAAGTGACTAGACATAACTAAGTTAGGTTCATTAATTTCTATGGGATTGCTCAGAGCAGGACTTAGCTGAATACACCTTTTTCACACTACAAGTATCTCCCCTTCCCAGTTTCACCAATTTATCATTAATCCATTTAAACATGCAGTTCTCTCTCTCCCTCTCTAAAGGAAACAGACAGAAAACATCTGCATATTGAGTAATATTAGGTAGAGTTTGGGTCTCAAGTGAGACTAACTGACAACCCTCATTTATTACAAAGGTGTCAGCTTAATTGGTTTGACGTATGATTTGGACTTTGGAGGGGGAGGAGTAGCTTTGGGAACTTCACAAGTGAGTGGGGGGGGACTATAAAAAGAAGGAGCAGAAATAGAGGGAGGCACAAATATTGATGTTGAAGGAACACGGAAGACCTGTTTTAATAGAGTTGCTTAAATTGAGTATTAGCTATTAAGCCATATGGTTTATATTAGAGTCCTCATCTTTTGTTTCGTGCTTATGCTGTCAAGCTTTAATGTGATTGTTTTGATTCTTAATGCCTTAATGCAGCCCTCCTCTCTGTGCATTAGGCTAATAACTTGGGCCCTCTTAAGGGCAGAGTCATCATCCATTACTCTTCACGATTTGCTTGACCAGAAATAATGAAATCTATGATGCTTAAAAAAAAAAAAAAATTCACACAATCCCCTGATTATGAGCCCCAAACACTGAAGTTACAAATATCTCTGGAATGTGAAAATGATTCCCCTGTTTCACATTCAGGAGTAAAGAAGAATGGGGTGGAATCTTAGGATGGTGCACATTTTGGTCCATCCACGATTGGATGGTATTCCCTATTTTGGCCTTCCCCAACCTGGTGCCCCCCCATATGTGAGCACGCCCCATTAAGTACCCTTACCTGATAGGGCATGTGCAAGCGACCCGCAACTTCTTCTAAATGGATTGCAGCTGTGCCTGCCTCTTTGAGCCCCTCCGGGTCCTTGGAAACAGTGGGGAAGGGTATGTTGGGGATTCTGTTGGCCCACCCCTCTCAGAAACAGTCTCTTCCTCTTCTTCTGACACATTCTGGACTTCCCTCCCTTCTCCAACTGCTTAGACTCTTCCCCTTCCTCCAGCCTTGGCTCCTGACTAGTGGGTTTCACAAAACCCCATAAATGCTGATCCCTTCCCCTGGATTAACCTCTGCCTGCCCGCCCCCCACCACCTGGTCACACACTCCCCAAAGCCCTGTCAGTCCCTGGCATCAACCCTGGTAGTTGGTCATGATGAGTAGGGCTGATGGGAATTTTAATCCACAGCAGCTGGTGAGTATCAGGCTAGGAAAGGCTGATCTACTTTTATTGATAGACAATATTGCAAGAGGTAGATAGATGAGCTGTTTGTATCATAATGTTATATCTAGATATAACAAAGCTGTTCTGAATACAAACTTAGATATGGGCATCATGGAGTCCTGAGGATAGCAAGTGGAGAGTTTAGCAGTACTTGATTTTGCTGCAGTCAGAATGCTGAGGTGAGCTAGGCTTTTGAAGTTTACTGTGTTGGTTCTACATGACATTATTATTATTTATTGAATCTATTCACTGCGTACTACAAACATGTCTCAAAGCAACTTACGATTATAGAAACATACAAGATACAACATTTAAAATAGATTAAAAATTCAAAAAGCTTTCTCCTGATTTGATCTAGGATCTTGATCTGGGACCCCCTAATCTGGCCTGCCTGGAGACCATCCACCTGTCCCAAATGCAGTCCTGAATTAGGTTGAGGCAGGGCTAATGTTGTCATGGACTGGCTGGACGCAGAGGAGTGGTGGGAGGCACCAGCTAGGGAACCCCCAAGGGAAGAAGACTCAGAGCCAGGGAATTGGTGGTGGAGCAATGATGACTGGTCAGAGGAAGAAGACGAAGAAGACCGGGTGGAGGTGTCAGAAGCTGAGGAGGTAACAAGGTTTAGTGAGCAGGAAGAATCTGTGACAGAGAGCAGTCCAGAATTAGAGTCAGAAGCGGAGGCTGGAGAGGAAGGGGGCCAAGAGGCAGTGATGAGTCAGGCTGGTGAGGAAGCCAGGCTGTTTCTACCTCCTGCACTAACCAGCTTCCTTCGCCCCTGGTCTCCCAGAACCCAAAAAGTTATGAAGAATGCAAAGCAAAGACAGGCAAGATGAAGGAGCCTCAAATTGCTTGGGAACTAGGGGAGGAGAGGACTTAGAGGGCAGTGGGAAGGTGGGAACCACCTGTCCTCGCAAGTGCCTCATTGGGGCAAGAGCTACCAGTAAGACTTGTTGTGCTCACTAGGACTGTCGTCCTGAGCTATTTATTTCTTTGAATAAGAATTAACACTACTGACGAAGTGTGAGTTATTACTTTCCTGCTCCTGGCTCCCACCCCTGGCAAATATTTAATTAGGGCATTTAAAAAAAATGTATAGTGGTGTAGAGTAACAAAAAGACACAACAGATAAAAACAGACAAAATGATCTCCAAAGAGAAATCTAATATTGCCCGAGAGTCAATATAACCACCATTCTTTGCAAACAGAGTTATTAGCAAGGTGATGTTCTGGATATAACAGTACATCAGAACAGAGATGGGCAAATATCTCGATATTGGTTTTCTTTCAGTTTCTCCCAGTTTTAAGTTCAGTTCCCCACATTTTCACATCAGTTTACAATTTGCTTTTTCTTTACCTTTTTTTTTAAATAAAAGAAAGTCCCCATGAAAATTTGTCAACATTTTTGTGCAAAGTTCTCCTGAGAATACACTTTTATCCTATGCAATATTTAATAATATGATGCATTTTTGTATGTTATTTTCAGCAATATGTATACATTTCTATGCACAATTTGCCCTTTTATGTGCATTTTTGTATGTATTACTTGGATGGAGAACAACATTGCAAGATTACTGTGTTTTTGTTTATACACTGTTGGACAGATTTATGTAAACAGCTGCACCAACAGGAGATATTGCAAAGTGTCCTGCTAGGGCAACAGGACTGTCCCCCTTCCCTCTCCTCCCCCTGTGCCCCAAAATTGGCCTTGAAGCATTAGCAGAGATCCCAGAACAGTGTGCAGGGGAAGAAGAGGGGAGATTGTTCTGTCTGGCAAGCAGAAATATTTGCACTGACAGAATGATCATAATAACATGACACTGAATTCCTCCACGTTTCAGGAAGTGCAAATTACCTAGGTTCACCTTTAAATAGGAATTGAATCATATTTTCCTTCAGTCTGCATGCCAGAGGTAACATTTGCAAGGTTGGTCATTCTTTGCATCAAGAAAACCAGAAAGCATCAATCTCTGATTTTTTTTTCCAGCAGGGGAACACACACGCACAAACGAACTATCTGGTTGGAATAACATCTGCAAATTTGCATACATCTGGTTAATTTGCATAACTGGTTTTGATGGCATTATTGATTATCCTATTTGGAATATTTTGACAGGGAAAGAGGAGGTAGTTCTGTGCTGCAATGGAAACAGTAGTATGGTACTCAGCGTGGAGAGATGAACTGAAACATCACTTCCAAAATGACCAGAAGTCCAGCACAGAGCCCATCTCTATAGCTCATCTCCAATGCCAGGTTGTTTTGTGTGCTAGGCTAGGCTAACTACACGCACCCCCAATTTCAATTTTTATTTTTTGCTAACTTATAAAAACAGGTGTCTTGTAGAAAAAATGAAAAGCACAAAATTTTAACTGCTAAATTTATTTTAAATTGCAATTATAAGTAATAGAAAAATCTTTGATTGTCTTTCTCAAATACAAAAGAACACACAAATAATTTTGAATAATCGTGTGAATTGTGATGTTCAAATTTAAGTCTCTTAAAAATTTCAGTTTCAGGCACATCAACATTTCATTGGCTGATTTTGCATGTGCTAAAATTTTCTGCTTTATAGCACTTGCTAGAAGCTGCATAAGTTCATTTTGGCTATCTTTCCTAGGTAGTGAACCATTGTTTCTTGATCTTTAACTCTGCATAAATGTTCACTCATGATACAATGAAAAAGGACTAGATATTCTACAAACTTCAAAAAATGTCAGTTGCTAGCATTGTACAACTTTTCAGATCGCCAAGTTTTGCATGCCAAGAACTCTGACCCAAACAATCAAGCATTCCAAGATTGGTCATGAATATTGTTTTTCTTGCCTAATTTTCTGCTGGTTAACATCATCAAATGATTTTCATGTTCTCCCCAGGTCTAATAATTTTCTAAGTGGTCAACATCCCCCCCATGTGAAGTCAGAATTGCTCCAGTGTTCTCCCAATCTTTTGAATCTGTTTCTTGTTGGGTTGATTCACTATTCTTTTTGCTGAACAATTTACAGCAAAAATAAAAAAATGCATCTTTTGAGGCTGAATATATCAACCATTGATGACACACTCCATCATTTACTTGTCTCCTCTTGTACTGTGCAGGAGAAGATCTTCTGGTTTTTGGAATCTTTGAGAAAATCATATGATACAAACTGCTGTGGTCCATGTTGTGTTATAAGATATTGCAAATTATCGCTGCAATAGTTCGGCTATTTAGCAGGGTCACTGTAATCAGGCACAATACCACCATCTTTTGCAGACTTTGGAGTACTCTCACTTTTCTTGATATCCTTTTTTACCTCTGTGTGTTTTCTAGATATATCTCAAGCCTGTTAGGACTCTATGGAGCAGTGGGGCCACCACTGCAACCTGCAACCCTAGGCATCTGGTGGCCAGAGTCAAACATGGAGGTGAAGAGACAGCTTGGAGCTTTCCACTGCCTGCCACTGGTGAGTATCCTTCCAGCATCACTTCCTGCTTTCACCAGTGGTGGGCAGAAGGGGCAGCTCTGTGCCCCAGGAGGGATGTTGGCATTATTCCACAGGCAAGCAGCCAGCAGGACACCAATGGAGGCCAGCAAGGCTGGGTGGAGGGATATGTCCATGCAATCCAAACTCCAGCTTGGCTTTAGATTGCTCTGTTAGTCTTTTGTGGGATTCAAAATGCAAAAATGACACGTGTTGCCTTAGAACAGCCAGATTTAGTTTAGGGCTGTCTGGCTGTAGTTTCTCTTGCTGTTTGAATGTCTGTCTCCAAGTGCTTGAAGGGTCAGGTGTTCCCTTTGTAGCAGCAAGACAAATGGAGCACAACATTTTTCAGGCTGCTTGGGATGCGAAGTAGGATGTGAATTCAAGATGACTGTTACTCTCTGGTCACTTCAGTTTTATACAGTTGGAAATAACAACAAGAAGAACATCGGCAGCCTGGTGGCAGGCAGCTGAAAGGTGTGACGAGTCGTTCTCAACATTAAAATGACCAACGGCCACCAGGGAGTAGGAGATGAGATTGCATTTGAGAAAGTGTCAATATCTACTGTGAGAAAATGACTTCAGAATATAATTTATCCTGAAACGTTTGGTACGAAGGCTGGGCCTGAAAATGTCTCTGATGCCTCCTATGGAAAAGTCTAATCCTGCACTCTTGAGTATTCTTGCAAAGGAGTCAATCAATGGAGTTTATGGGATCTAAGACTGAGATCCTAAGCATGTTTACCTGGAAGCACATCCCACTGAAATTGATGGCGTTTATGGGATGTAAGGCCCCTGTTCTAAATAGGGAGGTGACTCACACACTGCCAAAAAGAGTCACAGTTCAGCATAGTATTTGCATATGCTAATTTTTATGGCTAGATGCAACTTGAGAAATAATTACTTCTAGCCACGAGTCATATATGATGACCAGTTAATCTGTTCTCTCAGGGGAAAGCTGTTCACAAAAGTCACATATTTATTGTCAGCAAGCCCTGGCTGAAACAGTAATAACAGAATGATTATTTCTTGTATGTTCACATGGGCATATCTGATTTTGTAATGGGGTTATCTAATTGTGACTCTCAAGTACTGCTGAAGGAAGCACATTCAGTCATGCGCTCAAGAAGTCTCTTCTACCTAAACAATGCGAGAGACACAGATGACGTGATTGAAATTTGGCATCCTCTTAGAAAATATTGAAATGATAATACTGAAGAATGGCATCCATCAAAATTACCAACTAGGCTTTGGCAAAAATTTAATAGGCTGAACTTCCTGGGGGAGGAAGAGGAGCATGTTGGAATGGGGGGGGGACCTCTGTAATTGTGATTCTACACTGGAAATCAATAAAACTTCTATATTTTGGGTATGACAAATGATAATGCTTAGAAACCTAGTTATGATAGGAGAAAGAAGACAACCTACTAATTGGTTTATTGAAAAAATGAAGGCCCTTTATTGGTACTACAGTTACCAAAAACAAGATAAAGCTGAACTATATATTTTGTTAGGAACTTTGTAGATATATTTTAGGGTTATAATAAGTCTGAAAATTATTAGTTACAGCTCACTGTTTATTGCATCATGTTCATTACTGTTACCATTATTACCATTATATAGGTGTATTTTTATATTTTATTCTAACTGTATATTCATTCTTACACAGTTGTACCTTGGATCCCAAACGCCTTGAACTTGGACGTTTTGGCTCCCGAAAGCCGCAAACTCGGAAGTGAATGTTCTGGTTTGTGAACGTTCTTTTTGAAGCCCAACATCTGATGGGGCTTCTGCGGCTTCAGAAACCATGATTTGGTTTTCGAACATTTTGGAAGTCTAATGGACTTTCAGAACGGATTCCTTTCGACTTCCAAGGTACGACTGTATAGGGGTTGGTGCAGATGACCTTTTGGTTCCTTTCCAACATTAAAATACTTCTCACTAAGGATGGAAAGGTCTGTAAGTTTTGGTTCTTCTATTTTCTCATTTTCCCAGATTTAAATTCAATGCAATTAGCCCTACCTGCACAGCCTTAAGGGGATGATATTTTCTATGAAAACATGAAAGCTGAGATACCAAATTCTGCATAGAATACCAAATTCCACACTTTTTGCATGCCTAAGGCTGCACACACTCTTATGCAACCAGGTTAGGGAAATAAATCTCATGAAAATTATTGGCACTGGCATCCATGCCAACTTCTTGTGCAAATCTACTTTTGGAAGATTTGTCTTTAAAATGAGTATTGTTTGATTGGATATTAAAACATGCTCCATGACAGTAGCAACAGCTTAATGGCAACCAGTCACTGAAGTATGTTGCACCAATTTTGGGACAGGAAGCACCAAATTAAAGCTGTGGAAAATACTTCACTATTCTCCCCTGTCACCAATGTTTTAAAACAGACTGGAACCTTTCACTGTGTTCCTCTGTAATATTTTATGCATTTGCAAATTATCTGATTTGTTGATTAGCGAGCACAGAACTAAGTTCTTATGAAAAACAGAATTTATCAGATCCTTTTTCAGCACTGGACATGCTTCAGATATTGTCCCATCCTCATTATGCCCTTTCCTGGGAGCTGATGTAGTAGAATAACTAATAGCCTAAGCTTGATTGCATTGAACACATCCTTAGGTATCACAGTAAGCAGCTTCGCATCCAGAATTGCTCCAAGATGGTCAGGTGAAAGATGTATATTTTATTTTATTTTATTTTATTACTAGCTGCACCCCTCACTACTGAAGAGGATCTGACTATTGTTATACACGTTAGAATTCACACGTCACCAGATTTTGTTGTGCAGTTCTCGAGCCAAACAGTTTGAACAAGAGGCATATGTTGGGGTAAAGTATGCAGTAAAATGCATGTTTTAGTGAAAATAACATACAGAATGCATTATATCGGGGGCAATTGCTCTGCTGAGTATTTTAGGTAAAACTGTATAAAAAAATAGTATATTAGGTTAAATTTACACTAAAATGCTGATGAATTTCCATGTGCATTTAAAATAAATAAATAAATTTGAAAACTTAATTTAAGATTTCAAAAATGAGAAACTGACAGATACCCAAACTGACAGATTCACTCGTCCCTAGCTGGGACCTTGCAATCTAAGCTTGCCATGAAACTCTTCCTGTTCTTGTCACTTGTCTATTTTTCTTTTTTACTTCTACTTACAAATATCCTTGGTACATCATGGGCAAATGATACAACATGGTTTGTCTTTATACAGCATCTCTTTAAATTCAGGCTAATGCACACACACACACAGAGAGAGAGAGAGGGGGGGGGGAGGGAGTCTCCAACAGAATTATCCATTCCTCTCCAAGTTTTCTTCCATTTACATCAAGTAATGCTTGAACGCTTTCCCTATAGCAATTCAAAGTGAGGACAATCCCCCTTGGAGCCCAATACACAAAACCTATTAATAAGAAAATGGAAAGAGCTGGCGTATGTTCCTCCTTGTTTAATTCCTCAGTCACCAGAGGACTGTTTCCCTTCAGGGTCCCATCTACACGTGTGGCCTCAAAGTATGGGAGATTACTTAACGCTAGACGCCTTTAGTGTCTGAACAGGAAGCGAAAATTCATGCCCTGTGAGGAGTGACAGAACAAGGGCAGGAAAGGAACATCGGGGCCTTGATGTGATAAGATACAAGCTTGCATATCGCCGCGCAGGATCAGGGATGAGGGACTTGCGCACCACCCAGGGCCAGAGCAGGCCTAGCGGAAGCCGGAGGCGGCTGCCTCATTTGCATCTCTCCGTTAATGTAATTGGGAAAGTGTGACAATTATCATGCTGGGAAATGTGACAACTCTCCCGCCGCCAGCTGAGTCTTCTAGCTCAGGTAACTGAGCAGCTTTCAGTGGCTAACTTCAACTTGTCAGAAATTGTATGTGCAGCTCCAGGGGATCGTGACTAGGGGGGTCAAACCCCAAAGGAACTGTTTCAGATTTCAGTGTGGGTTGGGGAAGAAGAATAAGGGTTGGTAGGTCCAGAGGCCCATGCTAGGATATAATTCAAGGTTATGCTGTAAAAAAAGAGCAGTGTGTTATATTTTTTAAAAATAAGGGACCTTAATTTACATAAGTTCACATAAATATTATTATACTGTTGTAAAACTAGAGAAGAGGCAGGGAACCTTTTTCAGCACAAAGCACCACATGTCCTTCTATGCAACATTCTGAGAGCCACATGTTATTGGTGGGCGGGGCCAGAAGCAAAAGTGGGCGGAGCAGCAAATATAAATTTAAACTTTGTGGAGTAGATTAGTTTCTACACAGACTCACACATCCCTCTCTAGCCTCCATCCAGGCAAGCCAGAGGCATTCTCATAGTTCAAGGCCACATTTCAGTCAGGCAACACAACAACAGCAAACTCAAGGGGGGTGTAGAGACCTGGAGGGGTGCATTTGGCCCCCAGGCCTGAGGGTCCCAATTCCTGATCTAGAGTAACAACAATCACCATCTAAAATAGTATTACTAGTATTTATTAAAAGAATGCATAAACTATTTCATTTCAAGAAGAAATGTCAAGATGATTCACAAACAAATAAAAGCCAGCAGCAAAACAGTGAGTATAAGACCAGCTGTAATAACCTGTAGTTAAAATACAAAGTAAAATAACTACATTAAAACATCCATAGCTAAGCTAATTAAAACGGCATCAAATTTTAAACCACAAAGCAGGAGAGCCAAGTCAGGAGTTTAGGGAAATGCTTGTATGCCATCAAGACCCATTGGAGTGCCAATACCGGGGGGTGGGGGGTGGGTGGCATATTTCAGCAGGGAGAGCATTCTACAATGCAGGTGCCAACAGTGAAAAAGCCTGCCTCTGAGCTACCACAAGCTGGTATTCAACTGGCTGGGAATCATAATAATCACACACTTGTATGTATACTTTCCCTTGCCTTTACATAGAGATTTGTGCCTTTGGTATGCATGCCAATTTACAAGGCTTACAATTCTTGAGCATGTGTGAACCTGCCTGGTTGCATTTGCCCACTGGTCCATTTCCAGTCAAACACTGTGACTGGCAGTGACTCTTCTATGACTGCATTTATACTATGGCCCCACAGTGGCTCTCCAAGCTCCAAGGCAGAAGAGTTTCCCAGTCCTGCTACCTGAGATGCTTTAATAGGAGGCAACAGGCACTAAACCTGGAACCCCCTACACACAAAGTGTATGTTCCATCATTGTGTTTCAGCCTCTCCTTGAGGGCAAGCAGGGTTCACTTTGCTGGGGGTGGAGAGAGATGTCTTATCAGACTAAATATTTATTCAGTTCATTAAATTCATTAAATGTTGGCCCTCTTTAAGGGAAATAGGTTGTTTTGACCAGGATTAAGAATTGGTTTAGGGCTTGCCGATCGAAAGGTCGGCGGTTCGAATCCCCGCGGCGGGGTGCGCCCCCGTTGCTCGGTCCCAGCGCCTGCCAACCTAGCAGTTCGAAAGCACCCCCGGGTGCAAGTAGATAAATAGGGACCGCTTACTAGCAGGAAGGTAAACGGCGTTTCCGTGTGCAGCTCTGGCTCGCCAGAGCAGCGATGTCACGCTGGCCACGTGACCCGGAAGTGTCTCTGGACAGCGCTGGCCCCTGGCCTCTTAAGTGAGATGGGCGCACAACCCCAGAGTCTGTCAAGACTGGCCCGTACGGGCAGGGGTACCTTTACCTTTACCTTTAAGAATTGGTTTGAGATATAGGAGTAATTGGGTCCAAAACCGCTGCTGGCAGTAGCCCTACCCAGCTGTGGTGTAGTGGGGACACAGCTGCAACAATGTTAGGGGGTGCAAAATTTCAGCACCCAGTACTGCCTCAATACAGCTGTGCGCTTCTATCGCTGGGCTCCACTGAAAACAGCTTCTCCATGCGAACCAGGAAGTGGCCTCACCAGACAACGGAATGACTCTTCTTTTCCTACCCCTGAAGCTGGGATCTCCTGGGTGATGTGGATGACATTAGGCGGTTGAATGTGCATGCGTGCTCCATCTGTTTCCCTCCCTTCCACACACCCCTCTGTGTAGCTCTGAGTGGTGGCAACCCACGCTACACCATTGCTACCCAGACATTTTACTCATGAGTTAATCCAGTGCCGGAGCAGTACTGCACTGACCAGTCATGCCCTCAGTGTAATGTGCACTGACTGTCCTAACCAGTGTGGTGAGAGCCAGTGTGGTGTAGTGGTTAAGAGCAGTAGTCTTGTAATCTGGGGAACCGAGTTCGCGTCTCCGCTCCTCCACCTGCAGCTGCTGGGTGACCTTGGGCCAGTCACACTTCTTTGAAGTCTCTCAGCCCCACTCACCTCACAGAGTGTTTGTTGTGGGGGAGGAAGGGAAAGGAGAATGTTAGCCGCTTTGAGACTCCTTAAAGGGAGTGAAAGGCGGGATATCAAATCCAAACTCTTCTTCTTCTTCTTCTAACCCTACTACCTGCTGTTGCACAACCAGCATGCACATCTATAGGAACGCATTCATTGCGCACACAAAGGCTTCCAGGCAATCTGGAACCCTGACCACACAGAAGAATGGAAGCCTTCATGCATGTGCACAGTTGTACATATGAAAATTCAATTCTTGCAGACATTTTTGCACATGTACATGCAATAAGGTGTGTCTGGTCCATGTGGGTGCTTCCCAGACAGAGGTTGATGGGCCACAGCACCTCAAAAAATGGTAATATTGGAGGATCTCTCTGATATGATATACATCATAGGGACAGTCCTTACCTATTAAGGGCAGTTAACCCTGCCAATTAATCAACAAGGAAGGGTTGGTTGATTCAGGATACACACCCAATTCCTATGCTGAAACCTGCTGACATCTGTAGCCAATAAAGCTGTGCTCTGCTTAAATCCCAGTTGGTTGGCCTTTGTTTCTTGCAGCTATATCCTGCCTTGACCCTTCTTCCCGAGGCTCCGCTGTGCCTGGGCCCGCAAGTGTGGATTTTGAAGAATGGTTGTGTTTTGGTTTGCATGTTGTTTTGGGAAGTGGGACTTAGATAGTGGGATTTTAAAGTGTGAACTGTCCACACTGAAAAGCATTGGCATTCCAGAGTTTCAGCTAAGGTTCTTTTTTTAAAAAATATTTTTATTAAGAATTTTAAAAAAAACATATTGTCTTAAAGCCTCTCCTCCCAGGAGGGGAGGAGTTGTGAGCAGGAGACGATTCCCGTGTCATGCAGGGGGTGCTCTGCCCCTCCCCCCATTCCTCCCCCCATAAAATAAGCCACCCTCCCCTCCCCCCTGACTTCCCTCAGCTCCAATCTCTGGTTTCTCTACAGATGCTATTCTCCGCACTTATCTGACTGGTTATTGTCAGTTAAAAAATTGTGAGTGTTTATTCAAAACCTGCCAAGGAGTCCAGTTCACTTTGTTGTTTCTTTATATATTTTGTAAAAGGTCCCCATTCATCTTTAAAGTCACAGTTATCCTTGTCCCGTAGTTTATGAGTCAATTTTGCCAATTCTGCATAGTCCATCAGTTTCTCTTGCCATAGTTCTTTAGTCGGGGTTTCCTTGTTCTTCCATCCTTGTGATATTCCACCGTTGTCGCGTACATGAAGATATTTTTCAGCTCCCTTGGCAGGTCTGTTCCTACAGCTTAGTTTCAGGTAAGGTTCTATCCCAGTTCAAACCTGAGTCCTTCTGCATGTAAAGCAGGTGCGCTGCCCCTTTGCAGTACATTCGCAGTCCTCTGGCCATTAAGATCAGTGACCTTCAATGACTTCTTTGCATCCTCCCTCCCTATCTGTTGTGTTGCTCACCCACTCTCAGCTCTTCATGGTTGTGTTTTTCTTGAGTGCTGCAGTGGGCCTTCCGGGGGCTTCCCAAATGTATGCTGGCCACATGGTGTCTTATTGTTTTCACCGAGTCCTTTTCACCAAAGCAGCCCCATGCAACAAAGCAGAGGAAAACCCAATGAGTTAATTAAGGGTGAATTGTCTATGATTTCCTTTTACCTTGCATGCCTTCCCTCTCTCCCACATCAGTCTATGCGGCGCAGCTGCCTCTTGCCCTCTTGTGCCAAAATGATTAATGGGGGGACCACAATGAGGTCAATTAGCTGGGGTCGGCTGGAAGCTGAAAGGTGGAGTGTGTTGCTTTATTGAACACTGCGTTTGCACTCCAAACCATGACCTGGGCTATGGTGATTTATTACCAGGACGGCGGTCTGATCACTCTACCTTCAGCCCTTTACCTTGGTTTCAGCAATCAGACTCTCGCTGTCAATTAAAGTCTAGGGAGAGGAAGGAGGGGAAACACCCTGGCCAGCCGCAAGCTGATGGGGAGGGGGAGTGGCTGACATATTATTATTATTATTATTATTATTATTATTATTATTATTATTATTACAAAGGGACTCTCTCTCTCTCTCTTGTGCGCATCTTAGCTGCCAACATATTGCAATGTTTTATCAGAGGGAAACAAAGATCATTGCATACATTGGGAAGTCATTGGATTAAAGGAAGGACATAGTGTCTGATGTAAACAGTCCTGTGATCCTTGGATGAAGGCTGGTATATAAATTTAATTAATTAATAAAAATAACAATAACAATAATAATATCTGTTTCAGAAAGAAAGGGGGCAAATGAATTACTATAAATTTTAACTCTTGCATAGCTCTAATGGTTTGGGGGGGCTTGAATTTCAATAGAGACAATGACCGCTCCCCGCTTAAAACGGGGGGCGCCCTTTGCGTGGACGCATGCAGCCCCTAGATCTGGAGCGGCTCCAACAGCATAGGCTTGGCTTTGCCTTCCCTCAGGTGGGATACCTGGAGGTCTCCGCCTATCTCAGTCAGTTGTCCAATCCCACCTGGGGGAAGAGTTGCCAAGGAGACCAGGCCAGGTAGGGGAGGGATTACCTGCCCACACAAAGGAGGGAGGATCTTACCTGGGAATTCTCACTTGGCTCCAGAGCTTCTCCCACCCTACCCACCCTCAGTCAGTGTCTTATGTTGCAGGTTAATTTTCCTCACAGGTTTTGCAGGTTAACTTTTCTTCACAGGTATGCGGGCGCTGCTACGTTACGGTCGCTGTTAAAGGGCCGGAAAGGAATTTCCCTGCATTGGCAGGTTTCGCCTTTCCCGTAGCAAAAAGTCACAACTTTGGCGCTATCAGGCCTTGGGCGGAATCCTTTTGTCCATCTTCCTCTTTGCGGCGGTGATATCAGGGTTCCCCGTTAAAGAGGTTTCTGAAGGGAGGCTTTGACCGTACGCCGGAAGGTCGTCATTGCTCTCCCCTGCGGCGGCGTTACGGGGGCGGCTATCTCTGCTTGAACATATGTTCTCCAGAGCCGGCCCATCCCCCCCCCACTGGATAACCCTGATGCTCCCTAGGTCCCTGGCTGGGGACTGGGGAGGGAGAACGCCCAATGCCTGAGCCAAGGTCTACCCACATTTGAAATTTAATAAAGTTGTGGCCAATTTAATCCCATAGCACGTTGTCTTTAGTCGTTATTCCACATGACGGGGGGACCGCGCAGGATCTGGGGACTCCGCCTGTCCACGCAAATCTAAGGTTCTGCACTTAGGCAGGAAAATCCAGATGCACAAATATAGGATGAGGGATACCTGGCTTACTAGCAGTCCATGCAAAAAGGATCTAGGGATCTTGGTGGACCACAAGCTTAACATGAGTCAACAGTGTGATGCAGCAGCAAAAAAAGCTAATGCTATTCTAGGCTACATCAACAGAAGTAGTCGTACCCTGGCTCCCAAACGCCTTGGGAGTCAAACGTTTTGGCTCCTGAATGACTGAAAACCAGAAATGAGTGTTTCAGTTTTCAAAGTTTTTTTGGAAGCAAAACGTCTGGTGCAGCTTCCGCTATTGTTTTCGATGTGCCTGTGCAGTTGGGAAGCAATAGGAAGCCGCACTTTGGTTTCCAAACTTTTTGGAAGTTGAATGGATCTGGAATCTGAACGGATTCCATTCAGCTTCCAAAGTACATCTGTATAGTGTCCAGATCAAGGGAAGTAATAGTGCCATTCTATTCTGCCTTATTGAGACCGCACCTGCAATCCTGTGTCCAGTTCTGGGCACCACAATTTAATAAGGATGTTGACAAGCTGGAAGGTGTGCAGAGGAGGGCAACCAAGATGATCAAGGATCTGGAAACTAACCTTACGAGGAACGCTTGAAGGAGCTGGGTATGTTTAGCCTGGAAAAGAAGAGACTGAGAGGAGATATGATAGCCCTCTTCAAATATCTGAAGGGCTGTCACATGGAAGAGGAAGCAAGCTTGTTTTCTCTTGCTCTGGAGGGGAGGACTTGAACCGATGGCTTCAAGTTGCAAGAAAGGAGATTCTGACTAAACATCAGGAAGAACTTTCTGACAGTAAGAGCTGTTCTGCAGTGGAACAGACTCCCTTGTGAGGTGGTGGACTCTCCCTCCTTGGATGTTCTCAAGCAGAGGCTGGATGGCCACCTGTGATGGATGCTTTGGCTGAGATTCCTGCATTGCATCGGGTTGGGCTAGATGACCCTTGGGTCCCTTCCAACTCGAAGATTCTATTCTATGATTCTTTGTATTTTTGTTTTGTATTACTGATGATGCAGTAGCTATAGTGAGATATTAAAAGTGCATATTAACAAATGCTTTTTGAAAACCACTATTTCTTTGCAATTTAATCTTGAATGTATCCAAGCATGGGCCTTGCAAGAATCTTTCCCCGTGCTACTTTGTCACCCTGCCCTCACTGAAATGCTGTCTCCACTACTAATTTCTAAACTATTTTTCTATTCTTTAGTTTGCACCAGTAGACACTGGAACTGGGGGTGGAAAATACCTATTAGCGCAGCCAAATCGGTCCCCTTCCATTGCGGGATTATTCCCACTAGAATATTCTCCAGTGCTTCTGTCCAGGGTTTTTTTTTTTTATTCCTTTTGTGTAACAGCTGAAATGTTCCCTGGGGAAGCTACTCCTCCAAATGCTAATAACGCTCTCCATTTGAGTGGCACTTGGGTGTATTCCTACCACATGGAAAAGGCTCTCCATAGCTGGATGTTTATTGCAATGCAGAACCTGTCAATATCAGCATGGCTCATTATGAGAACAATAAATTTCTCACTGGAAAAGGGAACATGACTTGATTCTCAGACACCTCAACCTTACCGCTCCATAATCACTTCCTATTTTATTAAGAGACTTTTTATCTATCTATCTATCTATCTATCTATCTATCTATCTATCATCTATCTATCTATCTATCTATCTATCTATCTATCTATCTATCATCTATCTATCTATCATCTATCTATCTATCTATCTATCTATCTATCTATCTATCTATCTATATCTATCTATCTATCTATCTATCTATCATCTATCTATCAACTATATCTATCATCTATCTATATCTATCTATCTATCTATCTATCTATCTATCTATCTATCATCTATCTATCTATCATCTATCTATCTATCATCTATCTATCATCTCTACTGCCATTTCATATAAAATATCACAATGCAGTATATGAAAATCTTCTTAAAAACATCGCAAAAAGTAAATAAATTAAAAATAAAAATGTCAGGCATATGACTAAAAGCTGGTTTGCAAAGAATCCCAGATTCAGAAGACATCTAAAAATGAGCAGTGGTGACTCCTGCTGAACCTCTGCTGGCAATGAGTTCCACAGGGCAGGGCCTGCTACCCTAAAATCCCAGCTCCCAATAAAGGCCAGAGCATGTGGGAGCATTAAAAGTCAGTGCCCATCAGAAGAGTTCAGCAACCAAGGCAGAGCATAAGGAATCAGGAGGTCCTTAAGATACTTTGGACCCAACGTGTTTGGGGCTTTGTGAATTAACACATTAAACTTCAAACCTGTCCTGGTAGCATATTGGCAACAGAGATTTCACGTTGCCTATTTCTGGTATGTTTAACCTGCCTATAATACAGCTGAAGCTAACAAACACTGATAAACCATGTTCTACAATAAAAAAGGGAAATCTTAACAGGACAACCAGTAGATCCTACACTGACATGCTACAGCACTCCAGGTTTTCAAGCAGAGGCTTCTTCAAAAGCTCCACCTGGAGATGCTGGGGACTGAACATGGGACCCCCTGGAAGCAAAGCAAGTGTTCTATCACTGAGCCACAGCCAACTGTCACCATTATCTTTAGCATAGCCTATTTGCATTCATTTACCCTGCAGTAAATGTAAAAAAAGGGAAGGTAAACAGCGTTTCCGTGTGCTGCGCTGGTGCCGGCTCGCCAGAGCAGCTTCGTCACGCTGGCCACATGACCCGGAAGTGTCCTCGGACAGCGCTGGCCCCCGGCCTCTTAAGTGAGATGGGCGCACAACCCTAGAGTCGGACACGACTGGCCTGTATGGGCAGGGGTACCTTTACCTTTACCTTACCCTGCAGTAGCAGGCTCTCCACTGACTTTTAGTTCTTTTGGTTAGAGATATACTTGGAAAACACCACTGCCCTACAATTTTGTTATTAAAATAAAATGAGATATAACAATATTAACAATAAACTTCTAACCAGCCTTTCAAAGAACACTGATCTCATGAGACAATTACCAAAAGCTAAAACACACAGCAACAAAAAACACAGCAGCAATTAAGTGTTTTTAAACAACATATTGCATTAAAATGGATTAGACACAGACTAGATTGGAATATCTTTTAGGGCACTCTTCAACCCTGGCAATTATATACCTATAAATGTTGTTGCATTTTATTTTGCTTTATCTCATTGCTTGTATTTTTAATGAATGTTTATCACTTTGGGAGCCTTTTGGTTGGAAGGTGGTATACAAATAAACTGATGATGATGTGGCAGTGTTAGCCGTTCAATATATTTTTCAGCAGCTGCTGTGCAGAGAAATGGCAGTATGCATGCTCCAATCCTATTCAAACTTTATGTGGCCCTCAGACTAATTTCATGCATGCACATGTTGTGTTTCAAGGCCCTGGGACCACCCTGTTCCCCAAGGTACAAATAACTAGACAACATACAGCATATTGATTTGGGATCAAATACGGCCACAACTTTATTGGTTTCAGATGTGAGGTTTGGCCAACTGTGCATGTCATTCCTACCCATAGTCTGGGAGTGTTTTGAAGGGTGAATTTGGCAGTGGGGGGTGCCCTATGATCTACGTCAAATTGGGGCATCCCCCAAGCAGTCCCCATTGGAGGAGTGGTATGGCCCTAGCCTCTGTCATTGGACAGGAGCCACTCTTCCCAGATCCTTTTAACAGGATACTCTTACCCATGGAGGGGCTGTCAGAGGCTACAGCCTCCCCTCCAACCAAGAGTAGGCTTACCCACTGGTGCAGTGAGACAGAGGCCGAAAGTCCAGACATTTAAACTTTCCCTGGGTGTGGCACCAAGGGTCGCAATTGGTCGGTTGGCCCCGCACCCAGGAGAATGCCAGCTAATTCTTGCCGCCATTGGCCCATTTGGTGGCAAGAAGATGATCTGGCCTGAGATAGGCCAGTTTACTAGGGAGGCCTGGAGCCCACCCGCAAAACTGCCCACCCGATAAGGGGGCCAACGGAGCTCTGAAGAGCATATGCCATCTACCCTCTACTCACAAATGTAACTTCTAGAGACCCCATGGAGGGAACTGGACTTGAGAAGGTGCTGCTACTGGCTCCACTGCTGATGAGAACCTGACTTCTCAAGTTTCACCTTCCTGAAGAGAGATTGCAGCTCAGTCCTCAATTAACCTGAATGGAAACACTCACATTTTCCTGCTGCATGCAAACCTCTGTTTGCAAATCCAAACCTTTATATAAGTTTCTTTTTAACTTAAATAAGCATTACATTTTATGCATCTTAACCTGGTATATTGAACACCCTTTTAGCTGTGGTGACCATCTTGTGGAGCTCCCTGACCCAGGTGACCTGAATGGGTCATTTTTCCTGGCATTTCAGCATGCTGTTGGTTTCACCTTTCGCTGCTGGCTTTAGTTTGCTTCTTTTTTCTAATTGTACTATTATGATCTTATGAAGCTCCTATAATTTTCAAAGTGCTGTCTTATTAAAAGATTACATGGTCCTAACCGATGAACTCACAACCCAATAGATGTGTTACAAAAGGAAAAGGAAAAGGAAATGGAGGTGGAAGAGGAAAGTTAGTACTGGCCTGACCACTTCTTCTCTGGCTGAGAACAGGTTCATCTCCCCATTGCTATGATGCTCTTCCTGGGAGGTGGGGCTGCTGCCTCTGAGTGGCCTTCGGTTTCCTAAGTGGCAGAGGCATCATATGCCTCACTTAAGCACTGCCTCCCCATATTGTATATTGTCTTAAATGATGTTCCTGAGCTGCTTTGGAGTTCTGCAATGGCTATAAATTGTTAAGCAAACAGACAGATAATCCCATGTGCATTTACTTGCACGGAGACCCCACTGAGTGCAATAGGCCTTGCCTCTGAATAAATGTGCATAGTTTTACATTTGCAGGTGTTTACTGTTGACTCAAGGAAGTGCGCAACTCCTGCTATGTTGCATAAGCAGGAGCAACAAAATGGCTACCAGTCATGGTGGCTATGTTCTACCTCCAGAGGGGGTCAGAAGTGGGCAGAGGGTTTTTGCCCTCAGATCCTCCTTGTGGGCTTCCCTTAGGCATCTGGTTGGCCACTGTGAGAACAGGATGATGGACTAGACTGTGGCATCATGATCCAGGGGACTCTTCTGAAATGGAGTGTATACTCCACAGCACCCCTAAGCCACAGAGCAGCCTTGTTGTTATTTTCCAGCTCTTAGAGATCACCCACACTTTCACTTGGCCCATATTTTGATTGTATGAGCACCAATTAATTCCCCTGAGTCAAGAACTTTTCTTGTTGTTCCATGGCTGTTCCATGCCTCACAAAAACCTATCTTCTGTACTGAATTGGATCTTATCAGATGAGTGGAACAACAATTCTCTCTTCCTGAAATTCTGCAAATTGTGGACAAATGCAATTATTAAGATGATATATGTTTTTTTTGCTTCCTTTCTTCTTCTTTTTTCTTTTTGGTTTTCCTTTCCATCTGCCAACGATGAGGAGGGGTGGGGTGGAATCTGCTTCTTATTAGCATGTGGAAGCCTCTTGGTTTTTTTTCTCCACTCATTATAATTCCGCACTGAAAGTGATAACATTATCACATCTTTTATGTGGGTGACTTTCATGCAAGTGTAAACATATTCACGCTGCAAATATGTTTTGTGATATATGAATATCACTTGGCAGGGAAGCAAGCTGTGATGGGAGACAGCTCTCCAGAGCAGACAGGAATATGCCTTTCTGTGTGTGTGTGTGTGTGTGTGTGTGTGTGTGCGTGTGCATGTATGCTTCACAGACCTACATAGCGATTAGCACCCTAGCACTCCAATCCTAGCACTCCAAATTGCTTCGGTGGGAAACTGTATAAGCAGCAACACACCCCTTTTCTCTTTTCAGGAGATATGTGATCATTCTTCAAGAACACCACATCTCTGGTTCATTAATAAGTGCTCTATAATATGATTTGTTATAAAAAGAAATCACAACAAAAGGCAATTCCATTTTTCATGTCTCCTTCTATGTGTTTTGCAGGTAAGTTGAAGGGCTGAGCTCCAGGTCTGAGAGACCTCTTCTCAAACTTGCCCCCTTGCCAGGGACAGGCTGGACTATGAGGAGTGGTGGCAGGTGCCAGCTGGGTACCCCCAAGGGAAATCCCAGAGGAGGAAGGCTCAGAGCCTGGGGATTGGTGGTGGGACACTGAGGAGAGGTCAGAGGGGGGAGTTTGGGAGGATGTACTTGATGTTGAAGGGACAACAGGGTTTAGTGAGCAGGAAGAGCCTGTGACAGGAAGCAGTTCAGACTCCAAGGCTGAAGCAGAGGAGGAAGGTCAAGACACTGCTGAGGAATCCCAGGAGTCTCCCTTTCCCGCTGAGACAAGCTCCCCTCCCCCCTGGTCTACAATGCTTTTTTTCAGGGGGTACTCAAGAGTATGCAGTTCTGGCACCTCTCTTTTGTTGTTAAAAAGTGTGGCACTTACTGTAACAACTTCATGGTGAGTACTGGCACCTATTTTTCTAGGGGGGGGAGTACTGCTCAGAGTGATGAGGAGAGAGGAACAGAGGTCAGAAGTGGCCAGACACAGTTTGAGGCTGCTTGGGAAACATCTGGGAGAGGAGGAGCCTTAGAAGGGGTAGAAGGCAGGGATCTTCAGTCTTGGAAACTGTTCTAGGGGCAAGACCTACTGGGAAGTGTTGCTGAGTTGTGTGCCATTTCCTTGAATAAAGAGTTGACTTTATTTTCTCACAATGCCCCAGAAGAATGCTCAATTGGGGGAACTGAGGGAAATTAAAATAGCAGCTACAAAACCCAATTGCTTTCTAAAGCAGTGTTTCCCAACCTTGTGCCTCCAGATGTTTTTGGCCTACAACTCCCATCATCCCTAGCTAGCAAGACCAGTGGTCAGGGATGATGGGAGTTGTAGGCCAAAAACATCTGGAGGCACAAGGTTGGGAAACACTGTTCTAAAGGTTTTTTGTGTGTATCTCATGGTTCCAATGTAGGACTTCTCTGAAGCAACTGTAGTTCTGAGGAAGAGATGGATCCATACCCTAGTCCAGGGGTCAACAAACTTTATCAGCAGGGGGCCGGTCTACTGTCCCTCAGACCTTGCGGGGGGCTGGACTATATTTTTTTGGGGGGGAAATGAACAAACTCCTATGCCCCACAAACAACCCAGAGGTGCATTTTAAATAAAAGCACACATTCTACTCATGTAAAATCACCAGGCAGGCCCCACAAATAACCCAGGGATGCATTTTAAATAAAAGGACACATTCTACTCATCTAAAAACACACTGATTCCCGGACCATCTGTGGGCCGGATTTAGAATGTGATTGGGCCGGCTCCGGCTCCTGGGCCTTAGTTTGCCTACCCATGCCCTAGTCCATCTTGTGTGGGACCACAAGCACTAAACCCCAACTCCCCTCCTCTGAATCCTGAAGCCACACATCTACCCCCAGACCCTTGGAGTCTGGTTGTCCTTGGAGAATCAAGATAGCCCCAAGGTGAGAACCCCATAGCTGAAAACTCCATTACCTCAAAGAAATCAATGGCTGCAGAAGGCAGTGGTCTTTAACTGGTCAAGAGACTTCATGAAGGGCCAGTGACTGCCTAAACTAAGCCAGGTTCTCCAGAACCTTGCTGAGATGTTTGTCCTCAGTTGCAATTCAGGGTATGGAAACCACCTTTGCTCTCTCTCCAAGGTGCTGACTTTGGGCAAACAGGCCAAGCCATGACCTGTTTGGTGCCCCGGACAGAGCTCAAGCTGGAGGGCTTCTCAAGAGCTGCTGCAACTAGAACTTGGGGTCTTTCCACCCGGGAGAATGGCAGATGAAGTTGATGGACTATATGGAACTGGCGGAAATGACTGGCAGAATCCGAGACCAGGGAGAAGAGTCAGTGGAAGAAGACTGAAAAAAGTTTAAAGATTATTTACAGAAATACTGTAAAATTAATGAATGTTAGAAAAATGCTGGAATGATGTTATATGGCTTTAGCAGAAGTGTAATAAGGAATTAAGTACAAATAGATTTTTAATGTATTAAAGGGAAAAAATAAGGATAGAATAAGTTAAGATAAATTACAGGACAGAAAACAGAGGAAGATGGAAAGGAATTGCTGAAACAGTTAACTGAAGTGAAATACAAAAAGGGAGGTGTGAGGAGGTCGTGGAAATAAGTGAATGAAAGTTAAGATATTGAAATTATTGGATGTGTACTAAATTGTTTTTGTTTTGTTTTGTTAATTCAATGTTTTGTGTTAGTGTTACGTAGTGTTTTTGTATAGTGTTGTATTGTTCTGTTGAATTTTTTTTCTTTTCTTTTATAGTCTTTAAACTGTTAATAAATATTATTTTTTTATAAAAAATAGAACTTGGGGTCTTTGGCTCAGTGTGCAGCTTTCAAATGGGGGCAGCCCATGAGCTTGAGACATCATCCTGGTGGGGGCAGCTGGTGTTGAGTGGTGGCATGATGCATCTGGCCTTCTGTCAGCTGCACTGCTGTGCTTGCCAAGAAGGGGAAGCAGGGGTGGGTGACATATTGCAGGTGCAGTGGCAGGACAGAATTGACATTACCACTGTGGGCACAGGGTGCTGACTTCATCTCCTTCTAGCTGAGTGCAGTGATGCGGCTGCTGGGAGACCAGGTCTCTCCCTCCCTGCCAGCAACTCCCCTTCCCAAGTTTCCTAGCAGTGGAATTGTCTATGAAGTGAGCTTGCCCATCCAAGATGGGCACTGTGCCCTTCTGTGCAGGAACACGTTTAAAAATGACTGAGCATTTCTTGTCTCTGTTGCCCCAGTGAGGAAGACCAGTGTCAAAATGGCAAGGAAGCAGATTTCAGCAGAACATTGGGGAGAGATTCCTAAGGGTTGTTGGCATTTGTCTGTGAAACGACAAATGCTTTGGGAGCTGGTGGGCTCTCCTTCACCAGTGGCATTGAAGCAGAGGCTGGGCAGGTGATGGGGGGGGGGGGCTGAAATTACACCTTGAATTCTAGAGCCTGTCTTAAGTGGGGGCATGGTGGACTAAATGACCTCCAAGCTCCTAGAGGAATGACTGTATCGTTCCTGACTCATCCATAATCGTTGGTGATGGTCACATCCACACCACACATTTAAAGCACATGGCTTCCCTCAAGGACTCATGGGGACTGTATTTTGTTCCGGATGCTGGGAATTATAGCTCTGTGCATGGTCAACTATGGTTCTCATGCTTCTTTGAGGGAATTCATGTGTTTTAAATTGGTGATGTGGATGTAGCCCCAGTCTCATCAGAGTTCAATTCCCCTTACTTGTGTCATTAAAAAAAGAAGAAGCTAACTCCAGCCCCTGTGTTAGGTATGAACAGGGCAGACACATGAATAAATATGGCTTTGTTTGTTTGTCACCTAATAAGTCTCTCAGTGCCTTGCAGTCAAGTTCTGAACCTTTTCAAATGCCTGGCCAAAGAGAACAATCTTAATCTGGTGCTAAAAACATCTCAGTGTGGGTAGAGATGGGAGCTTTCTGTCACTTTTAGCTTTCTATTTCTCAGTTTCCCATCTTAAATCTAGTTCTTCACATTTCTGCAGCAATTTGAATTTAAAAACCGAAAAACTCAAAAAGCATCTTTCATCATTTTAGTGAAAATTTCTCCCCATAAACACTTTTAGTATGCAGTTTTAACTTCCGTACACATTTTTGCAATCGATTTCTCATAATGTAATGCATGTTTGTGTATTATTTTCAATAGTCTATTCAACTTTATGCACCTTTCTCCCTAATATATGCATCTGTCTTGGAAACATTGATTGGTTGGAGACCTGCATCACAAAATCTGGATAAGTGAGGATTTTAAAGGATGGCTATGGTTTGGTTCTCATATTGATTTGGAAAGAACAGATTTAATGAATTTTGCTTTAAATGTGATCTGAACCTAATTTCCCTCCCATCTCTAGTATCAGATGGGACTCCATTGGATGAACATTCCCCATGTCGAGGGACCACAGTGGAATTGGCCATATCCCTTTTTGCCATCCTCCAAGTCTCTCTCAGATGGGGCACACAGAGAAGGGCCTCAAATGATGATTATAATATCCAGGTATATTCTTTTTGGAAGAGGCAGTGAATCAGAAATTGAGGCCCTGAGCCAGATAGGTTTTAAAAAACCAGCATCTTGAAATGCATAGGCAGTTGTGCTAATACTGGTGTTTTATTGTCAGACTGTTAGCCTCCAGCTACAGTTTCCAAACTGTCTTCTCAGCTAGTATGGTCCAGCTCTCAGTCTTAAATTATCTCAGAGTTTTGCTGAGAGCTGGTGTGGTATAGTGGTTAGAGTATTCGACTAGATTCTGGGAGACCAGGGTTCAAATCTCCACCAGTCCTGCAGTTGAGTGAGTGAAGTTCGCTCTCAGCCTACCCTACCTTACAGAGTTGTTGTGAGAATAAAGTGGGGAGGCTGAGTCCTAGGTACACCACCTTGAGCTCCTTAGAAGAAAGGTGGGGTATAAATATAATCAATCAATAATAAAATTGAAGTATTCTTCATGTGCTGCTAGGGTCCTACTTTACAAAGGGCAGTCCTACATTTGAAGGTAGGATTTAAAGATAAAGAACCTTACCTGGCAAGGTTAACAACTGGATAGCAGACTGAGAAGGCACCAAGGTTATCTCAGGGCCAACCCAGTATATTTTGCTGCTTGAGATGGACATTATCAAAGTCAACTGGATTGGAGGTAGGCTGAATTGAGCCAGTTTCAGCCAAATGTCAAACCGAAGTGGGTCAATTTAGGGGGATTTGGCTTTAGTCTGAGCTTTGTCACGGCAGCCCCAAATCACCTTGAGTCGTGTATTGCAAAGGAGAACACCGGTTTGCAAGTTTTCTCTAGGTGTTTATTTTGCAAAACAAAACAAGTGTTTTAGTTTTTAAAAAGGTATTTTAAATAACTATACTTGGTGTGATGTATCTATTTACCATACTGCATTGAAAAAAGAAAGTTTTCCTTGAAAAAAAATCTGCTACTGAAAACAAAGTGTTGTCAACTATTTCCTCTCTTTTTTGCTTTTGCAAGTGTGTGTTGCTGATAGCTGATAGCCACTTCAGTTGTGAAGAGTATCTCCTTTTAAACAAAGTGATTAAAACAAGCAGAGCACACAGATTGTTTCCAATACACATTGTAATCACATCAGTTCTGACTGGGAACCACAAAATTAATGAAGCTAGTTGAGCCGAATTGTAAGCTTAAGCACAGAGATCAGACCAGTGATGAGAATTTCAAGATGGAAAGTGTATCTTGAGATCAGTATCAGACTGCTTAAGAACTCCTGTGTGTGAGGTTGGAGACCAGTTTGTGGGTGATCTTGTGAGCTTTGCAAGCTCTGCTGCTCTCTCTTAATGAACTTGGTCTTATCCTTAGTCCTCAGCTCTTTGGATTAGGGGGGGCAGAGAAGAAGTCTGGAGAGGAAGTTCTTTTGAGTTTGACCAGCCCTGAATACAGTGAATTTTCAACACTGCATTTTGGATGAATATAAAAATCTCCTGCAGAAAGGCTTTTTATGCCTTATTAAATGTGTTAGGCACACACAATAACTTCAATAGATCCCTGATGGTTTGTTCCCTCTTAAAATTCTATAGCACAATCTCAAAGGGCTATGCAAACACCTTTATTTAAAAGCAGCAAGAGCATTTAGGGCAAGATCACATGTGGCAAGGTATTGCATTTCAGTCTATTCATTATCCGGGGAACAAGCCCTCATCTGGTGGAAAATAACAGGACATATGATGGAAACAGGGATGGTTGTTCTTCTGGTCCCCAACCACATGCCTCTTTCCTTACCTGTATTTAAATTAATGAAATTTAAAAAAACCAAAGAAGAGCAGCATATATGTAAATGTGTAAAGTGTTGCTATGATTTCTGGAAGGTCATTTCAAAAGCTTTAAATTCTGCTCATGCATATCATCAAAACAATGACAAATGGAAGTTGGAACAACATGAATTTTAAATAAGAGCAAGGCAAGATGGCTCTGTTTTAAGGCTGTGTATACATTTCCCAGAAGGTAGAAGAGGATCATCTATCTTGGACCTGGTCCTCACCAATAAGGAACAACTGATCAGTGAAGTGGATGTACTCGGAAGCTTGGGAGGAAGTGATCATGTTCTCCTGAGTTTCAGGATACGAGGCACAGCTGAGTGTAGTCAGACACACACACTCAACTTTAAGAAGGCCAATTTCAAAAAGCTGAAGGAGCTACTGTGGTCAGAGCTGCTCTGGTCAGACCTCACCTGGAGTACTGTGTCCAGTTCTGGGCACCACAGTTCAAGAAGGACACTGACAAACTGGAACGTGTCCAGAGGAGGGCAACCAAAATGGTCAAAGGTCTGGAAACGATGCCTTATGAGGGACGGCTAAGGGAGCTGGGCATGTTTAGCCTGGAGAAGAGGAGGTTAAGGGGTGATATGATAGCCATGTTCAAATATATAAAAGGATGTCACATAGAGGAGGGAGAAAGGTTGTTTTCCGCTGCTCCAGAGAAGCGGACACGGAGCAATGGATGCAAACTACAAGAAAGAAGATTCCACCTAAACATTAGGAAGAACTTCCTGACAGTAAGAGCTGTTCGACAGTGGAATTTGCTGCCAAGGAGTGTGGTGGAGTCTCCTTCTTTGGAGGTCTTTAAGCAGAGGCTTGACAACCATATGTCAGGAGTGCTCTGATGGTGTTTCCTGCTTGGCAGGGGGTTGGACTTGATGGCCCTTGTGGTCTCTTCCAACTCTATGATTCTATGATTCTACTGGGTATGATCTCATGGTCAGAAATACTCAAAGAGAAGGGAGTCCAAGCAGGAGGGGAGTTTCTAAAAGGAGAAATATTGAAGGCCCAGATGCAGACAATACCAACAAGGAAGAAAAGTGGGAGGCATCTAAGGAAACCACTGTGGCTGCATAAGGAGCTTACAGATGAGGTGAGAGTTAAGAAGGGCATATATAAGAAATGGAAGAAAGGAGAAATCACAAAGGAGGAGAGCACACAAGCAGCCAACAGTTGCAGGGTTGAAGGTCAGGCCGGCTAAAACTCAGAATGAGCTCAGGCTTCCAAGAGAGGTTAAAAATAATTTTTAAAAAGGTTTCTGTTATGTACTGAGTTGAATAGGATCCAAATTGCAGCAGTCTGATTGGTCCTAGAACAAGACAGCAGTATGATTGGTCTGCAGGAGCCACCCAATCCGGCTCCAGATGGAAGTGAATGCACAACCTGATTGGCCTACAGGAGAATTCTGGAATTAGCCAATCACATGCATCCCATTGTGTAAATAATGTATATAAAGCAGATACTTTGAGGGGACATTCATTCCTCCTCACCACTATGAGCTGAATAAAGATCATGAAATCCACTCTCAACTCTGAGTATATTTCAGTTTCTTTTGCTGTGTCCAAAGTAGGAGAAAGAATAAGCAAGTGGTAGGTCCTTTGCATGAAGAAGATGGAGAAATAATGCTATTGGGTGACAGAGAAAAGGCAGAACTCCTCAACACCTACTTTGCCTCTTGTCTTCACCCAAAAGGAAAGCGATGCCTGACCTGGTGATAACAGAATAAATGATTCTGGAGGGAGCTGCAGCCCAAGATAGGAAAAGAGGTAGTAAGGGAACACCTAGCAACTTTAAATGAATTCAGATCTCCAGGGCCTGATGAGCTGCATCCAAGGGTAATAAAGGAGCTTGCAGATTTAATTTCAGAGCCTTTCTGTATTACCTTTGAGAATTTTGGAGGACAGGTGAGGTCCCCACAGCAGCATAGCTAGCCGCTTGGGTTCCTGGGGTGGCGCAGTGTGTGCTGTACAGATTCTCCAAGAAGCCACCCGTCTCTCCCCCCCCCCCCAGCTTTTGGCCGGCTGAGGGGGAGATGGCGGGCAGATGCGTCACAAGCCCCACACTGCTGTTTCAGGCAATGTGCAGGCCCTGTGGTAAGCGCAACCACCTGTGGTGTGGCACCCAGTGCCCCCTGCCCTCACTCTAGCTACGCCTCTGGGTCCCCACAGACTGAGGGTGGCAAATATTGTGCCCTTCTTCAAAAAGGGGGGAAAGGAAGACTACATGCAGGACTTGAGGCAACATAGCAGTCTTCAGAGGTTACATTCCACAAGAGTAGAAGGTGTGTTCCAATATGTATACAAAAAGCTTATTTGCACATTACAATTTATAAATGTACAAGCTATCTCCACACCCTACAATTCCTTATGTCAAAGAGTATACACTTGTTGATATGCACAATTCAGATCTTGTAAACACACGAAGTAGTTTTGTTTTTACTTTTCTTCATTAGAAAAAGACAACATGTTCCTTTGCCTATGATTCCTCCCCCCTTTTTTTACATATTGTGCTATTAGATTCCAACTCTATAGTTTCTGTATATTTTCTCTATCTTTGAATATTCTTGTTAGTTTTATTATACTTAGTTGTCCCCAAAGTTTTCTCAATAGATCTGTTTTATTAGGCTTCCAAATATTTTTCCAAGATCTTGCATATAAAATTCTAGCCATTGTTGTAATCTACGATATTTGGGTCTGGTGGCGTAGTCTGATCTGCTCTTTTGCGCAATTCAGCAAGAAGAAGACATGATTTGGAATTTCAGAGAGTGGGTCATGGAGAGCAAGAGGGGCTTTGCAAGGCACAGGCCTGCCATGGTGGAGTCTCAGGTTTTATACAGGTGTGGGTCAGAGAGGGAGGAGGCTTGCAGAGGCCTGCTCCAGTTTTGGAGAGATATTTTTTGCATGGGCAGAGGGGGTGGGATTGGGTTGGACTTGGAAAGCGAGAGAGGGGGTTTGCACGAGCCTGGCCTGCCCGTAATCTGTCTCGTATTTTGCCTGAGCAAAGAAGGCAACCCTAGTCAACATCAAATTTTTCACTCCTTTAGAGAACAACCCCCTATATGTGGTTATCGCCTTAGGAGGCTGGAGTGGCCCCTCCCTGCTTTCCTTTAGCTGTCAGGCACTGGCTGTGGTGGCAGGCTCTTCTGAGGGTGGGGGGGGGACGTGTTCCTAGCGCATGTGGGTGGGTGTGCATGCTTTTAAATGGTTTTAAGTGTTTTCAGATATTTTTTCAATAGGGTGACTTATTTATTTATTTTTTTACAAAAATACTTGTGTCCTAAACATATGTATACATATGTTTGCTACAGGAGTGGGAAACCTGATTTTAAGAAATTGTATTAAATTAAAGAATTTTGGTTTGATTTGTAATAATTTGGAGAATGAAAAACATAATTTGTAAATCAATCAATCAATCAATCAATCAATCTTGGGTGCTTCCCTGGGAGAAAGGCAAGATCTAGATAGATAGCTAGATAGCTAGCTAGCTAGCTACATAGATGATAGATGATAGATAGATGATAGATAGATAGATAGATAGATAGATAGATAGATGATAGATAGATTAGATAGATAGATAGATAGATATAGATAGATAGATATAGATGATAGATAGATAGATAGATGATAGATGATAGATAGATAGATAGATAGATGATATAGATATCTGTGCTGTGGGTGGTGGTTAGGTGTGCATCTTAGACAGCCAGCTTCAGATGTCTCAAGGGCTGTCACACAGAAGAGGGAACAAGCTTGCAGGGTAGGACTCAAACCAATGGCTTCAAGTTACAAGAAAGGAGATTCTGACTAAACATACGTAAGAACTTTCTGACAGTAAGAGCTGTTCAGCAGTGGAACAGAACGCCCACAAGAGGACTCTCTGTCCTTGGAGGTTTTGAAGCAGAATTTGGATGGCCATCTGTCATGGACGCTTCAGCTGAGATTCCTGCATTGCAGAGGGTTGGACTAGATGACCCTCGGGGTCCCTTCCAACTCTACAATGCTATGATTCTATGTGTGGATTGGGCATGCCTGACTGTCTTGACCAATAATCAAACTAAGCCTTTATATCAGTGCTGGGGAACCTCTCCATTTGGCCCGCCAGGCCCTTTGCAGCAAACCACTCCCACTCGTCCTCTGACATCACCCAGACTCATGTGCTCTTCCCGTAGTAAAGTTAGAGCACTTTTGAGCATTTGGAAGACCGTGGTGTGTGCATGCAATTCTGTGCCATAGAACTTGAATCTGGTTAAAATGGAGGCACTGTTTGATTTTGGGCATCTTTTCCCATCCCCGCTGCTCTTGGTGGGAATGGGATTCACTTGGTGTATGAAAGGTGCAGCATCCATTTCCTACCACTAGATGCCAGAGTTTCTGGTTGCTAGTGGCTCTCCGCTTGCTTGAGCAGGTTTGCTCCCCGCTTCTTCTAGAGATGCAAATGATTGCTCACAAGGGAATCTGTTTGCTCTGCTTCTGATGCTCTGTTTGCTTACACCTTGCATGTAGCACCACTCACCTTTGCCTTTCTAGCACTCCAGAGCTAGGAGCCAACGCATTCCTGGGTCCTTTTAAAGCTGGCTACTTTCTGAATTGTGAAATAGGGTGAGCCAGTCCACTCTGCCATGGCTGAAGAGGCAGCAATTCTTGGAGGAGAGGACTGATTCCACTCTAAATCAACTTTGTACATTTTCCTCATTTTGTTACAGTGGTACCTCGGGTTACATACACTTCGGGTTACATACACTTCAGGTTACATACGCTTCAGGTTACAGATGGCGCTAACCCAGAAATAGTACCTCGGATTAAGAACTTTGCTTCAGGATGAGAACAGAAATCGTGCTCCGGTGGCGCAGCGGCAGCAGGAGGCCCCATTAGCTAAAGTGTTGCTTCAGGTTAAGAACAGATTCAGGTTAAGAATGGACCTCCGGAACGAATTAAGTACTTAACCCAAGGTACCACTGTACTTATTTTATTTTTTCTTCTTATCCTTTGGCCACACCCTACAGGTTGGCTGTGTTCAGTGCTATTTTTCTAGAAAAAGATGTGCCAGAACTCACCAGCCTTGTTCTCTTAGAATGGCAGTGGCACCCACCTGAAAATGCAGGAACTGAGTTCCTGTGAGTTCCCCCTGAAAAAAACCCTGCCTTACCCTTATGCACCCAGTAGATTGCTGTGGCCTATGGGAAACTTCCTCCTGCAACATCTCAGAAACCCACTCTGCAGGAACTTAGAGCAGCACTTTTAGTGTGGCTGCCTCCGTTCTGTGGAGTAAGAGCAATCAGGGCAAGATACAACAGGGGGCCACTATCTGCATCTTCCGGAAACAACTGAAGATATTTTGTTCTGTTAGGCTACATAAACGAGTCTTTTCCAATAGTGTCTTTTTAAAAAAATATATAATCAAATATTGGTGTTTTTACTGTGTTACAGATCATACTCAGTTCTTGTTAGGAAGTGTATAAATGCATGGCTTTTGGCTTTGTGCTGAAAAATCAAGATGTACCTGACTTTAATATAGAAGCAACCATTGGACAATGGACCTTTTTATGACATATGGTTCATAATTAGTGGTCAGTGATTCCTGGATTGGTTTAAAAAAACAAAAACAAAATAAGGGGGAACAGAACAGAGTTAACAGATAACATTCAACATCGCATAGCCAAATGCCTAATCAGGAACCTTTGTGGTTGTGGTTAGGTTAAGTATGAGTAATAGTCCCATTTCCTCTTATGCTACCACTGAAACAATATTAGGTGTTGGTACATTGATGATGGTGGGAGGTGGGTTCAAAGTGAAGATAATAAATTATGTTTAAATTTAAAGTTTGATCAACCATACTGAGCCAAATGCTGATGGGGAGATTGCTTGTTTTTTTCCTATGACTGTCTATTTTGTATTATTTTAGTTTAGTTTTAAATGTATCTGCTCTTGTTTGTGTGTTTAACTGTTTACATTGCCTTGAGATGCTTGTGTAGAAGGTGATTTATAATATATTATTATTATTATTATTATTATTATTATTATTATTATTATTATTAGCCCAGGCAATGGTGTCCATTCTGGCTGGGAGCAGTTCTCAAAGGTCTCAGGCAGAGGCATTTCTTCCACCTGCTCCATGATCCTTTTAAGTGGAGAGGCTGGGGGATGAACCTGAGACTTTATCCATGCAGAGCAGGTACTCAAGCGCTGAGCTGCAGACAGTTCTTCTCTGCTGCTCTTAACATCTGTATCTAGAGAGCAAGGCAAGGTCGGAAGGTGCTGGTCCAGAGTAGTCTGAACCCCAGGATCACTTTGTTTATTGCTTTTCTCATCAGAAAAAACAACAACATGTTGTTGGCATTAGAGTAAGCATTCCATGTGTGAAAGTGACTCCATTCTTAACCCCAGTTGATGCTCTTTCATTCATCCTCTCTTGCCATTTCTCTTGAATGTGACCCCCCCAATTCATTCTTTCTCCATTTTTCTCCCTCTCTTCTTAGCTTTCCATTCAAGCATGAAAGTAGAATCTTTTCGTATTTAATATCTCTTAATCTATATATATATATATAGAAAAGGAAACACACACACAAATACAGGAGTCCCCCTTTGCTAATCTTTCTTTGCAAAAGGAAAAGGATTCAATCCATTTTGATTTAAGGGGGGGATGGAGTGGTGTGGAGGTAACGAGGAGGGGGGGATATGGGCAGAATTTGACATTATGGTTATAATTCAAAATTGCACAGCCCACAGCCCAGAAAAACAGAGCATGTAATTACACACTTACTAGAGGTAACAGCAGTGCTGATAATTATTCTTTACACAGGAGGATCTCTCTGATATCCCAGAGTCAGGAAGTGGGAGCTACAATATCTTTAATACCATCCTTGGAGAGGCATGGGAAAGCACACAGGGTCCAGAGCAATAACTTCATTGCACCAGAATGTCAGGGGCTTTAGTGCAGCAGAAATCAATAGTTTCAAGTACATTTTTTTTTTAAAGGTACAATATTTTTTATGACCCGAACCACAGAAAGTACAGCACAGCCAGGGGTATGTGTTTGTATGTGTGTGTGTGTGTGGGGGGGATATATGCCATTTCCTCATTCCCCCCCCCACCTCCTCTGCTCCAGACAGGCAGCCTTGTCAATTTCAAAGTGGGTTTTGATGAGAGATGTGTTCTCTGGCCAGGATGTGTTAACTGTATCAGAGCTGTGAAATTCTTAGCATTTATTCAGAGATAAATTTATAGAGTATCACCATGAATAGAAAATGGGAGGGATGGAAAATATAGGAGAGGACCTAGTAGAGTTATTATACGGTGATTGAATAGTAGAGTTATTATACTGTGATTGAATATATAGATCTAAATTGGGATGTACACATATACCTATATAAAACAAAGACTACTGTCCTAGAAACATTTTAACTAGGCTTGTCATGTTTTGTCAATTAATGGGCTAGATTAATTGATTAAGAACCTTTTGGGGGTAATGGTATCTCCAATTAATTGGGAATCTGTCTATCTAACATCATCATTTTTTATAAGAGCAGCCCTGCTGAATCAGACCAAAGACCCATCTAGTCTAGCATCCTGTTCCCACACTGGCCAGCCAGATGCCTGTGGAAAACCAGTAAGCGGGCCTTGGGTGCAATTGTGTTCTCCCCACATGTGATTCCCAGCCACTGGCTGTAACGGTTGGGTCTCTCTCACAGAAGCGAGACAACTCCAGCAGCAATTAACTCAGGTTTATTTCTCAAAACACACAAATCACTCTTTCAATATTTTAAATTTTTATTGGAATTTTATTTGCAACATAACACAACCCCCACCCCCCAATACACAAGTCCACCCTCATTAAACGTGAACATAACATACAGTGAACATAATATACAACAATACAAACAACCAAATAAAAGACTTCCTTTATCCTGTACAGTGGTACCTCGGGTTAAGTACTAAATTCGTTCTGAAGGTCCGTATTTAACCTGAAACTGTTTTTAACCTGAAGCACCACTTTAGCTAATGGGGCCTCCCGCTGCTGCTGCGCCATCGGAGCACGATTTCTGTTCTCATCCTGAAGCAAAGTTCTTAACCTGAAGCACTATTTCTGGGTTAGTGGAGTCTGTAACCTGAAGTGTATGTAACCTGAAGCGTATGTAACCCGAGGTACCACTGTAATAGAAAACAGAAAAAATAACTTCTAGACTGCTTAAGTTATTGTTAGAATGAGAAACAAAAGATGAGCCGACTCAACAAAAGATAAGTCTACTATGATACACTGGGCTAGAGATGTGGGGCGCAATACAGAATTCTCTCTGTGGGAGAACTGCAGAAAACAGACTAAAAATTTACAGCACATTATACTTTGAAAGAAAGTTATATGAAAATGAAATATAGGTGGTACCTAACACTGAATAAGTTAGAAAAAAGTAGAAATTTGAATCAGGTACATTCTGCCAAGAAACAGAAGGGACGCTTTATCATATGTGGTGATCATGCAAAGTAGCTACTGTAAAGAATTTTGGGAGATGATTTATAATGAAACGAAAAAATGCTTAAAAGTTCATTCCCCAAAAGACCAGAGGCATTCTCCTAGGAATAACTGAGTCAAATGTTCTCAAGAACTATAAGAACTTATTTCTCTATGCAGCAACTGCAGCTTGAATTTTATATTCCCAAAAGTGGATTGAGGGAGCAGTCCCAAGAAGGGAGGAATGACAGCTGAAGATGATGCAGAGCTGGCAAAGTTAGAGAGCAAGATAAAAGAGGATTTAAAGAGAATTGGAATTTTTTTGTAGAATATATGGAGAACTACTGTAAACAGGTCGAAACATTAGGTGGTTTAGAATAAATTAAGCAGTATGAAATATGTGAAAAGGTGAAAAGAGAAATTATGGAGTGACTAGAATACACAGTGATAAAAGATAAGCCAAGGAAGCTATGAAAAGGTAGAATGAAAATGTTTTTAATTTGTGATTGTAATGCTATACTGTAATGACAAAAATATAAATAAAACTGGGTGGGGGGGAATAAAATATAAAAAAATATATTTCTGCAAATTCTATTGACTTCCAGAAGCAGATTTTGAGATTTTTTGGAGCAGCAGAATCTAGCATTTCTATATCATATCTAGCCTGTTGAGGAATGCCATCCCACCCCAATTAATTAATTAATTATAACAAATATTTGCATATTTCAGCTTCATAAAAATATCAAAACAGTTTACAACAATTAAAATACAATTAGAAAAGATCACAAGCTAACTATTATGGAGCATGTTTTTCTTCTCTGCATAAGTCTGGCAAACAAAAGTCTTCAGAAAATGTTTAAAAGTCTGTGGAGAAGGTGTCTGCTGAATCTCTATTGGAAGAACCTTCTGCTGCAGGGGACCAATAACACTGGAAGTTCCATTTTCTGTTGATGTCAGATGAGCTTCACCAACTGAGGGGACGGCCAGCAATGCTTCTACGGATGATCCCAGTGATCAGGTGGTCCCTGAGATATCCTGGACTTAAGCGGTTCAGTAAATTAACACAAAAACATTGAACTTGGTATGGTAGCCAGTATAAAGGTTTTAACAACAATGTCACTTTTAGGCCAGGGCTGGGGAACATCTGGCCCCCCAGAAGTTGTTTGATTGAAACTCCTATCAGCCCCAGCCAGCAGGACCAATGGCCAGGGATGCTAGGAGTTATAGTCCAGAAATAACATTTGGAGGGCCACAGGTTCCCAGCCCCTGTTGTAGTCCAATGGAAACCATAGAAAAATGCCCTTTATGCCAACGAAGCCCCTTGAGGAGGTTAGAGGTTAAATTGCTAATGAACCACTCCTCTGTCACTTCTGAAATTGGCCTTTCAGGGAAGATAGTTGCCGACTGTCACTCTTCTCAGATGTTCGCCCTTATATACAACCTTGCGCCAGGATACTGTGGGCATGAAGAGACAGAATAACTTGTCCCCTGTGGCATTTAGCCACTTGCTTGAATGTCAGCCTTCCAGATCTAATCCAAGGCATAGTTCTGAAAAAAGAGAAGGCAAATGAATACCAGCCATGTTATTGGGCTGGGGGTGGAGGAGGGAGAGAGAACAGCAAGGGAGAGGAAGTTAATTAAAAAAGATTGTCTCCTCCTTAATGCACACCAATATCATCCTTCTAATGACACCAGGATCTGTGCAATTACTTTGATAGAAGAGAACCAATATCCCTTCTAATATGGAAAGCGCACCAACCCTCCAGTAATATTGTTCACAAAGCAAGGCTGTTCAACTAAGCCAGCTTTGCTTTTCCTTCGAATCCCACTACATCTCCCACTTTTACCCTGTCTCTCCTGTTTTAGACTCTCACGTTTACTGGGTCCCTCCCTTTTGCAATACTAGTCATACCTCACCTACAACAGCCTCCAGTGGGATGCTTTGGCACCAGATGGTGTCACTGTGGAGCAATCCATGGGGGATAGGAAGTTTTGCACTGGCCTGTAGCTATGCAGCTAGTCCAGTGCTTGGCAGATTCAAGGTGCTACTGCAGTGTTAGTCTATAAAGCTCTCAAGAGCTTGGGACCAATGTACCTGAAGGACCACCTTACCCCACATACGACCACTCAACTGCTTTGATTTGAAGAACAGGTAATTTTGCAAATGGCACATGATGGTCATTCTGATGTTGCAATAAATTGATTCTTTAGTGCAGCAGTGCTCTGTAGGACTCTCTCGTTATTAATATGAGGCAGGCACCTTCATTGCATCCTGTTTTCGATGCCTGGAAAAAACTACTGTTTAGGCAAACTACACAGGCATGTAATTTTATTTTTACATTTTTAAAAAACTGTTGATTATGTCTATATTTTGATCATTTTGTGATGTCTGCGGTTTTTAATGTCTGTTTTTGTTTCTATTCTAAAACTGATATTTTATGTCATTTTAAGTTAACCACCCAAATATTTTTTATTAAAGTGGTATATACATAATATAGGGGTACACAGCTGGCACTGTGGTCTAAACCACTGAGCCTCTTGGGCTTGCTGATTGTAAGGTCAGCAGTTCGAGTTCATGTGACTGGGTGAGCTTCCATTGCTCTGTCCCAGCTCCTGCCAACCTACTAGTCTGAAACCGCACCAGCACAAGTAGATAAACAGGTACTGTTGCATCAGGAAGGTAAACGGCATTTCTGTGTGCTCTGGCTTTCATCACGTTGTCTTGTTGCACCAGAAGTGGTTTAGTCATGCTGGCCACATGACCTGGAAAATTGTGCAGACAAAGACCGGCTCCATTGGCCTGAAAGCGGAGATGAGCACCAGACCCCATACTCAATTTTGACTGGACTTAACCATCCAGGGGTCCTTTACCCTTTACCATACATATTATTATAACATAATATCCTATCCTCATGAAGCTATGTGGCAGTCACTTGGAAGTCTAATATAATTGGAATAAAAGAAACCTGAATGGTTTAAAAAACCACAGGAATTTGTCTGATGACAAAATGCAGATGTGGTGGGAGTGCAACAAAATCAACAATTTTGCAAGGAAGTGGATATCATAACAAGGAGAATATTATTGATAACAATTATACTAAACTCAAAGTTTGTTTTTGTTACTAGTATTAATAAAAGATGCTGGTTGTGCAGAGTTCTGCTCATATAATGGGACTTTCCCTTCCTCTCTTCACATGACTTAGGATTGCCAGATTTATGGTCTGACCTGGAGTTTCCAGGTTTGCCTGGCCCCCTCCAGGAAGCGGGTGGAGGGTTTGAATTTCCAGATGGGAAAAAGGAAGCAGGATGTTTAAGAAAAATAGAGAAGTTTTCCAAATCTTGGCATCTTGACAAAGGAGCTAAAGTGTATTCTGCTAGCCCATTTTTGGCTCCTGCCCCAAGTGGGTCTTGAACACAAAACTTGAAAATTAAATTCTATCTGTGTGTAAATCAGAAGCTTGGAAAGGTCTGTTCTTGGTGTGAAAAGAGGATCACTACCATTTTTTCCTTTGGTGTACCACAAATCCCAGCACATCCTGTGTCTTAAACACAGCCCTAAAGTAAGTAACATCATCCCTTAGATGCCTAACCAATCAGTGCAGTAGTTGGAGAGGGCATCCTACAGATATCACCTTATCAATAAATTCATGTTTTATTTTATATTTGTGCAAACTGATTCAAGCTCTTCTTACAATCAAGTGGGATATAAATTTTAAATAAATAAAGTAAATCAGGAAGTCCACTGTGTACAATGTCAGAATGAGGCCTTTAGTGTGACACTGGCAGTCCCCACGCTTTGGAACTCCCTCCGTGACCTATCAGGCACAGGCCCCATGCCTACTGCCTTTTCAGCACCTATTGAAAAACTTCCTTTTCCAGGATGCCTTCTGAGTGGAGATTCTTTAAATCTCAGTCTTTATCTCTATTGGACGTGTGAGAGTGTGAATGTATAAAATTGTTGATGTTTGTATTGTTAAATTGCATAAAGGTAAAGGTAAAGAGACCCCTGACCATTAGGTCCAGTCATGGCCGACTCTGGGGTTGCAGTGCTCATCTCGCTTTATTGGCCGAGGGAGCCAGCGTACAGCTTCTGGGTCATGTGGCCAGCATGACTAAGCCGCTTCTGGTGAACCAGAGAAGCGCTTGGAAATGCCATTTACCTTCCCGCCGGAGCGGTACCTATTTATCTACTTGCACTTTGACGTGCTTTGGAACTGCTAGGTTGGCAGGAGCAGGGACCACGCAACGGAAGCTCACCCCGTCACATAGGGATGTTTCATTGGGTAGTTATTCTTAAATGAAGTAGATAAATAAAATACCCACATCTGTCCATATGTATTTGACTTTGCAATGACTGTTCCTTTGCACTTAATCTCATAGTGCTGAAGACTTGAAAAGTTTGATACTGTTTGGCCCAGTCTAGATTTTTGGTCTCCAACATCCACACCTATTAAGGAAACATTATTTGGAATGGCTCTGAAACCTTTCCTGGCTTGCTGGTTGGTAACACTAGATTTCTCTCTGTCTTTCTTTCCTTTTTGGCAGGTTATTATAAAATATTGACTTTGTTACATATTGGGATCGGGGTTCTATTTCTCCCCCTTTCCCCTTTCTTTTGTGCAAATCTGTTTGCGCCACAGGAGCGCCCGCTGTCTCTCCTGGCTACAACTCTACTTACTAATTCATCGATTCATCTTTAATGAGGCCCCCTGCCAATGTTTAAATAGCATTCCGAACAAAGAAAAAGGCAACGTTTCCAACACAGCTGCTGCTCTGACATCCCTGCTTTTCTGTAACATCGAGTAAAATCTATTTCTTTTTCTTTCCCCCTAAAGTTACTAATTTATAATTTAGGAGCAGCTTGATAATTAATTGTTTGCAGGGGGTGGGGAATAATGAAGGCTGAAGGGGAGAAAGTCCCCCCCCCCCCCAGTCTGATAGACGTAAAGCCAACAGGGTTGTGCTGAGCGCGTATGTGACAGTGGGGAATTTTGAAGTGCATTAGGGCTCTTTGCTGATGGTTGAGAGTACCTCTTCCGTCTGGGGGATTACTCACAGAGTAAAGCACGGCACTATCCGCATCATACTGGCACACTTGGGGTCATTCAACAAAACTGATTGGCAGGAGATTCAGGGACAGCTAAAGGGAGTCCATCATTAATTTATGGAACTCACTGCCACAAGAAGTGGTAATAGTTACGACTAAAGGGGGATTTCACAAACTCATGGAGGAATGGCTCCTAGTTATCAGATCCATGTCCTTCCTGCCCAATAAAAGCTCCCAGACAGGACTGGTCATATGGGTGTTAGAGGGTCCAATTAAGTTCTACTCAGAGTTGAAAAATGAAATTATTGGAACTAAGTTTATCATTTTGGTTAATTCCAATGAGTCTACTCTGAGTATGACTAACATTGGATATAACCCAGAGGTTATAAATGCTCCTTCAGAGGAGTATTTCTATTTTGTGGTATTAATAGAAGCAGTGGTGAGACCTTTACTTAGAGTCCACTTTCAGAAGAAGAGAAGAAGAGTTTGGATTTGATATCCTGCTTTATCACTCCCCTTCAGGAGTCTCAAAGCGGCTAACATTCTCCTTTCCCACAACAAACTGTGAGGTGAGTGAGGCTGAGAGACTTCAGAGAAGTGTGACCAGCCCAAGGTCACCCAGCAGCTGCATGTGGAGGAGCGGAGACGTGAATCCAGGTCCCCAGATTATGAGTCCACTGCTCTTAACCACTACACCACACTGGCTCTCCCATCCTGGATATTTATCAACCAACATCTATTTTTCTGAGTAAGCAATAGATGGCTACTCAGCCCCAGGTTTTCTTGCATTATGTAGACCCTTCCCATCTTGTTCAGGCTGGTATCTAGGACTGAAATGGCCTTGAGTGTCTTGGTGGATGCCCTTTACCTGGAGCCAGGCAAAGCGAGTTTTTCTTGTTGGTTCTGCTGGACCTCACAGTGCCTTTTGATACCACCAGCAATAGTATCATTGTGGGATGGCTGGTTGATATGGGGCTGTGGGGGAAGGCACAATAAAACAACAACAACAACAACAACAACAACAACAACAACAACAACAACAACAACAACAACAACTTTATTATTTCTACCTCGCCTATCTGGCTGGGTTTCTCCAGCTTCCAGCACTTATAAAAACATAATAAAACACCAAACATTAAAAACTTCCCAATATTGTGGGGCTGTTTTGTTGTATGGTTGGATGTACCCAGAAGCTGATGCTAGGAGATTAATTCTCAGCCTTTGACGTTGCTTAGAGTTCCAGTCTTTTCCCTATGCTACTAAATATCTACATGAAGTTGCCAGAAGAAATCATCCAGGATTATGCAGGTGACACCTAACTAATTAACACTTAATTAAACCTACTGTTGGGAGGGGGCAGGGGAAGAAGGCTATGCTGAGTTTTCCCTCCTCCTGGACTGCTGATCTGATGCCCCAGATTGGGCCCCCAATCAGATTGGGGGGCTTATTGTGTACCACCCTTCATCCAAAGATCACAAGGCAGTTCACAACACAAAAATACAAAACAAGAGCTTAAGACCAAGAGCCCATGCACAGCCTTATGCATAGTTTCCTAGGAGTAACTCCATTGAACTTAGTCATAGGCGCCGATTCCATGGGGCCTGAGGGGGCCCGAGCCCCCTCAAAAAATCATTTGGGGGGGCTCTGCCCCCCCAATAATTTAAGAAAATTATTACCGTAAATTTCGCTCTATAACACGCAGATTTTTTCTCCTTAAAAGTAAGGGGAAATGTCTGTGCGTGTTATTGAGCGAATGTGTGGTCCCTGGAGCTGACTCACCGGAGCGCAGGGGCAAAAATAGGCAAAAATCAGATCGGGCGGGCGGGCGGAGGGAAGGCGGAAGCTGCTGCTTTCCTGCATTCTGCCTCAGGGTCTTACTGCCCACCCTCTTCTGTTGCTGCGTTTGCTCAAACTCAACAAAGAGCAGGGAATCCCCTGCCCTCCTGGCAAGCAGAGGGTTAAGGAAAGGATCGAGTCCTTCCTTCTAATTCTTTCCTAGTCACACTGCGTGCAGGCTCCAGCCCACCACCTCCTCCTCTCCGTGCTCTAGGGATGCAGGTGGGGGAGAGAGAGAGAGGGCTGGCTTGGGGGGGGGGGACTTTTGCCTTCCTTTCCTCCCCCCCACCCCGTTAAACTCCTCCCCTGCATTCTTAGCCAGCTGCTTCTCCGCACACCCCTCTTGTGCTTCTTGTCCCTTCTGTGTTTTTCCTTCCCTCCCCATTTAAAACGTGGTGACAAAGCACGGATCCACATGGATCCTCAGGATTTTTGCATTGGGTCACCCCAAATTCACCATCAGATCACATTACATGTCCATGGCTACATCTTGCACCAAAAAAATCACGCACCCACTGTTGCCTAGGGTCACAGATGTGCAAAAACGTGGTTACAAAGCACGGATCCTCAGGATTTTTGCATATGGATCCTCAGGATTTTTGCATTGGGTCACCCCAAATTCACCATCAGATCACATAGCATGTCCATGGCTACATCTTGCACCAAAAAAATCACGCACCCACTGTTGCCTAGGGTCACAGTGGTGCAAAAACGTGGTTACAAAGCACGGATCCACATGGATCCTCAGGATTTTTGCATTGGGCTACTCCAAACTCACTGTCAGATATTAAAAATCTTTATAAAATAGAGAATTAAATACATACAGAATGTTAAATTTTCAGTTTCGAAATATTAGTACTAGTTTAGTACTGTATTTCTATATTACTATAGTACTGTATTAGTTATTTTCAAATACTTAAATATTTTTAGGGTGTAAGACCCAATTAAAGCCCGTTATTTACATACAGTATTACAGTATTTACATACAGTATTAGGCATACTGTATTAACTTTATTAACTGTATTAAAGCATTAACTTTGAGATATTATTTTTATTTAATGAACCCTCAGCCTTATTCAAAGTAAGCTTAAATTAGCTATTTCACCTATTAATCAAAGTGCTATTACTGTGCGACAGCAATATTTTATGTTTTATTCTTTTAATGATAGTTTAGGATTTATTTAAATATCATTTCAGTCTTTTCAGAGCTATATATTCACTGCTCTGTAATAGTCTATAAGCATAATTGTTACTGTAAATTAAATTAGCTTTTTACGAAAATACCGTGCGTGTTTATGTTTTGTTTCTTTTTTCAAAGCCAAAAAGTGTTTCAGGCTTGTCGAGTTTCCCGGAGTGTGAAGTTATAGAGAGTCGAGTTTTCGGGGTTCTAATGTTGATCATATGACTCTAAAATACTTTTAAAAAACTTTAAAACTCACTAATTTTCATCTAAAATTTAGAAAACTTCCCGGGGCAGGATCCCGGTATGGGCCCCCCCCAATATTTTTTATAAGTCGGCGCCCCTGGTAGTGCTTCTTTCTGACTTCAGAGATGTAACCTGCAAAATATATTGAGCTTTTAATCAGGCAATCTTGAACAGAAATGTTATCATTTCATCTGCTAACATGAAGAAGAAACCCCATCAAGGGGTCTGCTTCATTATTTTCTCCATTCTCTGGCAGCTTCTATGCTAACCTGCCAAAAAGAAACTTGAAAGCCTTATTATCACCTCATTGACTTTCTGGAGGAAGGAGGTTCCTTTGTTCCACGCCCCCCCCAGCTCTTCAGCAGATAACACCATTGTGGGGGGGGGGACATGACCTGAGATTTTTCTCCCCTGCCTCCCCCCCCCACACTCCTGGCCAGGAGACACAAGGCTAAAAAAAATGGCCCTCTTTACAGCTACACCTTGTGTAGCTACAAGCTTGCTTGTAGTTCAGTTCTCTCATTGCTCTGGATTAGTCTGGCTGGCCATTGGATCTTCCTGGGCAGGAAGGACAATACTTGCTTCCTGCTTTGCAATGGCACCTTGCTTGAGCAACCAGATCCTCCCGACTTTGTTCCTCAGCTCTGATTTGACTCCTGGCTCACCTCAAGGCTGCCTGTTGTGTTGACACATCACTGTGGAATCCTAATGAACACAACCACAAGAGGCATGCTTGCAAACCTGCATAGGCTTCAGATACAACAGGGCTTATTTCTGAGTAAACATGCATAGGACTGCAGTTACTCCACAATAGATGTTGGTTGCAAACACAGTCTAGAAACTCCAACATGCACACCCACACACCAGCAACAGCAATACCATAAAAGAAACAGAGATATGTTTTTCAGGGGAAGCTTTCCTGAGATTCTGTTTCCATGGAAGCACCGGCAGATCCCAAGGGGCTTTAAGAGCTGGCCAAGGACTCTGTGAAAGTTGCAGGGCTTTCCTCGTGTTTCTATGGCTGTGTGTGAGGGAAGAGAGTTTCAAAGAAGACAAAATAGAAGCCTTGGGCAAGTTTGTGTGCTGCATTTCCAAGATGCAGACAGGGCCAGCCTAAACAGGGCTGGTGCCAGGAGCCACATCCTGGCACGGATCTGTTGCTGACTTCTTGGGCACCTGGCTCTATTCTTACTGCTCCTTCTGTTGCTACCTGCTTATTTCTCCATGTATCCAAGCAGTGACAAGAATAAGGAGAAGGAGCAAGAGCTTTCTTTTTTTATATAATTATATTTTATTAATTTTCCATCAAAAGAAAATACAAATCACACCACATTACAACTTCTATAATTTTTTCCATTTTTAGACTTCCTTCAGCCTCTCTGCCAATCATCCGAATTATATCTTCTTTAATTACACATTTCCAAGTTTTGCTATTGCCTTTATGCCTATCCCCCACTTCTATTTTCCTTTTTTACAATATTTCTTATTTTATTACAGAGCTTCTTTAAATGCCACTAACGTTATTTCGTTATCACTTATACATTCCCAATACTCAACTAACTTTCCCCAGTCCTCGATGAACTTTTGATCTCGTAGATATCTGATCTTCCCGGTCAGTTTATCAAGTTCTGCATAGTCCATCAACTTCATTCTCCACTCCTCCAATGTTGATATTTGTTCTTGTTTCCATTTCTGGGCCAGTAATATTCTTGCCGCTGTTACTGCATATTGGAAAAGTTTATGATCCTTTCTATTTATTTCATTTCCAATGATTCCTAAGAGAAATGCCTCTGGTTTCTTAGCAAATGTATATTTCAACATTTTTTTTCAGTTCATTATATATAAACTCCCAGAAGCTTTTCACTTTCTTACATTCCCACCACATATGATAAAATGTACCATCCTTTTCTTTACATTTCCAACACTTCTTACATGTTTCATACATTTTTCCTAGTTTTACTGGTGTAATATACCATCTATATATCATTTTCATAACATTTTCCTTTAATGCAGTACATGCAGTAAATTTAATACTTTCATTCCATAGTCTTATCCAATCATTAAATTGTATATTATGACAAATATCTCTGGCCCATTGTATCATAACTGATTTGACTTCTTCATCCTTTGTATGCCATTCCAACAATATCTTATACATTTTAGATAGAATTTTATATTCATTATTTATTATTTCTGATTGAAATTTAGAATCTTTCTCTACATATCCATATTCTTTGAGATCTTTTTTAAACATTTCATTTATTTGAAAGTAATGCAACCAGTCATATGCCAACTCTTTTACTTCTTCATAGGGTTTCATTTTCCATTTCCCCTCTTCTTTAACAATCAAATTTCCATATGTAATCCAATTCTTTTTCATATTAATTTTTTTAACACTCATAACCTCTAATGGAGACAACCAGTGTGGAGTTTTTGGTTCAAGTAGGTTTTTATACCTATCCCATATTTCTATCAACGATCTTCAGAAAATGTGGTTCTCAAAACCTTTATGGATTTTCTTCTTTTCAGCCCATAAATACGCCCATAAATCAAAAAAAGGAGCAAGAGCTTTCACACCTTGCCCTCTCCTTCTGCCCAGCAGTGCATGCAGATGAGCAGCAGTGACCATAGCAAGGAGATGAACCCATGCAGGGATTGGGGCTCAGTAGGTGCACATTGTCCAATGGACACCCGGTACCTGTGGCTGACACCATGTCCATGTCTTCCGGCTAATCCAAACAGTTCTGTCTCATGAATTGAGAAGTGAATCCAAGAGAGTTTTCAGGCAGCTGGTTTATTGAAAATTATTCTGTTTTGTTTTGTTATGTTATGGGGAGGTTAGACAACATTGTGTCAACCAAGGGTTACCGCACACTATCCAGCACATTTTCTAATGTTCATGAGATGATGATGATGATGATAGCAATATTTGCAAAATGATCTATGGTCTTAGCCCCTTCATGCATTGATTAGACTTAAGCATGCTGATAACTGGTTATCCCACAAAACTGAGCTAGGTGGGAATAAACTTTTCCTTCCCTAGTGGGAAGGAAACCACATCTGTGGCCTGTCCAACCTGGTTTCTGGCATGGAGACATTATTGGTATGGCGTGGGGTGTAGTCAGTAACCCAAGAACAGACACGGAGATTGCTATGGATTTCTTTCCTCTCACTCATTATGTGGCCAGAGGAATCACAGAGTCACTGCTCACCAGCAGCAAACAGGGAGTAGGGGGGCAGCGCATCAAGTGGGCGACTGGAGGGGGGGGGCTCCCTGCACTTTATAATAAGAATTGCTACACTCACGGTTTTAATATCGCTTTACTTCAAAGCAAGGAGTTGATTTGATCTTTCATCATCTCAGCTGTTGTTTACCAGCTTCCTACAGATGCCGTTTGAACTAACAAACCTCACATTTCCTGGTCTGAGTGAGCGAGGGAATTCCCTCAGCGCTCACATCTCCACTCTCTCCAAGGCTTAGCGGCCGTGATTGAATGATGCCACTAACAAGGAAGGGATAACCATTTAAACACACAGTATCACCTTTCAATCAAATAATAACTGGTCAAATTAGCCCAGCTTAGCTTCCCAGCTGCGTGTTTACCACTCGGAGGGCAAACCTACCAAGAAAAAGTATGGTTGGATTTGGGTTCAATTGGCATCACATAGCAGAAACAAACAGCTGTGTTTCTGTGTTTATGGGGGCGGCTTTCCTCTGGCTCTGGTTTGTAAATAACAACTGGTTTTCTAGCAGGGGTTTTTATATCATAAGCATGAGAGAAACTGCAAACGAAGAAAGAGTTCTATTAGCTTGCAATTGTTCTGTTCTATAGAGGTTCTGCTGCCACTCATGAAGCAATATTAGTCGGCCTCTTACTTTCTTCGTACGTGGGAGGCTATGTGCTATCATGTCATTTGTGTGCACTGAAAATGTAAGCCTTCTTTCTCTGCTGGAAAAATTGAAGGGCCTCAGAAATTAAATGAAGTTTGCTTTCCAAGGCAAACCTAACCAATTTGCACTTTCTGAAGCAATATGCAAACTGAAACACACCCGACCTTTGAAATTTGCACTCCTCTGCACTTGCAATGCAGTTCTCCAGCCACATAAGCTGTATATGAAAATGCACAGTGAAAATAACATACAAAAATGCACTAAACCGAGGGAGGGGGAGGGGATAGCTTTGCAAAAATGTGTATGTTAAGCAAAATTGCATGCAGAAATGTGTTTCTTCGAAACAATTCCCACTACAATACTGAAATGTTCATGAGAATTTTTTTAACTGCTGCAGAAATGTGGAAAACTGGATTTAAGTTGAGAAACTGAAAAAAAAATATCAAAATTGGCAAACCCATTCATAGCCTCAGGTGTCCCCATGTTACATAGTACTGGAAACAATCTGAAGTATAAATTGGAAGTGATGCTCAGTACTCAAGAACTTGCTTGGACTGATATAAAGGTAAAGGTAAAGGTAAAGGTAAAGGTACCCCTGCCCGTACGGGCCAGTCGTGACCGACTCTGGGGTTGCGTGCTCATCCAGCTTAAGAGGCCGGGGGCCAGCGCTGTCCGCAGACACTTCCGGGTCACATGGCCAGTGTGACGAAGCTGCTCTGGCGAGCCTGCACCAGCGCAGTACACGAAAACGCCGTTTACCTTCCTGCTATAAAGCAGCACCTATTTATCTACTTGCACTTAAGAGTGCTTTCGAACTGCTAGGTGGGCAGGAGCTGGGACCGAAAGATGGGAGCTCACCCCGCCGCGGGGATTTGAACCGCCGACCATACGATCGGCAAACCCTAGGCACTGAGGTTTTACTCACAGCGCCAGCCGCGTCCCACAAGGACTGATATACCTTCATATAATTACGATATGCAGCTGCCTTGCAATAATTCAAATGATTGATCCCTCTAACTGAATACTGTCTTTTGAACTGACAGTGGCTGGAGTCTGTTTTGAATAGAGATGCGTGGAATTAGATCAAGGAACTTGTGCATCCAGACCAAGCACTCTGCTCCTGAGTTCAACCCATCAGTGAGCATGGTACTTCTTCTTTACTCTTTTCTCAGCTCAGTCTGCCAGTCCCACCCCCTCAGTCTTAAGGGTATTTTGCACATTAGAAAGAGCCAAACTAGATGTGAAACATATGAATCTGCCTTATACCAAGTTAGACCATTGGTCTCTCTAACTCAGTATCGCCTACACTGAGGCACCATCTTGGGTTACTGGGGTCATTCATTTAGAACACTAACATACCACTTTAAACAGTCATGGCTCCCCCCCTCAAAAAATACTAAGAACTGTAGTTTATTAAGAGTGCTATGAGTTGTTAAGAGACCCCCATTCCCATCTCAGAACTGCAATTCCAACAGTTCCCTGGGAAGAGCAATGGATTGTTAAGTCTCTCTGAAAATGCATATTTGGAGAAAATTGTATACACGTGCATGTTAGGAAAAAATTGTGGGTCAGTTTTCACGAGAACGTCTTAAAATTAGTAATCACAAACCAGTGCTACCCCAAGACATTTTGGCACCCTCTCCCCAATGAGGGAAGAAAGAGCCAGTGAAGATCTACATCAGGAACAAGAGGTGAAGAAAGGTTGAAATCTGCTGCCTCTGGGGATCCTGCCATCTGAGGTGGTAACCTCTGCTGGCCTCATGGGTGGGCAGGTCCTGGCATGACCAAATGTGGAGAGCTGAAGACTGGAAAGATTAGAAATAAAAACTGGCGGATTCACCCATCCCTTCTTGAAGCTCAAGATGGCATACAGAGGGTTCCATGGTGGTTGCCCATCCAGGCACTGACTAGATCCAGACCTGCTTAGTTTCACCAGGGCCCTACATTATGTGTCTTTAGCAATTCAGTTCCAGGCTTGAGGGCTCTGTGTAAGCTTGTCTTCTGACAGGATCCTTTCCCTGACAGTGGGCATGGGGTGGTAGTCCTCCAAGTAGCACTGGGCAGCTGGGTCTATCCACCCATTTAATTTCTCACAATGCCTCAAAGTAATGCTAGGTCTGTGGCATTGTGGGAAACTAATGGGTGGCTTCATCTAGATACTTGATGTTTGTACCAGACTATAAAAAAAATTAATGAGGTGGGAGAGTACGAGAAGCATCAACAGGAGGTCCTGGCAGGATGAGGGTGCCTTGGCCTGAGAATGCCAGATGTTGACACTGGCCCTGATGTTTCAGACATGTCCTGGGATACCCTCCACCTAATGTAAGCTGTGACATCTCTCTTGACCACACAACTGGTTTTTCAGCAGTAAATCTCCTCCATCACCGGAAAACTCTTCACACTTGCAGAGCGCCTGTGTGGGAAATTGCCCGTCTGATATCACTTACCTGTGTTAGGCTGCAAAGATCCTGTACAGCATGTGCGAGGTTCACAATCAATACCTCATGTTCCCGGAGTCTTGGCTCCAGAGCAATTTCACTGAACAAAAGTTTAATTGACCTGAAAGAGAAACTTGCTGATTTTCAAAGCTGTCAGCCCAGCAAGGAAAATAAACATTCTTTAGGTCAACTTCCATGTTATTTCTGCACTAAAGGTTTTTCTTTTTGGCCCTCACAGCCATTTACTTCTTACAGTGCATTAAAAATAACAGCTCCTTACTGTTTTGGAATTCACTGTGTTCTGAGTATTTTCTAATAAAACATTATTTAAAAACGGGGGAGAAAATGTGATAGGTAGCCATATTGGTAAGGAGTGTTTATGGGAGAAACTATGGAGGGTCTTGTTTCATCAAGATGCTAGAATAATTTCTCTGCTGTCTATATTTAGTCTACATTTTTGGCATGTGACCTTTGACCAATCAAAAAGCCACTCTTGTCAAAAGATTGGAGTCTGTTGAGCTGTGCACACATGGTTTATGTGTTAAGTCTATTTTTTTTAATAAAAGAATCAAGAGCCCAGTCGTTATTTACCCAAGGAACCTCTTTTGTATATTGTCCCACTGCCCCCAACAACATCAAGTTTGTATTAATTCTGTATATCATATATTGCTAAGGAACTGTCCCTGTTTACTGGGGATGCTCCTTATTTTCTATTTACTTTCCCTGGCAAATCATTGTCCCAGGATGGATCAAATGGCAGGGTGGCCAACATCATAAAAAGAGGGCAAAGGAGAGCAGAGATTTGCATAAAATCTGCATATGCTAATTTATTATATAGAAGAAAAAGAAATAATTGCTCTCTTTTAAAATATTAGAATCATGGACTTCTAGAGTTGGAAAGGATCCAAAGGATCATCTAGTTCAAGCCCCTACAATGCAAGAATCACCGTTAAATAAAACTACAGTGCCTTTCACCATGGCAGAAAGCCCCCTGTATCTGCTCATTCTGCTCTCCAAAAAGCAGACCATTGGTGGGCAACTCCACATTCCCCACCACTTTCGCCTGGGAGAAACTGCTCTCTAGCACTCATTTGGAGCAAACAGCAATTTGAGTTTTCTCTGGATTGACGTTTGCTCTGCTTCAGAGCTACAAAGAGCATTTTCCCTGAGAAAGGAGCGGGGCAAGTGGGAAACTGCTCAGACCCATGGTTTCTAGGCATGGAATAAGTGAATGTTGGGGTGAGCCCCTACTCTCTTTATTTTTAATCTGGACTTGGAGAAGCTAGCCCTTCCAAGAGAGGATCTTATCAAATACAGACTGTCCTCTGTAAAGTAGGTCTCCCTATCAGATGATACATCTCTCCTGATCTAGCAGTGTGAGTGTGCACAACTCCTCCGTGCATATGGAATAAAAGAGTTTCTGAAAGCTGACAGCCCAGTTCATCATCATCATCATCATTTTAGCTAAATAGGTAAAGCTATTTTTGTCATCTGCATACTATCCCTTGCTTTTTCCTGTAGGACTAATTGCAGTCATTAACAGTTGTCAACAGGTTTACCATACCCATTGAGTCAATCACGCATCTCCTACTATCCTTCTGAGAAAAACCCCACCCCACCCTCCCTCTGTATATAAAGGTCTGGTGACTTCTGTTTCAGTGTACAGTCATACCTCAGGTTACAGACGCTTCAAGTTGTGCATTTTTGGGTTACGGACGTGCTGAAACCTGGAAGTACCAGAACGGGTTACTTCTGGGTTTTGGTGCTCGTGCATGTGCAGAAGTGCTAAATCGCGCTTTGCACATGTGCAGAAGCGCAGAATCACAACCTGTGCATGTGCAGATGTGACGGGTTGCGAACATGCATCCTGCATGGATCACGTTCGCAACCTGAGCGTCCACTGTATCTGAAGAAGTGTGCATGCACATGAAAGCTTATACCAAGAACAAACTTAGTTGGTCTCTAAGGTGCTACTGAACATTTTTTTAAATTCTATTTATTTATTTTGACTGTGTCAGACCAACATGGCCACCTACCTGAATCTAGAGTCATCATTTGATGATGATGATGATGCAAAAGTGAATTGGGCAGTTGATTATTCTACTTAAAAGTCAAACATAACATTTCCCTTCTATACACACTGAAACGTATGTATGGGCCAGATTAGAGGAGATGTATCATCAGATGTAGTGCCCTCTGCTTTCAGTTTGGGGAGGCCCTCTTAAAATGTAGGCAGTGCATGACGTTAGAGTTGCATTTCCTCAGGACTGGGCATTCTCTCAGGGTCTCTGAAAGTTAAAAGTTTGAATGGGAATAAATAGGAACATAGGAACCTTCTAGCAAAGTATTGCCCACAATGAGTGGCAGAGCTCCATGGGGCTTCAGGCAGGAGCCATTCACTAGCCCTACCTAGAGATGTCAGGTATTGAAATGGGGACCATCAGCGTGCAAAGCAGGTGCTCTGTCACTGAATTTCATTCTGGGGATGAACTTTGTCTCCAATGCAGATGCATGTAAATGCATGCACATGACTGATAAGGTGCCACACAGCTAAGATGCCAGCCCTATGTTTTGTACGATTTTAACAATTATAACAAACTGTCTCATTTGCTCTAATGGGACAGCTTCCTCTGTCCTGTTAAAGAGAAGTCACTGAATGATAATGAAATAAGCTTAAATGCCACTATATAATCTAGACTAATAAATCAGTATTAACAGTATTAAGCCAGTGACTATACAGTGGTACCTCGGGTTACAAACACCTAAGGTTACAAACACTTTGGGTTACAGACTCTGCTAACCTGGAAGTAGTACCTCAAGTTAAGAACTTTACCTCAGGATGACAACAGAAATCGTGTGGTGGCAGCAGGAGTCCCCATTAGCTAAAATGGTAGGTTTAGAACAGTTCAGGTTAAAGTGTTCAGGTTAAGAACAGTTTCAGGTTAAGAACGGACCTCTGGAACGAATTAAGTTTGTAACCAGAGGTACCATTGTATATTTCCCTTCTTGAACAGGGAACACATCACACACATCAAAGATATTATCTTTAGGACCTCATAGATCCTCCAAAATGAATATAGTTCTCCAAATCCTCAGACTTCCTGATTTAAGAAGGAAGAACCAAATATGTGTATTTAAGGGTGTAAGAGGGCATCGTTTTCTGTTCCACCCTTTCTTTATTGCAGTGCCCATTTTTATGCAGTTTGTCTTCTGCCCAAGCCTATGTTCATCTTACTGTCTGCTCTTGTGAATTTATGTAACTTACATAAATTACATGTTACATTGCCATTATGTTATTCTACCCCATTCGCTTCAGTGCAAAGAAAACAGAACGCAAATTGGAGAAAATGTACAGGCAGTGAGCATCTAAGGCGTGTCCAATATTTGTGTGACCATGCAAGCATGTATTGCACCAAATCCGGAAATGACCCAAAAATGTCACAAAAACATCACTAATAGGGGTGGAATGGGGCTGGGAGGGGTGGAAGGTGGAACAGGGTCTTTGCAGGCTTTTTAAAAATGGTGTTTCAAATATACATGATTTCACTTAAATGCGCCTTGGAATGTTACCCGCATGTAAATGGGGAGTTGCCTGTAATCCATTAGGTATCATTTGTTGACTAAACGCAACAACAATAGTGAATTGTATTCACTGGATCAATCCCAGACATGGGATGAATAAGCGAACAGCAGCAATTTCTGATCTGAATTCTGCTGCAACCCTTCTTGTCTTTCAGAGCTTTCTTTCTCAGTGCAAACACCTGGAGATTGCTGGATGTTGGAAGTTGCCTTGGAAGTCCTTGGCTGCTTTTATGGCTTTGAGAAACTCCTCCTCTGACAGGCTGCATTTACACTGGGACTCTGAGACAGATGGTCCTGTAACAGAAGATGGTGATAAGAGGAAGCTTCGTCTGACATCTTCTGCCTCTGTGTCCCTGTCTCTGTGAGAATGGCTTTTTCCCATTTTCTTTTCTGGGGGCCTTCTTTATAGTTGTCTAGTGGTAACTTTGGTTCTCCAGTAAAAGGTTTCAGATCCCCCCATTCTCAAACTGCTTTATAGGCATCTCTTTGGTTTGACCTGACATTGCAATGGTATCGTTTCCCCATATTGCCCATAAATATACAAGCTGCTGTCATCTATTTTTTCTAGCCTGGAACTTCTGATGCCAGGTAAAATGGCTGGGGAAAAGTATACATTGTGTGTGTGTGTGTGTGTGTGTACACATACATATTAAAGGCAATTAGATTTGGGAGTACCATAAAATCCATTGTGGGGCATTGGAACAAGATACTGATACTTGTCTGTATTCTCATGGAAGATGATTACTCTTTTTCCATTTCAACCCATGACTGGAATCTGTTTTCCGCATCTGTACTCTCTTCCTATTTTCCTTGGAATATCCCTACATCCTTCAGATTGCAGAACATAGTGAAGTTGTTTTTGTTGGCTATTGTTTCTGATATTGCTTTCTGTGATAATGTTCTTCTGAGCAAAGCTTATATGTTTTTTCTAGAATTGGAAAGGCTGAATGTGCCTTTTAAATACTGGTACTACATTATTATTATTATTATTATTATTATTATTATTATTATTATTATTTCTGGGTAAAAATTCCTTCCATGTCTGCAGTTATGCAAATACAATATACAGAGAAATGCACGAAGCTCGAGGCAGGCCCAGCAAAAGCGTCACTGCATCCCTTGGGTGTGAACTCCATAGTTTTAACGTGGGGGGGGGGGAATACTTTCTTTTGAGCTTCATTGATTGTCCCAGGATTACATAACATTTATATTATGTTGACATAGTTTATATTTTTAAATAGAATAATCTAGAAATTAGTCTGTATATTAGTGACTATTGAATTGCAGTTTGCAACATGTTCAGTGAAAACTGTATTTGTATTTTAAAAGTTCATCATCATTTTCGGTTGGATACCAAACAGCCAGTCTTGACCATCTCTGTATTCATGATTTCATCACAGCATGGTTAAGAGGCTACTGGTAAGCGGCGCACTTTCTGTAATCAAATGCATGTGTAGGGCCTGATATGAAAATATTTCTAAGTTAATTGAGGAAAGCTGATTTTAAAAGGTCTGGAAAAAAAGCCCAACTGGTCCACTGGGTCCCATACTAAGGAATATAACTGAAACAAATCCTGTATATGCTTATAATAAGAATTCAGTCACATTTTGGATGGTGTGAAAAGGAATGCAGGTCCCAAGGGTCTTTTTAAGGAGGGTGGGTCAACATGGTTTAAATTAATGCATAGGGACTGGTGTAACTGAATGGGTTTGACATGCACCAAGATTGTCAGGGCATGTCAAGCTGAAATATGCCAATTGTACACGAATCACTTACATTTTGTTATCAGCTGCTCCTGTTCCTTGTTGTCTTCTATGACCATCTCTTTCTTCCCATATCCCACCCCTGCTCTCTTTTTAATGGCAGTGATGCAAACCATGTTAGGCACAAGACACTTTAGGTCTCAGCTTAACCACTAGTTGAAGACCAATGAATCTGGTCTACATATTACAGAAAAAAAGTTTAGTGGTGTGTGGTTATGGAGGGTATCCCCAAAAGGATAGCATCAGAGGACTACAAGGCCAGGTAAATGTAGCTTAGTCAGCTGCACCAGTGACATATGGATATAGATGGGATGGTGCAGCCCATGATGTAATTCCTGCCATATACCAGAAGGCAGAGGAGGAAGGGCAGTGGGCTTCATGGCTGATGCAACTGCCATGGCTCCTTCACCAAGGTGATAGACATGCAGCTCCTCTAGAGCATAGCCAAGGATGTGTTATGTGTGGCCAGAAAACCTCAGGTAGCATGAAAGATCTGTAAAGGAATAAGAAGTATAGCTCAGTGGCAGAACACATGCTTTGCTTGCAGGAGGTCTCAGATTCCATCCAACAGGAGATGGGGAAAGGCTTCTTCCAGTCCTTGGAGAACCGATGACGGAATAGACAACTCTGCATTGAATCGATAACTACTCTGACCTGGTGTAAGACAGCTTTTTGTTTAAAGCAACTGCAGGAACAGGGAAGGCAAGTTTGTCCACAGCTTGGGGAGAGATGAGGCAGGCAACCATGGGGAGCAGGAGAAGGACCAGGGGTGATGGTGAACCTAACTGGAAAGGGTTGGGAGTAGAAACAGAATTGATTTCTTTGCAGATCTGTGTGGCTTTTTGGAGTGCTGAGTAGGGCTGTGTATTGGGCCTTGGATGGGTCACATACACACAGCCACAGTTCACTACGATCACCCAGAACAAGCAAACACCCACGCCACAGCCACTGACAGTGGAAGGCTTTTGTAACATTCTCACCGTGGATTCTTGTTCTCCACCATGAGCTACTAACATTCGGCATTACAGCTTACACTGTGCTTCACGTGTTTTGTATTTTTCTATCTCGATATAAATACTTAGATCCAGAACAGAACTGAAAAGTGACTTTTGAGGGGCAGGCTGGAGCCAAATGGTTTTCAGGGAAAGGAAAAGGCAGGCTGGAGGAAAGGGGGGGGGTAACACTCTGCAGCATCTTGTTTATATCACCTCGGAGAGTTGATAACATGCTTATCACTGTGCCCCAAACTCAGCAGTCTAGACACTTCATCTAATTGTCTCCGCCTGGTAAGCAGCAGCCCCAGTGACATTCCAGGCTTTGACCTCTGCCCTGCCAGCACCAAAACAAGGGCCGCCAGGAATCCCATAATGTTATGTATTAAAGATTTTTCTTAAAAAGGAGGCCATGGGGTCAACATACTGCCAGAGCTTCAGTAATGATCTTCATTCTGGTGCACACTAGACGCTCTGAGCTTTCAATCCATTATTTTGCCATCATCGCTAGCAAAACCAGCCCCGCAAAGAGTTACGTTCAATATTGCTATACACTCGCTTTCCCATCACCCAAATAAAGCCCTTGCAACAACGTAGAAAACGGAAAGCCTCCAAAAGCCTTAATTCTTGGAAATCGGCAGGCATGATTTCATGTATTTCTTTGTTTGCCACTGTGTTGTAGTGTGATTCATTCATCCCAACCCAGTGTCCCTTGTGGAGCCAAATGCACCATCAGAGATCCTGGATGTGCTGGCTGGCCCATTCACATTGATGGAGGTAGCATCCCCTCAATGGTGAAGTAATGGCTGAAGCATTCTCAGGGAATCTTTGTATTGTGCTAATCACTGCAAGCTCAAATCACCAGCATTATTGTGGAAGAAAATGCCCAACTGCATAGACCTTCAATGCGCTGCAACTTCTATCACCCCTGATTAATTGTTAAGTGGCTGGGACCAATGGCAGATATGTAGGAACTAGTTCATCTTTCAAAAGGAGCTGAGGCTGGGTTTGCCTTCTCCCATTGGGATGGACTACAATGAGAGGGAATTCAATCATGGGCGTAGCCAGGATTTTTTTGGGGGGCAGGCTTTATGTTAGGGGGGCATAACCAAGTTATCTGGTCAGTTAGTTAAGTAGTTTTATTTCTTTACTTGACTTTTGTCTGTTTAAACAAAAACCAAGCCAGTGCTAATCAAAGTGGTGTTTTTATTGGATTTTGTACATTCATTATATTTTAGAAAGTGATAAAGTATTAATAATAATACCTACAGGAGCACCTCTCCTGGTGTGTCCCACGGAGGACCCTACCGTCTGCTAATAACAACATCCTGAAGATCCCGGGCCCCAGGGAGGTCAGACTGGCCTTGACCAGAGTCAGGGTGGAACGCTCTCTCACAAGAGACCAGGGCCCTGCAAGATTTGACATATTTTCAAAGGGCTGCAAGATGGAGCTCTTCCGCCAGGCCTTTGGTCAGGGTTCAGTCTGACTCATTTTCTCCTTGTATAAGAACAAGCATGAAGGAGGTTTCCCAGCATGCTCACAGGTACTTATAATATCAGTGCAAACAGTTGGTCCTGGCGAGTATTAACCGCTTTCAGTTTAACCTGAGCACTGCCATTTGTTTAGTTTAGTTTAATTTTTTTGAATTAATTTTGGGATGCATTTTAATCCATTGATTGCTTGTTTTTATGTATATTGTGTTATTAATATGATGTTAGCCACTTTGAGCCCGGCTCCGGCATGGGAGGGCAGGATACAAATAATTTTATTATAAATAATAATAATAATAATAATAATAATAATAATAATACAGTGGTACCTCTAGTTACGAACTTAATTAGTTCCGGAGGTCCATTCTTAACCTGAAACTGTTCTTAACTAGAGGCATGCTTTCACTAATGGGGCCTCTTGCTGCCGCTGCGCTGCCAGCACACAATTTTCGTTCTCATCCTGGGGCAAAGTTCTCAACTTGAGGTAACTCTTCCAGGTTAGCGGAGTTTGTAACCTGAAGCGTCTGTAACCTGAGGAGCTTGTAACTCGAGGTACCACTGTAATAGTAAACTTGGGAATGGTTCCCCCAGCATTTTTGTAACAAACCTCCCCCACCCCATTAATAGTCAGTAGTTCTTTGTTGAGGGATGAAGTGTTACATCTAAGTGAAGCTTCTTTAAGGAATGGAAATGTATTAACAAATTGGACAGATAGAAAAAATTAATGGAACTTCACCTGGTGTAATTTAGCATATATTTACGGCCAATTCAACAGAGTGATGTCAGTTTCCTCCTGCTGGAAATCTTTTCCCTCTATTTTCATACTTGCTAAAGGTGTTAAGAGTGAAAATCACAAACAATGATTGCCGAAGAGAGAGATGATGCTCAGAGGCATCTCACAAGGGTTTTGGCAACAGAAGGGGGGGGGGGGGGTACTTGAATTTTTGGAAAAGGAAAAACAAAATCACAATGTGTCAACTGAATTTTTCAGAAGTTTTATAATGACAGGTCATACTCTCAAGGATTCTAAAAGTGGAAAATGTAACACCCATTATTCAAAGGGGGCAAAAGATGTAGCAAGCAATTACTATTTGACGCTGGTTGTGGGAAAACTATTAGGCGGTATTTTTATGGGATTTGGGAAAGTGAACAGCTTGAAAAGTGTAATTTGATTAGAGGATGGCAACCTGGGTGCCTTTTTTTAAAAAACGAAAACGAAAAGAAAAAGAGGGATTTTAACATAATGGCAAAAACTCAGAGAAGTACGACTGCTCTGGGAGGTGATGGATCTGAGCTGATTTGCACTTGGAGGACATTTTGAACTTGTAGGAGGAGGATGTTTTTGCTCTTGAAGAATCTTTTGGAAGACATTTTTGCCCATGGCATGGAGGTCATTTTTGGAATTCATTTTTGCCAGGCATTTTTACCCTTGGAAAATATTTATTCAGGAGGAGGCAAGCTGGGCATCTTTTTTAAAAAATAGAAGAGTCATGCATAAAACAGTTGTTTATTGTGATCTTGTTTGTTTTAATTCATTGGCCCTTGCACTAGCAGACAGAGAATGCCAGATGATTCTACTAATGCAGAAGGCCCAATGCAGTGACGCATTGATAACCATAGAAAAAACCCAGTAAGGATAGTGCTATAAAAGCTGTACTTGGAAGAGCTTTCTGTAAATTCTGCACACAAGCAAACAAAATACTTGATATTGCACCAAGATGCTTATGTGTGGTGTTTTTCCAAGGGGCAGAGCACACATGTACATCAATGAAGAATTGCACATGCATACAAAAGAATCTTGATGCAAAATTTAGGATCACATCAAAACATATGGTCACATCATTGCTTGGGGGAGGCAATGTTTAGTCTATGGACATGCACACATCAACATAAAAATGAAGCAAAGTGCTAGTGTTTCAAGAGTTGTAGGAATGTGACCTAACCCTATCAATGAAACCTTGATCAGGGAGCTGCAAACAACTTTGCAGAAAGAGGTAAGGTAAAGGTAAAGGGACCCCTGACCATTAGGTCCAGTCATGGCTGACTCTGGGGTTGCGGCGCTCATCTCGCTTTATTGGCCGAGGGAGCCGGCATACAGCTTCTGGGTCATGTGGCCAGCATGACTAAGCTGCTTCTGGCAAACCAGAGCAGCGCACAGAAACGCTGTTTACCTTCCTGCCGGAGCGGTACCTATCTATCTACTTGCACTTTGATGTGTTTTTTAACTGCTAGGTTGGCAGGAGCAGGGACCGAGCAACGGGAGCTCACCCTGTCGCGGGGATTCGAACCGCCGACCTTCCAATCGGCAAGCCCTAGGCTCTGTGGTTTAACCCAGAGCGGTAATTTGGGGGTAATTAGCACACTATTTGCATGTTCATTGAAACTTAACAGCACACCAGAGGGACTATCCACACTACAAGCGTAACATCCACATTATACATACCAAGCACATGGCTTCCCTCAAAGAATTCTGGGAAGTGTAGTTTACCCAGCTCAGAGTTGCAATCCACAGCACTCTTAACAAATCCATAAGAAAGGCTTCTTCAGCGTTTTAGTACGTATTTTTCCCAATATGCCATTTTTTGCAAGAAATTTTCCATAATATGATATAGTTTTGTATGTTTTGTATGTTATTTTCATTAATATGTGAATTAATGTTTTATTATAAAATTAGGCAAACAAATAAAAATATAGCTTGTTAAAACAATTAAAACTACATAGACTTCTTCATCTCCCAAGAAACCAGCAAAAAATTTCTCCTGACTGGCATTAAGCTTAGATAATTATTATTCTTTTGCAACCCTCTCAGTAAAATAGGAGGAAACATCCCCTAAGCTGTACAATACAATCTAATATGTACATTTTTAGACATGCTTTCTACTAATACACAAATTTTGTTTACATGTTTTGGTTGGAGAACTGTATCACAAAATTCAGAGAAATATGATTTTTGAAGGTTAGCTGTGTTTCAGTTTGCATATTGTCTCAAAAAGTAGAATTAGGTAGTTTGCATTAAAATGAGAATATAAGCCAAACCAAATTTATCTCCCATTCCTATCTCAAACTATGTTACCCTATATAACATCTGAGAAAAGGTCTGTAGTGGGAAGTCTCTTCTACTCATGTATTTGGAACTCTGGAAAATTGTGGTTTTCAATCACAAAGGGACCCTCCAAGAGTACATGAGGCTCCCCATGGTAGTTTTTTACCCTGAAAGACATGAAATGCTAAAAATAGAATAAAGATTTCCAGATCAAGCGAAGTAATAGCACCACTCTATTCTGTCTTGGTCAGACCATGCCTGGAATACTGTGTCCAATTCTGGGCACCACAATTTAAGAAGGATATTGACAGGCTGGAACATGTGCAGAGGTGGGCAACTAAGATGATCAAGGGTTTAGAAACCATGCCTTGTGAGGAATGGCTGAAGGAGCTGTGTATGTTTAGCTTGGAAAAGAGGAGACTGAGAAGAGGTATGACAGCCATCTTCAAATATCTGAAGGGTTGCCACATGGAAGGCATGCAGCAAGATTGTTTTTGCCTGCTCTGGAAAGTAAGGCTCATACCAATGGCTTCAAATTACAAGAAATTAGATTCTGACTAAACACCAGGAAGGACTTTCTGACAGTAAGAGCTGTTTGACAGTGGAATGGTCTCCCTCTGGAGGTTGTGGAATCTCCTTCCTTGGAGACTTTTAAGCAGAGGTTGGATGGCCATCTGTCATAGATGCTTTAGCTGAATTTCCTGCATTGCAGGGGTTGGACTAGATCAGTATTTCTCAGCCTTTGGTCTCCAGCTGTTTTCAGACTACAATTCCCATGATGCCTGACCACTGGTCTTGCGAGCTAGGGATGATGGAAGTTGTAGTCCAAAAACAACTGGAGACCCAAGGTTGGGAAACACTGGACTAGCTGAACCTTGGGCTTCCTTCCAACTCTACAATTCTATGGCAAACCAGAGGTGGTGGAGCCTGGCGGTGTGCCACTGCTCCTCATGCGATTGCTTACATGCCAATGCTATGAATCATTGAACAGGACAAAGGCCACAAATGACATCAGGGTGAGGGTAAAATTCTTCCTGTCCTCACTCTCAATGGGCAAACATGTTAATCCCAAACTATAGCTTAAATGGGGGGAGGGATATTTCCAGAGAAGTTTTCTTGCACCAATTCTGGCTCAGCCCTAGATTAATCAAATGAGCCAAATGTGCTTTTGTACCAGTTATATTTGTATCCATGTTTTTTTTGTTTGGATCTCACTACTTATCTAGCATTCTGTTTAAAAAAATATATAGAAGAATTCTGTTGCATCAGACCAATGGTTTTTCTAAGTCTTTAGCCAAACTACTGCAATTCAGAAGATACTGGATCCCAGCTCCCATCAACCCCACCTGAAAGAGACAATTATCAGAGTTCTCTGGGAAGAGGGATTTTGTTCACTCTGTGAGGGGACCCAATGATTCTCAGTAGTCTCAACTAACTACAGTTCCCAGGATGCTTTGGGGAAAGCCATGAATGTTTAAAATAGTATAAATGCATAGTGAAGTCCACCTATTTTCAACTATGGTGATATGTGCCCACCCTTCTAATTTATGAAAGTTCAAATTATGACATTCCCTAGATATTTATCTCTATGGAGGTGAAACAGGCAGAGTCCAGAAACAATTCCACAAGTAATGAGAAACTCCAATACTAATGACCAAAATTTCAACAGATCTTTGCATTTATTTATGGGAGATTAAAAACAAAACCTGGTTATGCTAGACATCACCACTTTATCCATTAAAATGCTGCAAGGAATTAAGTGGAAAGCTGCAACAGCTTTGTTTTCTGATGTATATATTATGTAGGACTCATATTTGAGTCAGGGAGGGAGAAAAGTAACCGCACCAACCTGTAAATCTGAATAATAGTACATATAAATACATATAGTTAAATATATTTCCCTTCCCATATGGAAAGGATTAATGTCCTCTAGAGAGCAGAAAATTTCTTGATCTATTTTGGTGTCCATTCCAAGCCACCTCTTTAACATGGCTCAAAGGAGATATTGAAGGGGAGTTGCATCCACTGTTTAATGAATGGCTTTTTGGAATGATGAACTTGAGGGCCTCAGGGATGTGTGGGAGAAGCATAAAGCTGGGGGCACATGCGGGTGGGAGTGAAGGTTGCTTAGGAAAGTGGAATCTAAGGACCTGATTGCTGTTCAGTTACACTGACTTCTCTTTCTGACCTTAAGTGGGCCCGATGGGATGCTGCTGTCCACCTTAGCAGGACTTAATGCTTCGTCATAAATCTAGAGAGAAAGAGGGAAGGAGGAGGAGGAGGAGAAGGAGAAAGAGGAAGAGGAGAAAGATGTGTCTTGTAAATGCTGAAGTGTCAGCAAAAGCTCTTTAACTCTAGCTTCATAACTTGAGAAATATTTTATCACCTTTGTGAGCCAAACCTCTGAAAATCAATAGAGCTTGAGAGTCGACAGTATTGATCTGTAAGACGGAGTTGTATTGAAATATTCATGGCTGCATGTGTATGTGTGTGTGTGTGTGTGTGTGAGAGAGAGAGAGAGAGAGAGAGAGAGATAGACGCAATATTTGTGAGTGTGTGTTTGTGTGTTTTTGTTTTGCTTTCTGAAATGGCAAAAGCAATAAGAGCGGGGGAGGGGGGAGTAGAAAAGTCCGTGAGATCTGATAAAATTAGCACCACCGTCTCTTGGGGCTTTGTGGTGCTGCTTTGTTTGCAAAGCCAATTTGGACACCCGCCTCTTTGATCTTCACTTTCAGTATTTGAGCCGGCACGTTAGTATCACTCATTTCACATGAGATTTGGGATTCAAGTTTCTTCAACAATCTAAAAAGCAGTACATTAGAAGGGGAATTGTCTGCTGGCTGACTTAGAATCTCAATACCCTTGATACTAATTTGATGTGATGCATTTCACCAGATGTGTCTACCTGAACAATGTTTGATGCCCAGGAGAATCATCTTGCTGCTGTGCAGTATTAAACTTGGCTACTTCTCTCCTCCTCGCCCCCACTACCATTTCCTTCTCTCCTTCTTCCAAAAGTGATTGAATGAAAGAGATCTATAATACCTTTTCTGCATAGAGATGTGAAAACTTAACAACTGTCTGAGGAGAGAATCTGGGCATAGAGTCAAACAGCAATGACAAAAGCATCATGCACTAACAAAGATGCTAAGCTGAATCTTAATACCTTTTAACTGGTACGTCATCTGTGTGCACTAATTGTGTCCAGATAAAATCACATAAGTCTTTGATCTGGCAACAGTACCTTACTCAGGGTCAGGTGCAGATGGGAGAAATTGGACTTGCGAGTGGGGAAAGGAGTGGAAGCAACGGAAAAGTAGTTCTCGTCATTAGGCAACACAAAGATGAGCAATCGTTGACAGGAATAGCACTGCTGTCCCTGTGGACATGATTATTGCTACCTTAACTCCTGTGTTTGGTGCTCAGCTACAATGTAGAGATTGGTGCTTTTGAAATAGATATCTAAGGCACTTTCAGCCGACACCTTGGAAACAAGTGTGTGAAGCCCAACCATAGTTCTTTAGGCATGATAATAGGGTCTTTTGTGCTAGCCGTTGGTAGTGTTCTAGAGATTAGCATATGGGAAAACTAGTTACTACAATATCAAATCTGGAAATGGCGGCAGCTCAGTGGCAGCAGCGCATCTGCTTTGGTTGTGGGAACATTCCCTGTCTGAAACCCCAGAGAGCCACTGCCAGTCAGTGCTAGATGAAGCAATGGTCTGACTTGGTATAAAGCAACGTCCTGTGTTTCAGCTTCTGTGACTCATTCCCAGTGGCACCAACTTAAATAAAATATTGGGGGGGGGGCTGCCCTCTGCCAGGTGGTCGCCAGAAGGACAGAGGGAGGGAGTCTGGAGTCAAGCAAGTGCAGCCCGGGGTGAGCTGTAGAAACACATTTGCAGGATTGCCAGATTGGCTCTGCTGGTGCATTTGTACCATGCTGCTCTCCCTGATACCCCACCCTTCCTGCTAAGCATCAGTGAGGTCAGGTATGTGCTTCCACCCCACTCCACCCTCCACTACTGCTTGGAGAGCCACCTTTGGCCCCTGAACCTGAGGCTTCCCAGGACCACTGATAGACAAATCAAGTCGTTTCTCCCCAACCTTGGCTTGCAATTAATTATAACCATCTTTCTTCTGTCCCAGCTGCCACTGAATGATAGATAGATGATAGATAGATAGATAGATAGATAGATAGATAGATAGATAGATAGATAGATGATAGATAGATAGATAGATAGATAGATAGATACCATAGATGATAGATAGATAGATAGATAGATATAGATAGATAGATAGATAGATAGATAGATAGATAGATGATAGATAGATTTATATCCTGCTTTTCTTCCAAGTTCGGCTTCAAGGCAGTATTTAAAAACATCAGTTATAAAATACACAATAATAAAAACAAACTAGTTTAAAGCAGTACATCATATCTCATCTAAAACAAGCAGCTGTAATACAGCTTGCCCTGACAACAGCCCAGTGATCAGCATCTTCTGCACCTTAGTTTCTAATGAACAGGAAGGGCTTGAACAGGAAGGGCTTGGTCTGCCAGTGAAAAGATAACAAAGCAGGAGCCAATCTAACCTCCCTTGGGAGGGAGCTCCACTATATGAGAGCAGCCACAGAAACAGCCCTCTCTCCTATCAGCACCAATTGTGCATTGGATCTTGATCAGACCAATAGGAATTGCTCACTCAAGATCCTGGCACCCGGGCAAGTTCCTATAAGGATCATGCAGGTAGCTTGGGCCCAAGCCATATAGGAATTTATAGGTTATAACCAACACTTTGAATTTTGCTGGGAAATGGACTGGTAGCTTGGTATTGTGGCTAAGATCTCAGTTCAGCTAGTCCTATATCTAGTTGAGCCATCTAGACATGTATCATCTATCGTTATAAAGTTATTATTTAGCTGGATTTATTAAATCATGCTTACATTTTGTGAACAAGAAGTTATGAATAATCTAATCCACCACAGCCAGGGGTGGGGGGTGGAATCTCATAAATGTGAACAACTAAAAATAGTATGTGTTAAATACAAACAAATAAGCACAGTTCACCCCAACACTTCTTAACTGTGGTGCTGAATCTTATTAGTCAGAGTTAGTCACTGCCAAACTGCCTTATATAAATTAAGCAGCTAACATATGGCACAAAATGCACCACACCATACAAATGAAAGAGTTGTGTGTAAATAACAACTGTAGTTGGTATAGCAGTGGCATTTCTGCAACTGTATCATCATTGGGCAAACATGTTTTTGGTCTTGGGTGCTGTTGCTGCTACTGAAAAATCAGCAGAGACACCCACCTTAGAACTACAGCGAGGCTTTTTCATCTCTGATGTTTCCTAGAATAGCAACAGGTGGCCGGCGATGATGTTGTGCAGCCACTTGAAAGGTCACTGCAGGCAGACTGTCAGCCTGTAGACATGACACAAGTGTTTGGAAATCAATGGAAGTATGGTTAGATGGACCTTTACTCTCCCACAAGAGGCATGGATGGCTACCATGTTGGTTGGCTTTAGTAGAGGGTTATTTATTTACTTAGAGCATTTGTGCTACACTATTTAGCAAAACAAGCTCCCAGAGTGGTTGACATACATTCAGTTAAAACAAGAACCAGCTGCACAAATATAAGAAGGGGAACACCTGGCTTGCCAATAATACATGTGAAAATGATCTAGGGCAGGTATAGGCAAATTCGGCCCTCCAGATATTTTGGAACTACAATTCCCAACATCCCTGACCACTGGTCCTGTTAGCTTGGGATGATGGGAGTAGGAGTCCCAATACATCTGGAGGGCCGAGTTTGTCTATGCCTGATCTAGGGGACTTAGTGAACCACAAGCTTAACATGAGTCAACAGCGTGATGCAAATAAAGCTAATACGATTCTAGGCTGCATCAACAGAAGTCTAGTGTCCAGATCAAGTGAAGTAATAGTACCACTCTATTCTGCTTTGGTCAGACCACACCTGGAATACTGTGTCCTGTTCTGGGCACCCCAATTTAAGAAAGATGTTGACAAGTTGGAACGTGTGCAGAGGAGGGCAACCAAGATGATCAAGGGTCTGGAAAGTATGAGGGAGTGCTTGAAGGAGCTGGGGTATGTTTAGCCTGGAATAGAAGAGACTGAGAGAAGGCATGATAGCCATCTTCAAATATCTCAAGGGCTGTCACACAGAAGGGATGGAGCAAGCTTGTTTTCTCCTGCTCTGGAGGGTAGGGCTCAAGGAAATGACTTCTAGTTGCAAGAAAGGAGGTTCTGACTAAACATCAGGAAGAACTTTCTGACAGTAAGTGCTGTTCTGCAGTGGAAGAGACTCCCATGAGAGGTGGTGGACTCTCCTTCCCTGAAGGTTTATAAGTAGAGGTTGGATGGCCATCTGTCATGGATGCTTTAGTTGAGATTCCTGCATTATAGGGGGTTTGACTAGATGACCCTCAGGGTCCCTTCCAACTCTGCAGCTCTACAATTCTATTATTCTAAGACAGTCTCTGCCTATAGGGAGGAAAGGGGGAAAAAAATCAAAATCAAACTCTGGCATCAATTTCTAAGTAGTCGTTCCTAGAAAGCCCAGCATTCAGGGGCAGGAGGTGGATGACTGAGTTGCGCCTCCAGTGAAGCTGATGCTTCCTATCTCTTCCTGCTGAGGCAACCTAATGGAATGGCTGCCCCCATATTATTTATTTTATTTATCTCATAGCATTTACAGTAAACACCACTTGATTGTAAGAAACTTGAAAAGATACTACAAAATATAATGCAGTGAAATCAAGAAGAAGAAAAAATTCAACCCTACTTTAAAACATACAAATGTTAAAATACTAAACCGGATTAAAACCACCTCAACTTTCTGAGCTTCTGGGCAGGCTTGTTTTTAGAAGGTGGTGAAAAGAGGACAGCGAAGGCACCTGCTTGATCTCAATAGGCAGGGAACTGCAGGAGGGGAGAGGAGGCTGGGTGGGGCTGGCCTGTCCCAGGAGAGCCAATGGAGGGAGCTCTGCTTCTCCGCTGCCCCCAGGCTAGACAAATGTAGGGAGGAGAAGGCCACCCGTGGCTACTAATCCCCATGGCTATGATCTGCCTGCACTGTCAGAAGTAGTACTTCTTCTGAGTACTGGTTTCTGGAAAGGGCAGGAGGGGAAGTGCTGATGCCCTCGGCCCCTCCTTGTGGGCTTCCCATAGTTGGACCCGGTGAGAACAGGATGCTGGACTAGGGGAGCTGCTGTCCTGAACCAGGAGGCTCTTCTTAGGTTTTGCTGTTACCCTGCAGCTATGAAAATCCTTGACGGTGTTTAGGTCGACCATTATTTTTTGGTACTTTTATTCACTTTTTTCTTCTGTCATGAAACTTATGGCATGCCTACACATGCACTCCTTTGTCCATTTCCTGAGAATTTTGGCTTGCCGATCAGAAGGTCGGCAGTTCGAATCCCCATGATGGGGTGAGCTCCCGCTACTCGGTCCCAGCTCTTGCCCACCTAGCAGTCTGAAAGCACGTCAAAGTGCAAGTACCACTCCGGTGGGAAGGTAAACAGCATTTCCGTGCGCTGCTCTGGTTCGCCAGAAGCAGCTTAGTCATGCTGGCCACATGACCTGGAAGCTGTCTGCAGACAAACGCCAGCTCGCTCGGCCTATAGAGCGAGATGAGCATGCAACCCCAGAGTCATCCATGACTGGACTTAACGGTCAGGGGTACCTTTACCTTTACTTTTACCTAAGGATGGGCAAAACTGTCAGTTATGGTTTCCATAACTTTCTCATTTCTCCACTTTTAAGTTCAGCTCTCCACATTTGCACGTCAGTTCATGTATTTTATTTTAAAAGTCTTCGTAAATTGGAAACTATCTTATACAGGCAACTCCCCGTTTACGTGGCGGTTGCATTCTGAGGCACCATGTGTGTAAGTGAAATTGTGTGTATTTGGAACACCACTGAAAATGTCTGCAGACATGACAATCGCTCCCTCCTCCTTGCTCAAATGTCAACCCTCAAAAGTAACGCTAGGGCTCCTGGAATTGCAAAGGCTCATGGGATTGCTAGCTGCTGTTCTCATGTCATTTTTGCCAATTTTTGCACTCTTTTAGGGCTGTTTTTGCCCCCTTGTGCCACTTTCAGGATCATGGCAATGTGTGCTTTCACAGTTGCACATGCCTTGATTGTGTGTAAATGGGGAATTGCCTGTACTGTAAAACAATATGCTTAGTATTTTACTCCCCAGTGTCCCTTTTTGTCAGTCATGTCATGTTTTATTATTTTATGTGTGTAGAATTTTTTAACAGAAAAAATGTGTTGGGGGGGGAGAGAGAGAATGAAAGGCTCAGTTTTTATTCAATGGTCTTACATAAAAAACATAATTAGCTCTATTTAACAACTATATGAATATGTAATGCTATCCAGAGATCCTGAAATAACATCTTTGAGGATATCACTGAGAAGAAGAAAAACGCAACGTGTATAAAACAGTGCAGGATCTTATGCCAAGTGGCCCTATCCTGATGGTTCTAGGAAACATTAGGAACTTGACAGAAATATACCAGCAGGGTATCTCTGATGCTGCAATTGCTGCAGTCATTTCTTTGTCTTTAAAATGCCATATAATTGCTAATGTAATTAGTGATTTGTACAGAGGGGGCCCATGCAATTACCAAGTCCTAAGATCGAGTAATTAATGTTCTGTCAACAAAACAGCAACTGTTTCATTAGCAACTGCCTGAATCTGAGCAGCAAATATAATCAAAGACAAACCCAACAGTCCAGGACATTAGCCAGACTGTTAATTGTTGCCCCTGAATATTCACAGCAAATTTAAACCAGGAAGAATGAGGGCCATTCAGGCTAATGCTAGTATTGCAGAACACAAGGCTTGCTCTAAGGATGAAGGAACTGGAACTAGTTTTCCCGGTTGCTTAGCCCCTGACTCAACATTCATGGGGCTCTGGGTGATGTTTCCCTCTGACAAGCATCTTTTTGCTTCCTTTAGAGCAATTATGCCATTTGTCAGATGCTAAATACTGGCACACTCAACCCAAACAGTTAGAATGTTTGTGGAGATTCTGTAGCATTTCAGCAGATTGTAGAAGCGTAGGTCACAAATGCACTTTCAAATCTCACACGCTGATTCACAAGTGACCAAGGTTAGCGTGTGGCTTCCAAATCCAGACAGCTGCATTCTGTTACAGGCCTCGCCTCCTGCTCCCTAGGTGAGTCAAAAAGTGTCAGAGAAGCAAGCACAATCCGTCTCCTAGAATCTTTCCTTCCAGATTATACATACACAAACATTGGGATTTGTAGGCCAAAGCTGAACAAAAATAGTCTCCCAAAGGACTTTGCAGCATGCTTAATGATCTCTAGCTACCTATTCCTGATCTTTTATTCCAATTTCATGGTCAATGTACCTACTGCTGTCTCACCTTCCATTACCCCACAAGTTGTTACTACACAAATGGAACAAAATATTTTCTGCAAGGCTATGAGACTGATACCTGGGTGTCTAGTCATTATAGTCAACCACCTCTAAAAAAATTCTTACTTTGTTGCACTCCGTGTGAGCATGCACAAGCTGTTCATGAACATTTGGGACAAAATCCAATACATTCATTTTGTTACCACAAGGATTTACATTTGCACAATGAAGCCTCCACCCTCTGACTCATGTGCACCTCACAGCCTCCACAAATCTGCCCTGGAGGACCCCCAGAACAGATTTACGGGCAGGCAGGGGGAGAAGAGGGGGTAAACTCCAGGGTGCACACATAAATCCTTGCACTACTGGAATGAGATGCCTGGTGCTACATTGGATACAATCCTCTTAGTTTCAGTTTTGCACCACTCCCTCCCACTATATCACACCTGTATTATGTGCTGAAGTGGAGCACAATAGATGAGACAGTGAAATCAGCCATGATTAGATGGGCACAGGACATAGGTCATGACATTATGTTTGCTGACTGGGAGCAGTTATGGACCACAGATATTAAATTCACGGAATGTAATGCCTTAAGAGAAAACATTATGAAAATGATTTATAGGTGGTACATGACCCCAGTCAAGCTTGCGAAGATTTATCATCTGCCCAATAATAAATGTTGGAAATGTAAAGAGACTGAAGGAACCTTCTTCCATCTTTGGTGGACCTGCCCAAAGATTAAGGCCTTCTGGGAAATGATTTATAATGAGATTAAGAAAGTACTTAGATGCACCTTTCATAAAAAAAACAGAGGCTTTTCTCTTGGGTATGGTCGGCCAATTGGTGTCGAGGAAGGACAAGAACTTTTTTTTGTATGCTACTACGGCAGCAAGGATCCTTCTAGCAAAGTATTGGAAGACACAAGAGCTACCCACGCTGGAGGAGTGGCAGGCGAAAGTGATTGACTTCATGGGACTGGCAGAAATGACCGGCAGAATCCGCGACCAAGAGAAAGAGACTGTGGAGGAAGATTGGAAGAAGTTTAAAATATATCTTAAGAACTGCTATAAAATTGAAGAGTGCTAAAATGTTAAGGGAAAGGAAGAGGTATAATTGCAGCGGCAATTTTTTTTATGATTTAGGGTGAAATTGAAAAGGAGAACAAATTTAAAATTTAATTGATTAAAAGGGTTGCTGAATAATTGTAAAATAAGGATGCAAAAAGGGGAAGGTACGGGGAAGTCTGAGAAAAGAGGCTTATGAAAATGAGGTTACGAAAATATGATTTTATGTGTTTGTTTGTTTGTTGTTGTTGTTTTGTCTTTTAAAGATGGAAAATTTAATAAAAATTTATATATATATAAAAAGGAAGTATATTGTTCCCCTTGCCTGAATTAATAGATCTGATCAATTTCTGTATATAGAACAAGAGAGGAGGTGCCTTCATCACTTTGGGCAGTACCTCTATCTTTAATTCATCCTGCTTTTGGCAAAGTGTCACCCTAGCCTTGGGTGGAGAAAAACTTGTGGCTATGTAGCTGAATCCAGTGAAGCAGGACTAGGTTCCTTCCAAGCTCTGCGATTTCACGTTTGTAATTTCAGCAAACTATAAAACCAGTGACTAGGGACATGGGTGGCGCTGTGGTCTAAACCACTGAGCCTAGGGCTTGCCGATTCGAATCCCCACGATGGGGTGAGCTCCCATTGCTCGGTCCCTGCTCTTGCCAACCTAGCAGTTTGAAAGCACGTCAAAGTGCAAGTAGATAAATAGGTACCGCTCCGGCGGGAAGGTAAACGGCGTTTCCGTGCGCTGCTCTGGTTCACCAGAAGCAGCTTAGTCATGCTGGCCACATGACCCAGAAGCTGTACGCCGGCTCCCTTGGCCAATAAAGCGAGATGAGCGCCGCAACCCCAGAGTCATCCACGACTGGACTTAACAGTCAGGGTACCTTTACCTTTAATGAAGTTCACACTTTTGACAACCAGTCTGAAGCTTTTGCAGAAAAATATTCCTAGACACAAGACTTTTATTTTTTATATTTTAAGCCCTTTCAGTCTCCCATCTTGAGGCTAAATATAGCAAACGGTACATTCCCACCCCTGTCCCCAAGGCCGGATTATTGACTTCTGTGTCCTTGTGTATCTGTGTCTCCCTTGTATCTATTAGGGACTATTCTCTCGCCTTTCCTTTGATATCTATGCTACTGATTACTTCTGCCATTTTAATTTTAGAGAAAGTGTTTAATTTAAAAAGGATCTGTACTATAGAAGAACAGTGGTAACAATAAATTGAGGACAAGTAAATATTTTGGGGAGGGTGGTCCCAGAGCCCTAGTGCCACCATCCCAAAGAGGATCAAATGGGCAGACTTTGGCACTCTTTTCCCCTCCCCTCCCCCAAGGTCTTTCCCTCTATCTGATCTGGCTCCCTGCCTGTTACGTTACATGCGGGGAAACCCGTGTGGAGTTTCTCTCTGTGTAAAGTCTTCAAGCTTTTCCTGCGCACGCCTGACTAATCTGCCCCATTGTCAAAATTTACCTTTCCCCCCCACCTCCAGTCTCTGTTGTTGGGTGTCCTGGCTGAGGGGGAAAACAGAAGACAGATGGCCATCGGTCAGGGATGGTCTAGTTGAGATTCCTGCATTGCCCCAGGGGGTTGGCTAGATGGCCCTCAAGGGTCCCCTCCTCCTCTACAATTCTCTGGTGCAGGCTTGTGTAGAATTTTAGGTACAAGTTGGATGCGAGGGGTGCATAGGATTGCAGCCCATCTTATGCACTGTCAGCTCAGGAATAGGTCCCACTGATCATGATGAGACTAGATTGCTGCTGTGCAGTCCTGTTTTTTAAATAAACTTTCAGATAATACAGAGCACGATGAAATCACAATAAATAAAACATCCCCTTCAGTAGTTTCAAGCACTACTACAGGTGGAACTCCCCACTTTGGAACACTGCTCTCCTAGTTTCCAAACACAGCATGTCATTGGTGCTTCTTGGAGGGTGGGGGAGGCATGACGCACTGGCCCCACCATGCTGCACTGCATGGCACTTAGGTCCCTGCACCTCCCCTTCCCTTCTCCACTGGTGAGCATGGAGGGGGAGGGCCATCTTTCCCTCGGTGGCAGAGCGTCCCAGACTCATCACTAGGTCGGACTGGGGAAAACTGCCTGAAACCTTGGAGAGTTGCTGCCAGTCCCTGTAGACCATACTAAGCTAGATGGGCCCATATTCTGACTCAGTATGAGGTAGCTTCCTGTGTTCCTATGCTGTGTGAATAAGCCCTACATGGTAGCAGATCCACTGCAATTTTGTGCAGTGAAAAGTAGTTCAGGATCAGTCCCTCCCCCACCCAACAATTTTTAAATGCTTAGCCCAGTTAAATAATAAACAATGCCCAAAGGGGAGTGAAATGGAGATCCAAAAGCAAAGAGGGGCCACAGTGGAATATCTGATGAGATCTGAAACACAAATAAATACAAAGAACGCCAAAAAGTGTCTGTTTCCCCCCTCCCTTTGGAGTGTGTCATTATATCAGAAGGTTATTAAAGAGCAGTTTTAAACTGTGATTAATAGGCTCTTTAACTTCAGAGAGAGAGAATCTTTGATGTCAGCTGCTTAAGGATTTGTTTGCTTTGCCACAGGGGCCTACAAATAAATAAAGAGTTGATTTTCCCCACCCTTTCTCCTTCCTGTTGCTTGCGAGGCTAAAATGCTTCTAAAAGCTCTGAAATCTTCCAGCAGAGATGGACCTATTTAGAGTTCAGAGGTCAATGAACTTCGGGAAAATTGAGAAGTTTGTTTTGCAGTCTACAACCACACAATACGAAGCCTTGATTCCGATATGTAGCCTGGTCCCCAAAGCCCATTGCCAAGGGGATCAAATGACTGATCGTGTCACAACCACACCATGCATTTGAAATATATTTTAAACACGTGTCTTCCTTTAAACAAATCCTGAGAATGAAATTTGTTAAGGGTGCTGGGAATTATAGCTCTGTGTGGAGTAAATGTCACTTCCCAGGATTCTTTGGGGGGAGCCATGTGCTTGAAATGTACTGTGACCATGTACTTAATGTTGCCAGTGGTGGCAAGTGCGCTATATAAGCTAAGTGCAAAGTCAGAGAGGGAGAGAGAGAGAGAGTCAGTCCCAGGACCTGGTGCAAAATTTAAGTGCACAACAAGTGCGCCTTCATCAGCCCCTGCTGCAATAAAACAGGTCTCTCCTGTATCGATCTCTACAGCTACAGTCTGACTTCACCCCCAAAGGCGCACTATTCCATTGACTCCCTAGGCAGGCAGATGCCAACAACTTGAACCAATTAGAAACAGTATAGAATTATAGAATCATAGAATCATAGAGTTGGAAGAGACCACAAGGGCCATCGAGTCCAACCCCCTGCCAAGCAGGAAACACTATCAGAGCACTCCTGACATATGGTTGTCACAGTGATCCCAGTGCTATCAGATTCAATATATAGGTAAGTGAACTATTGCCAGAAAAAGTTCAATCCTGTCAGAGCTGACTTCAAAAGAGGATATTTCCCAAAAACGAGGGAATTAGTTAAAAAGAAGAAGTTCAGAGAAAAAGTTAAGATGGTTAAATTTCTCCAGAACACTTGAAGGTGGTTGTTGTTAGAAACCATTTGGAAAAATAAAAGTGAAGCTAAAATGATAGTTTAAAATCCCATTTTAAGCAATATTAAAACTAATATTTCTCATGGAAGAAATGGGAAATGTTGGAAATAAAGGTCTCAGGTCTATAAACATGACACAATTTGGCACTCTAATTAAAAAGTAAAGACTGTGCTTTGGGTGCACCCCACAAGTAATCCACAAGAACCAACATGAGCTCAGAATAGAAAATTTTGTGTTTTATTCTTATCTCCTCACTGACCAATCAACTAGTTTTGATTTATTAAGCCAGGTCAAGCTTGCAGCCCTGGTTGAACACATGAAGCTGACCACCTGGCACTGGGCTATCTGTGCTTCTTCTTCAAGAGATGGGTCCTTCAGAGCACCATGAATCTGGGTGGCATTAACCTCTGGTGAAATGTTTTGCTCCAGTAGAAATCTCTTGCAAGGAGAATGCAGAAGTAGGTTGCTGGTAAATTTGTTGCACAATATGTTGCAAAACAAGTTTCCACTAGTGCAGCTGCTGCATTTATTCCTCTGTGGTGCAACACTGAAGCTCAGCCATCCACCAGCGCAAGAGCCCTTCCCCTAGTCGACAGAGAATATTGGATAAAATCCAGGGGACCCTTTCAGCTTATCTTATAGCTCAAAAACAGCATTTTATTTGCCCCATGCCTGGGTTCAGATATCATAACTGCTTCATCGCAGCTATTTCCTTTCTTCCCCTCCCACTTATTTATTCTGTTTAGACAGAGAAGTAACAAAGGGTTGAAATTATGAATATATCAAGGACAGGAAGACTCAGTGTCATATGGTGCTATTTTATCATTAATTTTGTTATTCCAGAAATTAACTCAAAAGTGTTTACCTTTATGTACAGTGGTACCTTGGGTTACAGACACTTCAGATTACAGACGCTTCAGGTTACAGACTCCGCTAACCCAGAAATAGTACCTCGGGTTAACAACTTTGCTTCAGGATGAGAACAGAAATCACATGGCGACAGTGTGGTGGCAGTGGGAGGCCCCATTAGCTAAAGTGGTACCTCAGGTTAAGTACAGCTTCAGGTTAAGAACAGGCCTCCAGAATGAATTAAGTTCTTAACCCGAGGTACCACTGTACATCTATCTTCTTGTTGTTTATTTGATGTTGTTCTTTGATATGTCAGTTTCCCACATCTTCTGTAATCATTCTTTTAATGTTTGAATTATTTTCTTTTTTCTAACTGTGCAATGTAAAACTTTACTCCTGTTAGCAGACTGAGAGTTAATTGTACTTCTTTTGTTTTTAATATACACAGAAGGGTAGTTTTAGGACTTCTTGTGATATTTGACTCCTGAGCCTCCTCTCTGGGGTTCTGGAGCCCAAGTGGCTTATTAGTATTTTGGGAGCTTCAGACTAGAGCCGAAGTGGCAGAAATCTTGTTCTGAAGCTGACTCTGGTTAGTGCACATAATGGTGCATACCATGCGGCTACAGAGAAGACTGGTTTTTGCAGCTTGTATTGCATCCTCTAGTAGTTGGCTGGTGAAGTTACTCTCACTGTGGATTGTCTGAAGGTGACTGACTCCCACTGTGGGAGGGGGGCCTCTGGAACATTTGGTGGCCCACTTTGACCTACTGGCCACACACTTTGAGAATGAAGTCACTTGACTTGGAGTGCCCTGGAATCTCCAGTTGTTGGCTGTTCCAGATGAAGTGTCCATTGCCAGATGTGTTGTGTGAGCAATTACAGCTCCTGCAGCCAGATGATGTGGACAAGGTGTTGGTGGTTATGGGTTTACCTATGTGCCCTTTGACCACTGTCCCTCCTGGCTTATTAAATGTAGCAGAAGGGGTTTGGCTGATTGGGTCCAGAGTATGCTTAATGGTTCATTGCATGAGGGGGTGGTTCCTGCTGCTTTGAAAAAAGCAGTGGTGCATTCACTCCTTAAGAAACCAGCAATGGACCCCTCAGACTGGAATAACTATTGACCATTCACGAATACCCCCCCCCCCCCCGGGGGGGGAGGTGGTGGAGAGAGTTGTGGTAGGACATTCATGGATGACATTTATTATTTAGATCCATTCCTATCTGAAGTCAGGCCTGGCCATGGGACTGCAATGCCCTTGGTCACCCCAATGGATGACCTTTTAGAAGAAGAAGAAGAAGAAGAAGAAGAAGAAGAAGAAGAAGAAGAAGAAGAAGAGGAGGAGGAGGAGGAGGAGGAGGAGGAGGAGGAGGAGGAGTATGGATTTGATATCCCACCTTTCACTCCCTTTTAAGGAGTCTCAAAGCGGCTAACATTCTCCTTTCCCTTCCTCCCCCACAACAAACACTCTGTGAGGTGAGTGGGGCTGAGAGACTTCAGAGAAGTGTGACTGGCCCAAGGTCACCCAGCAGCTGCATGTGGAGGAGCGGAGACGCGAACCCGGTTCACCAGATTACGAGTCCACCGCTCTTAACCACTACACCACACTGGCTTATAGACAGCAGGATAGGGCAAGTGTGACCTTGCTCCTGCTTATTGACTTCTCTGTGGATTTGATACAATTGACCATGGTATTGTCCTGGGCTGGTTGCATGGAATAGGTATTGCCATACTGTGGGACAGTCAGGAGGGCTTCTGGAGATGACTGCAGTGGTCTGGCAAGGTGGTCCTTCAGATAACCTGCTCTTAGGCCACTTAGGGGTTTCTACATTAAGAGTACAGGTAATGCTTTCAGGACTTGTGTAATATGCTGTTATGAATTACGCTGGTCAAATACTGAGCAATGTAGGGAGATGGGATGTTCAGATATGAAGAAACCCCTCTCATCCAAATAGTTAAATAATCTGTCAGCTGAGCCCACTTTCTAGCTCCAACTGTTCATTTCTCTTTGGGGCAAGATTTTGCTTTCCCCTCTGTTGCATAGTCGGAATGACCCCCCCCCCCCCGTTCCATGGTTCAAATGGAAGCTGCCCATTCCGCGTTTGCCACGTCTCCTGTTCACCATGTATTGCCTCCCATATCACAGCCCTTCTGCCTGCCCCTGCTTCTTGCACAGCCCCACAGCTGTCAGTTTAATCTAGTCTTGCAAGCCGAGTTAATGAGACACTTCCACGTCCATAGCTTGGTGTGATTAGAACTCCTCAGATCCTCTCTCTTGCAGCAGCTGTGCCTTGTCAATGACTTAAATGGTTTAACTGTTCCGTCAATTCCCTAGCTGTCCCCCATAAGTGGCTGAAAGAGAGGCTACTGTTTCCCTGCTGATTAATGTGGAATGCAAGTTTGACCCAAACAAACTCTTGGAACAGTGTGTGTGTGCATAAAGAGAGAGAAGGATAAAAGGAAATATTTGCTTTTCACAGGTATTGGAAAGAGGGAGTCTTGTGAGCTCCCCACTTGCCCTCTGTTATGAATTTAAGAAAGAGGTCAGAAACTTTTTTTTGTTTTTAACTAACTGTATGTCCAAATTTGTGCAAACTATTATTAGTCTCAACTATGGGTTATTGAAACAAGGCAATTATGAACAATAAATTATGAAATAATAAGCCTCCATTAAGATTAACCACAGTGTAGAATTTGAACATTGCAACTAGAACACGAAGCAATGCTCCTTAGGAGGCTGCATTCTGTGATGAAACATGTTTAGTGGTGGGGAAATTGCCTTTCATCTTCTCTGCCATTATGGACCTTCTTGCTGCATAAGTCCTTCTAGGCTTCCAGGGAACTGTTGAGTTTCCCCTATGGCAGGGTTAGAAAACCACTCTGTTGAGTGAGTCTCACTAGACACATTTTAAAAATTATTTTTCGTTAGACTCAAACAACACTTTCACCAGCATGTAACTCCTGCACCCATAAGCTTGCATTGGCTGTCCATATGCTACTTGTCAAGTTCCAAAGGTTTTTTTTGTTTTGTTATTAATTTACAAGGCCCTTAACATGTCAGGTCTGGAATACCACAGGAACCACCTGATTGCAACCGCTGCTGGATTGTGGGCGTCACTGTCAGTGGTACTCCATGGCTTAGATCCACTAGGAGCTGGGCATTCAGGATTGTGGGCCCAATTCTGGGACATTCCCTTCCCATTGTTGTCAGACAAGACCCCTCCCTCCCTGTTGAACTTCAAGAGCTCACTGAAGTCTTCTTCAGTTCCCAGCATACATTTTAACTAAATTCTTATTTAAACGGTTTAATTCTTTTTAGTATGGTGTTTTCCATACACTGCTTAGAGATGACTATAATTAAACATAAATTGTTGACATAAATAAATAATAAAAATGAATAGCTGATGCATGGACACAAGGCAGCCTGGATGGCATCAGTAGAGATATGAAGTTGGAGTTGTTCCACAGATGGCTAGGTAAAGGTAAAGGGACCCCTGACCGTTAAGTCCAGGCGGAGACGACTCTGGAGTTGCGGTGCTCATCTCGCTTTACTGGCTAAGGGAGCCAGCGTACAGCTTCTGGGCCAGCATGACTAAGCTGCATCTGGCAAACCAGAGCTACTCACGGAAACACCATTTACCTTCTTGCCAGAGTGGTACCTATTTATTTACTTGCACTTTGATGTGCTTTCGAACTGCTAGGTTGGCAGGAGCAGGGACTGAGCAACGGGAGCTCACTCTGTAGTGGGGATTCGAACCGCCAACCTTCTGATCGGCAAGCCCAAGGCTCAGTGGTTTAGACCACAGTGCCACCCCCATGGCTACTACTTTCCAATAAAAGAGTTGATGATGCAGAGGTGATGCTGAGATTTTTTATTTTTTGCCACTCACTTCACATGTCTTCCTTGATGCCTGATGTTTCTGCATCCATGTGAGGGCTCCATGGATTATTCCAAATGAGGGGTTTTTTTTGGGGGGGGGCTATCTGTTAGCTACTTTGTTAGTCCTGTCTGTAGATAGGATTTTCATGATATACAGATCTCAAAATCAGATTCCTGTGGAATGCATTGAATGCTTGTTCTACACCCTTTGAGATTAGGTCCATTCATTTCAGTGGTTCTACTCTGAGTAGAAGTTAATTCACTATGACCTTGTCTGCAACCTTCCCCCTCAAAAGCAGGAGTGGAGGAGGCCAAGCCAAGACATTTTGCTTCCTCAGATCCTAAAAGCCTCTTCACATGTTAGAAATTTCATGGGGTAATCAGCGTGTAGATTGTAATATGTAATGTTCCTACATGTGTGAAAGTCATGCTGTGTGCTTAGGCTGGGAAGTCATGGTCAGCTGCAGCTCCCTAGTGATACAGCACTGATTTATGTACTGGTCCATAAAAACATAAGAATGAATGAGATCAAATGCCCTTTGAGTTCAGCAATCTGGTTCCCACAATGGCCAACATGAATACTGGCCACTGACACCCCCCTTTTGATGTGTCTAATCCTTTTTTTAAAGGCCTCTAGCTGAGCGGCCCTCTTCATCTCCTTTGGCAGTGAATTCCATAATTTAATAATTGACTGGGTGAAATACATTATTTTCTCTGTTCTGACAATCAGTTGATTAGGTGACCCAGTTTCTAGTATTATAAAATAGAAGGGGGAGACATCTCTTGAACTCAGATCCATCAAAGCTGAATTGAAATGGATGTCTACTGTTCAAAACTTTAGGGAAGGGGTGGGAAGCTGGATCTGGCACGCAGGCCATTTTGACAAGGGCAGTGTGGGTGCAATCTGCTGTTCCCACCAGTGCCTCCACTCAGCCCAAATCTTGCCTGTCCATGTCAACTCCAGTCCTGTCCAGGTGAATTGCAGCTATGTCTGGAGGGCAACTCTTGATTCCACTGTACCTCATGGTCCATTACTGTTGAACTGGTTCTTTGCATTAATCAAATTAATGTGGATATGAAGATCATCATTGACTATCTTGCTGTTTTGTGGCTATTATTGTTTAGTTAGATGTAAAAAATGATACCGTTATCTTGCTGGGTGTGTTCAGCATAATAAAGCGAATGATTGCTGATCCATGAGAGTAGTTTCATTTGTTTAACATAACCAAGAGTTGCAGGTGTATAAAAGAGAGCGAGAGAAAGAGTGCAGTGGCCCTAATGAAGAAAACAGGAATTAAGTAAAAATTTCCTATATACTTTTTGTCATGAACTTTCACAAACAATCATCATGGGAAAACACTAATGTTTTTATTCCCCTGAAAAACACAGTTACCCTCATTGGGTGCACAGAAGTTTGGGTTTCACCTTAAAATACAGGTACATATATAAATAGTATATTGTAAAAAGCCAATAAGTGATCAATAGATTTTATAGGCATATTATCGACATATGGGACTCCAGTGGAGATGATTACAATGACAGAAGCAGAAGGGGGTTTAGAAAGTCTTAGGGACTCTACCAATTCATTAGAACAGCTCTTACCAGCAATCAGCACATGAATAGGAGAGGTATGGATCAGCTTATTCACGGCAGTTCTCATGAATTTCCAGAGATGGTTGCCCTGAATCATGGATCCGTTTACATTTAAAGCACATATGAATCTCTTGTGCAGCCATGCTTCCCCATTCATTTCAATGGAGGGCCCCATTGTTTGCATGTGCAGAACCTGTCCCTCTAGCCACTTTTTCTTTAAAAAAAGAAGAAGGAAGGAAGGAAGGAAGGAAGGAAGGAAGGAAGGAAGGAGAGTGTTGTACAAACCCATGCAAATCAGTGGCCTGCCAGGGAGCCAAATGTATATTTGAATCCAAATTCCTGATTTTTTGCTGCATTGTCACTCCTGCATTACATAAAAAATCTACAGGTTTCTTATAATGTACATGTTACATCAAATAACTGAAATTTGATTGAAATGTGTCAGCATTCAAATATGAACATTGACAATTCTGGACAAATTTCACAAATTTCCCCAAACTTAGGAATGTTGGTGACTAAAGACTGGCATCCAAGACAGAATTTGGGCAAAATCCCTCATACATGAGTTTCAACATTCTCCGAAACACACACAGAATTTTGCCTTTGCTACACAAAAAGCAACCAATGGGAGAAACCTTTTTCTGTTCCCTCTTGCTCAAATTGAAACCTGACAGTTCTGCACAAAAACCTGATAAAAAGCCCATACATGCCACATAGTTACTGGTTAGGATGTATGAAACTAGACAGCTTACGTCAGTACCTGAAACCTTAATTGAATCAAAAGGTGAAAAAGGTGTATAATATTCATACATTAACTACTGTCCTATATTTATATATATGTATATATACCATTATGCGTATAAAAGCTTGTGGATGAGTCCTTCGTGAAGAATTTAAGGAATTCTTGTACGTTGGTTCAATCAGAAGCAGGAGAGAAGGTGAAGACAGATTGTACTATAAAGATGCACGCTTGTAGCTGCTTGCTTTTTTTTTGCATTATTTTTGTTCATCGTACAACAGGAGACAGAAAAAGTTCCCCTCCCCACCAAAGTCTTCAATTTCTACCTCTACATACAATAACTTACAAGTTTATTTATTTAAATAATTGTAAAACATCTTACATTTTCCATTTTAAAAGAGATTAAACTATAAGCAAATACACACATACGTCCACATTCCACCATTCATATCAGTTTTATAGGAAAGTCTTCCATGCTGGTACCCTGTTTTGTGGTTATTATTATTTTCTGCACAAACTAAATTGGTATCTGAAAGGCTCCATAGAAAATAGAAACTTCAACATTTTTATTTTTATTTTCCTACAAAGTAAAACAAAAGAGTATCCAAAATATCAAGCTTGAATGGTTGGCCAATTTGTTCCTCCTTTTAATATTTTACAAACATTAGGAAGGCTTTGTGTCCATAAGAAAAAGAATTCTTGTACTCCGGACTCAATCCCATAAACAGTGTGCATTTGGATCATGGCCAATTCCTCATTTTAATGTTCTTTGGGGGGGGGGGTTGATGTAAGCGTATATGAAACCTGGAACAGATGAGAGCAGCCTCTTGGTGTGTCTGATTCATTATTATTATTTTGTTTAAAAAGTGCCCTTGCGTTCTGCACATGGCTTCCCCCAGCAATAGAGCTTGTAGTGCTCCCCCCCCCTTTTTAGTGCTCCATAACAATAAGTAGTTTTGTGCTGTAAAAAAAGGGGGGGAAATGTCGGCGGGGACTCCAGCAACTCCTCCTCTTCTTTCACATTGGAGGAACGACAAGACCTGTCATAGCTGGAAAGGAAAAGGGACAACATTAACATTTCGGCTGCTTGTCAAAATAGATATATAGCAGACAAAGATGGTTCAATTATTAGTTATTCATTAACATCGGCATTTCCAATGCTCGTTAAAATAGAAATATATAGAAATGAAGCTGGATCTATCCCATGTCACTTCCAGGCTGGACACTCCATATGTTTGTGTGTACTGCTAAAATAAATAAATATTCAACCTATTTCCTCTATCCATAGTCAGTAAGAAGCAATAAAATAGGCAATAAAATACCCTTCCAAACTGGACAGATGTTACCTTTCCAACTCTACAATTCTATGATAATTTGTTAACTCACTTTTACAGAGAATTGCGGTGGTATCCTTGAAAAATCATTGCACTCCAGGGTTGCCTTTTCACAGATCCTCCTTCTAGTAACCCTGATTTTTGAGGATTAATTTTATTTATTTAATTTTGCAAAAAAGCAACAACAAAAAAGCACAGCACAACCACAAGGGGTTGTGGGGAGGCATCCCTGCGATGCAACAATACCATCTGAATTCTCTGCAAATGAGTGAACAGATGATGGGAAAAAGGCAAGTGGAGTACAGTGGTACCTCAGGTTACAAAGACCTCGGGTTACAAAGACTTCGGGTTACAGACTCCGCTAACCAAGAAGTAGTACCTCGGGTTAAGGACTTTGCCCCAGGATGAGAACAGAAATCGCGTGCTGGTGGCAGCAGGAGACCCCATTAGCTAAAGTGGTACCTCAGGTTAAGAATGGTTTCAGGTTAAGAACGAACCTCCGGAACGAATTAAGTTCGTAACCAGAGGTACCACTGTATCAACTTGTCCTAGACTAGAAACAATTGTTTTTCAGAATGCTGAATGTGGCAGTCACAATTCTGCACATGGATTTCTACTATCTAACCTGGTCAAACAAATATTTTTGTAGACATTGAAGTTTTTGGAACATTTTGTAGATTTGCTTAGAGGTGAGAGCCAAAATTAAAAACAAAAAACTGAAAGTGTACAAATGTGCGCAATAATAGCTGTATCGTATCACCTTTAATTCTCTGGGGTGGGGTGGGGTAGGGTGGCCTCAGCTGCCATCCAACCATGATTAGTGCCCATTGGTGTTGATAGGGTAGGCAACAGGGAGACCAACAGGAATTGGGGCCAAAGTCAATGACAGGCAAAACCAACTAATTCTAGTTTTGTCCCCAGCCCCTTCTCTGCTGAGCTCTACGAGGGCAACACCTGAGAATAAGGAAGAAGAAACCAACAGACAATGCCAGCCTCTGGACTGGTTGTAAGTAAGAAGCAAGGCAAGTGGAGCCTGGCTGGGGGCAGACTGGGGCTGGAGAGGCAGTGCCCAGTTTGCTCCAATGGGCCAGCTTCCATCTCTTTTCAACCTTAATCTTACCCTTTCTTGGTTAAAGGTAAAGGGACCCCTGACCATTAGGTCCAGTCATGGCCAACTCTGGGGTTGTGGCGCTCATCTCGCTTTATTGGCCGAGGGAGCCGGAGTACAGCTTCCGGGTCCAGCATGACTAAGCTGCTTTCTGATGAACCAGAGCAGTGCATGGAAACATTGTTTACCTTCCCGCCAGAGTGGTACCTATTTATCTATTTGCACTTTGATGTGCTTTCGAACTGCTAGGTTAGCAGTAGCAGGGACTGAGCAACGGGAGCTCACCCCATCGTGGGGATTCGAACCACCGACCTTCTGATCGGCAAGTCCTAGGCTCTGTGGTTTAACCCACAGCGCCACTCGCATCCCCTTAACAGCAAACTCTCTCAGTGAGGAGAAAACGTAGGGGCGGGGGGGGGGGGTTGCCAAGAAAGGCAGCAACTACTGTGGGGCCAAGTGAATGCTTTCCCCATTGTTGATATGATATGGCATAAGCTTCTTCTGGTTTTATTGCTGCTTTCAGTGATAAAATCCAAGGGTATTAATTGCTTTCTAAAATGTCCAATCTTCTATTTGACCTATTTCTGTGAGATGACTTAATGGCAGCTTGTAGCCTATACCTTTTGTTCTTGGAAGCTGCTGGATGCTTCTCCCCTTCCTCCCCTTTGGGGCTGTGCTGTCAAAAGCCTATTTCCCAGTCTGCACTACTTTTTATTGAATGTTTGTGAGCTTCGGATTAAGGTCTTACATTGCTCGCAAAGCTGTAATTATTTTTGCCTGTATTACTATATATTGAATCGATGTAACTTTTCAATAAAGGTGGTTCATGGCAGGACATACCATGATGAGGGGGAATACAGGAACCATTGTGATTATTCCACAGGGATTGTGCTCTCTCTCTCTCTCTTTATTGGAGAGAAATGGAAAGGAAGAATTAGAGACACACTGCATTGTATTAACCTCAAAAGACTGCCGTGATCAGATGAGGCGCATGATTAAGCTTGTCAAAAATCACCCAGATGCTAGGGTGACATGCACACCTTAGGTATGTGTTATTAATAATACTAATAAACATAAAGAACTTTTGTTCCTTTCCTACTTGCAAAGAAAAAACAAATAAAATGCAAGCAGGGCCATCTTACCCATGCAGTGACATTAAGCAGGTTGCTTTGGACAGAGGACAGGAACATATACCTTATAGCAGGACAGATTATGGGTGACGTGAGGTTCAAGGGGACCTCTAGCAAAGAAGCATCTGCCAGGCCCCTGACACCTACTGCCTCCCCCCATTCTGACACCCCTGTACTTGTATTGGATTCAGTGGCTGTGGTGCAAGGAAGCAACCATGCTGCATTCCACTGGAGGAGTTTGTAAGATGCCTACCATTTAGATTTCCAAAAATTCAACAGGAACCTCGCTATATAGAAAGCTGACTTATATCAAGTTGAGCCACTGACCCATGTAGCTCAGTATTATCTACACTGAGGGCTCATCAAGACTTGCACTAGAAAGTCGTTTTCTGCTTTTCCTGCGCTTTCAAGGCACAGGTCTGAGTGATCTTGCCCTTGTGCCACCACTTTCCCCCAATCTCCCCGCTCTTTAGTGATAATTTGGAGCAATCCAGAAAAAAAACCCAATTGACATTTGCTCCAATTCAGCAGTAAAGATCAAGTTTCCTCTGAGGAAAGTGGAGGGAGAAGGGCCAGTCTGGGTGAGCCTTGGCTGGCAGAGGCTCTCCAGGTTTTCAGGCAGGGGACATTCTCCTACCTTGGAAATGCCAAGATGCTCTTCTGCTGAGCTATGACCACTGAAGGGCATTGCAGGGAGTTCAAAACCATGGAATGCAGGGCAAAATGTGAGCCAAGTGGAATGGGCAGGTGGGTAGACCTGGCCTGTATGCGTCAGCACTCATGTACTGCCTGAGAATGATGCATAGAGACAACTGAAAGGTTCACCTACAATTTAAAGCAAATTCTGGATATCTGCATGTAATCATTATGGAATGGCCTTGCAAGGGATGGAAGGACCCATTAGAATCTGGTCCATCCCAGTTTTACATGAGCCAGGACCAAGTCCATTCCATTTCTGTGGGGGGTTTAAAGGGAAACCCTTTTAAAATCTGCACAGGAATATGAAGTTATATGAAGTGTTGCTGCTGTCTGGATAATAGGCATTTTTCTTGCCTTCAAATAAAGCTCCCAAACAGGGATCCTTGCTGCCATACATGATTTGAATACAATAGAGCAAGCTTATTACATGGGGCAGCCTTGTGTTCCCACCCCCTGTACAATTCCCTCTGAGAGTGACAGAACGTTGTTAAGTCCCATCATTCCCAGGGGGGCTTGCTCTATTGTATTCCAAGTGTGTGATGACAAGGAGCCCTGCATGCTACCCACTCCAGGTTGTGTCTGGATGACCTGTTTTGGAGCTTTCAAAAATGGAAACGGGGAAAACCTATTGCCCCCTCCTACTCTTACCCTTTGCCCTGCTCTTTTCAGGCACAGTCCATGCCTAAATGCTCTAAGTCCTAGCACATGTTTGTTGGTTTGTTCTGCCCTGGTGCTTTCCTCACGAAAACCCACTTTCTAGCGCTCAAAATTGGAGCAAACACCAATTCAGAGTTTCTGTGGATTGACTTTTGCTCCATTTGAGATGTAAAGAGCAGGTTTTTGTGGGGAAAGTGCCAGGGCAAAACACGGAGCTCTAAAGCATGGACTGTGCCTGGAAAGAGCTGGGCAAAAGGTAAGGAACTCGGGCTCCTCATAAAGGGATCCTCAGGACTGGGGATTCTGAAGTGGACTCATAATATAATCCAATCCTGGTCATGATCCAACCAGGTCAAATCAAGGGAGCCCACTTGGGTACCTGTGTTCTGCAGATTCCTTTCTCATCCCTGCTTTGAGTGAGTTCAGTGAAAACTATAGGTTCAAATACCTACATGCACAGATATTCTATTCAACCCATCAAAAGCAGTTTGATGCTTGAGAGCATATGTTATACAGATTTTCCTGATAACCTCTTGAAGGAAGGTGCTTTTTCCTCCCTTGTTTATTCTGGCTTTGGGAAACATGCATTCTTGCTTCTGTGTTACAGGGAATGCCTGTGCATGGTGAATGTGAATGTGCACATGTGAATGTTGCCAATCACAGATGAATTTGTGAATGCCTCCAAACTAATATTTCCCACCTTCTCTGACATACACTAATGAATGGTGAACAGTCAAATTTAGATAACTTTCTGCATTCACTGCTGCATATGTGGGTTTCCAGACATTCACAAAATTTGTTGAGGCTTGTCAACTTCACACAACATTTCAAACATTTAGGATCACACACACATATAGCAAACCACTGCTGTAATCAATCACATTTCACAAGAGCTGAACTCATAATCTCAGTAATGATAAGAGGCGAGATCTGGGCTGAGAACCTCAGGAAAAAATCAGGCATCGTTATTTAAGGAGGAAAATGCTGTGGCATGTAACTATTCCTCTCCCCCATTAGCTTCTTCTGTGATGGCCTCTGAGGGTTATTTCAGTAACTTGTTGGAAAAAAGCAGCCTCAGGTTTGTAACAAGATACACAATTGCTTGGACATGTGCTGCCCAAGGTCTAGAGGCTCTCAAATTTCTCTCATTACTAACACCATCACGTCTTGAATGTTTGTTTCCTCCTTGTGAAGGTGTCCCCTTTTGTTTGAGATCACTGGAAGCTATAGTTTCAAATGCATAGATATACTATACTATCATAAGCAGTCTAAAAATGAGAGAGTAATTAGCTATAATGTTATTTAAACACCTACTATCTAAATCAGCCAGGTATAGCGCAGAGAAAGTGAGGTGCAATTGGGTTTCATTTCATTTCATTCATTTGTTTTAGATCTCATTTTCTACCCCACAGTGCCCAGAATGATGCTTTGTCAGGAGCACTGTGGAAGATGCAAAACTGTGCCCAGACAACAACAACAGAATCAACCCTTATATAAAAAAAGTTGTGCTACTGCCTGCTCATGAGAAGTCCAATCCTTGATAAACTGTTTGAGAATTTCTTTTCCTCCTGGATAAATTATGTGAGGTTTGCCTCCTAAATTTATCTGCCTGCGAATAGGGGGGTGAACTTGAAGGCACTGTTTCAACACAGCTCTAGTGTCTTATTCCTAATCGTTCAACAACAGCAATAGCCGAGGATGTGACCCTGTGCATGCTGACTCAGAAATAAGTCCTGTCTTCATTGCAACTCAATTCTCACTGCACATAGGATTGCAACCTAAAATACTCCCCCCTTTCAAAACGAGAGTGCTCTGGCCCCACAAAAAGGTGTAGGGAAAATCAGGAATGGACTATTCTATAATATGACTGTGAATTTAGCTCTGTTACCAAAACCAAATTGCTGCACTGAGTGTGTACTCAGACACAGGCTCCTTAATTCTATGCCCATCTCTCTGAGCCATTATTTTTGCACCTGGTTCTGCTTGGCTATGCTTGAGGTTCTAATAAAAAATAAAGTAGATCCCACAAGCCTGAACTGTGTGTGTGAGAGAGAGAGAGAGAGAGAGAGGGAGGGAGGGAGGGAGGGAGGGAGGAAGACTCTTAAACAAGAAAACTGAAACTGAATAGAGCCTGACATGGGAGTTCTCCAGACTATACCTTGAGACTCCACCAATTTCACAAGGAATCAAGTCTCAAGGCAAAGTCAGGAGAAAAAAGCTTCTTGACAGTTTCAGCTCCCCTGGACTTACTGCAGAGGTGAAACTGACAAAAGGCTTCTGCAGATTGTGCCTCAAGGCTTTTCATCAGTTTTCACCTCCTGCTGGGTATTCTACAGGGCAGAGGAACTCGGGTCCAAAATAATTTTATTTGGAGGTGTGGAGCATGAACTCTCCAAATGTGATTTCCCTGCTCCTGCTGCCACCGCCAAGTGCCCTTTCCTCTTTTGGTTACTAGGCAGTGGTGGCAGCAAGGCAGCAAAATCAGTTATCTCCCACTAGGGATGGACAAATCTGCTCGTTTCTGTTTCTCTCGGTTTCTCATTTCCCCAGGCTTAACTTCAGTTCATTCCATTTTTCCATCAATTTGCAATTTTTTCTTTAAAAAAGTTTGCACATAAATCAATATCCAACTCCACGCACATTTTCCCTAATATCTGCATCCTTCCCTAAGATGTAATCCCCCCCTTTTTTTGCAAGCAATTTCCACTAATATGTTGTAGCATCGTATGTTGTTTTTGTGGACACTTTTTGGTTAGAGAACTGCAGTACCAAATTCAGAGAAGTGTAAATTTTGAATGACAGCTGTATCATCCCCTTATCATTTCAAAAAGTGTGATCTGGGCAAGTTCTCATTAAAATGCAAACTGAATAAATTTCTCCATTGTCACGACTTCCCATGTACCACTGCTGCAACCAAGATATGAAGTGACGGTTACACAGTAAACACACAACTTACACTCACTTAACTTATATGACTGCAACCTTACGTGGGTGATGGGGGAAATAAATGAAAAACATGAGAGTGGGGAAAACCTACCATTCCCTGCTCTCCATTTATTAAGATGCTCAAGGGTCTGAAAACCAAGCCTTATGAGGAATGGTTGAGGAGTTGGGTATGTTTAGCCTGGGAAAGAGGAGACGAGATAGGATACCAGTCTGTCACCAGGGCTGTCACATGGCAGAGGGAGCATGCTTGTTTTCTCCTGCTCTGGAGGGGAGGACTCAAACCAATGGATTCAAGTTACTAGGGATTCCAATTAAACACCAGGAAAAACTTTCTGACGGTATCTTACTGTTAGACAGTGGGACATTCTCCCTTGGGAGATGGAGAACTCTCCTTCATAGGAGGTTTTCAAGCAGAGGTTGGATGGCCATGTATCATGGATGCTTCAGCTGAGATTCCTGCATTACAGGGGGTTCGACTAGATGACCCTCTGGTGCCCTTCAAACTCTACAATTCTATGATTCCCTACACACCTGTGTACCCAATAGGTTTTCCTTGCTTACAGGCTCTAGAAAGTTAAAGGAGGGCCATGGGAATTTCCCAGAGCTCTCGGGCCTCCTTTCCAAAGCAAGAAGTGAGGTGCCTCACTTTCCAGGCAGTGGAAAAGAGGTGTGAGGGCTCTGGGATGCTGCAGAAGCCCTCGCGACACCTTCTCAGAGCCTGTAGCCTAAAGAGGTGCAGTTCATTCTACACTGTCATGATTTAATTTCTGCCTCATTCCTCTGCATATGTAGATAATGCTTTGCAGCGTGGCTCTTAGCATACAGAAATGGGGCCTGCAACAAAACGTTGCAGTGCAGAGTATTCATGTTCCAGTCATTAATCCATACCTTTATCCATGAGTCTCCATTTTCTCCCTTCTCCTAGCTACTTTTCCATTCCTTTCCACACACACACAAGCCAGTTAGCATTCTGTGGCAAGTGGGCATGCTCAGTCCTCACTGGGCTATTTTGGTTGTTTTCCCCACTCTGAGGAGTCTCCCCACGAAAGACTGTTGTGTACTTGTGTGAACCTTAGGGTTCCCCTGCAAGCCTGCTGATCCCTCCCTGATGTCATTTTGGCTGCATAACCAATGACATGCATACCCAAACATTAGAGACAGAGAGAATAATCTCTCCATTCAGATAGTCCGATCTAGGCAAAGGCATAGGTGGCCAACAGTTCCTTTGTACTGCTCCAGCAGTTTCCAATTTGCTGCCTTGCATCTGTGATGAGATGATTAGACACCAGGGTACTCATCACTTCACGTTGCGTCAAGTCACATTACATCTCTGCCACGCTGTTTTTAAGCAGCCTTGACGTCCGACACAATATAAATGCCGGGCTTTTCCTGATCAGGACACCTGCTATCAATTTGGGGGAGCAGCCAAGAAATGGGGGTGTTGTCAGGCCTGCTGCTTTCCCCCTGCCTACCAAGTCTGGCTACATAAGAGGAATGTCTAGCAGATGGCACACAGGGAGCGGAAAGCAGGAACACATGGCACAAGGCGGGTTATCTGAGGGTATCCGTGTGTCATTCCTAACACCATTGTGGAAGCCAAGAATCATGTGGGTTTCCTCCCTTGTGTAACCTTAATGAGAACCATAGAGCAACTTAGAATAACAACCAGTTGCTTGAAACATTGCGAGCTTTCAAACAACATGTTCTTTATCAGAAATAGGTGGTAAGGGCACATCAGTGAAATAGAGAGCATATGGGGATAAGAAAAGAAAAACCTTTTTGGCCCATCCAGTCCAGCATCTTACTTACCACAATGACCAACCAGATGCAGGCAAAGCACATGCTCTACCACTGAGCCCTTTCTTACATTGCCTCTGAACATGGAGGCTTTATATAGCTTTCATGGCCATTAATAGGATAATCATCCATGTGCTTGTTTGGTTCCCAGGACTCCACCATTTCATTTAACATGCTTGCCCTGGTAGAGTGCTCAGCTCCCTCTGGTGAGCATGCTGCACCTCAGCATTGGAGCTTCGGGGTGGAAGGCTCTCTGCCCTCTCCTCAGCCCCAAGGTTCTGGTGTATTTTGGCTTTGCACTGATTGGTTATTTATAGAACTCAAAAAGCAAGGAGACAAATCAAACTTCTGCACACCATTCCAGGTTTGAGCTGGAGGAAGGGCAGAATCCTCACCCACTTCTTAGCTCCATGAAGCTGACTGCCCCTGACCTGACACTGTGTTTCTAAGGTGCAATGTAAGGTCAGGGAAATGACTGTACGCGTTGGGAAATGAATGTAGTCCTGGTGCTCACAAATATACTGGATTCCCATCCAGGCCAGCAAATAACCATGGACACCTACAACTTGGCTTATGAGCTCATCTAAGCTGGTGGCAAACAAGAGGACTACATCCATTTCCCAAAGTGTACAGTCATTTCCCTGACCTTACATTGCACCTTAGAAACACAGTGTCGGGTCAGGGACAATCAGCTCATAATGGATTTGGAGTTAGGGGAGAGATTACCAAGTATGCTGAAAATGAAAATAAAGGGTTTGCAAGGAGCTTCAAAAGGAGCTCTCCAAAATGGGTGAATGGGCAAATGAGGTTCAGTTTGAACAAGTGTAAAGTGATGCACAATGGGGCAACCACCCCACCCTTAACAAACATATACATTAATGGGGTCTGAACTGGTGGTGACTGACCAGGAAAGAGTTCTTGGAGTTGTGGTGGATAGCTAGATGAAAATGTCGACCCAGTGTGCGGCAGCTGTGAAAAAGGCAAATTCCATGTTAGGGATCATTAGGAAAGGGATTCAGAATAAAACTGCCAATATCATAATGCTGTAATATACCACACGTAGAACATAGTGTACTGTTCTGGTTGATGCATATGGTAAAGGGCAATGCAAGTGATCTGAGGGATGGAGCAACTCCCTTTGGGGGCTTTCTAGTTTAGACAAAAGGGGGGAGGGTAGGAAGAGACCTAACAGAGGCATATAAAATTATGTATGCCAGGGAGAACATGGACTGAGAGAAGTTTTTCTTCCTGTCTCATAATATTGGAACCAGAGTAATCTAATGAAACTGATGGTAGATTCTGGACAGACAAAAGGGAGAACTTATTTAAGCTATGGGATTTTTTTACCACAAGATGCAGTGATGGCCACCAACTTGGATGACTTAAAAAGGGATTTACACAAATTTTGGGAGGATAAGGCAATGGCTACTTCCCACTGCTGGCTATGTACTATTTACAGTTGCTGAGAATCACAAGTGCAGACAATGCCTGGCTGAGCTCAGGTCCTGCTTGCGGGCTTCCCATAGGCATCTGGTTGGCCACTGTGATAACAGGATGATGGACTAGATAGGACTTTGCTCTGATCCAGCAGAACTCCTTTAATGCTCCTAGGCCATTTCCTGCTCAGGTAGATGGTCACACTTCAAAACATCTGTAAGGAACACTTCACACATGACATTTTCTGTACATGAAAATAGGGATCTGGTTTAGGATGGGGTGGGGGACATTTTTGGACTATGTGATAATTTGGCAGACTGATGGGTTCCATGTGCTGTGCAACCACAGTTGTAAACAAACAAGGGGAGAATGGAACCCTGATGAAGTGGGATACCTGACTGTGGGGAGACTTCTAAACGCATTCGCCTGAACGTGTTTACAATAACCCTGCAGACCTTATTGCTCCATGTAGGAGGTCAAAGGTGGGTGGATCAAGGATATTGGCGGCAGTGGTGGTGACTGTGTCCTCTACACAATTTCAAAAACATCTTCCGGTGTTGAACTAGCTATGGAACTAGATAGCTAGAGATATGTGTAAGTATGTATAAGATATGTATTATACATGTATATATGGAAGTGCATATTCACTCACAAAAAGCAAGGAAGGGAGATTTTATGGGGCATTTATACAAGTTACTTTTAAAGAGATTGTGTTGTATGTTTCCATTTTGGGGAAATAAATACTTTTTATCCAACCCCCTGGTGGTTCAAGAAGAGATTTCACATATACTTTGGAGCCCTGTCTGTGCTCTTTTAGGATAGGGGATCACTGCTGAGCCCAAGAAGGCCCTGGAACCACTCAGTTTCCCTATAATAAAATCATTTTGCTCTATGGAGAGCTGAAATTTATTCAAGCCCATCCATTCTATGTCTTTGGGTGTTTGGCTTTGGCTGTAAAAAATAACTTACATGGCTAGAACTGTCCATTCTCATTCACCTCCCTTTACAAATTGATCAGTCTCACTGAGGTTCACAGAGGGATGATTTCTTTGGTGAGGTTCCTAAGCAACATTAGGAGAAGATAGAGAAGCTCTGCAAGAGCTGAACTGCCACCACGGCTGGCATCCCAGGGTGGTGTCATCAAATGCTTGCCAAGGCCTATGCTCTAGCAGGGAATCCCACAAATGGCTCCAAGAGCCTCTGCCTCCTGAGTTAGACCAGTGGTTCGCCTGGCTGGCTGGCTGGCAGCAGCACGTGAAAGAAGAACTATTTGGAAGAACTATTGCATCAAGGTTGTTGCGCACATTGCAAAACAAACAAATAAAACACCATTGAGATTGTACATCCCATTGATGGAAGAAAGACTGGTGGATATAAACATACTAAATAAGTAAAATAAACAAATGGGAATTCAGGGGGAATGGAATGCCAGAAAGAGAGAACACATAGAACAATAATCATAGAAAGTTGTCTTATACTGATTCAGACACTTGGTCTATCTAGCTCAGCAGACACATGGTCTTGCCCCTGCAATTGAGGGGGCCGGTGCCACATGACGTGATCACGTCATGCGTGCATGCTGCATGACAAGCTCATGTCACTCATGTGTGCGATACATCAGCACGTTGCAGGTGTTCATGCACAGCATGCACATGTCACTCTGGAATATTGAGGGGGCCAGGCCTCCTCCTTGAAATTCTTTGAAGGGTCCTCAGCCCCTCCCCCCCCCCGATGGTGCTCCTGTAGCTCAGTATTGTCTACACAGCAGCTCTGCAGGGTTTCAGGCAGCTGACATTCCCAGCTCCACCTGGAGATGCTGGGGATCACACCTGGGACCTTTGCATGTAGAGAAGAAGCTCCTCAATGGAGCCTCAACCCTTCCCCGCCAGGTCTGCTCCTCTAGCCTGATGCCTCTGCCCACTCAGGGCTTATCCACACTTCTACTTGTCCCATTCCTAGAAAGCAAGAGCCAAGCACTTTTCCATGTGTCCCACACTTTCCAGGCATGGGTCCAAGCGGGTTTGCCTTTGCCCCACCACCCAATTGCCACTTGTTCCGATTTAATGCTAAACCATGGGTTTTCCTGGGGGAAAGCTGTGGGGCAAATGGAGGTATGCATGAGCCCCAAGTGAACCTTTGCTTTGCTTTCTTGGGGCAGTTTGGGAAATTAAATTGGTTGCTACTGCTAAGAGTAGAGTGTCCAGGGCAGGTGATAGGACCAGTCAGCTGCCCAAGAATGCCAGGATTTGCTGGCAATGAGGGATCGGACAGAGTTATTGCATCCAAATCTCCTTCCCTTCCTAGCCTCTCAGGTGCTAAGATCAGCAGAGACACCCCTCCTGGCAGTTCCTCCATCTTCAGAAGCTCGGGGGGTGGGGTGGCTCAGAAGAGGGCATTCTCATTGACTGTCCCCAAGTGCACCTGGCACCTTCATTATACAGCAGACCAGGCACTCCTGTCTTCTACTGCCTTCTACTTAAAAGGTCTATATTTTCTGGACCAACCTTACTTCTGTAATTTTTAGTTGTAATGTAAAACTGTTTTTAATATTGCATCATAACGTTGTGTTTTAATGTTATAACCCACTCTGGGACCTTAGGGTGAAGGGTGAAGAATAATAATAATAATAATAATAATAATAATAATAATAGCAGCAGGTATCTGGTTGACCACTGGTTTAATCTAGTGGCACTTTCAGAATGATTTCCCCCCTTTTCCATTTGCAAATTACCTAGCAATATGGGTGAGCCAGTAGGTCTTAAGAGGAAACTGATTAGCTTGCTATTAAGGAGATTCACAAACACACTCCACACTATAAAATGAATAGAAGCCACCTCAAGGCAACTGGGAGAGTGGAAAGAACTCTTCAGCTGTCTGTGGGAGGGCTTGCCATGGGTGGCAAGAATTCATTATCCTTTCTTTAACTTTTTATAACACAGTCTCTGCAGGTGCTGGCAATACAGCTCTTCTTGGTCGTTACCAGCCGGCAGCCACCCTCCCATCCCCAGAATGAAACACTGCTTCACAGGGATGGGGTTGGCAGTCACTGTCCTCTGAGAAGAGCTCCAACAGTTCCCATCAAAAACTGAAAATACAACAGGGACCAAATGCCCATTGTTGCAGCCACCATAAATGGTGGGCCTCCTCACTCCACCCCAGAGTCTTTTAAAGAATGTTGCTTCCCCCAACACACACATTCACAAATCTATGTGTGTGTGTATCTTCCATCCTAAAAACTCACTACTCCATTTGCAGATGTTAGTTTTCAGTGGGGACATATTTTCCAAACATACTTTTCTCCATACTCTTTTGGGTAGGGTGCAGGGAGAACAGCACAACACTCAGAGAAGTGTGCATTCTGAAAGGTAACTGATGTTCTCAGACATCCCTAGACCTGCTGATTTAAGCTCATGGACCATAGTTTGGGAACACATCTCCTAGATGAAGGCGGGCTCCAGTAGGCTCACTCCAAAAATACAGCCCTACCTACTACACTTCACTTTAAGATTCCTGAAACTTTTCTGCCTGCCGATATCATGAACTAGATGGCACCCAGCTTACATTCAGCCCAGATTCACAAACATTACTTGTACATCATGTTGTAAGTGCAACAGCAAAGATCATTCAGAGTGTAACTTAAGGTGTTCTCTCAGTGTTAAAGCAAGCCAACCAAGAGGCTGCTGGTGGTGATGTAGCTTAGCAACCAGTTACAGTGTCATGATCTTTGCTGAGGTTGGCTGTCTTCTGATTGGCTGTGCAGTTCTGATGGAGTTTCCCCTTATATGTGTTAGTTATATATCCCTCCACTATGAACAAGGCCCGACTAAAGAACAGTCAAAACCTTTCTCTCCAGGTCGTACATTGTTTTTGTTCAGTTTCTCTCCATTGATGCATTATCAGGATTCCTGTTGTCTCTGGACTCCATCTGTGTTGTTTAAGTGATATTGCTAATGCATCGAGATCCTCCAAGCTTTCAGTTTCTTTGTTGTTTCTGTATCTGCCTTTGAAACAAAACACGTTGCATGCACGGAGGCTCCAGGGGGCAGGGAGTGGAAAATAGAGTTTTACGTACCTCTGAACCCATTTCCATTGCCAGTGGAGCAAGCCGGGGAAGGAGACCCCTGGGGTCGGATGACGGGAGCAAAGGCACTCTTTTGTTTGACAGCAGGAAAGACAGAGGAGGAGAATGGGAGGATGGAGGAAGTGCTTGAGGAACCAACTGTTGGACTTGAAGACATCACTGAAGAGAAGGGGAAGGGAGAAACAGAAATTCCATTAGAAGAAACGGGAATTTTGGGGACTGGAAAATCCCCCTCCCTCTTTCCCTCCCACTTCACACCAATTTACAATCCAAAGAGCATCTTTAAGGGGCGACTGATGAGAACTTAGTTATTTGGTTCCAAAGCCCAGTTCAGGTGTTCAGCCTGGAAAGGTTCTGGCACAAAGGCCACATCCACAACTTGCATTTAAGGCTTTCTTATACTACTGTAACCATCATGGCTTCCCCTGAGAAGTGTAGTTTGTTAAGGGTGCCCTCCCAGAATGACAATTCAATCCTTCCTGCCAGGGAGCTCTGGGAATTATAGGAATGGGGTCTCTTAACAATTCTCAGCACCCTTAACAAACCATAGTTCCCATGATTCTTTGGGAGAAACCATGACTGTTAAAGTGCCGAGGTTCCACTGTATATGGGACAGGTGTGGCCAGAGTGTAAGGCACCAGGGAGGTGTATGCTGGCTCCGCCTGTGATGTCCCTGCACACACCCTTCTTTATCAAGGTTCCTTGCAAGAGTCTTCCAAGTATGTTCAGTCCAACATGCTCAGAAACCCTCTTCCCAGTCAACACAGGAAGATTAGGGGGTGGATCAGAAAGATGTCCAGGAGGGAACATGGCCCTTAGGGTGAAAAGGGCACTATTTGACCCCATTCTATTGTAACAGAGCGAACAATGGCTACATTACAAGTACAGTGGTGCCCCGCAAGACGAACGCCTCGCAAGACGGAAAACCCGCTAGACGAAAGGGTTTTCCGTTTTGGAGGCGCTTCGCAAAACGAATTTCCCTATGGGCTTCCTTCGCAAGACGAAAGCCCATAGGGAAATCTCCGGGACAGCGGGGAAGCGCAGCGAGTCTTCCCCACTGTCCTCAGACCTCCTCCGAAGGCTGGCGGTGGGGCGGAGAGACCTCCTCCCCCCGCCAGGCTTCGGAAGGCTCCTCCGAAGGCTGGCGGTGGGGCGGAGAGCCCTTCTCCCCGCGCCAGCCTTCGGAAGGCTGCTTCAAAGGCTGGCGGTGGGGCGGAGAGACCTCCTCCCGCTGCCAGCCTTCGGAAGGCTGTCCTGAAGACTTGCGGTGGGAGGAGGGTTTTCCTTCCCACCGCCAACATTCAGAATGCTGTTCTGAATGTTGGCGGTGGGGAGGAAAAACCCTCCTACCACCGCAAGCCCCGGGAACAGAGGAGAAGCGCTGTGCACCTTCCCCTCTGTTCCCGTACCTGTGCTGAAGGCTTGCGGTGGGCAGAAAAGCCCTTCTCCGCACCGCCAGCCTGGCAAGCGGTCTCCATAGGAACACATTAATTGATTTTTAATGCATTCCTATGGGAAACCATGCTTCGCAAGACGAAAAACTCGCAAGAAGAAAAAACTTGCGGAACAAATTAATTTCGTCTTGCGAGGCACCACTGTAGGTCTTTCAAAAGACAGGTTTTATTTGCAATGTTAAGCAACAGCAAACAATAGATCTAAGAAGAAACAGAAACAGGAAGGCACATTGTCCTTGTTTTGCAACTTTTACAAAGATCTCCTGAAAGACTTGATTAATTCAGTGGCCATTATTTGTAGCCTGGAAGATACATGGCTTTCTTTTCTTGGATACAAATGAGATTATTGCAGAAACTGTAAGTAAATTCCTGTTGAGAGCCATGGATTTAAACAAACAAACAAACAAACAAACAAACAAACAAACAAACAAACAAACAAAAAACACCTTGTCCTTATAAACATAACCGTTTTCACTACCTGTCAAAAGAGTCATTTAGTACTGTATCTCATTTTTTAAGTGTTAATAGATGTACTGTATATTCCATTATGAGATATGTTGACTGGTTCAATAAACTGTTTGATATAAACAAATAAATAAGACCTTCTGAAGCTATTACATAATATAGTATAATAGGGTAATATTCAATCATATACTCCTTTTCCTGCATTATAAAATTCTCCTTCCTTCTTTTTATATCTATTAGCTAGTTTTCTTTTTATGTATGATTGTAAATGTTTGTGTGAGTACATCTCTGGAAGTGCTGTTGTTGGAGCAATGCATTTTATTGATGTGTTGGTTTAACAAGATTTATATACCACATAATAATCAATAAAAATCTCTAAGCAGTTTTATCCACACAAATGGATAAAATCAAACTTTAAAAACAAGTAGACATGAAATGTAGCAAACTATAGAGCAGTTTTTCAACAAATCTGGATAATAAAGTTTTATGTCTGTGTAGGTTTCTCTAAACTAAAAAACTTTTAGTTACCATTTACAGTGGTGCCCCGCAAGACGAACGCCTCGCAAGACGAAAAACCCGCTAGACGAAAGGGTTTTTCTGTTTTGGAGGCGCTTCGCAAAACGAATTTCCCTATGGGGTTGCTTCACAAGACGAAAAAATCTTGCGTCCCCCACCCAGCGGTTTTTTTGTTTTTGTTTTTTTGCCCTTTTCCTAAGCCGCTAAGCCGCTTATCAGCTGTTCCGCTGATAAGCCGCTTAACAGCTGATCGCTGGAAGCCGCTTGACAGCTCTAGCACTAATCCGCTAAGCTGTCAATGGGCTTGCTTCGCAAGACGAAAAAACCGCTAGACGAAGAGAATCGCGGAACGGATTAATTTCGTCTAGCGAGGCACCACTGTAGTTATATCGATACCAGGAAAGGTCCTAGAGCAGACAATTCAACAGTCAGTCTGTGAACCCTTACAAAAGGATGCGGTGATTACTAAGACCCTGCATGGGTTTCGCAAAAACCAGTCATGCCAGATATCATTTCCCCCCCAATGGAGTAACAAGCTTGGTGGGTCAGGGGAATGCTTGGACATAGTGTATCTTGGAAAAGTTAATGGGATGGTGCTGTGGTCTAAACCACTGAGCCTCTAGGGCTTGCCGATCACAAGGTTGGCAGTTGGGATCTGCATGATGGGGTGAGCTCCCGTTGCTCTGTCCCAGCTCCTGCCAACCTAACAGTTCGAAAGCATATCAGCGCAAGTAGATAAATAGGTATTGCTATGGCGGGAAGGTAAACTGCTCTGGTTTCTATCATGGTGTTCTATTGCGTCAGAAGCGTTTTAGTCATGCTGGCCACATGACCAGGTTCCCCCAGCCAGACAAAGTCTCCCATGATATTCTTGTGAGGAAGTGGTAAAATGTGGCTTGAACAAGGTAACTTGGGGTCCCTTCCAACTGTAGAATTCTATTATTCCATTATTTTAGCAGGCACTGGAAGCAATGCAGAGCAGGCAACTGCCAACTATTAATAGGCAGGAAGTTCCAGAGATTAGGTGTTGCCACTGGTTGGAATGAATATTATGTGGCTCTTGTAAAGTGGCCAGTAGTTCAGCGGGCACATCTGGGGCAAGGCAATCTTTCAAATAAACTGACACAGACATATGATTTCTCCCTCTCTCATAACACTCACGGACATCCAGTGACATTGAAATTCACTGAAGACTCAGGATGGACAAAATAAAGCATTTTTTCCCCATGCAGTGCACAGATAAAGTATGGAACTAGTCCCACAGGAGGCTGTGATGGCCACCAAACTGAATGGCTTTAAAACAAGTTTAGGCAAATTCATGGAGGATAAGGCTATCACTGGCTACTAAGCCTGATGGCTATTGTTGTACCCGCATAGTCAAAGGCAGTGCGCTTCTGACTACCAGTTGCCAGGAACCCCAGGAGGCGAGAGAGAGTGATGTTGCACTCAGGTCCTGCTTATGACAGGCTTCTGATTGGCCACGTAGAGAACAGGATGCTGGACTAGGCTCCTCTTATGTTCTTATGATTGGATTTCAAGTATAGAACAATATCAAAGGCGTCCATATCTTCTTCTGTCAAATGTTGCAGGACACAAAAGCTAAAGACCAATATTTTAGATGGTGATTATTATTATTATGATTGAAGCAAACTTTAGACACTAGGAGAGAGATGCTTGAAACTGGATGGAACTAAGCCTTGCAATCCATTTTGGGATCCAATTGGCAAAAACACTCATGTTGTTGCTCAAATCCACAGCATGCCCACACAATCACAGCTGGATTTTACTCTGCACATTTTCTTCTCAGAGCCTGAACATTTCCTTTTTTAATTTTTTAAAGGGTCTGTCAGCATCTCATTGTAAACCCTTATTGTCAGGGGTTTATAACTCAGCTGTAAAAATTTCTCTCTTTTTCCCTGGAGCTAAAACTTGGCACACATAACTCAGTCAGGAAGTGGAGTTTGTAAGGGTTTTCTTTTTTACAAAAAAAAGTGAAAAAAAATCTACCAAACATCTGTTTGGCCATTTTTAAACACTCTGTGCAAAAATCAGTAGACATTTCAGATTTCTTTCTTGAAGGGTGACTCTTTCAAAAAGGCAACTGATTATTATTAATATTATTTTCTTTTAAAAAATACCTCAATATGTTCCCATCCTATAATGTGGTCTGGATTTATTTTTTGAAAACAATTCAGTATTGTCAGTAGATAATGAATGGCTATCTTAATCGAAATGACTTGGACAAGGTCTTGGAACAATCACCTTTAATCCCAGCTCCACTATGGACACTCATAACTGGGCAGATGGAATAGTTATTAAAGCAAACAAGAGGGACCAGCAACAAACTATTATGCATACCGTACTTGCTTTTTAATAAGTCATCTCCTGTTCAGGGTTCCAGCCAGCCGCCATAACACACAACATTACATGGTTGATGAACATCCTCAGTCTTTACTAGGCTGTGGAAGGGTTTTTTTTGGGGGGTGTTCCTCCCTCAGTTTTATTATTATTATTATTATTATTATTATTATTATTATTATTATTATTATTATACCTCTGCAGTACAATGATAGTTTTCTTTTGTTACTTAGTGGCTTGTTTGGTCTCCAGTCCTGCCAGGTCTCACCACCTGAGTTTCTTATTAAAAGGAGTGATGACCAGGCCTGTGTGAATCTCTCAATTTCAGCTTCTCTCTGTTTCTCATTTTTCCAATCTCAACTTGTTCAGTTTTCCACATTTCCACATCCGTTTGCATGGTTTTTTAAAAGCCCTCATGAAAATTTAGCAGCATTTTATTTTATTTTGCCCAATACACACATTTTTGCAGTGCAACTTTCCCTGTTTTAATGCATTTTTCTATGTCACTTTCACTAATACATGCATTTTTCTTGCACTTGGCTTGAAAACTGCATTTCAAAGTTTGGAAGAATGCAAATTTTGAAGGAAGGCTATGTTTTGGTTCAATCTTGTTCCGGGAAGTGCAAATTAAGTGTTGTTGTTGTTTAGTCATTTAGTCGTGTCCAACTCTTCGTGACCCCATGGATCAGAGCACGCCAGGCACTTCTGTCTTCCACTGCCTCCCGCAGTTTAGTCAAACTCATGCTGGTAGCTTCGAGAACACTGTCCAACCATCTCGTCCTCTGTCGTCCCCTTCTCCTTGTGCCCTCCAACTTTCCCAACATCAGAGTCTTTTCCAGGGAGTCTTCTCTTCTCATGAGGTGGCCAAAGTATTGGAGCTTCAGCTTCAGGATCTGTCCTTCCAGTGAGCACTCAGGGCTGATTTCCTTAAGAATGGATCGGTTTGATCTTCTTGCAGTCCATGGGACTCTCAAGAGTCTCCTCCAGCACCATAACTCAAAAGCATCAATTCTTCAGTGATCAGCCTTCTTTATGGTCCAGCTCTCAGTTCCATACATCACGACTGGGGAAACCATGGCTTTAACTATATGGACCTCTGTTGGTAAGGTGATGTCTCTGCTTTTTAAGATGCTGTCTAGGTTTGTCATTGCTTTTCTCCCAAGAAGCAGGCGTCTTTTAATTTCATGACTGCTGTCACCACCTGCAGTGATCATGGAGCCCAAGAAAGTAAAATCTCTCACTGCCTCCATTTCTTCCCCTTCTATTTGCCAGGAGGTGTAGCAAGGTGCCTTTAAATGTGAACTGAATCAAATTTCCCCCCCATCTCTCATGATGGCTGATACTTCAGCGTTTTGTGCTAGTGGATGTGGCTAATGGTACAGAGTATATAGACTAAAACCAAACTGTACCATCCAGCTGCTTATTCAGCAGAATCAGGCAGCACGGTGTGGAGCCAGTACTCAGTTGACCTCCAGTTGCTTCCCTGCTGCTCACCAGGGGATAGAGAGGGAGGGGCAAGGCAGTGGTGAGGCTGGCATGGTGCATAACTGTTGATGCTCTACTATACTGTCCACTACCAGTATACCCTCCAACTTGATAAAAGAATTGGGTTGTTAAAAGCCTGTCCCTACTTGTGTTGGAGAGGGCTGTAGCTCAATAAGAGAACATCTGCCTTGCATTCAGAAGGTCCCAGATTCAATCCTTGTAGGCCTGGAATGGCACCTGTCCAAAAATCTGGGAAGCCACTGCCAGCCAGTACAAACAATGCTGAACTGGATGGACCAGCGATCTGGCAACTTCCTATGTTAACACTGCGTAGGTTGCAAGGTTTAGCATCGGCATGTGGAACCATCAAGAACTTCCTTGGCCCCAGCATCCTGGTTAGAGCTGTTATTTGAATGCTCCACAATGCCACACAACAACAATATGTAGGAGCATTGTGGAAAATCAACAAGATTCTGCAAGCTTCTCATGCTGTCGCCACCACCAGGTAAGCCCACTGGGACCCATCAACATAAGAGAAGACCATTTTGCTAGAGTAAGGCTACAGACCAGCTGCTGAACAGTAGTTCCTAGATATGAGTGGCTGGTAAAGGGGAAGTACAAATCTTTGCAATGGCCAGGAGTGCGTGTTAAGTTTCATAAAACCAGAGGAGAAGAGAACGTATTTCTCTCTCTGGTGTACTTACACATATTGCATTTCTGAAGTGACAGCAGAGAAAGCGTCTGCTTTTAAAAACCAAGGAACTATAATGCTGCAACATGCAATACCCTGGATGGGTGCAATGAAAAATGGAAAGAACTAAATTGGGGTTAATATTCCAAATTTACATTCATTGTGTGTGAGCATCTATCCAAATCAAGCTGCAAAGTCCATTTCTAGGGATGGATGAATCACCTCTCAGTTTCTAATTTTCACCCCACTCTAATTTTCATCTCCACATCAGTCTGCATTTTTTAACATAAAAAGTACCCTAAGTTCCTATTCTTCAGCATTTAACTATGAATTTCTCCTAATACGAACATTTCTGCATGCAATTTTGATTAATATACAGATTTCGCAAAACAATTTCCTCTAATATAATGCATTTTTACCCCCGTACCTGCAATTTTATACCTGTTACTTGGGTGGAGAACTGCAGTTCAAGTTTCAAAGGATGGCTGTGTTTCGGTTTGTGTATTGCGTTGGAAAGTCCAGATTAGGTAGATTTGCTTTTAAAGGTGAACTAAATTTCTCCCTCAAACTTAGTGGATAAAGCGGTTTATTTAGTCAAACAGCCTACTTTTCTCCCGTGAAAACTGAATGAGGAACCTGGAATTTACGTTTGATTTCTAATATTAGCACAAACCTTTTCATAAGTTATGACTTGGAGCAGATGGTCTGATGGTCCAGCATCTTAACGGATTTCTCTCTCCTCACTCCCCACACCCCCATGATACATTTTAGTTTCTGGGTAAGACTGACAAGAAAGATATGGATAGACTGTAGTTGATTTTACAGGTGAGAGGGAGAGCTCAGTGGCTGATCATATGCCATAGAATCTTAGAATTGGAAGGGACCACAAGGATCATCTAGTCCAACCCCCTACAATGCAGGAATCACAGCTTAAGCATCCATGACAGATGGCCATCCAACCTCTGCTTAAAAACCTCCAAGGAAGGAGAGTCCATAGCCTCCTGTGGGAGACCATTCCACTGTCAAACAGCTCTTGCTGTCAGAAAGTTCTTCCTGATACTTAGAATCTCCTTTCTTGTAACTTGAAGCCATGGGTTCGAGTCCTACCCTCCAGAGCAGGAGAAAACAAGCATGCTCTCTTCTCCATGTGACAACTCTTAAGATATTTGAAGGCTAAACATGCCCAGCATTCCTCGTAAGGCTTAGTTTCCAGACCCTTGATCATCTTGGTTGCCGTCCTCCACACACATTCCAGCTTGTCAACATCCTACTTAAATTGTGGTGCCCAAAATTGGACACAGTATTCCAGGTGTTGTCTGACCAAGGCAGAATAGAGTGGTACTATGACTTCTGTTGATGCAGCCTAGAATAGCATTAGCTTATTTTGCTGCTGCATCACAATGTTGACTCAGGTTCAGCTTGTGGTCCATTAAGGCTCCTAGATCCTTTTCACACGTATTGCTAGTAAGCCAGGCGTCCCCATCCTATATTTGTGCATCTGGTTCTTCCTGCCTAAATGCAGAACCTTGCATTTCTCCCTATTGAAATTCATTTTGTTAGCTTGTGCCCAATTCTCCAATCTGTTAAGGGCATTTTGAATTCTGATTCTGTCTTCTGCAGCATTGGCTACCCCTCCCAGTTTGGTGCCATCTGTGAATTTGATGAGCATCCCTCAATTCCTTCATCCAAGTCATTTATAAAGATGCTGAACAACAACGGGCCCAGGAGAGAACCCTGCAGTACCCAACTTCTCACTTTTTCCAGTATGACGAGGAACCATTAATGAGTACTCTTTGGGTTTGGTCAGTTAACCTGCTACAATTCCACCTAATAGTTACATCATTCAACCCACATTTTACCAGCTTCCTCCCAAGAATATGATGGGGGACTTTGTCAAAAGCCTTACTGAAATCAAGATACACTATGCCCACAGCATTTCCCTGATCCACCAAGTTTGTAATTCTATCAAAAAAAGAAATCAGGTTGGTATAACATGACTTATTTTTGTGAAACCCATGCTGGGTCTTAGAAATCACAGCATCCTTTTCTAAATGCTCACAGACCGACTGTTGAATTATCTGGTATCGATGTCAAGCTCATTGGTTGGTAGCTACCTGGGTCTTCCTCCCCCCCCCCTTGAAGATGGGGACAACATCTGCCTACCTCCAGTCTGTAGGGACCTCATCTGTTCTCCATGAATTCTCAAAGATAATAGACAAAATTTCTGAAATTACACCCGCAAGCTCCTTTAGTACCCTTGGATGCAGCTTATCAGGCTCTGGAGATTTGAATTCATTTAAAGTAGCTAGGTGTTCCCTTACAACCTCTTTTCATATATTGGGCTCCCTCAAGATGTTGTTACACTCCAACTCCCATCAACTCTGACTGGCAGGGGTGATGGGAGTTGTAGTCTAATGACATTTGGAGGCCGCTAAGTTCCCTATTTCTGCTTTATACACAAAAGGTCCCAGTTTCAATAAGAACCCCTGCAGGATCAGGCCAAAGGCCCACCTAGTCTAGCATCCTCTCTCTACCTGGGATTCCCAGGAATTAGTATTCAGTGCTCACTGCCTCAAACAGTGGAGGTAGATCATAGCTATAATGGCTAGTAGCCATTGATGACCTTAACTTCTAATCCCTGCCCTCCATTAGAAAGGATTTCAGATAGTAAGAAAGATCTGGCTCAGATCTTGGAGACCTGCTGGCCAGCCAGAGTAGACAATACTGGGATTGATGGAGCAAAGATCTAATATAGTATAAGGTCCAGCAGGACTGCCACTTCCCCACCACAGTGCACAGGTGGGAGACAGGAGACAGGCCACCCAAATGGGTAGCTGTGCTATTGCCACTGACTATGGCTAAAACATAAGGACATGGTTTTTCAATAAATGAATAAAGAAGAAGATGACGATGATGACTGCTTGACCACCTTGTTTAAAATTAAGGTATGCCAAATACATCCAGTCCTCAATATTTCTCAGAATTACTCCCATGCCCTAAAAGCAGCTGAAAATTCCTCCACTTTCACAGGGGAACAAGGCCCCCTCTGAAAGCAAAGGAAGATTTTTGGTACACCTTTATGTTAAAGGTGTATCCATGGCAGTTGCAAATCTCACCCCACAAAAAAAAAATAACCACGCCCCTCTAATTTTACACAGGCAGATGGTTAAGAGTGGTAGTCTCGTAATCTGGGGAACCGGGTTCGAGTCTCCGCTCCTCCACCTGCAGCTGCTGGGTGACCTTGGGCCAGTCACACTTCTCTGAAGTCTCTCAGCCCCACTCACTCCACATAGTGTTTGTTGTGGGGGAGGAAGGGAAAGGAGAATGTTAGCCGCTTTGAGACTCCTTAAAGGGAGTGAAAGGCGGGATATCAAATCCAAACTCTTCTTCTGAAGGAGTGAAGACCAGAAGTCCCCACCTTGGTAATACTAGAGAGCCAGACTGAGGCCATTTTATAGAGAGCAAGCTAATCCAAAAACGCCTTTTTATAAGGAGCAAGCTAAAAAGGCTAAAAGCTATCTCTCTTCTGTTTGCAAAAGCATTCTTTGCAAATGCAGCAAGTGTGGTCAGAGCACTTCGCACCTGTAGCTAGCTGCTGACCAAAATTCTGGTAAACACCAAGGAGAGAGCAAGAAGCAGGATGTCTAGCCCACCACAAAATTCTAAAAGCAGACTTAAGCCTAGCAACTGCTAAAACCACAGACACAGGTGGGGGTCAAGTGGTATTTACTGGAACTAGTAAATAGGTCAGATAGATTTTAAGCCATCAGTGCCACCTAATGGATAAAGCAGTTTGGAACCGAAAGGCCACCACCAATTTTTCTCATTGGTAGAGCTTTAATGAATATGCATAGAAGGGATTGCTAAGGGGGTTGAACCATTGTTTTGCCTGAGGGGATAAAAACTGTATGCCCCTGGTGCTCGTGGGCATTCTCTCATTTCTTCCTGAATGCACCCCTTTTTGCTTTTGTCTGACAAAATCAAACTGAATAAAAATCTTTTCTTAAAGAAATATTGCTGCCTGGAGTTTTTCCATTTCTGGTCTGTATTCTGAAGTCCCTAACACTTCTTCTTCTTTCTCTTCCCGATATAATCTCTCTTCAATCACCACCATCTATTTTAATGGCTTCTTGTAATAATTAATGAGATAATGTGTGTTAAATGCTGGGAACATTCTAAAGCTGTGTTACTGTATGCAAGGTGGGGGGGGGGGGCTTTTTCAGCCTGAAAGCCACATTCCTTCATGGGCAACTTTCTGGGGTCTGCATCCCAGCGATGGATGGTGCCAGAAGCAAAAGTGAATGGAGCAACAGAAGTGGCCTTTGTATAGCAGCCACATAAAAGTCAAGAGGGTTTTTTGAAAATACACACATAGACCTTTCCGTCCAGTATCCAGGCAAGCAAGAGGCATGATCCTAGGTCAGGCACACATCCCCACCAAGCAAAAAATTAGCAAGATAGTCCCAAGCACTGAAGCCATCTGTGGGGGGCCTGCGGCACCCACCCGGCCTCCACCAGCCGCCGGTGGCGCTGCCTTACTGCTCTCTGGTGCCGCAACAGTGACTGGGCTGGGGCCTCCGCCTCTGCTGTGGGGCCTCCGTTGGGGCCTTCCTGAGGCTGTGATGGGCCTACCTGCAGCCATGGCAGGCCTTGTGGGAACTATCTGCAGCCATGGTGGGCCCACTGCAGCCCCACTGGGTCTTCCCACTGGGCCTCATCAGGTCTCCTCCTGCCATGTGAAGTCACACACGTGCTGGGGGCATGACATCACAGGACCACGGCTGGGCACCGACAAAGTGAGTAAGAACCCAGCACGCCTGGTCGCAAGGGCCCAATAGAGAGGCCTGGGGCCCATGTTTGGTGTCTGGGGCTGAGATCCCTACCCTAGCATCTGTATCAAGAGACAATGGAGTGCACCTCTGGAGGTGAAGTTAAACCACTGGAGAAGCATAGCGCTTGCTGTGGCTGCAGAGACTAGTAACACATAACTACTACCTGCCACATTGGTCCTGGGCTGTCCAGGAAACACGTTTTGCACCAGCTGAGCTGCAGGAGTTGCTAGAAGGAGGCATACAAGATGCCATCCAACTGTCTTAGGGACTCCTATATTATATCATGTCTTCCAATATATACCTGTTAGCACCGTGAGATCATCAGCAGAGACCCTTCTCCAGATTCTGTCCCCTAATGAGGCATGGTAAGTGACTACTATTTATCCTAACCATGCATCCAAAGAAGCACAGGATTAGTAAGCAGAGGGCCTTTTCAGTGGTGGCACCATGGTTATGGAATGCTCTTCCCAGAGAGGCTCGCCTGGAACACAGATTAGTAATTTCTTGTTAAATGTTGCTCTGTGCCGGGCTTTTCTTTTCTCCCAGGTGTTTTATTTCCTACCTGTTTTTAATTCTTGGAAGTGATAAAACTGGGTTTAAAAGTGCCATTTATTGGTTCTACACTTCTTTATAGTTTGCATGACTTTCTGTTAATTTTGTGCTGATGTTTGTTTTTTATTGATCAATTGTTTTAGAACTGTGAATTGTTTTTGTATTTCATTGATTCAAAATTATGAACTGCAGTTGGACAGGGACTTTTTGAAAAACAATGCAGGACGTGCTCCCACGGTATAACATATTCATGATCTGGGCCAGGACCCCACGACGACTTCTTTTTCAGAGAAAGAAAGAAAGTGGCCAATCCTAAGCACACTATTTTAAATGTCTACTTAACATAGCATGTAGTTTGACCCAGGCCTGCAGGATGGAACAGGCCATGACCACTCCACAGTGGGCCAATAGCAAAAAATGCTTTGCAGAGAGAAAGACTGTGGTGCTGAGGCTATATATGCTATATATTCTTGGGTGGTGTGGGAGAGCGAGGGGGGGGTAGGGAGAGGGAGAGCTCCATATTTATGAAGTTTTGCCTTTGGCTATAAGTCAGCTTTCAGTTTACATTTTATATCTGACTGCAGGTTTCCACATACAAAATAACAGCATATGCTTCTCTTTGAGGAAAATGTGTGAAAACCTCACTCTTCCACATGCCTCCATGCTTCAGATTTGACAAAGTATCTTGTGCTTGGCTATTGAAACCTGAACACAAATATAGGCATCATATGCACTATACATTTAAAGCAGATTCATTTCATTTTAAATAGTCGTGTCTTCCCCCAGAGACCCCTCACAGAGCTACAATTCCTAGAGATGATTAACAGTCAATCCCTTTCCTCAGGGAACTCTGGGAATTGTAGCTCCATGAGAGGAATAGGAGGTCTCCTACCAACTCTCAGCACCCTTAACAAACTACACTTCCCAGGATTCTTTGGGGGAGGCGACATCTGCTTAAAGTGCTAGGATGCTGCGTTAAATGTGTAGTGCAGATGGAGCCATAATGTGAAAATTGCTAGTTTTCTCCTTTTACATTCAGTGCATCTACTGCTGACATTGGGCCAGATATTTATATGCTTAGTTTAAATGCAAAAAGAAGCTACAGGTACCCTGATCTGATTCCTGCCAGTGTTCCAACCCAGAAGATCCCCCTCTTCAACAGTGAATTATTTAGTCCACTGGAGGCAAGCAGACAATGGAAGCTTCCTTAACAATGACTCTTATAAAGCATGTTATTACCCTTTTTTTGTAGAGGGCGGGCTGAGTCTAGGAGGGCTGCGGCTTGTCTAAGGCAATCTGGTGAGTTAATGACATAGGCAAGAGTTTGGGTCAGCCCAGAACTGGAGCCTCTGCTGCCCCTCCATCCAATATTAATTCACCCCTTTCCTCTATGTTAATTTACCTAGTGGTGTCAAAAACAGAAAGAGGCTGCAACAGCAATGGAGCTACCATTAAATTTCCCACAGTGCCCCACTGTAATGCTATTTCAGGGGTATTGCAAATATTAAGACATCGGCTCCCACACCTAGCGTTCATTGGATCAGAGCCGGGTCCTGGGATCCTGACAGCTTTTCAAGGATGGCAAATGCCAACACTGGGTGGTCTGCACAATTTAGCCATTATGCTACACAACTGGCAGGTTCAGGCAAGAAGGCAGAAGCAGTGGTTCACCCTTGCAGGCTCATTCTGCAGCAGCTTTGCATTCAATTTCCTATTGTAGAGTCGGGGAATCTTCTGGTGCACTGCCCCAGAAAGCTGGCGGCGGAGAGGAGAGAAGTATTTTCTGGCAGATTGCCTCTTGGCTTAAGTCAAACCAAAGGTCAGCTGAAAGGAAGAGAAGGGACGACTACTCACAGCCATAGGGAGATCCTGTGGGAGAGCCATTAATGAATCCAGGCGAGCCAGGAACACCCAGGTTCGACATGGGGACGTTGCTGTAGCCGTTCATGCTGTTACTGGAGGTGCTGTAATTAGACTGCTGAGGGGTCGAGCTGGAAGAGTAACCTCGGGGGGAGATGCTGCTTGTGTTGCGGATGTAACCTACAAGAAATAAACATTCTCTGAGTGCCCAGAGATGAGGACAGCGGGTTGATCTCTCTCAGCCGTGCATTTCTCCACTAATTTGGATTTCATTGGAACAAATGTTACCATAGATGAGGAAACTAGTCCTGGCCCTAGATGAATCTCAGTGGTTCAGGGGGCACTGGAGTCATCTGGGGAGGGTGGAAGAGATAATTTTGCCATTGAGAATTGTGCATGTAGTGATTCCCCCCCCCCCGCCCGGTTTGTCTCTCTTTTTCCTCCATCTTTTTTTCTTATAATAACGCCCTTCACCAAATGTTGCCACCATGTGATGCTCAGAGTAGCCCAGCCATGGTCCTGGATGTGAATCCATCGGATCAAAGCATGCTGTCATCAGCTAGTGGCTTTTCATCAAGGGGGAGGAGAAGGCCACAAAGACCACAGTGGGTGCAGCCACCCCCTGCCCAGTGCCCTGAGAATTATGTTACTTCATGGCATAGGATCATTGTCAGGCACACTCTGTTTTATCCAACACTGGTCATACTCAGAGTGGACCAAATGAAATAATAAAAATGACTAATTAAGGCCCATCCATTTCAATGGTTCATTGGGGTAGGTTGACAAATCTGCTGATCTCAGTTTCTCATTCCCGCCCCCATTCTTAAATTCACTTCTCCACATTTCCATATCAGTTTAGAAAAAAGTCAAGTCCTCATCAGCATTTTGACGACCCCCCGCCCCCGCCCCACTGTCTCCATCTCTTCTTCCCTGCCTCAACTTGAGAGTCCTTCTTCAGAGCCAGGCATTCTGGGCAAGGTGGCCAGAAGAATGCCTCTGCTACTGCGGTGGTATGCCACAGTGTCTAGAAATGCTGTTTAAACTGGTGCTTGTCATCTTCTGGCTCTGAAGAAGGACCCCCTCAACCATTTCTTAGAGTAAGGCATAATGAAGCGGGGGTGGGGGGTGGCAGAGAAGCCGTCAGTACTGACACTGTAAATGTAGTGGGGCTATAATTTTTTTAATAGAAAGAAAGCAAGGGGGGCGAAGGTGGAAAGGGAGAGAGCAGACCTCCAGATCTGCTGGTGTCTCCCTGGTCTGCCCAGGTTTGGGCTACACTAGTGAATAGGTTTGCACATATAAAATGTAGGTTAATACCCTGAGGACCTTTTCAACAAGTCAGAATGTCAGTCGTCCCCCCCACCCCCGTAAATTGGGGGAAAGAATGATATTGGCATCCTGCAGATGGAAGAGACCTTGGTGGCAGTGCACTTCACAAATAGACAGCCCTGCCCTCTGATTATGTGTCCTTCAACTGTGATACGTCCTTTACAGGATGGAGGATGGAGAGATTTGTGCATCTGTAGAAACCTCTGACTTTTTGTGTGGCTGGATTGTAACCTATTGTACAGAGTTGCGCACCTGTTGTTTCATCCATTTTTATCTCTAGCCCTATCCATCCCTAGCATTTGGCCCAAGAGTCTGTTTGTGTGGGAATGTGGTTCTTGGACTAAAACAGGTTCCCTACCTCTAGTCTAAAGGCTTACTGAAGCTAAGCAGTTCTTTTATTATTATTTTTTTGCAGTAATCTTTTCTCTTAAAAAAAAATCCTCATGAAAACCCATGAGCTTTTTAGTGCTAACTTCTCCCAATGAACACATTTTTAATGCAGTTTTGACTAATATTTTTGCAAGCAATTTCCTCTATAATGCTATTTTATATGCTGTTTCAACTCATACATGTATCCATATGTACATATTACTGGATAAATTCATTGCGAAATTTGGTGAAATGTAAATTGTGACGGTTGGCTGTGATTTGGTCTGTGCCTTGTTTCAGAAAGTGAAAATTAGACAAGTTCATCTTTAAATGGGAACTAAATCAAATTCCACACACACACGACCAGCACCAAATCCCTGCTCAGGATTGTTACTGTTAGAATAAAGGCCTGCTATTACAGGGCACATCACTAGCGAGTGTGCTAATGCTGGCCCAAACCCCAACTCCAGAGTGCTGGACGAAGAGCTGCCTGCAGACACAAGGATCGCTGTGCATGATTTCTTTCCATTTCTCACCCCTTAAGCATGTTTCTCTGGCTGAGGAGAGCACGTCTTTGTTTGACAACATGTGTACATTTGGTGATCACATCTGATTGTTGAAAGAATGTGAAAGGGTGTTTCTGGATCTGGAAAAAATTAGTGCACTTATGTTTTTAATGTTCATAACATTAACATGGGATTTGCTGCAAACTGTGGTCAAGGCTGTATCTTCTCAAGGATTTCAAGCGATTTAGGGGGTGCTTCTCCACTGCAGAGGGTGTTTGTTTGTTTGTTTGTTTGTTTGTTTGTTTAAAAATAGGTTTTGCAATGTTTTCACACAATAGATGCTTATGGAGTATAATGATGGCTTACATCAGGGGCCACTGGTGCAGTGTCCTGCAGACACCACTGGATTATAATACCGATCATTCATAGCCAAGATGACTAGTGGTCAAGAATGGCGAGAGCTGAAGCACAACAATATTCACATTGGCTACTCTTCCTCTAAGCCAGTGTTTCCCAACCGGTGTTCCGCGGCACACTAGTGTGCCGCGAGACCTTGCCTGGTGTGCCGCGAGTCGGGCGGCGAGAGGCGGGGCGGCGGCGGCGAGGATCCGCGTCGAGCCGGGGGCGGCTCCGCGGTGGTGGTGCCGAGGTTTCTCTCTCCATTCTCCCCTCACACACACACAGGAAATAACACAGGATCAGCTGACAGGACCCGGCCAATGGGGCGGCGGCGGGGCAGCGCGCGCAAAAGGGAGGAGCGCGAGACAGCGGACGAGGAGGAGGCCGGCATGTCCGGGCAGCAGCAGCAACAACAGCAGCAGCAACTCCCGGCGACGGCTCCTCAAGCCCCGGGCAACCCTACTCCCTCACCGGCCTTGGCCGCCCTCCTGCTCCACCCGCCGCCGCCTCCCCCGCCGCCGCCGGCCACCTCGGCCCCGCCGCCGCCCCCTCCTCCGCCCGCTATCGCTGCCACCACCACAACAGCCGCCGCCGCCTCAGCTGGGCCCATGCCTGCTGGGAGCGGCGGCGGCAGCAGCAGCGCCCCGGCGCCCTTCCTTCACGGCGGCGACCCGGCCCTCCTGGTTCGGGAGGCGGGCGCGAGAGCCCCACCCCTCGGCGCTCGCCAGCTCCGCGCGCGTCCTTGCCTGGGCGAAGGTGCTTCTTGGACGGGAGGCTGCGGCGACCAAAGACCCCGGCGGCTGTCAGGAGGAAGCGGAGGAGGAGCGGGAGGCTGACCCCGAACTCGTGGGAGGAGGCGAGAGAGAGAAGGCGCTTGGGCAGCCACCCCAAGCCGGCGCACGGGGGCGCCCCTTTGGAGCTGCCCACCTGAGCGCACGGGACAGGAGCGGCGATTTGATTCGAGCCAGGCCACGCTTGCTGCGGAGGGAGGAGGAGAGCGGCGCCTTCCAGCCTCGTCTCGCTTCGTGACAGCGCCGACCGAGCCTGAGAGGGAGCAGATCCGAGGGGGATCTTCCCCACCCAGCCACCCCCTCGCCGCCCGCCCTGCTCCTGTCGTGGCAGCAGACGAGCCGACTCGCCCTGACCTGCGGGGTCCCCCACGCCGCCTCCGCTCACGGCGGCGACCCGGCCCTGAACGAGCAGGAGAAGGAGCTCAAGCGGCGCCTCAAGCGGCTCTACCCAGCCGTGGACGAGCAGGAGGAGGAGTTGGAGGAGTCCCTCAGTCCCTCGCTTTGCTGCCTCCTCCCCCCCACCCCCAAAGCTTGGAGGTTCCCCGGCAAGGGGGAGGGGGAAAAATTGAAACTTACACTTTCGTGCATCCCTCCCGGCGTGACGCTGCGCGCTGACGTCACGGGGCTGTAATGGTGGTGTGCCTCGAGATTTTTTTCATCAATCAAGTGTGCCTTCGCCCAAAAAAGGTTGGGAAACACTGCTCTAAGCCAGTGGCTCCCAATTTTCTAAGTACTGCTATGTCATTATTTTTTTAAAAATAAATTTTATATTTTATATTCATTTCTAAGGTACCACTTCTCCTAACGTAAAAACCTTTTTTGCCGCACTGTGGCTTTCTGGCTAAACAGGTTTGGCAGGTTTCTGAATGGGTAAAAAATCCTGCAAAAGCTGTAACAGGATGTTTTTGTTTTTAGTTTTGTTAGTCCTTTCACTTTCATTATTAAAAGTTGTATTCATTTTGTTATTCATTCATTAATGTAGCATTCATGGCATTGCCAATTTCAACACATTCATTAGTTTCCGCCACTCCCATTTCTTTTTGATTGCGATTGGTTTCAATGAGAGACCCAGACAATCATCTACTTTTGGCACCTTTGTTGTTTTCCACTCTATAGGTCTGATGTTTTCAGGCATATTCTGTAAATGCATCAGATCTGCCAGATATCAAATGATTTGGGCAAAGCACCAGAGTTTCAGTTGCTACTAAAAATATGAACATCTTATAAACCTTGCTGTCAATGGAAGATCCTGCTGATCTCTGCATGCTTGCAATGTCTGTTTTCTATTCTTTGCTATGAGATTTTAAGACATCAATTTCCTCCTCCAAAGGATCATTTCAGACAGAAAGGACAAAGGTTCCCAATTTTATAAGTGATTTATAAAGGCAGGCCAACTTTCACTCTCCTTCCCCTCCTGGTAACCTCTTTGTGACCTGTAAAGATTGTTCCAGCAGGGCTCCAATTTACACAAAAAGAGAGTTGAATGGATTTTCATTTGGAACTCATTTGCTTAATTTTTAAAATGAATGGTGGCTCATAAACCTCTTTAAAAGAGGTGAAAGTGGGGCACATGTACACACCACAGGGGTGGGGAACTGCAGTCCCCTGTGGACAATCTTCTGGGGCCTTCATACCAGTGGTGAGTAGGGTAGGGCCAGAGCCAAAATCAAGTGGAAGAGCAGGTGTGATTTTTACCTTTCTACATTAGGCTACATTCCATGAGTTACTGACCTGCAGCAGGTCGGTGGGCAAGCCAGGTTACATAGTCCTGATGTTCCAGCTTGCTAGGCACAAGAGTGTTAGCTTTCTTTATTTTTTTACTTGTTGCAGAAGTTCAGTCTGCTCTTCAAGTGATACTCTGGGCTCCAAGCGCCCAGTGAAGCAGGCAGACAGTGGCAGGTCAGCAATTTATTGACCAGGGGCTGCCCAACTTAAAGTGGGCAATAGCTGACCGGTGAGACACGATGATCCCTCCCACTGACAAAGGCAACCCATAGTGCTGGTACCTTACACCAGTGTTTCCCAACCGGTGTTCCGCGGCACACTAGTGTGCCGCGAGACCTTGCCTGGTGTGCCGCGAGTCGGGCGGCGAGAGGCGGGGCGGCGGCGGCGAGGATCCGCGTCGAGCCGGGGGCGGCTCCGCGGTGGTGGTGCCGAGGTTTCTCTCTCCATTCTCCCCTCACACACACACAGGAAATAACACAGGATCAGCTGACAGGACCCGGCCAATGGGGCGGCGGCGGGGCAGCGCGCGCAAAAGGGAGGAGCGCGAGACAGCGGACGAGGAGGAGGCCGGCATGTCCGGGCAGCAGCAGCAACAACAGCAGCAGCAACTCCCGGCGACGGCTCCTCAAGCCCCGGGCAACCCTACTCCCTCACCGGCCTTGGCCGCCCTCCTGCTCCACCCGCCGCCGCCTCCCCCGCCGCCGCCGGCCACCTCGGCCCCGCCGCCGCCCCCTCCTCCGCCCGCTATCGCTGCCACCACCACAACAGCCGCCGCCGCCTCAGCTGGGCCCATGCCTGCTGGGAGCGGCGGCGGCAGCAGCAGCGCCCCGGCGCCCTTCCTTCACGGCGGCGACCCGGCCCTCCTGGTTCGGGAGGCGGGCGCGAGAGCCCCACCCCTCGGCGCTCGCCAGCTCCGCGCGCGTCCTTGCCTGGGCGAAGGTGCTTCTTGGACGGGAGGCTGCGGCGACCAAAGACCCCGGCGGCTGTCAGGAGGAAGCGGAGGAGGAGCGGGAGGCTGACCCCGAACTCGTGGGAGGAGGCGAGAGAGAGAAGGCGCTTGGGCAGCCACCCCAAGCCGGCGCACGGGGGCGCCCCTTTGGAGCTGCCCACCTGAGCGCACGGGACAGGAGCGGCGATTTGATTCGAGCCAGGCCACGCTTGCTGCGGAGGGAGGAGGAGAGCGGCGCCTTCCAGCCTCGTCTCGCTTCGTGACAGCGCCGACCGAGCCTGAGAGGGAGCAGATCCGAGGGGGATCTTCCCCACCCAGCCACCCCCTCGCCGCCCGCCCTGCTCCTGTCGTGGCAGCAGACGAGCCGACTCGCCCTGACCTGCGGGGTCCCCCACGCCGCCTCCGCTCACGGCGGCGACCCGGCCCTGAACGAGCAGGAGAAGGAGCTCAAGCGGCGCCTCAAGCGGCTCTACCCAGCCGTGGACGAGCAGGAGGAGGAGTTGGAGGAGTCCCTCAGTCCCTCGCTTTGCTGCCTCCTCCCCCCCACCCCCAAAGCTTGGAGGTTCCCCGGCAAGGGGGAGGGGGAAAAATTGAAACTTACACTTTCGTGCATCCCTCCCGGCGTGACGCTGCGCGCTGACGTCACGGGGCTGTAATGGTGGTGTGCCTCGAGATTTTTTTCATCAATCAAGTGTGCCTTCGCCCAAAAAAGGTTGGGAAACACTGCCTTACACCAAACAGGTTGAGCTTATAACTAGTAGCTGCTGCTTCCTGCATTGTTTTTGCCATGTTTGCAGCACTGAAGTGACCTCCCCAGGGCGCAAGGCATGGACTGTCCAGATTACAAGACCTCCCTCTCAACCTCATTGATGTGGTCCCAAGGAAAGCAGATCAGTACATTGGGCACCAGCTTGGCTGCAGCAGTTGCTGGAAGGAGGTGTACATGGTGCCATCCAACTGTCTTGGGAATTTGGGAGGGTTTTGTTCTCCCAAAGATGTCCCACAAGGCAGCGGGTACAGATTGTTCCTCGGGGTTTACTCCTGAAGCCTCTCTCATGAATGAGCAAAGGCTCAAGGCAGACAGAGATAGGCTACATTCAAGTCACACAAATGTTTTCACATGTATTCTCTCCATCCAGGCAAGCAAGTGGCATTATCAGAGTTCAAGGACACAAAGCTTGTCAAAGCACTTGAGAGCATAGAGCAGATTTTGTGAGGCTGGGCCTGGGCCTCAGGTTCTCCATCACTGAACTGTAGTCTTCCTCCAGTCTTGGGTGCTTTGCAGGCTGTTGACCTGTCTTTATTTGAGCTTCCCTGTCAGCTTCTTGCTCCCTTGCCTGGAGTCTGTTTTGGGCAGAGCTAACTGACCAGAGCTATAATCAATGTACTGACAGGGCAGGAAGAATGAAACGGAGACCAAATCAAATAAAAAAGTAGCTGTAGATTGGAGGCAATGATTGCCTTGCCTAAAGACATTCAAAACAAGGATCAGAAATGAATGTGGAAGGACAGCTATTGAGCCCACAGGACAGTATTGTGTATATACAGCAATGTACCTGTATTGACCAGAGCTCACTGGGATTTCCACATAGGAGTTCCAGGTTTATTTTCTGGCATCCCCAGTCACAAATATCATTTATTAGGGGATGAAAAAATGTCGATGCTTGTGACTTTAAAGAGCTACATCCAGAGTAGAAAATTCTAGGTTAAATAGATAAAAAAACTGAAACAAGGCAGCTTCCTAAGATACTTAACATGCACAAACCACCCCTGGGTAGCCAGAATGAGAAGGCCAAGTATGGGTGGAAGGCTAAAAATTCCTCCTTGCAGTTTTGTGGATGAAACCAATCATGAGAGCAAACAACCCCAAATCATAGAAATGGGAAGCCAACTTTCTCGGAAGACTAGTACCCATGTGATCAAAGAGGGAGGTGAGCCAGGGACTATATAATCAGTGAATCAAAGAGGTGCACAGGATTCAACCCCCTACACCCCATAGATCAACTGGAACCAGGGCAGGTCAGTGCATTCACAGGGGCAAAATATGTCACTGGCTAGTGTAGCATAAGAAATAAGGAGTTGGAATCCATTATTATTTAAAAAAATAAATCTCAGAAAAAGGAATAGATGATTTGATTCTAGAGGAAGAAAAAACAGAACAGAATGCAAAAGTAGTCCCTCTTGATTGGAATAAAGATTGGGTTATAATTTAACACTTAAATAATATTTCATATTTATTAATAATTTATGGCAGTGACCAAGTAAATAATATGTAAGATGCATGTGTGTGTGTGTGTGTGTGTATGAAGACTTAATGATGTATTTATTGGACTGTATATTTTTACTGTGTAATTTATAGGTTTTTTTAAACAGAAGGCTCCTTCAATCATTTGATAAGTGCAATGTACTAATTATGTAAATAAAACTAGGGTAAAAACAGCTAAACAGCATTTCCATATTTCTCATATTGGGGATCCTTACCTTGATTGTTTCCTTGTGTTGATTCTGAGATGCTGACTCCCAACTGGCTACTGTAGGAGTTGATGCCCATCATGCTACTGTGAGCCGGAGAGCTGGACAAAGGGATCTGGCCTGGATTCCTGGGGACACTGTAGAGAGCTTCTGCGATATCAGCAGCTCGCTTCAGAATAATGTCCTGCATGCAATAAAGAATGGGCAAATCTGTCAGTTTCAGTTTCTCCCAGTTTCTAATTTTTGTATCTACTTTTCCCCAATATGCAGATTTTTGCAAAGCAAGTTACCTCAATATAATTCATTTTATATGTTATTTTCACCAATACAGTGGTACCTTGGCTTTTGAATGTCTCCATTGACGAATGTTTCAGTTTTCGAATGCTGTAAACCCGGAAGTAAATGCTTCCATTTTCGAATGCGCCTCAGAAGTTGAATGGCTTCCGCTGAGTGTATATGTTATTTTTCTCTATTAAATACACACACACACAGACATACTCTATTAAATTTGCAGACCACCCTTTTTGCCTCAGTTTTCGAACATTTCAGAACTCAGACGGTCTTCCAGAACGGATTACGTTTGAAAACCGAGGTACCACTGTATATGCATTCTATGCACCCCTTGCTCCAGTATTTGGAGAACTGTGCTGCAAAATTTGGAGAAGTGCAGATTTCAAAGGATGGCTGCATTTCAATTCGGACCCCTGTTCTGTACTTCAGAAAACATCCTGCCTTAGTCTGAAGTACTTTGTAGGAAGGTGAAATTCACTGTAAGCAAGCATAAACTGATGAACACTGAAGCAACCAAACAAAGAAACCTAGTTTCATCCTAGTTTGATGTATGTGCTAATGGGGTCTCCACAGGTCTTTACTCTGATACAGCATGGCCCTCTTCATGCAGTGCCATGTTTCTAGAAAAAGAGGCACCAGAACTCACCATGAACACCTTCTTCATTCTCTTAGAATGACAATGGTGCCAATCTGAAAGCTGCTGGAACTGAGTTCCATTGAGTTCCACCTGAAAAAATGTCCTGTTCTTATGTTCATAAGCAGGCAGCCCAGCTCAGCTAAGGGTCCTCCTCATTCTTATTCACTATTGGAAATACCTCTTTTCTCTTTTCACAAGAGTGGATGCCATTTGCAGCCCTCCAGAGTAGTTAAAGCCTGTCATATTATAGGCAAATATTTCCAGAAGCTTTTGTGCTGGATGCCTTTAAATTTTTTATTTTTTATTTTTAGGGAAATGTCTATAACTTCTTAATTTGGAGGCAGAAAGCACAAATCCTGCCAAATTTCAGAAGGATGATCAGAACAGTTTTCACATAAGGGCAATCATTACAGTTTTCAGGTTTGTAAAAAGCAATCACTTATTCTCCCCTGGTGTTTTGTGGGCAACTGGTCTGAAAACTGCAGACGTGAGTGAGGTGTCCCGGAGTAAAAAACCTGCCAAACCGGACAAAGTGTTTTTTGAGCTAGATACCTTTAAAGTTGATTTGGTGGGGCAGTGGAGGTGAGAGAACAAAAAGGGATTCAGTCCCTCTGATTACAAGCTTGATGAATCAGTCGCAATGGAGCTCTTCCTCCAAGCTCTCTCCACCCCACTCTTTCCTCTTGCTTCCCCGGGTGTTATTCCGGCTTAGAGACATCTGGAATGCACTGGCACCACAAAGTGCTTCATGGGTCCGCACTTTGACATATGACACCTTGTGCAGGTCCTGCTTTGCCTCTGATGAGTCCTAAATCCCTCTGAGGCAGCAACCTCAGGTTGAGATTTGGGATTCATTTGAATCTGATGCACACCCCTAAAAATTAGGGTCAGGCCTGTTGTCCCTGCTCAAAACCTTCACATATTTATTTAAAAACACAGGTGGACAATTTGCATGTGGCCCTCAGTCCATTTTCATGCAGCCCTTGGCTTGTATGGATGGATAAATCAGGGACAGAGAGAGAGAGAGAGAGAGAGAGAGGAGAGCTGTCAACGTTTCCCTTTTTTAAAAGGGAAATTCCCTTATTCCGAATAGGATTCCTCGCAAGAAAAGGGAAAAGTTGACAGCTATGGAGAGGGAGGGAGAGAGAGAGAAAGAAAGATAGAGAGATAGGGAGACAGAAGGGATAAAGAAAGCAGATGTCAAAGAGAACAACAACTATCAGACTTTTAGAAGACATCTGAAGGCAGCCCTGTTTAGGGAAGCTTTTAATGTTTGATGTATTACAGTACTTTAATATTTTGTTGGAAATCATCCAGAGTGGCTGGGGAAGCCCAGCCAGGTGCATGGGGTATAAATAATAATAATAATAATAATAATAATAATAATAATAAGCATGAGAAAAATGAGTGAAAGACTCATTATTGTCTCCAGCCCCACACAATGCTGGTATGTGACTCCCAACAAATTGCCCCAAAGAGAATGCAGCCTCTGATAGTAAAAAGCTGCTTACTTGATCTAAAAAAAATCTGAAGATGTGCATGTAATTTCATGTCCAATTAGAAATAAATATAATCTGTGTATGCGCAACTGGGACCTTGCAGGGCCTCGATTCTGCAGCAGGAGCTCATTGGTTTTGTTCAGATAAATGTGCAGAGGTGTAGAGAAAGGGCAGCTAGCTCAATCCTGATGTCTCTCCCCCCACCCCCATTCAATGAATGTCTGCAGAGAGAGAAGTGGGAAGAGGAAGAGGTGTGTGTTAAGACCTGATTATTGTGTGGCGTTCCATACAGTGCTTCAACTAGGTCAGCTGCTCTTTTCAGTAGCATCTCCTGCAAGGAAGAAAGAAGGACAACCCATGGTTATAAAGAAGGAATAGCCTTCTTTATAGGTTATAAAGAAGGAATGGCAAACAGGATCCCATTTTAGAATGACTCAGATTTGCTTTGATGTTATATGTAGCCATGATGATGCTATGTATCACATCATTTGCACTCTCACACTGCTAGGTCTCTCAGTATCATCCTGAATCATACTGCAAGAAATCTAACTCTTCCAACCAACAAGTGGACAACCAACAAGTTTCTCATTTGGAAGGACTGTCACATTTTGGGGAGTAGGTCCAGTGTCAAAGAAATGAACAGAAAATCAGGCAGCCTATATAGCTGGGTGGCAGACTGGAGTGAAGACTTGTACTTCCCTCTGGTCTGTCACCCAAGCACTGCCCTCTCTGGCCAATGATTGGCCAGTTTGAATTCCAGTGGATGGCAAGCTATACCGCCCTCCTTTGCAGCCAGCCAGGGGAATTCTCCAATAGGCCAGCTTATGATGGAGAGGCTGTAGCTGTGAAACGTGTGGAAAGTAGGTTTATGGACAATTAAATTCCCCAGGAATCTCTCTTCTTTTTGGTCATTTTCTCATTCAATGGATTCCATCACAGAATTTTTGAATGGCATGGGGAAGTAACAATGATGAGATTGCACAAGTTACCATGGTTATTGCTGTGCCATTTACTAGATATGATAGAAAACAGATGTTGCAAGTAAGCCCATCCTTTGATCACTCACATTTGTTTGGAGATTATATGTGTCAATTTGACCTCCAGTGCTTACTCTGGCCCTTCATTTATGAATGTTTAATGTGGGAGTTATTTATTAAGAAATCTCCATTGATTGATTTTATTAGACTAATGCATGAGTAGAAAACATGGTGTCCTCCAGATATTGTGGATTCCAGCTACCATCAGCTCTAGCCAAGTTTAGTCAATGGTCAGGGATAATGACAGTTATAGTCCATATTATCTAGATAGTATCACCCTGGTTTAACCAGTCAATTAAACTGGCATACATTTAGATACACATAGAATATTTATTCTTTCAATGTTTCAAAAATATGTTAAGCAACATAGAAAACTTTTTACCTTGGCTAGTCGTTCTGGGTCACCAGGATGTCTTGGTATAACTTTCTGGAGTCTTTGGAAACCATAGTCTATGGTAGGCTCATTTAAAGCTAAAATAGGGAATGGGGAAAAAATAAATAAAGATCACATATGTGCAACAACTGGCTTAAAGATGTGCCTTCCTTTGGGAAAGCAAAATGCTATTTTGCAATTAAAAGGGGGGGAGGAACAATGAAATCAGTAACTGGAGGCAAACATGTGCACACATGCGCACACATACACATGAGTGGAGAACAGAAGCTGGCTATTTAAGGGGCAATTAAGGGGCAATTCGTTAAACATGTAGAACTTTTATGGAAAAAAGTTTTAACAGTGCAAGGCACTGTTACTGAACAGGCCTTACTTGTAAGTATTACAGAATACAAGTATACACACAAGTATTACAGAAGGATATGGGCTATTGAAAAGGGCATTGCTAAATAGTAAAGTACTTTTAGTGTTTTGTGGAACCTCTGTTTTAACTCTATTTCCAGTTGATTTGAGGGGAGTGATATCTGCAGCACTGAAAAAGCAACCAACTTTACATAGCAATCATCCAATGTTGCAACAGCTGCTAGTTTTGTCAGGCTGGCAGATGCCTTTAATTATCTTTTAAGAGGCATATTGTCTGTTTATTCTTGGCCATATTAAGAGAGGGAAAAGAACTTGTCAAAGTGCTTTGGAAATGGGGGCTTATGACATCACAGCTGCCAGCCAATAGGCATCCCCAGCAGGCAGGTGTTCTGCCTCAAAACATAACAAAACAAAGAGGAAGAGACAAACATCTATTTACAAAACAGCAAAAGGTACCTCTGTCACACCTGTAATAGAACACCTATGTGCACCCTATGATTCTAAGAGAACAATTTCTACTGAATGCACAAAGGCTAGTCTCCTAGAACAGGGTGGGGTGGGGAAAACTTTTGGCTCGGGGACCAAATGCATCTCTCTAAACCTCTCTAACTGGTCCACAAAACTTTCCCCATACCATACCCCCCTCCCTAGCCACACCTGATCTCCCCAAGCCATGCCTATCCTACTTTGTGCACCTCAACTGCTTTGCCTGACTTGAGAATGCATCTTGCTTGCCTGGATGGAGGATAGAGATGGATGTGCATAAAAACTAGCCCACTGTACAAAGATAAAATCTTCATTTGTTGCTCTGCCCATTTTTGCATTTAATCGCTGACATCTGACCTCTGCAAGGTTGCCCAGAAGGGACTGATTGATTGATTGATTGATTGATTATTTATTGAGTTGTTAATCACTTTTCTCACAGAGGGGCCCAAAGTGACTTACATTACAACCAATTCAGAACATTCCATAAAAATCTAAAAAATGCAACTAAAGAGATAAAACAGTGCTACCCTTCAATATAAGGACCAAAAGCCTGAGTAAAGGAAAAACAACACACCTTTATTTTACACCTAAAATATAGAGGAAGGTGGGGAGAGTATTCCACAAGTGTGTGAGGGCACCACTGAAATGGTCCAGTCTCGTATTCCCACCCTCCAAGCCTCCTGTGGAGTGGGTAAGCAAAGAAGGGTCTCCAATGATGATTGCAGGGTCTGGGTCAGTTTATGTAAGGAGAGGCGGTCTTTGAGGTACTGGGTCCTGAACCTCATAAGGATTTATAGGTCAAAAAATTTTTTTGAATTGATCCCAGAAACAAAGTGGTAACCAGTGCAGTCATGCCAGAATTGGTGTTAATTGTTCAGACTCTCTTGCCCCGATCAGCAACCTTGCCGCCAAATGCTGCACCAGCTGCAGTTTCTGAACTGTCTTCAAATGAAACCCATCATGTAAAACATTAAGGTTGTCCACCAATGGACCAGATCAATGGTAAAGGAATATCTTTCAAGGTGGATTGTAGGAGGTCACAGTGGATTTAGCTCTGAACAGACTCCTACTTTTACCCATATCAACAAGCAAGCTTGCTAGGAGAGCCCCTTGGGAGAGCTCACTAGTGCTGATGCAGGAAGCAGAGTTCGGGACCACCTGTTCCTCTGATCCTAGTGTTTAACTTAATGGCAGATGGTTCACCACCTTAAAATGCCCACAATATCCAAATAGAGCAAAACTGCACCAGAGCCTTGTGGGAAATTTGAAATGGTGGATGGTTCACAAACCCTTGCTGCAGTCTGCTCCACTGCTTCTCCACACCATGGCAGCCCACCCTCACCACTGGTCAAACCACTTGGAGGGTACTCATTCTGAGAATAGTACAGAGCTACACTTTGCCTGGGGGACACGCGTGGGCTTGACAGCTGATTGGCAGCAATAAATTAAACTGGAAATCATAGCGCTGTCCCCTATGCTCTCATCTGCCTCTGCTTAGCAACATAGAAGCAAGAAATCATAATATGTCCTGGTGACATACATTTTGATTTATTTTAATGAAACAATGATGGCCAGTTTAAATATTATGGGACTGAATCAAATGGGAGTTGTGCAGGAAAGCCTTAGACCTGAGAATTTAGATTTTGCTATACTTAGAATGTTTTTTTCCTGCCTACTGGGAACCATTCTGGATCACTTAAGGAGTTTAATAATACACATTTCAACTGCCATAGAATCTATTTCCCATTTGGGAGCAGGGCAGGAAAGTTATGCCAATAATCGTGAGAATTTGTCAGAATCCTCCTGAGATCTTATATATCACAATGAGCCATTTCTCTTCTTTCTTGTGAGTCTAATAGTTTAAGTGAATTACATGTCTTATTTCAAGCAAAAGTGGTTATGAACTTTTGAAATAAAAATAATAAATGAAATAATCTCTAAATGTGTGTATTTAAATAAAAGTATCTAATGAGAATATCCAGATTTGATGATCAAGAAAACAATCAGGCTACTGCTTAGTATTAATTGTTTAAAAAATCAGCAAAAATATGCTTTCAGTTTGTCATGATAAGTTGCAACAGTTGCTCTATAGCTTCTAGTGAATCTCAGTTCTTATTTATTTGATTTGATTTTGTTGTTAACAATTCTAGTCCTCTGAAATTGTTGATGAAATGTTATTAGGCTAGTAATGCATTGCCAAAAAAGAGTGTTTGCATCACCAAAACAAGATGGTAAAAGAACATACCAAATTTGCATAAAAGTTGCATATGATAATTTCTATGTCTACATGCAAATGTAAAAATTGTTACTATAAATTAAAATATAACACATCTTGCCACAGTACAGAAGCCCTCCTTTATGTCCCTGTGCCATCTGAAATATAGCAGGTAGAAACACACCTTTTTCAGGTGTGACACACAAGATGTGAAACATTGCACAACAGAGGCCTTCTTGGTTCCACTGCTTGCCACCAATGAATAGTAAAGTGTTGTCTTTTCCAGTTAGAAGTTGGATGAGGGGGGGGGGGACTGGCTTAGTGCCTTTGCTCAGATAGGTACACAGATAGACAAGCGAGTCAAGCCATTCCTTTTTAAAATTCAGTTCAGGTTTGGCTGCATCTGATGCTGTTCTGGATTGGTTCTGGTTCTGGTCAAGCGAGATTCAGCGATCAGTTCTGCCCACACAGCCAACCAATTCAGTTCCAGTTTACACAAGAAAATTTAAATGTGAGGCACGTTATTGATATTGATCATTTGCACAGTGCAATAGCGCAAGCTAATAGGTCTAAAACTGTTGCAACCAAAGCCCTATGCAGAAATTATAGTTACACAGGAACAAAACGCCTGATGGTGCAGAAAAGCCCCCACCCCTAGTTGCATGCTCAATCCAGACTGGCCGATATTTGTTCCAGATCTCATGGAAGTTTTCATGTGTAAAACTAGATTCACAACAGCCCCTCACACTGCATATGTTCAGGCTGTACACACAATCAGAGGCCCGGGGCAAAATGTGGCTCTCCAGGCTGGTCCTTGGAACACAGCCCCTTCCCAGACGCATTGTCTCTCCCCAGGCCACAATCTTCACTGGCCTTGCTTTGCACTCTCCTTGAGTGCTTTCTGACAGGTTGGAATGTGTCCTTGATCTCTGTTAATGGCTCTTCCTTGTCTGGATGTGTGTGCAAGAAGTGTGTGTGTAAAAGCTAGCCTACTGGGCAAGCGTAAAAATTATATTCACTTCTCCATCCTTTTTTGCCTCTTGCCCCACCCATATGTCCTCTGGAAGTTTGCCTAGAAGGGAATGTGGCTCCAGGGCTAAAATGAGGTTTCCCATCCCTGGGTCATAGATCGTATGTGATACATCAGGGACAGGTTTACTTGGCATGACCCCATTCATGCTTCTGTGTTGCTGCACATGGAAGCTACTAACGCCTGCACAAGGCTTAAGTGTCAGCAACATGTACTATTAAACATGCATGACTACTTGAGATTTCTTTCCTTTCTGTGGCTATCATTATATTGTTGAATTTGGATTGAATCCAGACTAAGCTAGTTGAATTTAGGCCTCTCTGAAATCAGTGGGACAAGTTAGTTATGGCTTAATTTAACTCCCAGTGGAAACTGTGTTCAACTGAATTCAAATAACTTACCGCCCAATTCCAACCATGTCTACTCAGACATAGGTCCTATTGAATTCTGTGGGGCCTACTCTCAAATAATAATAATAATAATAATAATAATAATAATAATAATAATAATTTTATTTATACCTTGCCCATCTGGCTGGGTTGCCCCAGCCACTCTGGGCAGCTTCCAACACATAGCACCATAATAAAACATCAAACATGTTTTATTGAATCAAATCTGATTCAATACAAAAAAGTCACAATATCTTTAAAATAAACAATTTATATCAAATAAAGCAATATTCAATAATCCATCAATAATAGTAAATAGGTAGGATGTAAGAAGGCATCATTTTGCATTCCATACTGTATTAATTGCATGCAACACTGTTTCCATTCCTCTGCAGTCTGCCTCCACAAAAAAGTTTCTTCTCACTGTCCACTGTGGTGTAATTATGTAAGTTACATAAATTACATTGCCATTATGTTATTCCACACCATTAATTTCAATGCAAAGGAAACATAATGCAAATGGTGGAGGAAATGTCATCAATTTCAAATTGTTTAGTAGACTGAAAGCAACAGCAGTTGCAACAACTTATCGTATTCACTGGATTGATTTCCATTCTGGACATGGAACTAATAAGTGTACAACGGCAACTTCCACTCCTTTTTCTGCCTTCATCAGAATTTTCCAGCATCCCGATCCCCAGATAAGTGGGATTAGGACTGCAGCTTTTGACTGGATCCATCCCACTGCTGTGTGCCCTAAGTGTTTTCAGGCCCAAAGCAGGGTGCCAAAAATCAACCCATTTCCGCAAACCTCCATGGATAGGTTTCTAAACCTTTTCAGCTACTGGGGGACTCCCCCCCCCCTTATATAGTGGGTAGAGGGAAGCGGGGAGAAGCTCAAAACAATAAACACAGCCTTGGCACCACAATCAGCTGGGTGATTGCTTTGCAGCAACATTGTGAGTGATAACACTCAGAGAGGAACTGCTGACAGATTCTTAACTACAGCATTGCTAGTATGACATACTTTGCCGTAACCTATTATAAATACCCATTATGGGGAACATATGCATGCCGATAACAGCTCCCACTGTGACATTTAGATTTACCCTTGGAATTTATCTTTAATTTTTATGGTTGTCTTTTTAACAGTTTATGGCTCTCTCCTCTTCAAACAAGCTGTCTCAGTGCTGTTCTTGTTCAGCTAATGCCTAATCAGTTTGAACATGGAATGAATATTGGATTTTGTATTAAATATTGAAGACTTCTCCTCAGATCTTTAGCAGTTGCAACCTGAGCTCCGAAAATCCCTGCTTTATCATCTCTCCACCTGCTTACTAATAGGAACACCGGATTCAGTCTCTGCCTTCACGGCCAGTTCCCTTGGGAGGGATCTTGATAGGAACCTGATTCTGACATCAAAACTGCTATTGACTTACTGACTCCCCTTCCACTCTGGTGCTGATCATGGTACAAATCCAATCAAAGACTTGGATCCATCTTATTCCTAATAAGGAAGAATGGCTCAAAGTATAACACAATTAGAAGCAGTTTCTAAGAGATGAGAACGAATTTAATATTTGAGTTTGATTTCTAACCATGATTACTCAGACATATCATTGGGTTTAATTGGACTTGAGTCCAATTAGGGGATTAAGTGGAAACTGAGCATCAATTTGACAAATATTCTGAGTTCTGAATTATTACCTGATCCTGTTTCCAAATTTGAACTGTTCCATACCCCCATCCTCCTCAAACGTGGTACAGAGCACTTTGTACGTGGAATTTGCCACAGTTTTGCACACATTGAAGAAATGCTGTTTTGGATGCAAGGTTGCATCAAGATTCTTTATTTGTGTTGTTTTACTGGTTCAGTTGTGCACAAAAAAGAAAAGAAAACTTGAGATAGTACCTATCACTGCTGGAAGAAAGACTGGTGGATTAAATAAATAAATTCAGGAGGACCTGGATGCCAGACAGAGGGAATCCACAGAACAATAAACATAGAAGGTGCCTTTTATTGAGTCAGTCCATTGGTCCACCTGGCTCAGCCATTGTCTACGCTGAATGGTATCAGCTTTCCAGGATTTCATGTAGGGGTTATCCAGTCCTACCTGGAGATGCCCAGTATTGAACTAGGGACCTGTTACATGCCAAGCAAATGCTCTTCCACTGAGCTATGGCCACCCCAAAAAGAAATGAACTGGTGAAGTTGGCTTATACCTAATTCACACGTACACACACACACACACACACACACACACACACAGGGATTGCCTGCTCAGAATGCAAAAATTATAACATCACATTTTGAATGCTGGCCCTTCAGTCTTGCCATGAATTAAATATGTGCAAGACAACTGCTGTACCTATAGCTTATTGATGGCAGGGTTAAACCCCAAGGGAACCATTTTAAATTTCAAATGTTACTTTTTAAAGAAATTATTCCCACTTCCCTACCCCAATTTGATTTTTACTCCAGCCATTGTTTTGACTTAAATTGTCGATTTCATATAGGAAGTATTGCATATTATCCAGGACTATGTATAGATTCACCAAGGAAAGCTGAGAAAAAGGAACGATCTGTACCATGATCAAAACAGACTTTGAACACCACTAATATAGTGATTGGAGGCAAGAAAAACAACAACACCCTGGGTTAATTGTGCAGCTTGGAAGTTCTTATTTTATTGTTCTGTGTTTTTCTTTCAACAATTCTACTACCAGCCAAAATGAGCTGGGGGAATTGCTTACACCAGGTGCAGCTGTACTTAATAGTTGTGTTTATCGCTTTGCTTGTCATGATCTACTTAGATAGAGAGGCTGAGAAATTGCTTGATTCTCCCTCCTCCCATCACTAATTTTATGGAGCATCTTCTAGCATAAAGCAGCAAAACAACCTTTCCCTTCTGGATGGATCTGAAAATCATCTTTCACTATTTCCTTGGGTATCTATGTTCTTCTGTATGGTCAAACAGCAGAAGGGACTGGCTCACTGTTTGGATAGATGGATTATCCATTCCTGGTAGCAGCCTCACTTGGGGCACTGGCTGAAGCCACACTTCAAACAGAAAGTGGGGAGCCCATAGTGCAGGGGAGGGAACCAAAAGGTAGAATCATAGAATATAATCATAGAATCATAGAGTTGGAAGAGACCACAAGGGCCATCGAGTCCAACCCCCTGCCAAGCAGGAAACACCATCAGAGCACTCCTGACATATGGTTGTCAAGCCTCTGCTTAAAGGAAGGAAGGTTTGTGTGGGAAGAAGAAGAGTTGACACAGTTATGAATTTGCTCCCACAACAGGCAGTCATGTCCACCAATTTAGGATGGTTTTAAAAGAGGATTAGCATAAGATTATCATGGTACTAGCCACAATGGCTATGTTCTATCTCCCCTGTTGGAGACAGTATGCCTCTGAATTTTCAGTTCCTGAGAACCACAAGTGGGGAGAATTCTCTTCAAGTCCTGCTTTACAGCTTCCCATAGGCTGCTGACAGAACAGAATGGACCATTGGCCTGACCCAGCAAGATTGAGATGGACCACTGGCCTGACCCAGCAAGTTCCTTTATTTTCTTACATTCTCACATGGGAATTGGTTCCCATTCAAGACACATAGGAACACGGGAAGCTGTCTTATACTGGGTCAGAGCATTGGTCCATCTAACTCAGCACTGACCGGCAGTGGCTTTCCAGGGTTTCAGGAAGGGGACCTGTGAGTGTCTTTGTGGAGCTAGTTCTAGACTTCTGAACAAAGTTTCCTTCGCAACACCTGGGGCTTATTCAAATATAAGCAGAATCCGCTTGTGCAGAACTTCTATTTACACCCATATTTTCTATACAAAAAACCAAAAATATTATCTGCTATTATGAGTATTAAGAATTCTGCTGGATCAGATTGTTGTTTCTATCAAGTACCTGGTTTCCTCCTCCAGTGGCCAGCCTGATGCCTCTGTGAAACGCATGAGCTGAGCATGAGGCCTGCCTGTTGTGGCAAAAAGTGCCTTTTATCAATTTCATCTGGTTCACCTGCCATGGCAGTTCCCAGTTGTTAAATTTGATTTAATTTACAAAGTTCTCAACAACTTAGGTCCAGGGTTACAGGGTTCTACCTGAACCCTTATAGCCCAGCAATCACAGAGACCATGGGTAGGCAAACTAAGGCCTGGGGCCCCAATCTCATTCTAAATCGGGCCCGCAGACGGTCTGGGAATCAGCGTGTTTTTACATGAGTAGAATGTGTCCTTTTATTTAAAATGCATCTCTGGGTTATTTGTGGGGCATAGGAATTCGTTCTTTTTCCCCCTTCAAAATATAGTTCGGCTCCCTACAAGGTCTGAGGGACAGTGGACCAGTCCCCTGCTGAAAAAAATTGCTGACCCCTGACTGAGACCATCCGCAGAAATGTCATTGGTTGCGCTGCAAGTTGGTGAGGCTCATTTGACAGAAACAAGAATTCGAGCTTTTAGTGTCATTGGGCCAGCCCTGTGGAATGCTCTCTCAATAGAGATCTAGCAGGTACCTTCTGTTTTAAGGTTTAAATGCCTGCCAAAAACTTTTCTGTGCTACCAAGTCCATGCAGGCAATTAAGAAAATGTATTTCCTTAATAGTTGGTAATCTCTGGTTTTATTTTTTTTTACATGTTTTTACTGTATATATGTGTGTGTTTATGACATAGCTGTATAGTAGATGCTCGGGTTGCCAATGTGATCCGTGCGGGATGCACGTTCGCAACCTGCAGCGTTCGCAACCCGCAGCGGCACATCTGTGCACGCACAGGTTGCAATTCTGTGCTTCTGCACATGCGTGACCGCCAAAATCTGGAAGGAACCCATTCTGGTACTTCTGGGTTTTGGCAGTCCCTAACCTGAAAAAATGCAACCTGAAGAATCTGTAACCCGAGGTATGACTATATAAATGGTGTGTTTGTATATAATGTGTGTGTGGATCAGTGCGCTCTGAAATGGTTCAAACTCAGTAGTGCTGGCACAATCCATTTTGCCACAAAACTCTACTGTTACTGAAAGAAATGCAGAAAGGTACAAGCGGGGGATCCCACAGCTGCAGTCCAAAATGATACAGCCCAGGCAAAGGTGGACCACCCTAGGCAAAATAAATTAGGCCTACATTTAGTTTGTATCATTATTACTCATGAGAAATGCAAAAAACTCTAGTGACAGCTCCAACTCCAGCTATGTGAGGTTCATGGGGAAATGGCAGCAGCAGCAGCAGCACCTCTACCAAGAGCTGTGCTCCAAGTGGAGATTTGTGGCTGCATCTAGTCACCATTTACCCACAATGCCCCTGAGCTAAGTTACATTGGTATGGCAGCGTGATACCGCTATGCAGTGTTAGTCATAGTGTTGGGCTGGAAAATGATGCAGGGGGTGTGAAGGACAGGTGGACAGGGGTCAGAGGCCCTGCGCTGGTGCTGGGGCCTCAACAACTGCCCAAGGACACTGGGTGCTGATGCTGGTCCTTCCTCATGGTCTGTTGTTTATTTTGATACTTCAATGTGAGATCTCAGGACAACTAAATATAACCAGTGGGTGGGGTGGGAGGCAACCAATGCAAATGTTGGGAAAGAGCCAAAAAAGCAAAAGAAAAGAAAAGTGTCAATTTTGAAACAAAAAGCTACATTTTGCTGCTGCCCCCCCCAAAGATCCATTTTCAACACAACTTTACACTTTAGTAATTTAGAACAAATAGGTCACCTGGACTTAGTCCTTTGTGATACACAGTTTTCACATACCTGTATAAATAAATCTACCAGGGGCTCCTTTGCAAAACTGCTTGGATTTATATGATAATGTTACTTCAACGACACCAGGGATGTGACGAGGGGGCGTCTGGACACGGATGGCGTGAGGGGTGATCAGCTGGGAAGATTCAAGGAGAGAAAAGAAGTAACAGTGGTGAAGCATTTCCACAGGACCCTTCACCAGTTGCAGTTAGAACAGGGCTGCTGACCCTCCAAGCTCTGTGGGACTCCAAATCCCATCATCTCCAGCCACCATGGCCAATAGTCAGAGATGATGGGAGTTGTAGTCCAACAACATCCAGAGAGCCAAAGGTTCCCCAGGCCTTTTCTACATAAAAAAATTCTCCAGGTCAGCGGGCAAAACACACACCTTTATTTACTCAGGCTAATGAAGAAGGTGGGATGCACAAATCTGTCCATTTCAGTTTATCATTTTATCCAATCTTAAGATGAGTTTGCCCCATTTCCACATAAATTTGCTTTTTTTAAAAAAAAAAAGTCTGAACAATTTGTATGAATTTTCACATTTCTCCTAGTATACATTTTTTGCATGTGATTTTGTCTAATATATGCATTCTAAAACTATTTCCCATATATAATACATTTTCTTAAATTATTTTTTTCTAAGATGCATATTTCACGAATATATTCTTTTTGTGTACAAGTATTCTTTAATATGTGTTATTTGGTGTGTATTTTTGCATAAGGAACTGAACTACAAATTTCAGAGAAGTGACTTGGGAAGCTGAGCCATGTTTCAGTTTACATCTTAGTTAAGGAAGGTAAGTAGGTCTGCATTAAAATGTGAAGAGAAATAATTTCACTCCATCTCTAGTACTTTTTGTTTTAAGTATTGAATTATTTGGGTCAACTTTTTATATATGTGAAGCCTGATCAAAAAAGTTCTGAATTACCTGGGTTTTGTTTCATAAGAGGAACCAATCCACTAAATGTCCCCTATTTTTCATTTCCAAATTTTGTATCTACAATTTGTGACAGTTTTCAGCACCTTTGTGCCTCCCCCTCGCACCCCTTCTATGGAGCTAATGCACAAGTGTGGCCATATTGACAAAACACTGCCCCCCAAAGCTACTGTTGGTGGGATTTGTGTAGGACTGTCTGAATTTCCCTGGGGGTGGGCAAACTGTTCTGCCATTTCAGGCATGGCATGGAGGGTGCGTGGGTGGGAAGCAACTTGTCTTGGTGCCCATCATGAAACACTGGGGGTGCACTGTACAAAATCGTATAAAAAATGGATATTCTCTCTCTGTTAGCAACCCGTTGAATTTTACCACTTGAGAAATGATTAATATCATATGGGTCTGAATATAAGCCACACCTTTAAAATTCGGGGGGGGGGAGAGACACTATCCAAATAAATATAAGCTGCGCCCTTAAAATTCCGCAGGCACTCACACCCGCTCTGTTTTAGAGTATGTCTGTTTCAGCAGCAATATTGTAAAAGCCAATTTTTGTAAGGTCGTGAATTTAAGCCACACTTTACCTTTTCACGGCCAGAATTGGGGGGGGGGGAGTGCAGCTTATATTCAGGCCAATACAGTAGAACCAATGCAAGCTACCTTAGCTCTTTGAGAAGGATAGCTTGGCAAGCAATAACCAGAAAGCATGGTGACCTACCTCACTCCATACCAGCATGGTCCCAAATACGACCTGTAGCCCGTCAAAGAAGTTGTCTCCTATAATGATAACCATTGCTCCACCTGTGGTCCAGCCTTCACTTGGGCTAATTGCTTTGATGCAGGGAGTGGCTACAGGATAGGAGAAAGGGGAAGGGAAGGCAAAAAGAGACATCAGAGCCGATTTTCTAGCAAAGATTAATAGCTTTATTGTACCAAGAGTTTCGAGCCTTCCCTGCAGGGAAGATTCCAGCCATCTCCATTTTGTTACAATATAAAGCTGACATACCGATTGCAGCCAGTATTGTTTACTCCAGGGGTTAATACCTTTGGAACTTCCAGATGTTATTGGACTCCATCTCCCATCATCCCCCGCCATCATGGGTCAGTGGGAGTCAGGGATGATGGGACTCATAGTCCAGCAACATTCAGAGGGCCAGATGTTCTCCTGGCTACTAGCCATGTTGGCTATGATTGATGGGAGATAGAGTCCTACAACATCTGGAGAACAGCAAAGTAAATATTAGCAGTGAAAGTTGGGTTAAATAACAATCATTCTATTGCCAGAAACTTCAGAAAAGTTAACATTTTCTCCCCTATGTTATATTTATAACATAGATATAAACTCTGTGGATTCTGGAGAACATCTACATTCTTCTTTGCCATCCTAAAAAGTTCACTTGCTATCATTCAATTGCAGCAGATCCAGACTGCAAAAATATATTGGTTCTACACCAGTTTAACTCTTATGGCATCCCTAATGAATTCTGGGAATTGAAGTCTGGTGTGGGTGCTGAGAATTATCCCTAGCCTGTGAAAAAGATGAATCTCATGTAAGGCATCAGTAAAAAAAGAACTGGAAATAAAATTGCAATGCTTTCGTACAAATCTAGGGTACAAATTCACCATGGGGAAGAAAAGGGCAACACAAAATATTAAGGAGCTGGAGAAAAACTCCCCTATGAAAACATTTGGGCTTCTGGATTTGGGGGGCGAGGGGGGCGGGAGGCAAGGGTGTGTATACATAAAATGATGCATCATTGAGAAAGTGAATGAAGAGACATTTTTCTGCCTCTCTCTTAATTAATACTAGAACCTGGAGTCAGGGTCAGCCCCACCACTAGGGCAGTGGATGAGCAGGTGTGTGTGCTTTCCCCTCTGTTGTGCCGCACACGTGGCCCTATGCTTCCAAGCTGCCCTGTCTTGTGCTCTCTCCAGCATGCCATCTCAGGTGTGATGGAGGATGCTCTTTTGCCACCATTCAATGGACAGTCCACTCAGCTTCTGCATATGGGATGGGGAGAAGGGCACAACCTTCTCCTTTGCCTCAGGCAGCAAAATGTCCTGGGCCAGCCTTGCCAGGGGTCACACAATGTGCTGGGAAATTCAGAACACACAAAACAAAGGGCACATAGTTTAACTATGGATTTCATTTCATGAATGCATCTGGTTGATCACTCTAGAAAATGGGATACTGAACTGCATAGTTTGCCCCACCAGGTCTTGTCTTGTGTTTTTATGCTCTTAGTAGGGATGGCCAACTCTGTTTTTCTCAGCTTCTATCCCCCCCCCCACCGCCATTCTTACATTCAGTTCACTAGATTCCCACATCAGTTTGTATTGTTATTATTGTTCTTAAGAAAAATAGTCCTTGCAAAAATTCAGTTTTAGAATGCATTTTTTGGTTGGGGAACAGTACTGCAAACTTTGGAGGAGGATGTATTTTGAAGAAGAGCTGTATTTACATATGTATATTGTTTCAGGAAGTGTGGATGAGGTAGATTCATGTTAAAATGAGAAGCAAAGTGGATTCTGACCCCCATCCCTAGTTCAGATATGCCCTTCTAGTGAGTGTGCAGGATATTCATTGCAGAATAACTTTGTACATTCCCTGCTAGAAGTTAAACTTCTGATGCTGGTAAGGTGATGGCTGGGGAATCATGTTGCCTTGCGCCAGTCCAAAAAATGTTAATATCTGTCCGACTGGAGGGGTGGGGGTGGACAACCAACAGAGCCAGCTGCAATGAAGTATGAATTAGCTCAGCGGTAGGTCACATGTTTTGCATGTGGGATGTCCCAGACTCCTTCATGGCATCTTGAGTTAAAAGAGCTCAGGTAGCAGGATGGTGAGAAACCCCTGCCTGAGAGCCTTGAGAGTCTGCTGCCAGTCAAAACTGATAGTAATTGATTAGATGCAGCAGTGGTCTTGAACCAGCATACGGCAGCACCAAGTAGAAATATATAAGCATCAGTGTCAACAGGCTAATAACAATGCACAACATTTATATTAAGCATTTTCACTGTAGCCCTGTACATATTTGCATGGAAGCAAGTCCTGCTATAGGTGTGACTTCCTAGTATGTGTGTTTAGCATTACATTCTTAAGCATGTGAGAGTGCAATCCTATCCGTGTCTACTCAGAAGCAAGTTCAACTCTGGGAAGCCCCAGGGAATTTGATGGTGCAATATAATATAATTTTAATATAATATAATTTTAAAAAATAATAAAAACAAATAAGTATCAATAGGCTGGGTTTATTCATGGTTTGCATTAGTAAAAAAATAAAATAAAAAATCTCCTGCATTTATCCCAGTATTACTGCAAGTGATATCTACATTTTACATCTTGTGTTTTGTCCCTGGTGTATTTACATTTTAATTACTATGTTAACCCCCCTTCCCTCCCCCAAGCCATCCAGGGGAATATAAACTGAAGAGCTGTATACAAATGTAATAAATAGATCATAGGTAATAAAATTCATTTTAAGAATTTCTGGCTTTCATAGGATAGGGTATTTCCCTCTACACACACACACACACACACACACACACACTCCCCCTCCCTCCAACCTCTTTCATACGTTCAGGGCCTCTGGACTATACATCCCATCAAGATCCCAATATGGTTTTCCAGTCCATAACCAAAGTCAATCCATCACTCCATTCCCAATGTTGACAAGGTCAGAGGTGGAAGGGAGCTTTGGCAGGGCTCCAAAAATACGAGACTCCTTTGAACAGCCAGTCAATCACATTCAATCAGTCAAGGAAAAACTGGAAGGCTTCCTAGCTTTGGAATCTTGGGAGTTTCCTTCTACCATTTCACTGCCCGCTGGGGGAGAATTAACACTGCTCCGAATTCTTTACTGATTCAATCATTTTCTTCCAGTTCATTAATTCTCCTTTAGGTTGATGCAGGGCACATTTTAAAAGGGAGGGACGCAACAAAACACCCTAATGAAATAATAGACTAACTTGTCTCTTCTCGTAACGTCACAAAGTCTTCTCACTTTCACTAGCTGCAAGGACAGGGCCAAGAGGGGCTTCTCTAGTTATTTTTAACTGGTGCCAGAATGGGGCTGGCAAGAGTGTAGGCGATTATCCAATTTGAAGCTTAGCAGATCCAGTGATTTGTAATTGCTTGAAAATACAGCCTGCAGACGATGGTGATTCCTCGCTTAGCCAAACAAACGAAAATCAATTAGTGTCAGTTCCCTTCTGCGCATTGTTACGTTTCCCGCAGTTTGTTTAAGGGAACGGCTGACACTTTTTCATACACATCTTGTGCTGTTACATTTCTGTTTAACTAAGATGTCATGTTGCTTGATTTGCTCAAAATCAAGTCAAGCCCAGCTGAGCAACGAAGTCTGAAATTCTTTTGTGGAATATTTAGCACATTGCCTCTCAGCTGCTCAGCTGAAGAAGCAACTAGAATGCAGAGTGAGACCGCCAGATTTTAATGATACAAAAGGGCTGGTCAGCTTTAGGCGTTATGCAGGGTTGCTGCTCTCACTCCCAAGGGTTGCCTCCTTATGAAAGCAAGGTAATCCATAAGCTGATGGGAACATGGTGAACTGTCACAATACACTGATTGGTCCATCCAGTAGACTGACTGGCAGAGGCTTTCCAGGATATCAGATCAGGCTTTCTCCCAGTCATGTGAGGAGATAGCAGGGATTGAAGCTGGACTTTTCTGTATTCAAGTTATGGTCTTTCCCTTATATTTAATCAGACCATTGGTCCACCTAGCTCAGTATTGTCTATACTGTCAGTGGCTGTCGAGGATTTCAGACTAGGATTTCTTCCATCCCTGCCTGGAGATGCCAGGGCCTAGACCTGGGATCTTCTGCATGGAAATCAGATGCTTTTCCCTTCAGATCTTAGCAACATTAGTAAATTAGCCAAACTAATTGCTCAACTGCACACTACAGAGGAGGGCCAAGCTAACATGTGATATTAATGGAATAGATTTCCTTGGAATGCAAGCTATTCCTTGCCTTAATTTGCTCATCTGGATGGAGGATACCAAGGAGTGTGCGAGTTTGTGTAGAAACCAGCCTACTGTCCAAACATAACTTTTACATTTGTTGCTCTGCCCTCTTTTGCTTTTTACCCCACTCACCACTGGGAGGTGGTCGTTGGATGGTTGTCCAGAAGGGATTGCAACCCTCTGGCTGAAAAGGGTTTCTTGCCCCAACATAGGAGAAATATAAATTTGCAAGCAACAATTTAAAAATGACCTTTCCAGTTGGGATGAGTGAGACCTAGTACTTATGTGTGCACATTTAGATTTTCAGTAAAGATAGGGTGCAGCCACCATGCCTCCAATCGGGGATTTAAAACACAACCCTGTGCAGGTTTTCTTGGAATTAAGAACCATTGAGGTGCCCGAGAGTAAGTAAAAAGGCTATGCTTGCTCTGCATAGGATTGCATTGTTAATGTTTGAAGACACAGAGGGGGGTGAGGAAGGGTTGACGATTGGTAACTCCAGCTGTCCATGGCAACACAATTTTTAAAAGAGACTTTTAAATATTTTCAAAAGGAAAAGAGGGGTAAAATAGCTTTAGGGACAATTACCAGAAAATCAGGTGTCTCCCTGGTAAATAGCATTTGCATTCCTTCTTCATCTTGCACACACTGCTGTTTTCTCTCCACCTTGATTATGTGACATATTTTGGACAATACTTCCCTTTCCTTCCCCATCGCCACCCCAGATAAAGGGCCATACCTTCAGACGGATCAAGCCTTCTCGCCCTCCGTCCGTGTTTTGAGTTGTTGTGAACAAACATGTTGTCAGATACCGCCAGTACGTGCCCATCAACATTCACCGTTGTTGATAACACAACCTGCGTATTAAAAAGGCAGGGGAAGACAAGGCAGACAAATTACTTTCAGAGATCCATGTTTGATGCATTAATTAATCAGCTGAGTTTAAAATTCTATTCTATTTGGCAAAATGAAATTGTGTCCTGCGGGGCTTATTCCTTCATTGAGGGACAAGATCTTTCTGCCTTGCATTAATTTCATTTAGCAAAGCATCCTAAGAACTGGAAGACTCCTTGGGTCTTGGCATCGTAATATGCCAACGAACTGCAAATGGCCTTAAATTTCATTTCCTATATCAGAAAGTATCACAAACTCTTTTCAGACGTCCTAAAAGGCCCTATTTTGAATACATATGAATATAAAAAGAAGCCTTGTCAGTCAGAGCACTGGTCCATCTCGTTCCGTTCTGTCTACATTGACTGGCAATGGCTCTCTGGGGTTTCAGCACCACTCTAACCAACGGAGCTATTCAGATACGAGTCCCTCCCTCTCCTACCTGGAGATGCCAGCTATTGAACCTGGGACCTTCTGCACACCACAGCACTTCCCCAAAGATGGGTGGATGGGACTGTGCCATCTATTGATCACAGAGCTTATGCGCATACAAGCTCTATGCACTACTGAGTATTCAGGAAAAAGCAAGGTCCCTAATCCAGGATACCAGTTACTGGGGGAAGTCAGTGGGGAAAGTCCTGCTTGGGTGCACTGCCTCTTTTACTTCTGATAGGATGGTCATGTATCCTACTTTACATGCAAGTTACAATATACAGAGGCTGTTAACATGTAGTCATTGGTGATGTGGATGGGATGGACAATAAGCATACTTTTCAGTGCCAGGTAAAAACATTATTGTTTAGACAAACCTACCCAGATGCTTAGAAAGTTGTTTTTAATTTTAATCTGTTTTAGTATTTTTTGCATGTTTTAAAGTACTGTTTTTTAAAGTATTGTTGTAATTTTTTTCATTATTTCATTTTTTTGCAAACTGCTTGGATGCTTCGTTTGTTTTTTTACACTGAAGCAGTGTAGACATTTTATGGAAGAAATAGTAAGTAAATAATAAACCCACTGCCCCTCCATGCATTTTTGAACAGTCTAAAGAAGCACTATGCAAAGCAAGTCCATTTCTCAATGCACACCTGGGTAGTGCAGCCATCAGCAATACTGCACCTGTAAGCATTATGGAACATCATATTTAAAAGGCATTTGCCTATGAAGTCAAGGACTCTGTGTACATTTTCCCAAATCACCTAAGCATGGAATACCAATCAAGCTTTGAAAATCAATAGAACAGAGAAGCTGGCCCTTACAAATGCAGCACTGGCAAAAAGTCAGGCTCCAGCAAACAGAGAACTCCCACAGCTGTAGTAAACATAACCAAAGGAATGGAAACTCACAGCAGAGGCAGAGGGACTTACCTACGTGGAGGTTAGCCTACAGTTAGAGGAGGTTGTAGATAATTAGATTAGAACCCAGAATAGGTAAAGATAAAGGGGTAAACCCCTGACTGTTAAGTCGAGTCGCGGATGACTCTGAGGTTGTGGCGCTCAACTTGCTTTACTGGCCGAGGGAGCCGGCATTTACGCGCAGACAGCTTCTGGGTCGTGTGGCCAGCATGACTAAGTCGCTTTTGGCAAAACCAGAGCAGTGCATATAAATGCCGTTTATCTTCCCGCCGGAGCGATACCTATTTATCTACTTGCACTTTGACGTGCTTTTGAACTGCTAAGTTGACAGGAGAAGGGACCAAGCAACGGGAGCTCACCCCGTCGTGGGCATTCGAACTGCCAACCTTCTGATCGGCAAGCCCTAGGCTCTGTGATTTAGACTACAGAGCCAGCCGCATCCCAGTAGAACCCGGAATACCTCAATTCAAACCACTATTTATCTATGCTGCACACTGGGTGATATTGGCCCCAGTGTTTTTTCTCTACCTAGCCCACCTCACAGGGCTGTTTTGAGGACAGAAATAGTACCAGTAGAACCAGGGGCATATTCAAAGGTGAACTTTCTGAAACAATAACCATTGTTAGAATACGTGCCCCACACTGGGCAAAGGATTGCTGCACTGTAGGGGGCAGTGGACTAGATGGTCTCATGGTCCCTTCCAGCTCTATGATTCTACGAGTCTATGATCCTTCAAAACTCACACCTATCCAAAGTTTGCAAAGCAGTCATCTGCCAAAGCAAGATGTACAAATATGCACATACTAAAAGCATGTGTATACAGTACATGTGCATATTACTGTAAAGAACATACAGAAATGTATTACGTTAGTAGAAATTTCTTTGCAGAAATGTAGGTATTTGCAGATATCAAGAAAGTCAGACAAAAATACTGACAGTTTTCCAGAGGACTTTTAAAAAATGCAAATTGCAAACTGACGTGGAAATGTGGAGGACTAAATTTAAAACTGGGACAATAAAAAATTGAAGCACTTGCTCTGAGCAATGAGAGCATCACTGGGGGACATGAGGGGAAGCCCCTATGATGTTAGCTAGCATGAGAGTCAGCACATGCCAAGCCCTTAAACAGCAGGGGGAGGGTATCGCCTTTGTGCCCTGCTGAGGAGCTTGCTGGAAGCTGCTAGCAGCTAGCCACTGTGGAGAAAAAGATTGCTGGACTAGAAGGACCTTTGATCTGATCCAGCAGAGCTTTTGTAATGCTCTTAAGACTTTTGGCTACTCCTGTATTTATTAAAGAACACCCAGTGCATTAAATATCTTAAATGTGCAAGCAAGGGGCACATAACAGCTCACCTTGCAATTCAACAGGATGAAGTCATCAAGTTACATAAAGTACACCCTTTCTAAAGGGTGTCTGGTAAGCTTGTTTTGGTCAAGAATCAGAACATAATTCTCAGGGTGTTTTTGTAAGCTGGAATTTATTCCAAAGCACAAATCATATGATGAATGATGCATGCCTGTATCAAACATGTACTAGTTTTGCTGCTCTTCCGTTGAGTGTTATTAGTTATAGCATGGCTAAATTGAAATGCTAGTAGTAGCAGTAGTAACAACAACAACAATGAATATCTGAAAGCTCCTGAACATTTGCAAGTAAATACTGCAAATCCCACACCAAAAATTTATGAATAACCAAAAATGAAATGCACCAGTGAACTTGACTGTGACCTAAATAATCACGCAGTGAGCTTGATGGCTGAGTGGAGAATTGAGCCCCAGTCTCTTGGGGCTTAGTCCAACACTCTAACCCACTACACCCCATCTGGGATTCAGTCACAAACAGTTAGACATTCTCTGTAATATCCGTCTTGCCAGTTTTGCTGGCAAACAATGTATGAACAAGGGCTTATATTGCCCCTGCTCACTGACTTGCTGCAATTTGTACATGAGTGCAACCATTAATATATGATTCTACTGACATGCATTCTATTACACAGCAGGTATCTTATTGCTAAAGAACAACCAGATGCCTCTGGGAAGCCCACAATCAGAGGACAGGAGCAAAAGTCCTCTTCCACCAAGTTCTCCAACTTTCAGAGCCTCTGACCTGGAAGGGAGCTGTATATCCATTGTCATCCTCCATGAATTTATCAAATCTCTTTTTAAAGCCATCTATGTTAGTGGCTGTCACTATGGTCACATCCACACCAGATATTTAAAGCAAATTTAAATCACATGTCTTTCCCAAAGGAATCCTGGAAATTGTTGTGTACCCCTCACAGAGCTACAATTCTCAACATCCTCAAAAAAAAATACAGCTCCTACGATTTTGGATTGGGGGGGGGGAGCCAAATGCTTTACATTGCTTTAAATATTTAGTGAAGATGTGATCTACATCTTCTGGCAGTGAATTCCATAGTACTGTGTGAAGAAGTACTTCAGCTTGTCTATTCTGAATCGCCCTCCACTCAGTTTCATTGGATGACCCTGAATCAGTGACGGAAAGCAGGCGAGGGCGGGGCTGGTGCATGTCCTGGGGCGGAGTGCGCTGCCCAGGGGTGCGCCACCTGCGGGGGTGTGGTGCCCAGCATGGGGGGGGGAGCCTCAATGGCACCCTGGGGATCGCGCTGCTAGGGGCGGTACGCTCCCCCCCACTCCTCTTCCTCCGCCAGTGCCCTGAATTCTAATATTATGAGAGAAAGCTCTGTCAATTCACTTTCTCTCCACTGTGCATTAAGTTAAGGACCTCAGTCAAGCCCCCTCCTGTCACTATTTCCCTAAACTAAAAAGCCTCAAACATTGTAACCTTCCTTCATGCAGGAAGTGCTCCAGCTCCCTGATAATTGTGGTTGCCTTATCTGGCACATTTTCCAGTTCTACACCTCCATTTTGAGATGCAGAACCATACAATGAATAGATTCTCCCAGAGTGGCTGGGGAAACCCAGTCAGATGGGAAGGGTATTATTATTATTATTATCCTTAGTTCAATTCCACCATTGTTCCTCCTGGCTCACATTGCCTACGCACTCCCAACCAGCCGAAGATGACAAGCTCTTCCAGGGGTCTTGATCCGTCATCTTCTGAGGGCTGAATGAGGCGCGAAGGCTGCCACAGCCTCTTGTATGCAGCTAAGCACCTCCCCCAGACCAGCCCTATTGGCTGGCCAGCCAAGGAGGCAGCGCGGCAGTCGGGAGATGATGCAGGGGGCCGAACATGCCCCCCTGCTGCCGCGGGAAGGGTTCCCACTTGCAGTACCTCCCCTCTGTGAGGAGGAGAGGCTTTGTTTGATCAACATGCAGTGGGAAGGCAGAAGAAATGGAAATAAATTACTCCTGTGGCAAACTCTGCAGGTACAACAGTCTCCACAGTGTGCAGAAATCAATACAGAACAACTGCAGGTTCCAGAGGGTTTTGTTGTCTGTCAAGACCCCATGCCCCCCCCTTTATGTTGAATAATAACATGTGGACACTGTATTTTAGGTTAATGGGCTAAATTTAGGCCACAACTTTATTGGTTACAGAATGTGAGCGGTATTGGCTTAGGCATTGGAATTGAACTGACTATATCTGACTCCTGCCCACCTGCAGGAAGTCTCACAAGGGTTTACCACCAGGAGGGGGAGCCCTGCTGATGCACATCAACTAGAATCTCCCCCAGGGTCACCGATAGGGGTCATGCCATGGCCCTAGCCACCGTCTGGACTTCGGACAGAGACCACGCTCCTTGGATTCTTTTAACAGAATACCCTTTAGTATGGAGGGACAGGTGATAGCCACACCTCCCCTCCCCTGAACAAGGTTTTACCAATGCCTAACTGCCAAACCTTACAAAGTTGTGACAATTGCTACGAGGTAGGCGAAAACCAAATGGCCAGTGCCAATTTGCCAAGTGGAAAAATTCCTACCCGGCCCCTCAACAGTGACCAATCAAGGTCCATAGCAAGGCCAGTATAGTCAATGCATGAAAAGAGGGCGGGAGATCTGCGGAAGCTGGAACAAGAGGGAGATCCCTGCGGTTTAAAAGGGGGGTAAGCCACACTCCCGGCTGGCTGGATTGGCTGGCTGGGGGCCATGTCGCGGGGCTTCGCCGGCCCCCAATGTGTGTGAAGGCCACGTGATCCAACTGCAACACCATCCCACTCGGAAGTGGAATGGCTTTCTAAAGCTAATCCTGAATCCTGAGTTGAGGTGATGTGCCTTTTAGAGATGTTGGGTTTGTCCAAAGCAAGGCAGGGATGGTGAAGCCCTTCATGGTGCCTTGGTGAACCAGATTTATTTTATTTTTTTAAAACCCTGCAGAAAACCATCTGCTAAAAGTGAAACTATATCTCTAAGCTTCCCATAGAAGGAAGAGGCTAAAGTGGGGAAGAGGAGTAGAGGAAAGGGAACAGCTTTGCAAAACTGAAACGTACACCTCTATCTAATGTAAAAAATCCAGGATCAGCAGGGGGAATGGGGAGCTCCTTTGCAAATTACAGGTCCACACTGTAATGACAGGAAATGGTTTTACCAGCATTCTCCTATCCCAGTGTTTTGAGGAAGGGAGCAGATTTTCAGGAGTGAAACCTAAGTCTTTAAGCTTACAGAAGACAACAAGGTGGGGTTAAGGATGGGGCAGCGGAGAGAGCTCCTTTGCAATTGACTGGGCTACTGTTGCTTATAATCAGACAGAATTATTTTACCTGAAAAGCAGACATCTTTTATTTCCTCCCACCTCAAAATCAAATTTTCTTTACTTTTTAAAAAAGGTTTTACCCCTTATGGTTGTGAAAAGGGGGCTCTTTAATGTTGCCTTTAGCTGCATGGGAGCCGTAACTGCCATATGGTTAAAGTAGTATCAAAGGCTGCAATCCTATACACATGTAAGAAGAATCTCCTGGTGGATCAGACCAAAGGCTCATTTAGTCCAGCATCCCGTTCTCACTAGATGCTTATGGGAATACCGGAAGCAAGACATTAGCACAAGAGTGCTTTCCCACTTGTGCTCCTCAGCACACTACTTCTGTTGCTGAAAGAGGAGCACAGTCATTGGGGCTACAAGGCATTGATAGCCTTGTTTTCCATGTACCGTATTTTTCGCTCTATAGGACGCACCAGATGATAAGACGCACCTAGTTTGGGGGGGGGGGGAGAAAAACAAGAAAAAAAATATTTTGAATCCCGGAAGCCGGAACAGCAAGAGGGATCTGGCTTCTGGGATACCGTGTGGCTGTTCTGGCTTCTGGGATAACCACGCCAAGCCTCTTCAGGGCAGCGGGATGAAGGCTTCCCCTGCCCAAAGAGGCTGCGCACGGCTAAGGCAGAAGCCAGGGCAGGAGCGTCGCTGAAGGGGCGCTGCGCACTTCTCCCTCTCTGCGCAGCGCCCCTTCAAGCAAAACTGGAGAAGGAACAGAAGGAGACCCTTCTGTTCCTCCTCCGGCTTCCAGGCAGGTGCGTGGCTGAAGCCTTTGGAGTGCAGCGGGACCTCGCGCTGCGCTCCGAAGGCTTCGGGTTCCTTTGGCTGAAGCCAGGAGAGTCTTGCTCTCCCGGCTTCAGCCAAAGGAACCCGAAGCCTTTGGAGCGCAGCGTGTGGTCCAAAAGCCTCAGGCGGCTATCCCTCTCGCTCTCCAGGCTTCAGCGATAGCAACGCGAAGCCTCCGGAGCGTGGAGGGAGCGCTCCCTCTGAGCTTCGGAGGCTTCTCATTGCTATCACTGAAGCCAAGGAGCCTGCATTCGCTCCATAGGACGCACACACATTTCCCCTTAATTTTTGGAGGGGGGAAAGTGCGTCCTATAGAGAGAACAATACGGTATTTGTCCAAACCTCTTTTAAGGTGGTGGGCATCACTACATCTTGTGGCATCAAATGGGGAGTTATGTCTACCCCAGGATCATGTTGGTTGCCCTTTCCTGGACCGTTTCCACCTCTACAATATCTTTTTGGGGGGCAGTGGCTAGCACTGCACACAGTATCCCAAATGTGGTCACACCATAGATTGCTACAATGCTATCTTGATATTGGCAGTCTTGTTTTCAATTCCTTTTGGAACATGGACTTCACCATTTTCACAGATGCCACACACTGGGTCAACATTTTCACTGAACTATCATGACTTCTCTTTTGTGCTCAGTCACCACTAGTTCAGGCACCATCAGTGTGAGTGTGAAATTAGAATTTTTTTGCCTCACTTGTTTAGATAGGAATCATATTTCTCATTTTAATTCAATTCACTCAGTTTTGAGAGGTTCTCTGGGGGCTCCTCTCAGTCCCAGCTCACCGTTCAGCCCAATTATTTATGAACAAATTAAAACACAGAGATCCCAATGACAGTCTTGGACAGATTCCACTACATCCCTCCACTGTCAAAACTCTCCATTTATTTCTGCTCTCTTCTTCCTGTTACTGATCCTGTGAGAACCAGTTCTCATGCCCCATGACTGTTCATCTTACTCAGGGACATTTTCAGAAGTCCAAGTACACAATGTCTATCCATCTGCTTACTTACCCACTCAAAATACTAACGGTTAGTTAGATGGGAGTTGAGGAAGCTATGCTGGCAAGACTTATTCTTCTATATGCTTGGTAATTCTATCTTTGATAAAGCTTTTCACCAGTTTTACCAGAAAGATATTAAACTGACTGGCCTGTAATGGCTCACCGCAATTCCTAATAATAATAATAATATATGTGTTATTGGTCAGGTATGGGTATTAATCTTAAGGTATAGATATTTATCTTACTTTTTTTGTAAGAAAATCACCAATTTCACATTTGAGTTAAGAACTTCTTTAATGCCATCTGGACCTGGTGGTTTGTTCATTTTTTATTTGTCAGTACAGCCTAGAGCTTTTTCTCTTATCACCCACTATTTTTATTTATTTTATTAATTAAATTTATTTTCTGCCCTTATTCCCAGACTGGCATTGGCCTTAATGCCCCAAGAGTTCTCCTGAAGGATTAAGATTAAAAAGTCAAAACGAATTATACTAGAATTCAGGGACATCCAGTGAAGCTGAATGTTGGAAGATTCAGGACAGATCAAGTACTTCTTCACACAGTGAATGGTTAAACTATAGGATTTGCTCCCAGAAGTTGTGGTGATGGCCACCAATCTGGATGGCTTTAAAAGAGGATTAGACAAATTCATGGAGGAGGAGAAGGCTGTCGCTGGCTACTAACGATGATGGCTACATTCTTCCTTGATTGCGGGAGAGTATGCTTCTGAACATCAGCCTCTGGGAATTGAAAGTAGGGAGAAGGCTTCATGCTTAGGTTCTCATGGGCATCTCATGGGCAGTAAATGGATTGCTGGACTAGATGGACCTTTGGCTTGATCCAGTAGGGTTCTTCTTAGTACAAAATTTGAATTTTAAAAAGCCAAACAGGATAATGGAGTTAGGCCAGTGCATCAGTTAACTTTAGAAGGAAGACAAGACAGCAGCCAGAAGCGTCATAGCCAGACACTCACTAGAGAGACCTGTCAGGAGTAAGCATGGACCAATGGTACCAAATAGTATGGGAAACAGCCCTACTAGAAAAATTAACCAATAAACTGAAAGTGACACAGGGACAAATAGAAGAAGATGCCTTTACCCTGGTATGACTCCCCTTTATCACATACACAGCCCAACAAGACAATGACAAAAATCCACCAACAGCATACAAATCAGTATGGCTAACCTGATCCAAATCACCCTCCACCCCACCCCCACCCCACAAATGAAAACAAAGACCACCACATCCAACCACAAATGAATAAGCACACCCTAGGCCAACCCCAAGCTCTCTCATCACCAAAGGAACACAAATGAACAGCAAAGAACCTGCACAAGCAATGTTGACACCAAACCCTACCTATAGTAAGTGAAATAGGAACATCCCCACCTGACCCCCCATCTCCCCCTCCACCTCTTTTCCCCCTTTTCTTCCCAATGTCTCAACAAATGAAACTGATTTGTAAAAATGTTACATGGGGGAAAAATATACGAGAGACATTGCAAACACTTTTGCAAATCAAGAAAAATATTTAATAATAATAATAATAATAAAAGTATGAAAAAAGAAAGAAAAGAAAAAAGAAGGAAGACAAGATACTCCAGACCTCAAAAATCCACGGAGAAATTCAGAGGAGAATTTTGAAGCACCCATATTCCATAGACCAATATGCATTCATTAAAGAATAAAAAGCTAACCCTGTGTGGGAATATTCTCAAACCTGTGTGTCCCACTTTCAGAAAGAGAATTTCTGGCTTTAACAGCTGACAAAACTGTTCTTGGCCCACAGAAGGGAAACCTGCTCTCTGGGAGAATCTTATGCTGACTGAAAGAATGCTTTGTCTTCTCAAGATGAACTTAATTCATTCCAAAAGGTGCCTGTCATACTGCACATTAATGCTGTACTCGCATTCCCGCCACAAAATGTGTTGCTTTCATGTGCCAATAGATTTCATCATTGCGCATTTGGGTGGAGTTGGGACTCTGCTCCAAAGTGAACATTTCCCCTGTGACATAAGAGAGCCCAGTCAGATGCACTTCATTATTTTCTCTTAAACAATGGAAATAAATTTTAATCTCTTACTGGCCAGCCCAGACCACACTTCAGTGGCAAGGGAATAAGGCTGAATTATTCCAGTGTCTGAAATATTTACGAGAAGATTTTAAATTGTAACCAAATGTAAATCAAAATGTATATTATTGCACATACATAACACACACACACACACACACACACACACACACAATTCCAACCATGCACAAGCAGAGACTATATATTATACACACCCACTGGGATAGAGGTATAAACGTATATATACACAGGAAGCATACAGTCGACCACAGATCATTCTAGCATATTTTTACATATATGTGTGTGTGCGCGCTTAATTTAATATGACTGGAGGTAGCAGTGGCAGAAGGTATCAAAAACAATCATGTAGTGGGAGATTTGGGGCCAGAGAAGATGTGATGTGGCAGCCATGTTTGTTTTCTCATGGTTCTCAAGGTGAGGAAATGTATTATTTTTTACAACAAAAACTGCATGTGGAGGAGGAAACCTGACTGCCCCACTACCTTATTGCAGGCTTGGATCCTTTGAGCTCTTCCCTCCCCAGCCTGGTTCTCACCCAGTATCTCAGTGCCAAACTAGGAATGGTCCAATTTTTTGATCTCCTGTGGGTGTGCTTCCTGCCGCCACCACAAAAAAAGAAAAATCTCTCAGCGGTTTCCATAAATTAGTATAAAATACTCACCAAAAATACAGCTAAAATCCACCAAATTTAAAAACAAGTATACATAATAAAATGGTAAATAATGCTAAGGACCATCTCCTTGAGATTAATAGATCTATTCATTTATTACATATTATAATTTATTTCAACATTATCCCAATTGTCTTGGATTTAGGGGGCTGGGGAGTTTCTCTTACCCCACACCAACACAGAATAATCTAGATAACGTTGAAATAAATAATTAGTAAATTAATTCACATTTTTGCAGTCTCTTACATACCGTATTTTTGCCTTATAGGATGCACCATCCCATAAGGCATACCTAGTTTTTTTGGGGGGAAATAAAGGGGGGAAAATTATTTTTCCCCCCCTCCAGGCACGGGGCTGGGGCGGGGGAAGGCCAAGCTCAGCGCGCCCAGCCTTCGGCATGCAGGCAACCGACTGCAAGCCGTGGGAGCCCGGGGCGGGCTCCCATGGCTTACGGAGATCTGTGCGAAGCCTGCATTCGCCCCATAGGACGCACACACATTTTCCCTTCATTTTTGGAAAAGTACGTCCTATGGGGCGAAAAATACGGTACTATGGACGGTGTCCAAAGCACTCTTCTACTAGCACAAGTTATGCTTGTGCAGCAGAAATTTACCCGCTTCTCCTCCTTCCCATGAAACCCAGCACCCTTCCCAAATTTGCTCCAGGGGGTGGGGAGGAGATCCAGAAGAGATTTGGGGTAGCATGGGGGGGGAGAAGTGTGCTACCATGATGGGTTCCTTAGCATTACACTGGATACAACCCTATGCACTAGGCCCAAATAATACATATATGTGAACAGCTCAGGTACACCTAACTGTGTATATTCCATATCTGCACTCTCAAACCTTGGCAGTAGTACTCTAGGACAGCAAGGGAAATGTTTAACAAACGTACCTTTCAAACTGCCAAATCAGTATGGGCACAGCAGTCCCTGCATATGTTGGTTCTAACATGTTTGTTACCGTTACAGCCATCATTACCATATGACATTCACAGCTCATAGTATGTGTGTCCACCAGAACAGTACACAAATATGCTGTGTATTGCAACAAAACTAACAAAACAGATTCCAGCCTTTGGTTCTTGTAGTTTGGGCAACTAGAAGGAAATGGAGTATCCTGTAACATGGCATGGCTGATTGGAATCTTGAAAAACCACATTCCACATTGCAATATTTTGTTGCATATCCCAAGTGATCACTAAGTATGGAACATCCACACTCAGAGCCAGTATGCCTCTGATTAGAGGAACTGTACCTAGGGCTGACCCAAGGCATTTTGGCATCTGAGGTGAACCACAAAATGGCAACATGCCCCCCCAGACCAGGGGAGAAGGGGTGAGTGAAGAACAAAAGGGGAATAAAGATCTACATCAGGAAGAAGGGTGGGAGGAAACCAGCAGCACCTCCTATTCACCAAGAACGCTGGCAAGGAGTAGGCAGATGCAGCCTCCAACAACCTTAGCTCTTGCTGCCACCACAGCAGCAGCAGAGGGGGATATATTCCTTGGAGGCCAGATCTGCTGGCCCTGTGGATCCTGCCACTTGAGGTGGTCCCTCACCTTGTTTCATGGATGGGTCAACTCTGAGTGTACCTTTAATTGTTGGATACTAGGGGCAAACTGGGAGGGACGCAGGTGGCGCTGTGGGTAAAACCTCAGTGCCTAGGACTTGCTGATCGCATGGTCAGTGGTTCGAATCCCCGCGGCAGGGTGAGCTCCCGTCGTTCGGTCCCAGCTCCTGCCCACTTAGCAGTTCGAAAGCACCCTTAAGTGCAAGTAGATAAATAGGTACCGCTTTATAGCGGGAAGGTAAACGGCGTTTCCGTGTGCTGCGCTGGTGCTGGCTCGCCAGAGCAGCTTCGTCACGCTGGCCACGTGACCCGGAAGTGTCTCCGGACGGCGCTGGCCCCTGGCCTCTTAAGTGAGATGGGCGCACAACCCTAGAGTCGGACACGACTGGCCCGTATGGGCAGGGGTACCTTTACTTTTAGGGGCAAACTAGTGCTGTGCCAAGATCTGTCTTCTGGTTTCTCAAAGGTTTTCTTCCTCTGTGAAAGAGGCTTCCATTTATGTACCTCATGGGCACTTTAGAACTTCATTGGAATTTTGGTTGGTCTTCAGTGTGGCATAAACCTGTTCTCTGACAGGTGGCCAAGGGTAGTGTATGTGTTTTTCTTTCCACCAAAAATTTCTCCAGCACTCTACAGCCTTTTTGGTTGCCCTCACTTTCCATTCCACCCCATGGAACAAGTTACATCATGATGCCTTCCCTGGGTTTGGTTGAAGTGCAGACTCCCAAGAAGGCTGCAGAGTGCAGATCACTGGTGGGGTGCTTTACAGACTGAAAGATGAGACACTCACAATGACCCCTTGGCCACTTGCATCCCATGAGAATTTCACCAACTTTTTATCTCCCCTTTGATAATTTTCAGGTGAAATTTCTTTTTTCCATTAGTTAATGGAGAATGGTCAGGGGGGAAACGCAGGAGACATTTTCTGGCACAGGGCTAGAGAGAGTACTAGATGAATCTTCATCATGTTCCACCCAAGCTTTTCCTTCACCATGAATCATTCATCTACTTTAAAATATACCTACTGTAGCTCTCAGTGACTCCTGATACCAGTTGAATGATTCCCGGCTACTTTAATAATGGTATGTTGCTTTTATTGTATATTGAATTCGTTTTGAATTACTGTTTTGTATTGAGCTGTTTTGTCGTATTCTACCTTGGCATTATTGGAACCACCACAACAACATATTTTACCAACGAAAAGCTGCTTAGCATTATGGATAAGAAATTGTTCTTTAATCGAGACATAGCTCCACTCAAATCTCATGCCGAAAATAGACCACTGCCAAGCATGTTTTATACTGAAGAGTTAAAAGTCCATGATTTTTGTGTTTTGTTTTGTTTTTTAAAAAAGGAAGCGGACATTCCTCTATAGTCTCCAGCTCCCAGGCCCTCCCCCTTTCACCAGCCAACAGCTTTCCCCCAGTGAGCATTTCCTGGGTCATGGAGGGTGACCCTTTCCATCTGGAATCAATCAGTCAACTCCTGACAACTTCCTGAAACACCTCACTCCATTTCCTGTTCTCTCCCCCTTCTCCTTTCCCTCCTCGTTCGCTTCACTCTTCAAAACTGCAGGCCGCAGCAACTTAATGTTAGAGGGTCAGGCACAGTTAGACTCCAAAACACTACACAAGAAAACCTTTGACCTTCAGAAATCTTTACATCTTAGCTAAACAAATCAAGGTCAATATTTCTTACCATTATCTTGTTAACCATTTAGGTGCTTTCCCCCTCCCTTCTTTTGCCAATGCCCTCCTGATGGCATATCCATCAATACCACTTGTTCACCCATTATCATAAAACATGACATGCTTTTGTTTTCTTTAAGGGTATTTAAGGCTGGTGAAAGGCATTGGACTGACATCCCTGGAGATCTAGGTCTGTTAGTATAACTGTTGAACACCATGCGCAAGTATCGCTTGTATAGCTAAGCAAGATGTCAGGCTAAGGTCTTCCTGAAAGACACTTTGCTTTTGCCAGCCAAGATTAAACACTGGTGGCATGAATTTCATTCTTGTGTTGTAAATATACACTTAATATAGTGGCTGAGGTGATCTGCTCAAATCTTTGCTCAAATATTCTCTTCTCTCTCACTTGCACTTTACAGTTGTATCCAAGAGTGTGTATCCCATTACGAGCTATCTGTTCACACTTACCTGTTCATTACTTGCTGGTTTTAAGATTAAAATAAGTCTATGCATGCAGCAGAATGAGGTTGTAATTGGGTGATCAGGGTCTAAGAGGGTATAGTTGCTTGTCTCTCTCTCGAGTTAATCGCCAACATTATTTTCTAAATAATGGGACCTCACAGGTGTCTGTTTTGGTCCTTAAAATTTCTTCTTTCTGCAAAGCATGTAGGAATCACTCATTTATTTGCTCCCAGACTGATTGCCACACAGGCACCTGAATTTGCTATTAGTGGGGACCACTGTGAGAACCAGCACTAATTGAAATATAATGGTATCATGAATGTACTCCAAGGATATTCTTCTGCTAGAATTGTTCTGAGGTTTGTGTTCCCAGTGAGTGTCCAGAATTTGTGCAACCTATCTCATCCCTCAGTGAAATGGTGGGGGTGGAATCCTGTTATGGTTCCAAGAGAGGGGTGGGGATCCTTTATAGCACTGGACATCTGGAAATAATACGAAATTCATGATGTACTTTCCCTTATAACTGCTCAGTTACACTAACATATTTTTCTAGTTTGGCAAAAGTTGCTATGCTATTAAATTTTTAATATTTATTATTGTTATTTTCATCATGGGAAGAAGAAAAACAAGTCACAGCAGCCTTCCATTCTGCTCTCTCTTTCCATTCAGACAAGCTTCCCGAAGTTATCCATTGGGGTTCCAGTGTGAAAGGAAGAGATAAAATGACTAATGAATTTGTCTTTGTGAGTGTGCACCAATTTAGTTAACAGGTATTAACTCATTGTTAATGCTGCCTAATCATTGAAACTGATATTTCTCCTTGCTTCTGTCACTGCTCTCTCTTGACAAAGAAAAGTGGCAGGACCAGGAGGCTTAGAAGGTTAGCAGTGAGTCCCCTTTCTGGGGTGTGGACCTCAGCAAAAGCCTGATGGTGCCAATCCTGCCGGCGAAGAGTGTAAGATTGAACCAGAAAAGGACATCCAGTTTGTTAAACATAGAAAAGTTTTATATGCATAAAATGATATGGTTTGAATGCATTGCATTTAAAATGCTATGAAATAATTGATGACTCATCACTGGAATCCTAGAGATCTTTAACAGGAGGAGATGAATCCTGAAAAGTCAGTTGCAGCAGTAGCAGAAGCAAAAGCTCTGTGATGATGATACAAGTATGTTACTCCGGATCTCTCTCTGGGAACAGAGAGAGGAAAGTTTATTGAACCTCATTAAGGACCAAAAAGAATATGGAATGACATTGCTTAAGAGCAATGTGTTACTTTGTATTATGTAACATTCATTTGTAACTGTTTTCCAGTAAATCTTTGAAACTCATCCTTGTGGTGAAGAGCAAATTCATTTCTACTCTACACAAGGTCCAGATCAGGGATTCCACTTGCAACAACTCTAACACAGTTCTGGCTCATTCCTTGTTTCTGCCTTCTGGTTGCCCTTTGAGCTAGACCTTTAGCTTGCTTCCTCAGCCTTGTCATCTGGCTTTCCCTATAGAAGTATCCCACAGTTCCTGATTCGGAGCTCCTGGCTAACCTCATGCTGCTGCCTATGGCAAAGCTGTGTCAACCACAGTTTCTCAGACTAACTTACCGCAGAGGAAGACATCCGGTGTGCCATAGTGAGCTCCTTGCTAGAATAATATATACATAAACTACAGTGTGAAAGCACTACATGTTTTGGAAGTGACCATGCAGGAAAGAATGGGAAGATTCTGTCTCTTCAGCCAATTTGTGTGAAGAAATGGGTGGAGGAAACTTTTTAATATATGTACATATAATGTTGAATCAAGTGACAGTGAGAACACTCTAAAGGGTTTGTGGTATTCATTCCAGATTATTAAGTCTGTAGTAAGAGAATACAGTCGTACCTTGGTTGACAAATGCCTTGTGAGTTGAATGTTTTGGTTCCCAAACGCCGCAAACCCAGAAGTGAGTGTTCCAGTTTGCAAACGTTCTTTGGAACCCAAACGTCCAACATGGCTCCCTGCAGCCAATCGGAAGCTGCTCCTTGGTTTCTGAATGTTTTGGAAGTCTAACAGACTTCCAGAATGGATTCCGTTCGACTTCTGAGGTACAACTGTATAACAGAATGTAATTTTCACTGCTGTGAAACATGACCAGAGAGGAGCTGAATACATTGAGAAAATGTATTCAGTCTCAAAAATCTCTGTCTCCACAGAGCTTTCAAATATGCCTAAGCAGTTTAGAGGATAAGAACTAGATTAATTTAACAACTTGCAGGAAATGTATTTTGCCCCTCCCAAATTAGAACCATGAAGGAGGAAAAAAAATAAATGATTTGGGATATCTACAATATTTGCTCCTGGGCCATATATGTGTGTTGCTGTACATACAGACCTCTGAAGTGGGCAGACTGTCCCATTCTGTTCCAACCATATGCAAGGAAGTGTCCATTCAGATAAGCTAGATCCATATGGAGGAACTACTCATGCATAATATTGTAATAAATCAATGAATTCGGGGAACTATTCATCCCAGTGTGCCTCAATCTACAAATGCTCGTGTAATTACAGTGAGTGTGAATTTTTAAGATTCATTAAGGGGACACGAGTCATTCAAGTATAGGTCATATCCATAGATTTCAGTGGGTCTAAACTGTGTAGAACTTTGTCGGATACAACCAGGAAATTATACATCCTATTCTCAAAGACGCATCCCAGAAATAGTCGACTAGTCTTTTTATCATTCAATCGCAATGCATTCGTGATATTTCCAACTAATTTGGCGAAACAATGCCTTGTTAGAAAAAGGGGAGGGGGTTTCCACAAAATAATATCACATCATTGATCACGTCTAATGGTAAAGCTACAACACAGAAGGACTCTGGCTGGAGAACTGCATTGCAAAATTCCAATATGGGTGAGTTTAGAAGGACGGCCGTGCTCCAGTTCATGTACTGTTTGGGAAAGTGCAAATGAGGTAGGTTTACCTTTAAATGTGAATTGATTTTCTCCCTGGACATGCACTGGCACCTAAAAAGCCTTGTGCCATATCGACATCAGTTACCTTCAAATAGAGGGCTCCCTTCTGACAGCGTTTCTAATACTATACAAGGTTACATGAGCACCCTACCACATATATATGACCCTTCTATAACCTGTACATGATCTAGCATAGAGATAAAATTCACTCAGATCTTTTTGTTCCCCTCACCTACTTTTCTGTTTCTAACACTTAATTAAATCAAGAGTTAGAAGAAACACCCCCCTTTATTCCTTCATTCTGCCTGTAGCTTGTTTTAACAAATCTGAGATGGTCTTACATTTTTAGGATTGACAAGTGTCCGTTGTAACCTCTGGCACTTTAATTATCATTTGCTGATATAGGGCATATGGAAGAAGTTGGATGAAAGATAAAAGAACATGCATTTTGGGGGCTGCAAAAACATTACTGATATTTTGAGATGATCTTCACACTAAAAAACACTTGAATGGAACTCTTATCAGTCAGCATCTGTGTCAAACCCTTCAGAAGAGAATAAGTTTTAGTATTTTTTCGCATTCTTTAATAGACCATATAGAGTTTTAATGTGGGATCCAGGAATCTCTGGGCATCTACAGTGCATAATGAGTAGCAGTGGAAGGAGCTCAGAAAAAAACACTGAAAGAGTACAGAAAAAATACAGAAAGAAAAAATACCATATTAACCATCACAAGGAGAGAATTAAACAAAGAGCACTTAAAGATCGATTTCCCCTTGCAATCTGAAATGGTACCAGTTATGTTGTGAGGACGGGTTTTGAAGCTATAGTCAAGGGCCCCACCCAGAAGAAGGAGCAAGCAGATCCTCAGCGTAGCAGAAATGATTTAACACATTTTGAAGTAAAGTAACACACATTTAAACTGAAAGTGTTGGCCTCAGAAGACTATTAAGTCCAATGCAGCTGTGCTGAGGAATTGTACAATCTATTCTACCACCTCCAGACTTTACCACCTCATTTCACTCCATGTGTACACAAAGCCTTAACTAATTCCTCTTCAGATTTCAATCCAAGTTCTGAGTCTCAAACTTTAATAAATCAAAGGTACCCATACTATTCATGCAACTTTACTGGGGACTGGGGGTGACAAAATGTTACAACAGATGCAACATTCAAGGTTAAAAGTGTTTTTTTTTCAAGTCAGTAGAACATTGTATTTTCAGTGATTGGCACACGTGGGCTGCAACCGAAGTGTCTGCAACTATAGTGGTAAATAAGAAGGCAAGACACAAGGCAGGGTGATCTGGGTCATATTTACAGTGGTACCTCGGGCTAAGTACTTAATTCATTCCGGAGGTCCGTACTTAACCTGAAACGATTCTTAACCTGAAGCACCACTTTAGCTAATGGGGCCTCCTGCTGCTGCCACGCCACCAGAGCCCAATTTCTGTTCTTATCCTGAAGCAAAGTTCCTAACCTGAAGCACTATTTCTGGGTTAGCGGAGTGTGTAACCTGAAGCATATGTAACCTGAAGCGTATGTAACCCGAGGTACCACTGTATTCATTTTCACACAAAAAATCTGCAGTAGGGAACCATAGTAAGAGATTCTAACTGCTCACAACCAGTGGTGGTTAAGCCAATGCTGCCAGGGCTGAGGGGGAGTATTTCATCCACCCCTTCATTGAAGCCTCATCTTTTCAGGTGAGTAGGGAAACCCTCCTGTAAGGCCCCATAACTCTAGGTGTATGCTGCAGGTTGGCCCCCAAAAGGCCCCTGACAACAAGCACCACAGCTCTGAAGGCCAGTCGTGAAATTATACTCTTAAAGGTATCTGAGGGTCAGGGACAACATTTTCCATTCATCTCTGTATTTGTCACATGCAGCGCTGTTTCCATTCTGCTGCTTGAGAGGACACAGCCCTGGTTGGAAATTGCATAGAATCCATAGTAGCGTCTGCCATAAAGGCTTGTGTCTGAGGAAGTTTAGAAGTAGTTTGACGCTGGGGGAAGTATTGCATCTGGGGGAAGGGAGTGCCAGAGGTCCTCGAGCCACACAACGCATGCGCATGCAGAAGAAGATGCTGCTGCTCAAGATGGTCTTATAGATAAGGCAGCCATATCGTGGATCTTACGGAGTGCAAATTTCCTGTCTGTCCAAAACTACATTATCCATCTTGTTATCTGCTGTGGTGAAATTAAGTAACTTATAAAAGTTAAGTTGTTATTCCACCCCATTCATTTCAATGCAAAGGAAACACAATGCAAATAGAAGGAAGATGTAAATCAGTTATGTACATATCATTTGTGGGCAAAAAGCAAAAACAACAGTGAATATATATTTGCTGGTTTGATTTCTGTCTCGGCAGGAAACAAATACAGTCGTACCTTGGAAGTTGAACAGAATCTGTTCAGGAAGTCCATTCAACTTCCAAAATGTTTGGAAACCAAGGAGCGGCTTCTGATTGGCTGCAGGAAGCTCCTGCAGCCAATCAGAAGCCATGTAAGCTACGTTGGATGTTTGGGTTCCAAAGAACATTTGCAAACCAGAAAACTCACTTCCGGATTTGTGGCGTCCGGGAGCCAAAATGTTCGACTAGCAAGGCATTCAGGATCCAAGGTATGACTGTAAGTGAACATTGGCCATATCCACTCTGAGTTTCGAAACTGAAGAGACCAAAGGAGGGATAGAACAGGCTTAAATAGCTTTATGCCCTCCTCCACCCTGGTTGATGCAGAGGCTTCCCTTTCTCAAAGTGATTACAAAGGCCATTTGCTGCTGCAGACACTGCAAGAGAACCAGAAGTGGAATTCTGGAAGGGAAGACATCAGGAATCAAAGCAACAACAGAGAAATGCTTATGCAATTGTTGTGGACCCCCCCCCCCAAGAAAATATGGGAATACTATATGATAGACCCTCTTTATTGCACTATAGATAATGTGCCAAATTTAAGTGTCAAAGGGAAATAAGGAAAGGTACGTTGATTCTTCAGTCACACGCAGGTTAGATTACTGTAATATGGGGCTGCCCTTGAAGATAGCCTGGGAACGCCACAATCTGTACAGAATGTGGTGGCCACAGACTTGTCTAAACCATACCATGATGGTTTGGTACCAGATTTGATTACAGAATAAATCCTCTCTCTCCAGGTTGAAAGCTAACCTGCTGGGTTGTTTTTCTTTAAGAAGCAACCCTCTTTCCTACCCCCAGCACCCTTAAAACCACCTGCAGCAAGGCTGTGTGTTTACTCTTTCATTATGTTTGTTCAGTTATCAAGCTACAGTAGCAGAATCAAATGGAGAGTGGTTAGGCTCGAGGCATTATAGTGGTATGTGGAGAACTGCTGTGAATGTGTTACGTCTGCACACAGCCTTAAACAATTACAGCGTGGAAAGGAGAGAGAAAGAGAGATGAGATTTAGTGCCTGTGTCTCCTCAGCCCCCTCCTCCTCCTCCCCCCCCCCCATGTTTCCAACTTGACACACTTCACCTCCTTCTGTGTTTTTATTAGCTGGTATTCTCAATACATCAGCGACAGCTATGATGAAACCAGTGGCAGATTTTCCTGCAAAGCAGCTGGGTCATTGTCCCATGGGCCTTGTTGCCTTTACCATGCAAGATCTTTAAAGTGACCATGCCTAGATCAGCCGCCGTTTTGAAAGCAGTTGAATGGACAATTCTGAGCATGTTAAAGTGTGTGTGTGTTTGCGTGCGTGTGGGTTGGACTTGTGCATGGCTCACAGACAGAGCTACTTTGAAAAATTCAGAGACAGCTACCGATCATGAACACAGTCCCTGCTATGGGCAGTTGTACATGCAAGTGCCTTGCTTTGGGGTGTCAAATCAAATATACATCACTGGTTGGCAGGGTACATCACCTCCCCTCCTGGGCATTCAGAAGGGGGAAGCGGGGGAAGCAAGGATTAAATACGACAAATGCAGGGAAAACTTTAACAATATATGATGGGGTTTATCATTTACTGTCATCTCATTTATTACCCACGGTGTCAGTGACGAGGAACGGAAGCGAAAAGACAGACAACTTACTTAACAGAGAATCCCAGAACACTTACCTGGAACCGCCGCATATCTCGAGGGTTCCCGGCTGTTTTCAAACAATTCTGATTGCACTTGAGGAAGAATTTTAAGAAGAATCTGCAGGGGGAAAGAGAGAGCGTGTGTGACATCTTCCACTTTAAAAAATTGTGTCTGTTATTATTTACTTGCTTTGTGCGGATATGATTGTGCCTTGTGGCAGAATCCACCGGGAGAGATCAACAGAGTGTTTTAAAAGCATGCTGTCAATTAAAACAGATTAAAATGACATTTCTTGTGGAATTTATTTGCCCTGCAAAGAAATACCTAGTGCTATTAGAAACCAGAGATCTTTAAAGAAAACAAAAAAAAAACTTTTAGCTCACAGACAAGTGAGGCAAAATACAATAGGTGAAGTTTCCAACGTGAGGACAGAGGCAAGAACAGTTGCATTGGGAATTTGAAGCAATAAAACAAAAAGAAAGAATAAAGATAATAGACATAGAATCCCCCCCATAAAAAACACTGAAAGTATTTGTGTACTCATGAATGCAACTCTGCAATTTATATTTCTTTATCTGGGTCTAAGTGACATTCACACATTATGTGGATGCGAAACTGGGATTTGCATGAATTTCAGAGGAGCTGAAGCCAATCCTGGTGTTTTCATAAGTGTATGCAGGGCTTTTTTATATACACAGAAAAAGAGGTCTAGAACTTGTTGAACCCACCCAAAGTTGTTGAGCTTTTTTAATGGGGGCCCATTATTCAAAATTAAAAATGAAACACTGGGCAACGTAGCACTACAAAGCTGCCAGAACGCAACAAAGAGGTGCCAGAACACGGCTCCAGTGAGTTCTAGCTGAAAAAAGCCCTGAGTGTATGTATATGATAAATATGTTTCCAGGGGCTGTAGCTCAATGGTAGACCCCATGCTTTGGATGCACATGGCTCAGGTTGAATCCTCAACATCTCAACAAGAGGATCTCAGTACCAGTGCTGGAAAAGATCTCTTTCTGAGATCAACTGCTGGTCATGATAGACCAAGGCTGGAGAACCTTTGGCCTTCCAGATGCTGATGGTCAGGGATCATAGGTGTTGTAGTCCAGCAACATTTGGGGGGTTGTCACAGGCTCTCCCCATCCCTGTGGCAGACAATACTGAGACAAAGGACTAAAGGTCTGTTTAAGTGTCAGGCAATGTTATGTGGTGATCTCATCCATACAATACATTTTTAGTTATATACTTTAAAAAGTGAAGAAGCCATAATGAGGTCAAACATGGTGAAGTGGACAGAATTTTGAGTTTTGGTGTGGAGGGACACAGGGCCAAATCCCTACTCAGCTCATCAACCTTACTGAATAGCCTTGGGCAATTCTCTCTCAGTTTAGATTATTTTATAAAATTGCTGGGAGCTTAAAATATGAAATTCATGTAAGAACCGTTCACAGAGGGCCCCCCTCCCAAGCATGGAGGAGGGAGGGGGACAGCCTGATATACAGGCATTAAGCAGAACATCAGCACACAACACTTGAATGTACAGAGACCTTCCACACTGATGTTCCAATCAGCACATGAATTTTAAGCTGGGATGTTTGCAGACATTCTGATGAGGCCAGTGAGTGTGGTTCAACACAAAGGCCAATGTGACCTTCTTGTTTAAAATCCTCATCTGCTGTAATGCTCACACAGGTTGACCATGGGGAAGTCTCTACCTGTCTGCCTAATTTATCTTCCAGGGGTGCTGGGGTAAAATGATGAGGGAGTGAAGAACAATGTGTAGTATCCTCAGATCTCCAGGGGAACAGAAATGCAATTTATAAATATGAATGGGGAAACATTCCACATCACATATTTTTTCATCACACTGGAAAGTATTAGAAAAAGTAATATTTGCAGGACATAGCAATAAATAGATTATTTATTTATTTTGAATACTTGCATCCTAGTTTATAGCCCTGAGAGGCTTACAAAAGACTCCCACAAAAAAAATCCAAACACAAGTCTGTTATCCAGAACAAAAACAACATGGCATCCCTTCAATATCCTATAGGTGGCATTTAATTTACTTCTGTGTTTTACCAACAGGTAAGTGATGAGTTTGTTTGTTTACCACACTGTAATCTTTATATCTATATACTGTATATGGACTGTAAGTTGAGTGATTAATATGCATAACAACTGGCCATTGTGCACATTCACCAGGCTACTTGGAGAATATGCACACAATCCTTCCACAAGGAGGGAATTGTGTACATTTCTGGGTGAGATTTGTGCATATATTGACTGAATTTTGTACAGGGCAGTGGGACATGTCAGTAGGGGGGCAGCCTATAACATATTCCCAGAGTTATGGTGCACTGGGAGAGAGCAGAGCAGGAAGGCTGAAAGGCTGAAGGACTTAGTATCCCAAACAGATCTCTTAAGTGAAAATAAATAATTGCAGCCCAGTTCACTCAACCTTGTTCCTTGCCTCTCTATTTACCACCATGGTTACAGATTCTTCTATTGCAGTCTATGTGCTCCCAGCACTGAAAATGCAATGTTTTACTGACTTGAAAAATTCAGTTTTACCCTTGAATATTGCATCTATCGTGACAAGTTGTGCCTTCCTCCAACCACCCACCAAACCTGAATGAATAGCATGGGTACCTTTAATTTATTAAAGTTTGAGAGATAGAACTTGATTTGAAATCTGAAAAGGGATTGGTTAAGGTCTGGTCTACACGTGGAGTGAAACGAGTTGGTAAAATGTGGAAGTGGTAGAATAGACTGTACAATTCAACAGTGCTGTTAGGTAATGCCAGTCAGGGCAAAGGTGGAGAGAGGGGAAAGGCAAATTGCTTCGAGAGCAGGGCTAAGCTGGCCTCTTAACAACACACCCGAGAGCCCTGCTGCTACAGCCACTAGCATGGCAGCATGCAAATCTACCTAATTCTGCCTTCCCCAAAACAATACATGAACTAAAACACAATTAACCTTCACAATTCACACTGCTTCATGTTTTAGTGGATGTAGTGCTCCAACCCAAAAAAAGGGGATTTAAAGTGTTTATATTGAAGACGCATAGTATTAAAGACAAAAAACAAAAACACAAAACCATATATTTGTGAAAGTAACATGGAAATGTGGGTGTTGCCAGAAAAAAAATGTGTCTATTAAGAGAAATGCACATTTAAATGCCGAGAAACATTCATGAGGGGTTTTTTTTTAAAGAATAAAGTAAAGCAAATCACCAGTTCTTAGGGAAATGTAGGGAACTAAATTTAAGATTGGAAAAACCAGAAACTGAAATTAGAATCAACCTATTTGCCCATCTGGGACGCAGGTGGCGCTGTGGGTTAAAGCCTCAGCGCCTAGGACTTGCCGATCAAAAGGTCGGCGGTTCGAATCCCTGCGGCGGGGTGCGCTCCCGCTGCTCGGTCCCAGCGCCTGCCAACCTAGCAGTTCGAAAGCACCTCCGGGTGCAAGTAGATAAATAGGGACCGCTTACCAGCGGGAAGGTAAACGGCGTTTCCGTGTGCGGCTCTGGCTCGCCAGAGCAGCGATGTCACGCTGGCCACGTGACCCGGAAGTGTCTCCGGACAGCGCTGGCCCCTGGCCTCTTGAGTGAGATGGGCGCACAACCCCAGAGTCTGTCAAGACTGGCCCGTACGGGCAGGGGTACCTTTACCTTTACCTTTATTTGCCCATCTGCAGTCGTGGCCACTGAAACAGCAAGAACAGTGAGGCCTCCTATCCAGTAGAATGACAGTTCGTCCCAGGACCAAGCAACCTGCAATGGGTTATTCACAGCGGATCATTTTAGCCTGTGGAATTAATATTTTCAGGAGTGGGTTTTTTTAGTTGCTAATGTGCATTATTTCACTTGCTTCAAAATGGTGTGAGCCAGCTCTGTTTTGTTTCTGCTGAGTGGGACCCTGGACTCCTGCCCCCAAAGTCCTCCCTCAACAGCATCAACAGTTATACAATTTGGCCTGCACTATATATGTGCTATGGAAAAATCACGAAACTGGTGCCACATCTGGATATGCTCAAGCAGATGTAAATGTCACCCAAAAATCGGGGGTGGGGGTTGGAACAGAGAAAATTAATTACAGATTTTGGGATGTAACTATCCATTTTTCAAAGTTGCCCAACTGATGCAGTCATAAATATATTAGGTCCACACTCAAAATACTCAAAAAGAAGAGAAAATTTTAAACATGCTCAGGAAACACATGGATGTTTCCATATTTGGGGACTCGGGGGCACAAGATGTACAAATCAAAATGAAACACTGGGCAGGTAAGATGTACAAGGAGGTTACAGAATAAATAGCAGATCTCTTTGTGACCTATTATCCTATGCTACATTAGATATTTTTGTGTGCAACTGCTAGAGAATGGGAAAACAAAAGGTTCCTAAACATATTTTCAGAGTTTACACCATCCAAACACAAAAGTGAGAATGGCTCTGTTCATGGATAGATGAATCTGTCAGTTTCAGTTTCTCCTATTTCTGGTCTCAAATTTAGTTCTGCAGTAATCTGCAATAATAATTAAAAACTCATGAAAAGTATCCATCATGTGACTTTCTAATATATACTTGTTTGGCATGCCATTTTGACTAACATGTAAGTTTCTCAAAACCATTTCTTCTAACACAATGCATTTTCGTATGTGACTTTCACTAACATTCACATTTTTGTTAACTGGTTGGTTAAAGATCTGCATTGCCAAATTTAGAGAAATGTGAATTTCGAGGGATAACTGTGTTTCAGTTATGTATTGGTTTGTGATGTGTAAATTAAGTAAATTCTCATTATATTGCAAACAAAACTGAATTTCTCCACCATTGCTAGGTCTGTCTGTGATCTATCTAGCTTTGTTTCAGCTGGAAACATTTTCTGTTCTCGTGTGTGTGTGTGTGTGTGTGTGTGTGTGTGTGTTTGCCCTGGTATCCTAGTAGTACATCTAAATTGCAGTGGTGAGGGAGGAACCCACAGATTTAACTGGGACACGGAAAATTCATGAAGGCTGCAGGACAAAATAAAATGCATTCATATAAGGGTTGAATAGTTGCGGAGAGGGGCGGGAGTTGAAAGTCAGCTGGGAACACAATGAGCAATTTATTTATTTATTTCCCTTGCTGAGTGCTTGTCTTAAAAAAAAAAAAAACCCAGCTTTTGCAGTAAGTTAAAGTCCCAGGTGAGCTAGGCCTAGTTCCCTTTCTGTTACTATGACAACGAATTTTTACCGCAGTCCCAAAGTCCCTCCAGAACTCACACATTCATGCCTTGAATTAGAACTTTAAAGAAGAAAGATGTATATTTTTCCCAAGGTTTACCAACAAGAAAAACAAGCAATAGAAATATAAGGCAAAAAACATATCGCCTCCCCCCCAAAACATACACACCAGTGTTACATCTCCAATAAAACCGTAGTTTTGCCAACTTCAAAAATTGTGGGTTCTTTTTACCAACAGACAAAGGAAATATTTAGAGATCCAATTCATTTCCAAAAGCAAATAATAAACAACAAAAGAATGGGAAGTGTGGGAAAATCATTAAACTGATGAGATATTAATATCACCTAAATTATTCTTGAAAATACCAGTGGGTTTTTTTAAACTTTATTAACAGATTTTGTATTTTGTATTTTATTTTATTTTTAGTTGGTGACTTTCTCAATGGGATTACTAAATAGCAAGGTCATTTTCCCCTTCCTGCCATGTCTGTACTAACTTCCCTTTGTGGCTAATGCAGAGTATCCAAACCTCTTTGTGTGATGGATATTGAAGTATACACACACAAACTCCTGGCTACTGTCAATTAACTCCATTGTTAAATTTAAGTTGGCCCAAAACAGGGCAGCTTTGTGAACAAATAAATCAGGGACAACTGATGTGGTGCCCTCTAGCTGTTCTTGGACTACAACTTCCATAATCCCTAAGAAGCATGGCTGATGATCAGGGTTGATGGGAGTTATAGTCCAATGCTATCTGGAGGGCACCTCGTTGGCTAGCTCAGAAACAGACTGCAATGAAATCCATTCAGATGCCCACACTTTAGGGTGAGTAGATAATGGCAAATGTTGGCCCTTGGCAAATATACAGCTATCCACATTATGTACTAAAAGAGATGCAAAAATTGCAATTCATCCTGTGGTAGAGTTACAAACTCTGAGGGTTTATAAACCCAAAATTTCATTAAAAAAAACATTTTTTATGTTTGATCCCAAATCTCACATTGTGCAAGAGAATGGGTAAAATCTTAAAGAACTAATCATCCCTCCTGGACAAACTTTTCCCTAAGATTGCCTGATAGAGGAATGGCTGCATACTAGGATGGCCTAGTGGGTCTTCTGCTGTTGTAGCCTAGATTAAAAAGAGGGGGGGGGGTGCAAATCTAGAACCCAGCAACTAATGGCAGCATTTTGCTTTCTCTGACTTGGAGGCTGAGCTCCAATGTATGCAGAGAGAGAGGATGGAGCTGAGGGTGGGGGGAAGAGGCAGAGTGTCTGCTTCTTCCACTGATCTGTATTGTTCATGAACAAATGCAATCTTTTTTGAAAACAGTTTTTAATACAATATTGGAGCTTTGAGCATGCCTAACACTCATTTGGATGAATGGTTTAGCTAATAAAGTATTCATTCAGTCTTAAATTGATATGCCTCTCAAAATGATGACTCACTCTGGAACAATCCAAAACAACAATATCCAAACAACGAAAAAAAACACATTTCAAAAGAACAGCCATAGCCAACAAGATTCAGAGAGCAGGTCAATTTGCAGCATAAATTCTAATAAACAGAGGAACAAAGAAACAAACCAGTTCATCAAATAAGATCCAGTGACCTTTGAAGTATTTTTTAAAAAAAGTCTTTCCCCATTTTCCTAAGGACCGTGAAGGACCAAACTTCATGAGTCAGCCTAGAAAGCAATTTCTAGAGTAGGTGCCACCACTGATAAAGCCCTATACTTTTTCAGTCTGAACAAAGTATTTCGAGCAGGACTTTCCCTGTGCACATGGGGGAAGAGGAGGAACATATGGGAGAAGTCAGTCCCTAAGGTTTCATGGGCATGGCTGTTTGTGTCGGCCTTCACCAACCTGGTGCCCTCCAGACATTGCTGTACAGCTTCCATCAACCCTGATTATTGGCCATGCTGGCTGAAGCAGATAAGCATTGTATCCCAAAACATCTGGAAAGCTGGTAGAGGAACATTTTGAGGTGGCAGCTTCCTTCTGACATCCTCCTCCAATTGTTTGCTAAATAGATGCACAGACCCACAAGCTTGTCTGCATGATACAACTGTGACATCTCAGTCTCGGCCCAGAAGTCCATAACAAGAATGTGTGCTATTGATACAAGAATGCGTTGAAATGCAAAAATTATGAGATATGAAATGAGATATATTTTTGTTGGAACCATGGTACAGGGAAGGAAAGAGTGCAATCTGTCCTCCTCATGTCTATGGGCATCTAGTTGCTGAGGCTTTCCCATGGCTACTTACATCATTAGAAATGTGCACCTCAATTGCAGGATGTCTCATTTAGTTTGGCCCCATTTCCCATGGAAAACAACACAACAAATTAATTGCATAGAGAGATGAAACACTGTGAGTGGGGGAGACAGGGTCTGATCACATATCGGCTGCCCTGAAAGCAAGGCAGTGAGTGTGCATTCTGCCATACAAAAGATGTTACAGCTGTCTTCCATCTGTTTTCAGTTGAACCAGTCTCTAACTAACTGCATGACCATAGACCTCTCAGCATCACACTCTAACCAACTGAGCAGTTTCTTTAAATCTGACTGTACCCTAGACATTTGGAGAGTGGTGTCTGATATTTGGAGCAAATGGGTAGTGTCTGGGGGGCTAAATGCTAAACCCTTACTCATCTCTATATTACCATCCCATGGATGGGCAGATCCAGAATTGGCCTCCACAGTCACATATGGACACTGTTAAAACCATATTCTTCGAAGACAATCTTGCTCAGCTATGAGTGATCGCCAAAGAAAGTCCATCCCACCCTCTAGTTCCAACATGATTTGGGCAAAACCAGGTCACCAAAGGGCAGCTCCACATCATACATTTAAAGCACTTCCCCAAAAGAATCTTTTTTTCCCTTACAGAGCTACAATTCCCACTTCCCTTAAGAAATAAATCTGCTCAATGGCAGAGCACATGGCTGGTAGAAGCAGGGAGACCAACAGGAGGTGGAACCAGAACCATGGGAAGACATGCCCAAGTAATCTGAACTTTGTCCCTGGCCTCCTTGCTATTAGGTTGCCCAAGGGCAACACTGAGACTATGAGGGAGAAAGCTTAGAGCCAGTGTCAGCCCCTGGACAAGTTGTAGGTAAGAAGAGGGTCGACTGAGGGCAAGCTGAGGCAGCGCAGGGCCCCTATTGCCCAAATAGATCAGCCTCAGTTGCACACTGTGCATTCAGAAGGTTCCAGGTTCAGTCCCTGGTGTCTCAAGCTATGGCTAGGAAAGATCCCTGTGTGGAAACTTGCAGAGGTGGACTAGATCACCTCCTAAGTAAGGCAGCTTCCTGAGTTCCTGTGTATATTTCCGTGGGAAGGTGCCAAAGATGTGTAAATAGACACAGTTCAAATGAAGTTCATGACTAGCTGGAGCTCCTTATGGAGCAAGTGAGCTGCTCAAGCATCTGCAGCCCTTATGGTAACAAAGACAATAACAGCACCATACACACTTATATCAAGATGCGCCCCATAAGCATGTTGAGTGTGCTTTCTTAGAAACATCTTCAAAGTCCTGAATTGCAAAGCGATGGTTCCCCACCATTTCAACATCAGCCTCTCAACCTCTTCACAAACAAACACTACACCCTAAATCACAAGGAATGTTTAGCATTTCAGCTTCAATGGGTCATTGCCTACACTCAGCCTTATTATGGCTGCTTTATTTGCTTTAAACCCCAGTAGAAACATTAAAGTGCCTAATTTTCTTCCTTTGGCTTTAAACTCCTTTAAATACTCACATATGCTCAAGATTGTGTGTGTGTGTGTGTGTGTGTGTGTGTCCCCTTTAGTTGAACCATGTCACTCATTCCTTCCCCTCCTTTCAGATATTTTCTAGCCAGTCTCTAATGATAACTAAGCAGCCATATAAAAGAGTTCTGTGCTGTCTTTTATATATACCCAGATATTTTACATGCTTGCATCTGCTAAAGGCATTAATATTTATGGAGGTATTACAATAAAAATGACTTTGGGAGAGGGGAAGCAAAAAAGGAGGCAGAGCTTAACACCACAGAAGTATGATTTAGGGGCAATGGGAGAGCCACAGAATGGGTTTTCCTGGTTTTTATATAATTAGAAAGCGGCTTTCACAACTTTTCCTAGACAAAATTCACACAGGCATTAAACAGGGACTCCAATGGCTACTTGGCCCATGCTTGGCTTCACATAAGGATATTTTCAGCCATGACTCAAACTCTTGCTGCCACATGTGGAAAGATACAGCTTGTTTCATGACATATTTCAATCATTCAGGTACTTGAGGCAAACCTGGCCTAATTTGAAATGCATGGTTATTTTGGAGAAGTATTCCAGGCCTACTAGAACCATAGGCATCTAAAGGCAGCCAAACACAAAATTTAGTGAAATCATTTTTTTTGACCCCTCCAGTCTGTATAAAGCTAAGAGGCCAGGATATTGTAGTACAGGAGTAAGGAACTTGTGAACCTCAAGATGTTGCTGGACTTCCATTCCCATCATTCCTCTGACCATAAAGCTGGCTAGGGCAGATGGTTAGATGGAGTTCATTAACATCTGGAAAGCCACGGGTTCCCCTCCCCATGCTGTAGTAGATAGCAATGCAAGCAAAGGAACTTTCTCCCCACCCTTTCTCTTTCAGGCCATAAACTTGTTTTGGGCTGTTCCACTTTAGACCACAAGTCTAAATGCTACATGGGGTGGAAGGATCCACCATGAGCAGGCCCTCCACGTGCCCCAGTTTTCCAGAGACAAACCCAGATTTTCAGAAGCTGTCGAAATTTCTGCTTTGTCCCTATTTTCATCAGACAAATGTTGTGAGGGTATGGAGTTATGCGACCCCCAAGCCAAGGAGATAAGTAGCTATACAAACTTTAGAAGACATCTGTAGGCAGCCCTGTATAGTTTTATTACGTTTTTATATATGTTGGAAGCTGCCCAGAGTGACTGAGGCAACCCAGTCAGATGGGTGAAATACTAATAATAATAATAATAATAATAATAATAATAATGGAATAGGACATCCCTATTTTCATTGGAGAAATATTGGGTGGTATGCATGAGGACTGGGCTCAATGATTTCCGTGCTCTTTTTCCCCTTTTTCTTAATTTATGGATGTGGTTGGGGGAATACCAAAAGGGGCAAGCTGCGCTTTCAGGGGGTAGGGCAAAATTCTTGTACTTTTCACCAGGATGGAGAGCTGACTATTAATATGCAGTAGCAAAGTGTTTAATATTTCTCTCCCCTCCCCCCAAGAGCTCTTCAAAGTAATTCAAGCCCTTTGGCACCCTACATTGTTGTTGTTGTTGTTGTTGTTGTTGTTGTTGTTGTTGTTGTTGTTGCTGCTGCTGCTGCTGCTGCTGCTGCTGTTATTATTTGCAAATTTAACAACAACAAACCCCAATAAAAACCCATAATCAGTTCACAATCTGAATGCAATAGCCCTAAGTGCATACATCTTAAGTTAGACATATAATATAAACCTTCCAAATATCCAGTAACGTATTCACACAAAGCTGTTATCTGCATGGAATATGTTCACAGGCTTCAAGGGCTATGGGGTCCTCAGACCCTTGTGTGACAGAACAGCATTCTGCCTTTGCCTCCTAAATAGTTATTAAGTCACTAAGAATATATTCAAGGGACAGAGAGAAAATCAACAGCACATTATGAATCAACTCATTTCCATATAGCTATTTTAATTGCCCTGGAAACAACATCAGAAAAAATAGTAGTCTTGCTTCCAGAAGGAAAATCTGAGCATTGGCATTGCCAACTGGGAGGTCAGCAAGATAGAGAGCCTTATTCCAATACCATCATGCAAAGGATGGAGACAACAAATTGGGGTGTTTTGATGCAAACTTCCTCTGTCTTTAAGCATTCCGGAATCTAGACACAGCCCCCCCCCCACCTCAACTTGGACAATTATGTTTGTTTGTTTTCCTGTCTTTTTTCTCCTCTCACCATCAGCATGTATTATTATCAGGACACAGTCACAAGGTTACCAAAGCTATTTTTCAGGTGCCGCAGTCCATACCTTCTAACACTTGACAGATGAAAATAGTTTACCCTTGGCATTACATTATGTGAGCAAGCAGCTCAGATGGCCCACAGTGAGTGGGGAATAAAGCCGCTTTCAGAGGGGTCCAGCAACATGATCCCATCTGGCTTGCGAGATCTGATAGAGCAGACCTCAAACATAAGAATAAGCTCCGACACAAATACTTCCATGGTGTTTTATTTCATGTGCATCTCTCACCACTCCTCAAAAAAGCAAAAAAAAAAAAAAGTCTCAGAGGAAAATTTGGGGATTCACACAATGAGAGTTGTGCGAAATGGAACAATTCTACTCCGTAATCATTTTGAGATTCCAGCACCGAGTGGTTCCACTGTGGTTAAAGTCTGGCTAGAAACTAGGGTTTAAAAAAGAGGAAAGAACAAATACTAGGAATATGCTATTCCTCCCCCCTCAACCCCCCCCCCAAACATTCAGTTGTATTCAATCCTAATCCTACTCAGAGTAGACCCACTAAAATAAATGGACCTCACTAAGTAATGTACATTAATTTCAATTGATCTACTCAGGGTAAATCTTGGTTGGATACAACCCTTCTTCTTTTTTGGGGGGGGGCTGATTTTTTCTATTCCACCATTTCATATTGATTTCAATAGGGAAACTGAAAGAGGTTGAAGTCCAGAAAATGCCTGGCTGGGGGGCAAACAGCAATCTAATGCTGCCGATCCCTGGGGAAAGAAACCTTTAGTGGTGAGTTGCTGTCTGCTGTCCCATCAATCATTTTGGAAGCTGAAATCCTATATATCAGGGTAGCCAATGTGCTACTCTCCAGATGTGTTTGATCTGCACCTCCCCTCATCCCTGACCATTGCCATGATGGCTGGGGCTGATGGGAGATGAAGTCTTGCAGAACAGGTGAGGTCCCTACAGACTGGAGGTGGGCAAATGCTGTTCCCATCTTCAAAGGGGGGCGGAGAGAAGACCCAGGTAACTACTGACCAGTGAGCATGACATCAATACCAGGGAAGGTTCTAGAATAATTCAGATAATTGTGTGTGTGTGTGTGTGTGCACGCTCATTGTTTCAGGTTTGTGCGTGCATGTGCACAGTTGAGCAGTGTTAGAAACTGAGATATGAGAGCTAGGAGTTAAAGGGAACCTTAAACCTAGGTTATGGGCACAACAATGGACTGTCTAGGCGCTTTTTTATATAACAAGAATACAAAGCTGAAAATGAATGAACTGAAGCTAAAATATTATGTTCATTTTCAAATGGTCTATTCCTTCCCCAGCCCAGCCCCCTAATATTCTCAAGAGGGTCTCTTCTCCAGTCTTCAAAGAGTAGCTGGAAGTAGGGAGGCAGAAAAAGGTCCTTTCCTTCCACTTTGCAGTTTTAATCTGAAATCTTAGGTGCAGTACTGCACCCAAAGCTAAGAATCTGCTCAGGCTAATGAAATTCCCTGTCACATAATGCACCTAGAACAATGGGAGTTTCAAACACTGAAGTTGGGTGTGTGCACATGTACATTAGCAGGATATTATACACATGTATGCAATCTCTCTCTCTCTCTCTCTCTCTCTCTCTCGTGTGTGTGTGTTTTCAAGGTGGTGTGAGTGATGCCAACAACAGCTTATCAGGTTTACAAATGTGGCTGTGGGTGTAAAATATTTAGTAACCTCTGGTCTAATTGCTGCACCACACTGTCAGATTCCATAATTATAGGCATTGTGCATAGCATCCAGCAGATGGCTCTTTCTGAAAATACTGGAGGACTAGCAAAATTCTCACTTCAAACTTGAAAGCACACCGTATTATTTTGCCAGTAGATGCTGCTATATATTTTAATTAGACAGGAAAACCTTTGTAACTGCTCAAAACTTCATCAAACCAATGAAAGTGTATCTTTCCTGACAAGTCTGAATAAAAGACAACAGTAGTTTTTGACAAAATGGGAAAGAAATATATAAAAAACTGAGTAAAAATATTAATATGTCACATTTCAGTTGTACCTGTGGCAATTTTTATCAGATTGGTTTTCAATTTAGGACATTCATAGAACTCATCAATTAGATGAATCAGGTTTTTGGTGTCATTTCTATAAGTTTCAGAAAAATGATTCTTATAATTGTGGAACATCATCATTATTATTTTGACTATTTGCCTTAATTCTTATGCTCCTTTAATACCTTGAAATGAATGTGAGTTCAATAACAGGCTGTGTTATAATTGCTCCAGGGGATCAACACTTTTCTTATTAGAGCATTTATCATATCTAGTAGGGAGTAGAGAGTTGTGGCCCTCCAGATGTTATTGGACTACAACTCCCATCAGCCCTAGCAGCATGTTAATCTGGAGGCTTCCATATTTTCTAAGTTAAAGTTTGAAATAAATATTCACATTCAACATACCTGGTTTAGATTAGAACTGAAATGTTGACTGTTCAAATGCTTAATCCAGGGATCCTCCAGATGTTATTGGACTTCACTAACATCATCCCTGACCATTGGTCATGCTGGCTGGGGCTAATGGGAATTGGAGTCTAACAACATCTGGAGCACTGCAGGTTCCTCATCCCTGGACCAATCATTTCATGAATGAAGTTTGACCAAAGTACTGACATAAACTGTTAATGAAAAGAACCATCTCAAGAGAAGCATTCCTGGTTACCTTCCTCACATGGGAGGGGATGCCTCTTTTAATGGTTTAATCAATTTTGCCTTCTGCATTCCTGTGTGTGAGAGAACCAGTCTCAGCCCTAGCACCAGCCTTTGCATTCCATCAACGACTAGAAATATACAAACAAAGCATTTTTTTTAAAAAAATGCAGGGATCTTTTCTTTTAAATGTGGGAGAACATTCAATATGTAATACTCTTCTTCCCCTTTTTCCTTTCATCCACCATTTATTTTCTAACATAGCAATTATACAAAACTACAACTGCTTACTGCTTACATCCCAGCTCTAAAGACAGTCATTTGCTACTCTCACACTCACTAGGAACAAAATGATCTCCAAGGAAAGCCACCTTGTTTTGTACTCCAGTGAAAATCTGGCACCATTAATAAAAATAATAATTGAACTCTATGGGCTGGGATTGAAAATAAAACACTACCCTAAGAGTGCAATTGTAATTGCAGTTGTTTTTCCAAAAGGTCTTCGGAGAGATCTTTGCAAATTGCAATATGAACAGCTTCCCTTTCTCCTCAGTCCCCCCCCCTTTATTCTCTCCTTCTCCCCTCCCCACCCACAAAAAAGCCAGCTTGAAAAAAATGAATGATAATTATAGCAGGGGTAGCCTATGTGGTGTTGTCCGGCTGTTGTAGACACTGGGTCATATCCAACTAGCTTCTCTTCAGAGTTGACCAGTTGAAATTTATTTCAGCAGGGTTGCTCTGTGTAGGACTAGCATTGGCAACAACCCTACAATTCCCATATGCTTGACCACTGACCAGACCAGAGGTTCACAACATCTGGAACACACCCCATTGGTTATCCCTGATCTATTAATACCCAAAGATTCTAACACAATTTTGTCACAATGGCCTATAAATAAATGAAGGCCTCACATATGCATACTCAGGTAGGAATAAATTGGCAGAGTCTCGAAGTGGTAGAAGTATGAAGGAACCCAGATGCAGACAGGGAAAACTGAGGGGTGAAAAGTGTGTGTGGGGATCCAGCCACTGATAATGTTCTGAGTGCTATCATCCCAAGGCCATCTTTCTTTGTGAATTAAGTAAGGAATTCAGGGTTAAGGCACGAGCTCACATCCTCTCTTTGTCTTATAGAAAAATGTGTATTCAGAGAGCTGATACTTTCCCACATGATGCATAGGTAGAATGAAATGTTTGGATTTAGAAAGAAACTCTGCCTGTTAGTTAATACCTTGATATCTTCATTCAGTGCTGACATGCCTGAATTGAATGTACAGTAGTACATACTGCATGTGCAGAGCAGAATTCTACACTTCAATAGTAAATGGCGAATCTACCCATACTCCTGTTTTCAAGGTGGAAAAGTAAGGTGCAAAATGCATTGTAGTACAATACCTGCTTTGAATGCTGAGATATCATAGTAATCTACAGAAAGCTTTGGTGTGCACATTCAGGACACAATTGTACACTCCAAGTTCAAACACTAGTACAACCTGCATACGCATTCTCAAATGACTCAGGAAAGATGTAAAACAAACCATAACCAAACACATCCTTGATCACAATGAAATTCAGTATGTTTTGACCTGAACACAATTGGTCTCATAAAACTGTATCCTTATTTGTCGGGGTGGGGGCTATTTCATTGTATTCTACTGCACATGGCAGCAGCATCAATATTGGAAGCCTGGCCACCATTTCTCAACCTCTTCCATGTTCTCAACCGAGTATCATTCCAGTGCAGGTGTGGGGGGGCGGGACAGATTTGGCCACCGTTAGATCCTGGAGAATTCCAACAAAAATGGGAGCAGAAATTGCTGGTGTTCATTCATTTGTCCCATATCTGGAATGGAACTCAATTCAGCAGATACAATCATGTTTGCTGTTGTTGTTTGCAGTCTGCAAAGGATACAATGTTGATGACATTCATCACATTTGCATTGTGTTTCCTTTGCACTGAAATGAATGGTGTGAAATAACATCACTACAGTGGACAGTGAGGTGAATTGTATTTGTCAGAAGCTAAACTGCAGCAGAACAGAAACAGCACTGCATGCAGGGAACACGAGCTGCAATGAAAATTGATGCCTTACATCCCATAACACACACACACACACACACACACACACACACACACAGTGGCAAATATTTGGAGAAATTCTAGCAGGTGAGAAAAATAAAAAATCTCAGGAGGAAAATTGTCTTCTGAGGAACTTTGGCACAGTTCCCATGTATATGTCTATTCCATCCTCTATATGAGCTAAAGGATCAGGTTAGCAGCTGATGGGAGACATATTTGCTTGAGACCTTGCAGAATGGCTGTGTGTGTGTGTGTGTGTGTGTGTGAGAGAGAGAGAGAGAGAGAGAGAGAGAGAGAGAGAGAGAGATGTAGACAGATAAAACACTGGGCTGGATGGACCAAAAATCACACAGTTTCATATGTTCCTATATTCCCTGTCAGAAGTTCAAGCATTAATTTCTGTGCCTATTTCAAATGTGGGGAGGCAGGATGCAAAAACCCATTGTTATGAGATACCTGAAATGAAGCCTCAAGAATCCTACAATTTCCTAATGCAAAGCCTTATTTCAGACTCAAGATTATTGGGGCAATTATTACTCCTTTGCACCCCCCATTCCCAAGGCAGGACCAATTACCAACAGACACATTCATCCTCAACAGAGCCCAGTCATTCCTGTGCCTTTGGAGCAAATCCCCCTTTCTCCCCCACATCTCTGTGGAAGGCTGCGCACTGAACACCAATTACACCACTAGCCTTTTCCTTTCCTTTTCATCCTCTTTTTTTTTTTGCTGTTGACTGGTCCACTGGTTTTTACTATTGCTGCCAGATGGTAGAGGCCAACCCGATTAAAAAAAACAAACACCCTCTGCTATTTAATTCCAAACTTGGTAATAACTTTCCTGTAACTCTCAGAGAGGAGGAGGAGGAGGAGGCAGCAGTGGCATGAACATTCAAGAGACAGAATCAAGGTTAGGAACCTATTTTACACCTGCCAGAGCAGATAACACTCAGATAAGGGCTTTCACTCCTACACAAGCCAGGAGCCCTACTAGTCCCTAAACTGCAGTTGCGTGAAAGGAAACGTACATTAATTTGCTAAGAGAGCCAATTTACAATCAAGCACCTTGGGTCCACATACCTTTTCCCCTTCATCTCAAAGGTCTGTTCAGTTGGTGTTTTTACACCTATTGCACTGGCGTGTCTTAGTCGCTGGCGATGACCTTGAGTTTGAACACTGATGTAACATTAGACTCCAATGACAGATTTATAGAGTGGCAGATATGGGTGCCTACCTCTTCTCTAAGACAGGACGGCATCCCATGTTTGTTAGCATCATTAAACTAAAACTGACTTTTCACCTGCTCCCATACCATATGCAGCTGCAAATTTTTAAATTAAAACTATGAAGCCATGCATAAATTTACATATATTACAGACTAGCCTCTCCATTTAACATGCAAATGTACGCCAATGTTTCAGAACACCTTCTGTCGCTAATTAATTTGCTGAATTATAATTAGACTAATCCTGCATAATTAATAAGCACAGATTTTTTTTTAATTTGTAAGCATCTTGATGAGATCATTCACTTCCTTCTATAAACTGCTAAGTAAGTGTTAAAAAAAAATCAACCCCGGTAAGAACATATGTGAGAAAAGCATGTTTGATGCTGCATACAAATTCAAACAAGCGGGAAAGATAGAGGTAAATCAAGATCAATTTAGGAATCGTACTTCAGGAAATAAGAGACCACCAGTGAATTATTTGCAAGGACAGGGATAAATGTTCTATTTGTTACCAAGAAGTTCCTCCTTGGTACTTTCAGCCCGCTGGATTTTTCCTCAAGCATGCACTGAGGCAGGAACGGATTACAAAACGGTCTGTGGCATTAAGAAGTGACATGGTATTAACACACCCTTGTATATCAAATGTTTGCCTTGTACACGCTGTGTGTTGATAAGCACTTTTGATGGTATTTGGAACTGTTTTCATTCCATCTGCCAAAAACAACAGCAATCGTTCTAGTGGAACAATTAAGTGCCATTAGTATTGGAGGCATTCAGTAATAATTAGAATGAAGGGGATCACTTTAATGTTGGAGAACTTAGGCTTCAAGAAGCATGTGTGCCAATGAGTAGAGGAGCTTTTAAAATGTAATTTGATAGCCTCATAGCAAGTGCATCACTTACCCAAACTGAGATTTCAAGGCTACATTTTGTTATGAGCCAATCACTGTGGATCCAATAAAAATGGATCTCTGTAGTGGATTTAATGAGAGGTCACAGAATCTAGATCTGTCTTTCCCAAACTTTGATACCACTTTCCCACCCCACTTCTGAATTTAAATTGCAGGGATATTTACACACACACACACACACACACACACACACACACACACTTTTAAATACATTTTTAAGATGAAATGAAGAAGTCAATGAGGAGTATCCTCTGAGCAAAGGCTATTCTGCAACATCTTTCTGAATCAGGATGAATGACTGAACCCAAGGCAAGTAAAGGGCAAGATAACCCAGCTCCGGCAAGCATTGATTTGAAAGAGGCAAGAACAATTCAGTTCATCACACTGGAAGGCAATGGGAAGCTTCACCAGAGCGAAGGCCACTATGGGGCATGTCTGCATCAGTATGAAATTATCAAGGGCATGGGCCCAGATGTTTGCTCAGTGCCTGGATAGACCACCTTGTAACCTCATGTCAACTTGAGTTCAATGATGTAAAAAAAGTGTGAAATAAAAGAAAGAATAGATGAGAAAAATATGAATATGGCAGAATAAATCCCATCCGTGCTGGATTAAACAACACAGTGAACCCTAAAGATACATGGCGTATATCCTCTGTGGTGAATATTCCAGACTAATATGAGGTTTTTATGTAGAACTGAGTCGAAATTTCTCTCTTCCTTCTTCTGTTTTAGATTTCTGAGAAATTTCTGTGACACACTTTATGTAGGACTGCCTCTGAAGACGATTCAGAAACTAGTGCAGAATTCGGTGGCCAGGTTGCTTACCTAGGCGAGATGGTTTGAGCAAACCAATCTTGGCCTGACTGCACTAGCTCCCAATTAGCTTCTGGGCCCAATTCAAAGTGCTTGTTTTAAAGCCTTAAATGGCTCAGGAACCCAAGACCTCAAGGACCACCTCTCCCTATAAAACCACCCCGAACTCTGCTCATCCTCCGAGGCCCTTCTTCATTTGCCTCCTCCACAACAGGTCCAAAAGGTGGCAACGTGAGAACAGGCCTTTTCTGCAGTGGCCCCCCATTTGTGGAATGCTCTCCCCAAGGAAGTTCGGCTGGTACCTTCATTATACACCTTTAGGCGCCAGGTGAAAACATTCCTCTTCAACCAGGCCTTTGGCTGTTTAATATGGCCTTTAAAATGTGTTTGTGGAAGGGGAAGTTATTATTTTGTTTTAACTATTTATTTGGTGCTTCTGTCCTGAATTTTATCCTGTGAACTGCCCTGAGATCTTTGGGTGGTGTATAAATTTAATAAATAACAAATAGAAATCCATAACACCAGAAGGAGCCCTTTTTGCCCAATACTTCTGGTCACTAACAAATTTTACAAGAGTGAAAATTTGAGGAGGGAGCTGAAGGGGCAAACCCCCCACTTCATTGCAACATGTGCCTGTATTGCCAGTTGAGGGGCCGCCTGGCATTCATCAGAGGTATGGGCTCAGCCTTGCAATCTCTACTTCTGGTGTGGAGCCTCAGGCCCAGGGGATAAATGCAACAATCCAGGCCTCTCCCCCTCCCCCTCAGGACCCTTCCCAGTCCATGCCCTTCACCAGCCTTGAGTAGTATGGCCAGTCTGGAAGGTGCTATTGCGTCTCTGCTCTTACTTTAGTTGTTGATTCTTTCTCTGCATGATGTAACCTAGTGCTCTCCATAAATTTTGGACCAGAACTCCCATCAGTACTGACCATTGGCCATATGGACCAAGGCTAATGGGAGATGGGTCTGAAAACATCTCAGGAAGAGTGGACCAGGCTTACAGCATCCAGTTCTTCATATGTTGATGACAAGCCATGTGGTTCTTCAAAGAGATGGTTGAGTTTTGTAATACACTTTCTTTGCCTTCCTGCCAATCAAGTATTACTACTACTACTACTGCTACTTATTATTATTATTATTTACAACTACAGCTCAGTCTTGATTCTAAAAAAAAAAACCCTCAAAGCAGCTTACAAACAGAATAAAACAATAAAAAACAGTTAAAACATTTAATATTTAAAACATTTTTAATTGAAAAACCAACAGTTAACCAAAAACAGATTAAGGCATGCATCAACATTCAACATGTCTGCATAGTTTTTAATTAAATTGAAATTTATTGACCTAACGTCCCATCTACACTACACCTTTAAAACAGTTATGGCTTCCCCAAAAGAACCATGGGAACTGTAGATTGCCAAAACTGTTCAGAATTGCTAGTCCCACATCCCTTTTGCAAAACTATAAAACATGGAGTTCCCCAGTAAAAGGGTTTGATTGATTGTTAAACCCCTCTGGAACTGTAGCATCTGGGAATGGGGGGGGGGGCCCTCCTCACAACTCTCACTACCCTTAACAAACAATAGTTCCCAGGATTGGCAGGGGAGGGGGGATATGATACTACTTTGAATGTAAAGTGCAGATGGGGCTTTAGTCATGTCCATCAATTTCAGTGGTGTTGCTCTGAGTAGAACACAAGACACAACCCAATCGTTCTAAAATAAGAAGACCACATCTTCTTATGATGCACACCACATTCACTCCAAGGGACTGCTTCTTTTAAGATGGCAAACAGGGAATGTCTACAGTTTTCATTATGTACTATTAAAAGCAATGCAAAGGGACGATGCAAGAATTGCTGGCTCACAAAGCCACAAAATTTGCAAGGAGATGCTGGAGACCATCTAGTTCACCACCTTGTTCAGTGTAGGATCTGCAGTGCAGTCTGTGCCCAAAGCAAATCTAATAGATGGCTATCCAGCTTCTTCCAGGGAAGAAGAGCTCGCTATCTCCTGAGGCAGCTCTGACAGTTCTCTTACTGTTTTAGCTGAAATCTGCTCCCTCTCCTGCAATTTCTGCCCATTGTTTCTAGTCCTGTCCTCTGGAGCAACAGAGATCATGTCTGCTCCATTTTCTGTGTGACTTCCCTTCAGATATTTAAAGACTCTAATCTTCTATTCTTCAAGCAAAACATACCCAGCTCTTTCTGCCATTCCTCGTAGGACTTGTGGTTTCCATATATAACTTGCTGACTGATTAAATGGGGGGGGGGGTATCTTTTAAGTTAATCAAAATGTTTTGACCTGATTAATCTAATTGACTCAGTGTTGCAGCCCAACATTTTGCATAATTATTTTACTGGTCACAGAACTCCAGTTTTCTGGAATTGGATGATATCAGCAGAGATTTCTGTTCTTTTATTAATGTAGAAAAGCACTGCTTTCTTGGCCTTGAAACTATTTTTTGCATCGTTTATCTAGAATGGGAAATGGGCAACCATTTTAATCAGATATCCATTTTTGATGCACCTTTCATAACAGTATAGATTATGCATACACATCCATCCATTTAGAAGGAGAAAACAGCTGGAGCATCTGCTTTGCTTTCAGAAGGTCCTTGGCATCTCCCTCTGGGAAGATAACCGGCAGACAGTGTAGACAACACTAGATGGACTCCGTCTAAGACACCTTCCTAGGCTGCAAAGTAGTTTTTTGTCCTCTTAACAACTCTTCAGTGTGTCTTGTCTGAATGTGTTCTATTCCCTACCAGCAAATGTTTCTTCCTTTTCCTCAGTCTTATCACTAGGAGCGTTGGACATTCGCTGGAAGCTGCAATTTGGGAACTATTCCTAGTTAAGCTTCACCCTACTCCCCAGGTCACCATAAATCTAAAGGTTTTTTTTAAACGGAACCAAGCTTTGGATCACATGCAAAGCTTGCAGGATGTTTCCTTGGTTTATTTCATCCAGATGTTTGCATTTTCAATAATTGAGAAGCTGCTGGAAAAGCTAGACATCAAGACTAGCAAATGGAACCAACAAGGGAGTAGCATTGTCATTAGCATGATCTTGTCGGATGAGAGATTAGACTAAGGAGTCAATGCCTTCTTTGTCAGAGCAAGTTATAGCATGAACCCATTACTCATCAACTTCAGAGCCACCCAAAGGTATCTAAATGGGGAAAGATGAAATTCCCCCCTTCTCTTCCTTTATTGTTGCTTTGGCCTGCTCCTTACCAGGGATCAACATATCCATCAATTTCCATTTTTCCCTGTTTCTAATTTCTCCAAACTCAAGTTGCATTGCATTGCCACATCAGTTTGCCATTTTTCTTAAAGTCCTCCTGAAAGTTCTCCAGCATTTTAGTGCACAATTCTCTAATCCATATTTTTAAAGCATTTTTTCCAATATAGACATTTTTTGCAAAACATTTCCCCCTAATATAATACATTTTTCTAAGTTGCTTTCACAAATACGTGCATTCATAGGCAAACATTACTCTAGTATAGACATTTTGTACATATCAGTTGGCTGGAGAACTGCTTTGCAAAATATAGAGAGGTGTAAATTTCAAAGGATGGCTGTGTTTCAGTTTGCCCATTTTTTCAGAAAGTGTGAATTAGGTATCCTGAAATTTCTCCCCCATCCTTACTGTACAATGCAGTATTCTAATACTCCTGCATTCCAGGTTAACTAGGACAATTTCTAAAATTCATTTCATATTTGGAGAACACATAGTTTTCCTTCAGCATTGAGTTTGGCCAGGTCATTTGCATCTCCTTCACCCTCCTTCCACATTAGTGATGTCACTTTTTCACAGTGTTTTGATTCTACGTGCAATTGCATCTGGGGTCTTTTTATGCATTTCTAACTTTTTGATATTGGAAGGTGCAAAGAGATCGGACCTGAGCTTTCTGACGGATTGCCTATGCCTGCACCATCCTGCCTGCATTCTGAGATCTTTTAGCTGACTGAGTTTAGGACGGGGGAGAGAGTGCAATTCAGTTCACATTTACAGGTGAACCTACCTAATGCACACTTTCTGAACCAATACATGAATAGAAACTCAGACATCCTTAGAAATTTGCCCATCTCTGAATTTAGCAGTGCAGTTCTCTAGCCAAGTGAATGTCTATGTACAAAATGTACAAAATGTCTATACAGTTTAATGTGTGCATTAAATGTTTATATTAGTGAAAAGCATACAAACATGTATTGCCTTAAATAAAATTGCTTTGCCAAAAAGTTTATATTAGGAGAAATTCACATGAAAATGCTGGTGGGTTTTCATGAGAACTTTAAAACAATAAATCATAAACTGATTGAGGAATATGGAGAACTGAACTTAACACTGGACAAAAAAGAAACTGAGAGAAACAGACAGATTTATCTATCCCTTACTGAATCTGTAATCATTTGTATTTCGTATTTTATTGTATTTTATTTTTATTGTACACAGCTTCAGTACAAGGCTCTTTGGGGAGGATGGGAAGAATAGAAATTTAATGAATAATAAATAAATAAGTTGTGTTTGGAAAGTAATTTATAAATCTGCAACTAAAATAACATAAAATAAGCCTCAGTCGGGGGCCTGTTTTCTTCTTGGCTTTAGTAACAAATGATATAGACATAAATATATAGCTATATACATATTTGTATATATAGTTGCAGTTTTAATTATAATAACCTACTTCAAACAGAGCTTGTTCAGAAACGCAGCATATAAATATTTTAAAGCAAAAGCTAAGCAAAATTCTATACACAATAAAAATGAATATTGATACAACAAAATGTTCAGTTAAATCAAGACTTCTGCTTTTAAAAAAGTTTCACCAATACATCCATGTTTACTGGTAGGACAGAGAGCAGTAAGGCACATGGATGAACACTGGAATAAAGAGGTTAAAGGTAAAGGTAAAGGTACCCCTGCCCGTACGGGCCAGTCTTGACAGACTCTGGGGTTGTGCGCCCATCTCACTCAAGAGGCCAGGGGCCAGCGCTGTCCGGAGACACTTCCGGGTCACGTGGCCAGCGTGACATCGCTGCTCTGGCGAGCCAGAGCCGCACACGGAAACGCCGTTTACCTTCCCGCTGGTAAGCGGTCCCTATTTATCTACTTGCACCCGGAGGTGCTTTCGAACTGCTAGGTTGGCAGGCGCTGGGACCGAGCAGCGGGAGCGCACCCCGCCGCAGGGATTCGAACCGCCGACCTTTCGATCGGCAAGTCCTAGGCGCTGAGGCTTTAACCCACAGCGCCACCTGCGTCCCTTTAATAAAGAGGTTACCTATTAGCAAGTCAGAGTTTTGGTCCTTCTAGCTCTCCCCAACCGGGTGCTCTCCAGATGCTTTATTATTAAATCATTATCAAATAAAGGCATATACTGCCATTCATTTCAAGAACAAATACTCAACTAAAGCAGATGTTTTCCACCATGATGATTGGCCCTCTACCGGCGAAACTATCAGGAAGGACTGCTCAATTCTATCTGTTAAATATTGGCTGGGAGAGAAAAGCCTGTGGGTCTCATTGATAGTGACCAAATTTATATCAGTGGCACTAAGAATATGGAGGTAATTAATCACCCGAAATTGGAAGGGATTATTTCCAGAGGCTTGTCTCAGGTTATTTGTTTTGCATATAAGTCAACTGTTACATCTTACTTTTCTTTTTATTTGTCCTGTACACCCTCTTGGTGTACTATATGGTTTTTTTATGGTCAGTTGACCATAATAAACTGGTGGTGGTGGTCACAATCCCCATAATCAGCTGTTGGGACTTGCAGTCCAAAATATCTGGAGGGCAGCAGTCTGCTCTGGAACTGGTTCTCCAGAGTCTCAGACGGGGGTCTTTTCCAGCCTAGCTGGAGATTCCAGGGACTTAATCTGAGATCCTTGCATGGAAAGCATGGCACCTACCACTGAGCAACTGTGCAGGCCTGTGCACATGCTCAGAGACAGACACACACCAAGAGCTGCATGCAATTGTGTGTTCATAATTTCAGGACAGATGGGAGAGGAGCAGTTTCATGCCCGCTACGGAAGACAGTGCAATGCAAAACTAGGAGTTAGGGAATGGGGACCTCAGATGACTGCACAAGCAAAATTCATGCACAGCAACTGAAACTTAGGGGCACACTGGCTCTGACCATGGAGCTAAGAATTTAGCTAACATAGCGGCAGTGGCTCATCTTCCATGAATATGTGCATTCCTTTTTTAAAAGCCATCTAAAGATGCAGTCTGGTCAGTGGAGGCTGGTCCATTAGGGCAAATGGAGCGCTGCTCCACTGTCATGGACTGCCTGGAGGTAGAGGAGTGGTGGGAGGCACTAGTTGGGGAACCCCTATGGGAACCCCCATGGGAAGAAGGCTTAGAACCAGGAGGTTGGTGGTAGGAGGAGTGGTCAGAGGGAGAAGAGGGGGGAAGCCTGGAAGGAGATGCTGGAAGCTCAAGAGGCAATAGGGTTTAGTGATCAGGAAGAGCCTATGGCAGAGAGCAGTGCAGAATCAGAGGCAAAAGCAGAGGCTGGAGAGGAGAGGGGCCAAGAGGCAGAGATAAGGCAGGCTGCTGAAGAAGCCAGAGGGTCTCCCGCTCCTGCTGCAGCTAGCTCCCCTCTTCCCAGTGTCCCAGGACCACAAGAAGTATGAAGAGGGCAGTGGAGTCGTCAATAGAGACTCATATTGCTTAGGAAGGACCAGGGGGTGGAGGAGGCTTAGGTAACTGTGGGAAAGTGGGGATCTTCAGTCCTCACAACTACAGTGGTGCCTCGCAAGACGAAAAGAATCCGTTTCGCGAGTCTCTTCGTCTAGCGGTTTTTTCGTCTTGCGAAGCAAGCCCATTGACGGCTTAGCGGATTAGCGCTATTAGCGGCTTTTAGCTGCTTTTAGCGGCTTTTAGCGGCTTATCGGCTTAGTGGATAAGCAGATAAGTGGCTTAGAGGCTTAGAAAATGGGGGGGAAGGGGAAAAAACCTGCAGGAACTCGCAAGACATTTTCGTCTTGCGAAGCAAGCCCATAGGCTAGACTCTTTCGTCTAGCGAGTTTTCCGTCTTGCGAGGCATTCATCCTGCGGGGCACCACTGTACCTCATTGAGGGAAGATCAACTGGGAAGAGTTGCTGTGCTCACTAGGCCTAGCCTCCTGAGTTGCTTGTTTCTTTGAATAAAGAGTTAGCTTCACTGATGATGTGTGGGTTATTACTGACCTTCTCCCAGCACCCGCCCCTGACACTGGCCAACCTCAGTCTGCCTTCAGCCAGTTCTTATCTGCCTTCTTTCTTAGTCTCAGTTGTGCCCTTGCAGAATTCAGCAGGGAGGAGGATGGGGGCGGGACTAGAATTAGTTGGCTCTGCCTGACATTGGCTCTGTCCTGCAGACAATTTAAGTGGGATGAAGCCCAACAGCATGCCACAGGCCTCACTTCTGAGTGGAGATGCTTAAGAATGGATGATTCTGTTAATTTTTCAGTACCCATTTTCCCCCAGATTTGAATTCAGTTCGCATTCCCCCATCAGTTAGCATTTTTCAAAAATTAAAATTCATCTGCTTTTCAGTGCAAATTCCTCCTAATAAGCACATTTCTGTGTACAATTTTGCCTATGTGCATTCTTGCAAGCATTTCCCCTAATATAATACATTTTATGCATTATTTACACAAATATGTGGATATTTATACGCACTTCCCCCTAATAAAAACATTTTGTATACATGATTTGGTTGGAGAACTGCATCACAAACTCCAGATAATTTTGAAGGGTACTGTGACTAACATATTGTTTTGAAATGTGCCATTAGAAAGGTTTACATTAAAATTCAAACAGAACTGGATTTCTCCTCCATCCCTAGAGAAATTTGAATTCTCTGTGAGCTAACTTGGTCTGAACCTCCCAAACTAACATGCAGAATGGAAGTTATTGTTCAGAGTTCACACTTCTCCAAATTTTGCAATATAGCTCTTGGCTCAAAAACATATACCAAAATGTATATTTTGCATAGCATACTTTTAGAAATGCTTATATGTTTTTATACATGTTTGTGACAAAATATAAATTGCATATTTAAAGAGGCATTTAGTTCTGAATTTAAATATGAATCTTTTCTATGAAATTTTATAAATTAAAAAAATCAGATTAATACCGAAACTGTGTGGAAAGGATTTATGAATGAACACATGTGACACTGAAATGGATCAGTAATCCACTTTACAAAAAGATTAACTACTGTCACTTTCTTAAATTGTCTCAACCTACACAGGAGATGCATTAAAGGGGTATTCAGATTAAATAATGGTAGGAAATGTGGGTAGCAGAAACCAAATGTTTTGGACTACATATCCCATTGTCCCTGGCTGGCACTGATGGGAGCTGCAGTCCACAGCATCTGGAGAGCATCACGTTGCCCATGCTAGATTAAATAAACAATGTTTAAAATCCACCCTGATTCTAAATCTCCTTCATCCCATAATTTAGGACAGAGTTGTGGGGTTTTTTTTGAAGGAGTTTTTTTTATTACTAAAGAATTCTTAATAAATACGTTGTTTTCTATTTGAAAAAAATGATCCTTGGATGCATAGGACATAAATCACTCCAAATTGCTACTTTGATAAATGTGGACAAAATAATAAAATTTGTCACCAACCTAATATTACCATCAATGTTTTGTCTAGCTACATTCCTTCCAATTTAAAAACAGTTCAATACCTCTTTTACCTTCAAGTAGCAGCACTTAATAAACAGTGATGGATGCTTTTTATTTCCAGCCCCCGCTATCCCTCCCCTTCTCCCACCTCCCTGTGTTTCAGACTTCCCTATCTATGTTACAAGGGGATTGTTTAGCTTGGGGAAAATGTAGATCTTCCATCCTTCTTCCATTGACATGCATCCCTCAAGGAATGACGGCCATATTTAATTCATAATCCCCGTTGGCTACACAAACATACAACTTCCCATCAATTAGGCAACACAGAGATGCTGTTAAAAATCAATGAGCTTATTATTAAATATATTTTCTTTTCATGTAACAATCAGAGTTATCGGTGTGGCTGCAATGTCAGTGCTTTAAATGCTTTTAAAAGGCAGTAGATTTGCTGTATAATAGGGAAACATTTGAAAAACAAAACAAAACAACAAAATGAAAACTCAACATTACATTTGCTGAACTACCCAAACCATTTAGGGAAGAACTTGGCTGATACATTGCTTTTAACATTTATTGTAAATGTTGGAAGTAAGGGATTGCTGATTGAATATTTTATCTCCATACTGTAAATTAGCAATGATCTATATAAACCAGTTAAGAAGAGCTGTTGCTGATTAGATCTATTTAAAAATATGGTCTGCGCATATTTGTGTTTTCATTGTGGCATGTTTATTGGAAATTATTTGGATATTTTGACACATGCCACTGGAGTGGTTTTTCCATTCCTACAAACAGAGGCGTTAAATCAGTTCCAACTCATTCAAAGGTTCCCCCACCCCCACCCCACCCCCCAAACCACACATGCACACACTCCAAAGATTTTGGCACGGGTCTCTTCTGCTGTCTGGCCACAGCTGATCTGAAGTGAGTCCCCTGTAATTATAGAAGAAGGAGGAACAGGTTTCCTGCTAATTGGAAAATTCTGCAAATGGCACCACTGAAGTAAATTGACAGTCGTTAGAATATTAGCAAAATGAGAAAACTGATTAGGAAAAGCTCAGATGTTAACTCTCTTTTTAAAATATACCCACACCAAACAGCTTGATTTTAACCAAGCAAATTGAGAATGAAAGTTTAGTGTAATAGAAGTTGTGATTTAACTGGGTAAGATATATGATGTATTCAGTAAACAGAAACCCTTTCAGTTGAACATGTGTTACGGGCTTTCCATGCTCACTCAAGCTCCAAAATGCCAGGAAAGAACATCTGCTAATGGACACACCCTTAACATGCGCTATGTAGGGCAATATTGTGGTTCTTGTGTCTGAGAATTAGGTGCACGGCTTGTTCTGGGAGGGGCTGCCCTCCCTCCAAAGGAGCATGTTTGCAGATCATAGAATCAGAGTTGAAAGGGACCCTGAGGGTCATCTAGCCCAAGCCCCTGCAATGTCGGAATATGCAGCTGTCTCATACAGGGATCAAACCTGAAACCTTGGCATTATCGGAAACATGCTCTAACCAACTACTGAGCTAGTACTCCTGGATTCCAATTTGTCACTGGAGTTTCAAGTGACTTGTGTGTCTAAGAGCACTTATTTCCAGCTTAGGTTGATTTAACAGTAAGGTCATTCCTAGATAGTGATAGCCTGACCTCAGTTGTGGGGGAGCTACCACTGGGGGCTGTCAAGTTGGTGGTGACCCATAAGAAGGTCTTTTCAATGATAGTTCCCCATTTTTGGAATGCTCTCCCTAGTGAGCTGTGTCTGCCTTCTTCGTGATGGACTTTCAGGAGAAATTTCAAAACCAGTGGCTGAGAATATAGTATTTTAAACTGTGTTTATAATGTTTCAAAACTACTTTTAAAATTGTTTTATCGTTGCTGTGTCTGCTGCCCTGGGTTCCTTTGTGAGGAAGGGTGGGACATAAAGCAAATAAATAAATAATAAATAATTGCCATAATATGGTATGCTCTGTTGTCCTGCAGTTAGTTGCAGCTTCCCCACTGCCTTGAGCTGGTGGGGTAGTCCAAGATTTGTCTGTTCACATGGAGTCTACTGAAGCTGTTATGAAACTGGAGCTCCCATTCCACATTCCGCAACTGGCAATCTATATCATCCACCCAGACTGAACAATACTAAGTTCTGGTTGTGTTGGGATATGTTAAGTTGTGGGTGAACATATCAGACGTCACAGCCATTCTTCAAACAGCTCTTGTTTATTCACAGGCCAGGACAGAACTGAACTGAAGGGTTCAGTCAGCCTGCTTATATAGAGATCCAGTACAATGTAACTGTGACAATTTTCTAAAACTATCCAATCACTGAATGTCACTTTCGATCCCTTATTTGCATAACTATCTACAGTATCCCCCTGCTGGCCCAGGGTGAGAACTTCAGTACATAACAGGATACAACATGATGGCCAGACTGCAATTGCAGCAAGCAAGCAAACTGCTTTTGTAAAAGGAAGAATCTGCTACTGCCACTGCTGATAGTGTGCCCCACTTCTGTTCTCCTCTCCCTGGAGAAAACAATTGCTCCCCTCCCCATATACTCTGGCCATGGGTAGAGTAGATAATTTCAGGAGGCCATTTGCACGCAGCAATAATCCAGTCCCTGACATTTGCAGTTAAAAGGATTGGGCGACAGGGGACATTAATGACCCATCCCTTTTGCCCCGAAGAGCTGCTGCCAGTCAGAGTAGACAGGAAAGGGGGAAAACTGATGAGATAATTGGTGACTTCCATTATCCTAACTTTGACTGAGTAAATGCACATGCAGGTCATGAGAGAGAGCTTCAGAATAGTAAAGTCATGGAGCTGTCAAGAGGGGAGTTGGCCTTTGATTTAATACTGAGTGGTGCCTAGGATCTGATAAGAGATGTAAGTGTTGCTGAACCAATTGGGAATAGCAGCCCAAACACTACTAAATTCAGTGTTTATGTGTGTGTGTGTGTGTGTGTGTGTGTGTGTGTCACTGGAAAATTGCCCAGAAAAATCTAATACAGTTGCATTTAATTTTAGAAGAGGGAATATCTCCAAAATGAGGGGATTACTTAAAAGGAAGCTGAAGGGCAGAGTCGGGAGGTTTAAAAATCCCTTCAGGAAGCAGGCAGGTTATTTAAAACCACTATAAGAAAGTTTCAGATAAAACACGTGCTGCAAACTAGAAGGAGCACAAACAAGTCCAAGAAGATGCCAACATGGTTAGATAGCCGTGTCAAGGAAATGCTAGAAAGCTTCCTTTGAAAAGAGAACATTCTTATAAGGAACAGAAAACAAGCTAAGTAAATTGTAGAGCTTTTGAACTATAAGAGAGTAAAAGGGGGAAAGGGAAATTGCAGAGAGGATCAACAAACTCTTTGCATCAGTCTTTATTCTAAATTATAACCACATTGAATTATAACCACTTCCTGAAACACAACCACATTGAAACCATGGTTACCACAGAGGGTGTCTGAAAAGTATATCAAGCAGAGAATGAAGTTTTACAGGTAAATGACAAATTGCAAATTGATAACTCCACTAGACCAGGTAGCATTCAGTTGAAAGTCCTTAAAGAATTTGCATGTAAAATGTCTGGTCTTTAAGCAACTCATCATTAAATTGTAGAGGATAGGCAATATAGCCAATGTATCACCCATTTTCAAAACAAGTTCCAGGGGGGAATTCAGGAAACAATAGACCTGTCAGCCTAAGTTCAGTCCTAGATAAATTGATTGAAGAATTAATGAAGCTAAAATTGTGAAATACATACAGTAGAAGAACAAGCTTTGCTGAGGAAGAATCAGTATGACTTTTGCAAAGTGTGCTCCTGCCTTATCACCTTTTTAGAAATTTTTGAGAGTACCAACAGACATACTGTAACGGGCAATGTGGAAAACGTTATAATACTTGTACAGTGGTACCTCGCAAGATGAAATTAATTCGTTCTGCGAGTTTCTTCGTTTTGCGGATTTCTCGTCTTGCGAAGCACGGATGCGCCCTGGTATTAACGGTTTTAAGAAAAGGAAACAAACTCGCAAGACGTTTCGTCTTGCGAAGCAAGCCCATAGGGAAAATCATCTTGCGAAGCAACTCAAAAAATGAAAAACTCTTTCGTCTTGCGAGTTTTTCGTCTTCTGAGGCATTTGTCTTGCAAGGTACCACTGTACTCACAAAAAGCCTTTGCCATCTTACCCATAAAGAATATTTGAGATGCAACATGGGAAAAGTTATATTTATTAAATATAACAAATTACAGGATCTGCACAAACCAATCAACCAGATCAGCCAAATCAAAGCAGCCCAATCAGCCCTCTCATCCCTTGGCACGTGCACAGCCATAATCTGTGGCCATGCAGCAAAGGATTGGAGGAAATTCTCCTTCCTTCCTACATGAACCTTGGGTATGGGAACCTTACCTGCACGCTGTGGTCCTGCTCTCCAGCATTCACCAAGCCGTGTATTCCAAGCCTTAAGGGCATCTCCCCCCTGCCAGACCAACAGCAGTGAAAGGTGAATAAACCAATAATGCCGCAGGTGTTTAACCAAACACTTCTTAAATTCTCTCACTTAAATGCCAATTAAACAAAATACACAAACTGTCACTCCAACAGCAAGGAAAAGCACCTAGCTGTGTGATGAGTGTATACAAGAGGAGTTGCAATCAGGCCAATCAATGCTAGGAATTGTCCTGGCATGTATAATGGAGACTTGGGCCTGTTCTTGCCACTGCTTGTCCACCAGGTTTCTCTTATGCACAGCAACCCAATCATATGGGCAGGGAGCGGGAGTTGCAGTGATTTTTAGGAAGTCATTAGCCTGTACCAGGCATCATATTAGGGAGATCCAGTTTTCTGAGTGCATGTTCTGGAAGTTGGGCAATAGGGGCAGTACAGGATTCCTATTGGTGTACCAACCTTCCCGCTGTACTAAGGATTCCCTGCCCAAACTGCTTCAGTTCATGGCTGCTGTTCTCCTGGAGACACCTATTTTGGTTGTGCTAGGGGATTTTAACATCCATGCCAACACAACCTTACAAGGGGCTGCTCGGGACTTCATGGAAAGCATGGCTTCCATGGGGCTGACCTGTGTAAATGTCTGGAGGTGGTTGGCAGATGGATGGCAGCTAACAGATTGAGGTTGAATCCTGACAAGACAGAAGTACTGTTCTTGGGGGGAAAGGGGTGGGTGGGTATGGGGGACTCCCTGGTTCTGAATGGGGTAACCATGCCCCTGAAAGACCAGGTGCACAGCCTGGGAGTCATTCTGGACTCACAGCTGTCCATGGAGGCACAGATCAATTCTGTGTCCAGGACAGCTGTTTACCAGCTCCTTCTGGTATGCAGGCTGAGACCCTACATGCCCACAGACTGTCTCACTAAACTGGCGCATGCCCTGTTTATCTCCCACTTGGACTACTGCAATGGCTCTATGTGGAGCTACCTTTGAAGGTGACCTGAAAACTACAATTAATCCAGAATATTGCAGCTAGACTGGTGACTGGGAGTGGCCACCGGAACAATATAACACCTGTCCTATATGATCTTCTTCACTGGCTCCCAGTATGTTTCTGGGCACAATTCAAAGTGTTGGTGCTGACCTTCAAAGCCCTAAACGGCCTCAGCCCAGTATACCTGAAGAAGCATCTCTATCCCCACCACTCAGCCCAGACACTGAGGTCCTCCTCCAAGGGTCTTCTGCTGGTTCCCACACTGCAAGAAGCGAAGTTACAGGGAACCAGGCAGGGGACCTTCTTGGTAGTGGTGACCTCCCTGTGGAACACCCTCCCCTCAGATGTCAAGGAAATAAACAACTATCTGACTTTTAGAAGACATCTGAAGGCAGCCCTGTTTAGGGAAGATTTTAAGGATTGATGTTTTTATTATGTTTTAAGATATGTTGTAAGCAGCCCAGCCAGGGAATCCCAGACAGATGGGTGGGATATAAATAATTAAAAAATTATTATGAATCAGAGCCCCCCCCCCAAAAAAAATGTTACTCAGCCTCACAAAATGAGTGACTGGCGAAGCCCACACAGCAATGGGAGCAGAAATGAAGGAGAGGGCAGAATGTGGGGTGGAGCCAACTCAGGAAGCTGGGCCACTGCCCCTTTCTGACTGAGCCAAAGAGCCCGAGTTCTGACCCCCCAATCCTCCCCGGGGGAGGCTTCTTGGCAGGGGTTGTGGGGTGTGATAAGTTTGCTCCTGCTTGGGGGTGGGAGGGCATTGACCAACTTCTTCACCAATTATTTCTAAGTAAAAGTTTACTAGGTAAACCATCACAGGTCAGGGGAATAGATCCTCTTCAGAATCCATATATGGGTAAATATGGGAAAGCAAATTGTAAGGGGAGAGGAGAGAGAAGTTCTTCTTCTTTGCTCCTAATATCAGAATTGAGATCAGCCAGTGAATAGACCAATGAAAGTACTATGGCACACAACACCCAGTATCCATTCAAGTGCTATGCCTGAATTGGGCACGTAAAGCCAAGTAACAAGCCCAAACAAACCATCCTTGTATTGGGGAAGTGCCATAGCTCACCTGTATTGTAATTTAAGCATTAACACCACTGGTGAAGAATTTCATAATCATCAGGGTGTTTCCCATTCTTGACTTCTAACACTTAGGAAGCTGCCATGTACCGAGTTGGACCATCCTCAGGAGTGAAGAACCTGTGCCCTCTAGTTGTTTCAGGACTACAACTCCCAGCATTCCTGACAATTGGCCATGCTGGCTTCCAGAGTTTCTGCAAGAGATCTTTCTCAGTTGTTGTACTCTGCCACTGAGCTATGGCCCCTTTGCTTCACCAGCACAAAGTGGATACTTCACAGGCCCAGAAGTTTTTTTAAAAAATGAAAGTAATTTCTTAAGCAGTGAACGTCTTACTGATAGGAGAGAGGAACAGATGGTTGCATATATAGGCAGAGAGAGCTCCCTCTGGCTGGATTTTGGATTTTGTGTCCCCCTCCCATCGCTCTTTATACCCTCTTCCTGAAGGGGTGGAGAGTTACTGGGCAACTCCATGCATGATTTTCAACACAGCGCTTTCTGTTCTGAAGACTTTCCCCTAAATAGCTTCTCAGAAATTTGTATTGCACTTAAGCTTTTGATCTGGAGCATAATAACATCAAGATTACTTTAGTCATCTAATTGAAAAAAAATATCTAATCAAACAGTGTGTGTGTGTGTGTTTGTTAAGGGGTGGGGGGCAGCAGCTGGGGTGAAGGGTGGTTCAGATCAAGGAAATGGCAGATGGTAACAGGGTAAAGCTCCTCTTCCCGGCCCCCAGCTGGCACTTTTACAATCCTGAGGGCCTCTCAGGAACTGTTTTCCTGTTTTTAAAAAGTGGGCTAATGTTACACCCTTCTGTGTGTAACCCACCAGTTTGATCCTAACTCTACATGCTATCAAGGTATACATCTCTCTCTAACTGAAATCAAATAGATTTTTGAAAACCCTTGTCTTTGATTTGGTTATATGCAGTGTTTTCAGCTTTTCATTGCTCAGGGAGTATCTATACTGCAGATATCAGTTTTATTACCATTTAATTCACACAGCTGTTCTCCCCTCCCCTCCCCCAAAAAAGAATTCTAAATAAGATGATCTGGTGAGTTTGACTGTGAATTATCCCTAGGACACAGCATTACAGTTCGTAAATTTTCCTGGGGAGAAATAATTTTAGATTTAAATCACCTTATATCTTCGCTGTAGTGGGACGCAGGTGGTGCTGTGGTCTAAACCACAGAGCCTAGGGCTTGCTGATCAGAAGGTCGGCGGTTCAAATCCCTGCGACGGGGTGAGTTCCCATTGCTCAGTCCCAGCTCCTGCCCACCTAGCAGTTCAAAAGCACGTCAAAGTGCAAGTAGATAAATAAGTACCACACCGGTGGGAAGGTAAATGGCATTTCCGTGCACTGCTCTGGTTCGCCAGAAGCGGCTTAGTCATGCTGGCCACATGACCTGGAAAAACTGTCTGTGGACAAACGCCGGCTTCCTCGGCCTATAGAGTGAGATGAGCGTGCAACCCCAGAGCCATCCATGACTGGACCTAACGGTCAGGGGTACCTTTGCCTTTATATCTTCGCTGTAGAATCTATTATTTAATTTGTCAGGCAACTTACAATCAAGTTTAAAATCTTTTCGAATACCATAAATTGCCCATGAGAGTCAATGGGTCTTATTCGGGGGGGACGACAACTGAAAAGACCCTCCCCCTTGTTGCCACTCTTTGCACCTCTCTCATAGGAGACACAAGGAGAAGGGCCTCGAATAATGCTTGTTGGGTACATTCCAACATAAATTCAGGATCAAACTAGATTTTCCACATAAATTGCTCTTCCATAGATTTTTTTTTAAAAAAACTAAATAGCTGGCAGGAGGTGATTGTGAGTACAATGACATGGGGAGGGGGTTAGCTCTATGCCTCTACTGTGTCATGATCTGAATCCCCCACACCTGTTGTTCACAGTTGGAGAAAAGATCACATTGGCTGCAGGGGGAGCTTTTCTCCCATTGGCCACCATGGGATATTTCCTCCCATTGCAAATAATGGATACTGTGAGTTGATTTCTATTAGGATCATGATGAAGGCAAGGATTAACAATCTCCCTCTGCACCACAGTCTTGATATCTCTCCCCCACCCTATGCCAGCTTTAAAAAAACTAAAAAAAAACCTGCTTTCAGTGGGAAAGGATGACAAAATAGAATTATCAATCCAAATGCAATTTGAAGCATTAGTAGTCCGTAACATTCTAATTCTGTATTGCAGTTACACCTGTCTGATTATAATCTTGGGGATTTAACTGGCAAAATTGAAATAACTAGATTTTGATATTTCAGAGAAATCATAGAATCATAGAATGGTAGAGTTGAAGATTGGGCTATATCAATGCAATGTCCCCTTCCTCTATTCTCCCTCTGTAGCCCCAAAATCTACTATGCACTTTCCCCCAGATTTTGGGAGGTGCTACCAAAATTCGGGCAGCTGTGGTCACATAGAGTAATTTGATTTGGGGTGGTTTCTGTTGTTATTATTCCCAGAATAAAGCTTCTGGGGTTTTGGGAAATGTTCTTCTAAACACTTTCTTAAGTTCCTTATACACCATCTCCCAAAATTCTTTTATTATTCCACAAGACCACCATGAATGATAAAATGTGCCAGTTGTTTCTTTGCACTTCCAACATAGGTCTCTTTTTGATGTAAACATTTTGGCTAGTTCACTTAGTGTCAAATACCACCTATGGATAATTTTTAAGAAGTTCTCTTTTAACGTGTAACTAGCAGTAAATTTTAGATCTGTTTTCCTCAATTGTTCCCACAAATTCAAATCAATATTAGGACCCACATCTTGTGCCCCTTTGATCGTTCACATTGTTATGGTTTTTCTGCAAATCCCAATTTCTTATCTGCCTTAAATTTTGAGTTGATTTGGTGATAGTTAGCCAATCCAACACATATTCTTTAATCATTCATATATAAATATATATATATATTCATTTTAGGTTCCCCAGTTGCCATTTTTTCCCTTGTCTCTGTTTCTATTGAGGATAGCCACCTTGGTGTTTTGCTCTCTATTTTTTTATATATTTTTCCCATACCCTATTTTTTCTCTCTCTTGGTGAAGCTTTTATGTATTCCAATTTTGCTGTACCAAATACAAGTATGCCAGCCATATTTGACATCATGACCCTCCAAATCTAGCAGCTGTGTATTTTCTAGCAATAGCCAGTCTTTTATCCAACAAATGCAGGCAGCTTCAAAATACAGTTCAAAGTCTGGGATTGCGAAACCTCCTCTATCTTTTCATTCTTATGGACCTTTATGCTAAACTAAAGACGGGGCAGCCCTTAAAGCAGAGGATGCCTTCAAATACAGGAATGGCCTCTGTAGAGTAGGACACACCACAACCATAAGAGTTTCTGACAATTAATAGTAAATCAAGGGTCGGGGACTTTTGCCTGCCATATGTTTCTGAACTACAACTCCCATCTACCCCTGCGAGCGTGGCCAATGGCCAGGGATGGATGGGAGTTGTAGTCCCACAACATCTGAAGGGCCAAAGGTTCCCACCCCTGCAGTAAATAGTACCAGGTAACATAGACAACTGCTTTGATACTGCTATGTACTGTAGGCATGTTCATAAGTTGGCCTGAACTCACAAAGGTCCACAAAGTATGGATGGGGGCTGGGGATAAGGGGCATATCATCATGCACGTTGTGCCCCCCACATTCCATTACTTTCCTCATATTATGCATAGAAGGGGTTGTAACCAATGCTAGTCCCACACAGAGTAGGTCCACTGAAATTAATGACCACAACTAACTTAGCTGCATTAATTTCAAAGGGTCTCCTGTGAAAAGAACTCAGTTACAAGCAACCCAAGGTGACTTCCACATGCATTCACTTGAACCTGAGAAGAACCGTCTACCCTCTGGTACAGCAAGGTCCCCAGTCATGCAAAGCAGTCATCACAAATAGAAAACCACTGCAGACCTTCTTTCCTCAATCTTGTGTGTGTGTGTATATAGATTTTAGTATCTTATATATACAATGCTGAGGGGGAAAATAGGTGCTTCAGCATTAAATAGATAAATAATCCATATAGGGCAAAATCATGATAGAATAAATGTTAGAATAAATGTTAGAATAAATCAAGTTAGAATAAATGTAAGCCTCTGCCTCTGCCTCTGCCACCGCCACCGCCACCCCACCCCACCCCGCTAGAACAAGGACATGTTAAGTTGAACAATACCTGCCCACAACATCCAGTATGTACAAATATGTTCAACTGGTATTCTTCCAATTAAATAAGTTTTGTTTCATCAAAAGGTACTTGAAGGGTCTAGTGTCACTTCATAAGCGCAGGCTAAATCATAAGGAAATCAGACCCAGTGACTTCTTATTAGGTACATTTTGGAGCACCTTTTATCATTCCTGCAGCTAAGCTTCATGTGAGTTCACAGTTCACATTCTTCATTCATTTGAGCATGAAAAAGAGAAAATGTGCAGCTGAATGAAAGATGTGAATTGGCTCTCCAGCAGTGATAGCATCAGCTTAAGCCACTTGTAGATCACAATGAAGCCAGAACTACTTTTTTTACTTGATACGGCTTCTTGTTTTTTTGCTTTGTTTTTAAATTATCCTAAGCAAACATTTTGAAGCACCTGAAAGCATCCATGTACAAACACAGTGGTATCTGTGTGAAAGAGACCTGTGAAGATCACACTTGCTGTCTCAAGCACCTTGAAAGGGGTAACAACCCACCCTATCGTAGTCAACCGCCCCCAAGTGAAAAATGTGTTTGCTTGGCTGCTTGCTTTTTTTATTATTTAAGGAGGAAATGGCAAGAATATGGACAAGATATGAGCAAAAAAGGAATCGGAGATGTTGCACTAAATATAACTAAAGCATGGGGAGGGGGAGGGTTTTTTTTTAAAAAAAACCCAGTCACTTTCAATCAAGTGTCACACCTTTAAATAGTGGTTAAATCTTTGCATTATGCAGCTCATCCCTTTTACAACATAGGGTTCCCGTAGAGAATTCCCTGTTTACACTGGGAATCCCTCCAGGAGCGCATCAATAAAGCTGAACAGATGTCAGGGTGGAATGCCAGCGGCAGTGGCTGTTGTCAGGGGTGTTGGGAAGGGAAAAGCGGCAACAATAAGACATGGCATCTGCTACACAAAGCCCTTACGCGTGGGTCAGAGTTTGCCAGTGCGTCAAGATCCCACCCTCCCCTTTGTCTAGGCACACTGCCTCTCTTGTTCCTGGATGACAGGGGTTGACACACATCACCCAACCCTATCAGAATTTAGAAATGTTATTTGTTTCGTTCTCGCATATTCACCCGCATGTTTTGACCTTCCCCCCTCCATCTCTTCCCCTCCTCGAAATATATTGAACAACACACGGTAGGGGGAGGAGGCCTCCCCTCCCCACAGGACCTCCCTACTACACAATTTCATTATGTGCTTTGTGTCTAACGTGAGGGTGCTGATGTCCGTCTTTTTAATTAAAAGTGTGATTGATGAGACTTAACTGCTACGCTGATTTAAATACATCTTTGGGAAGGAATTGGTCCTTACGGTTCCAAGTGGATTTTTGTGTGTGGGGGGGTGGTTTTTAAAACAACTTTGTGTGAAAGTTCTGCCAAATGATCTTGTCCAGCTCTGCACCTGCAGATAGGACCATAAGCAGAAATAAACAGGAAGGATAACAAAGCAAAACAAAGTGATGCGAGGCAGATTTTCCCTACTCTTCAACGTCAGCGAGTGAAGCACGGCAGTGAACGGAACATCCCTATGAATATACAGGTCTGCTCAAAACCGACTGACTAAATAACAGGAATTAGCAACAATTGGAAACTACTTATTTGCCAGTGAAGCATCTTTGTTGCAAACATCATGTTTCACGAGAAAGGGCCAGGCTGAAGCACCCTCCCCCCCCACAAAAATAGATCACACAAACACAGAGAGAGATAACACATGCAAGTGCGTAAAAAGCATCACACAAACACATTTGTGCATATATTTAGAAACCTACTTTTCTATACAAACAATAATCGTTTTAAAATTATCCTTTCATCTTCCTGAGTTCATGGGTGTGTTTACTTTAATAAGGTTGTCATTGTGACATTCCAGGACTGTGTATAAAATGTGTCTTGCTTTTGGAACAAAACCAAATATATTAACTACGGGGGGGGGGGGTGTTTTTGAATAAAAGCTTTGTATTCTTGCATCCACCAGTTTGGAGAAAATAATGGTCTTAAAAAACTAAAACTTTTCATAATTAAAATAAAAGGTTTTCTTTTTCTTGCCCTTTAAAAAAAAACACAACTCAGCTATTTCCCAATAAATTTCTGCTGGTAGTTAACAGTGCAATCCTATACATATTTACTTAGAGGTAAGTCTCATTCTGTTCAATAGGACTTACTCCCAGGTAAGTATATTTAGCATTGCAGCCTAGGTCTTGTCCCCACTAGATGTAGGATGCTTTGAAAAACAAAACAGATAAATGTCACAATTTTGACAATTTAAGCACACCACTCTTAAAATTTGACAAATGTTAAGAACCCATCAACAAATTGTAGCTTGTTTTGCACTCCGGACTTCAAAAGAATATGACATAAAATCAGATTAGAATCCTAAACATCAGCTGTTAAAAAGTGCCTGAAAGCATTTTGCATCTGAACCTTAAAGCATGTGGAGCCCAATCACAAGTCTGTTTACTCAGAAGTAAGTCCACCGACTTCAGTGAAGCTTACTCCCAATTAATTGTGAAGCCTTAAATCAAAATCGACAATGACTTCACTGAGATCAAGATTTTCAACAGACTGATAAATAGGTGAATTCAGGTCAAAGATTAAGTGGAAAATTTTTCTTTTTCTTTTTACACACACACACACAGAGAAAGAGAGAGAGAGAGAGAGAGAGAGAACGAGAACATGCAAAACGATGTGATCTTAAGTTCTCAGGCTGACTCACTTCATATCTGACTGGTTGTCCTCAGCATAAAAGTTATATTTTCTGCAAATTGGGGGCATTAAATTGCAAGGTGAGAGTGGAGTACACCTCTGTTTTGTCCAAAGGGATTTCAAAGTCAGTGCAGTTTCATTCTGCTGCTGAATCAAGACTAAAACCTTTGAGCTCTTTGCATGTATTCACATTTCACTGTTCGCTTTAGAGTCCAGAAAGTGAAACACACAAGCTTCCATTGAAACACTCCTTTCTGATAGAAATCTTTTAAAACAAACACAGGTAAAATTTCTTTTTTAGGTGGTGGGGAGTGGAAGAGCGGGGGAAGAGTAGAAACCCCCTATCGGGCAGGGGTTGTTTTTCCATTTGACAATTAGAAATTATTTTTGGCTGCTCCGAAAAAAAGAAGAGGGGAAAGCTAATTGGCCTTGCTGCTGTTAAATACTCTATTCTGATGGTTGATTAATGAGGTGTCAGAAACCACAAGTAACAGACTCTATGTTTCTTTTGGAGTGGGGCAAGGGGAAAACAGAAAGGGGGAATCACACACACATAAAATGAAGTTGCAAAGGTTGTTTCTGTCTGCACACACTTTCTGCCTCCCAAGCTGAAAGAGGGGACCTAAATGACAGCTAATGACATTTAGCTACCAATATGATGGGGTGGGTGGGTGGAATTCCAAACCCTGGACTGACTTATAAGCAAGAGAGAGAAAGAGAGCAATTATTATACATTGACCTCCATCCTAATATGAACCCTTTCCCAACCACCAAGAATATGGGTGGTGGTGTTTGAATATATACAACCAGCTTAATTATTTCCTGTTTTTGGCCAGAGTTTCCTTTCTTGCAATGCATGTGTTGGGTGGGTGGGTGACACCTCCAGTTGTTTGCTTTGGGCATTTAAATAGACTGTGTCATTTTTGCGAACATGTGTTTCATGTATATTTATCTTAAGCTTTGTAAGAAAAGGAAAGGAAAACTGCAGTAAATAATCTGTTTCCTTTCAATGCCGCTCACGAGGCCAACCCAGCCATCCCTATTTGCCACTTAGATGCATTTGTCACAATAAACCACCGTATATTATGTTTATATCCATCCTTCAGGCATGTCACAGCATCTTGGCATTCCAACTCACTCTACCACTGTGTACATTAAATAGTCATGTAGTTACATTAAACAGTGGGGAGTTCACACTTCACAACCACTCAGAGTTTTAAAACAGATGTGGGCTCTCTGTTGTTGTGCTAGAATGGGGGGTGAGGGAGAGAGAGAGAGGGGGGGGGGACAACGACCTTAAAATGGTCTGGTAGGATTTTAATCTCTGCATGATTGTATGCTCCTTCCCGCTCCCTTCTAATTTCAAATCCTGCCTAGCACCCCAGTATTGGAAATGGCAAAAAAGGAAAGGAAAACCACAACAAGTTGTGTGTGTTTATTGTCAGTTGCAGAGATGTGGAGGGGGCGCAGAGACAAGATTCTGAATTCTGAATTCTTTGTGGCTTGGAATATTTTTGAGCGGGGTGGGCCAGAAGGGGTATCCTGGGATTTACTGACAGGAGAATTTTTGACAGTTGATGGACAGATGAATTCCGTCATGGAAGCGTTAGTCGAAAGCGCCTGGGCCAGATGGAAAATCGCAGCACTCACAGCTTGTCTTTAATATTAATTTTCTCTCTCTTTTTCTTTTTGCAGGAGATCAGTATTCCCTAATTCCCTAAAATGTTTCAATGCATCTTGAGGTATTATTTTTTTTATGCCTTTCACCGCCTACTCTTAGTAAGAAGTGCTCCTTTGTGTTAATGTAATTTTTCCACTCTTCTCAGCTGTAAAAAAAAAGAGAAAGAAAAATCACAAATAAAAACCCAGTGCAGCTACACAGCTGTTGAAAATTCTGCCTGTCTCTAACCGCACCTAGATGAGTAATATCTTAACCTTGTACTTGATTTTAAAGATATGCATCAAGAAGTTATTGCCATCAAGCTTTCCCTGGCAGGAGCAGCACTTAATAAAGAGCTCATGGTGGGGGTTTTTTTTATGCATTTGACTCTTCTTATAGGTGCCCCTTCTCCTTTTCTTCTAGGACCAGCATGATCCCCTGCCCACTGCCACCCCTCCCCTTCAAAGACCAGGATATTTTCACCCCCTTCCCATCAATAGTTGGTTACTCAGAACCCCATCAAAACATGGGAGTTCTCCACCAGAAAGGTTCATTAAGCTTCATTAAAACAAAGTACTCTGCTTAGGGCACAAAAAGGCAGTATGGAAAACAGTGTATTTTTTTTACTTTTTTTTTAGGGGAGAAAAGAAATATACTTATTGCCAGGAAAAGAAAAATGCAGGAGGTAGGGATGAATGATATTAAGGAAGGTCCCATGGCATGGTCAGAAGGTATATGAGGCCACCACCTGGTAGAAGCTAAGCTGGCCAGCGCCTCAATGGGTGACTGCCTGGGAACCACATCTACACCATCTTTGGTTCCATGATGGAAATGTGCTAAAAATGTGTATATCGGTGAAAATAATGTGCACACGTGCCTAATATTAGGGGAAATAGATTGGAAGGTGTTATTGCTTAGAAAGGATATACACACAAGAAGGGGTTTTGTTTTTTTAAACGGTGAACTGAAAGAAATATTGGAAAAATAAGAAACTGATAAAAACCAATATTAACAGGCCCATCCACCACTAAATGGACAATGCACTCTGGAGGAGGACACCAACTCTGTGTGTGTGTTGTCTTAGAAGAGGCATTGTCTTCTGTGGGAGGTCAAGGAGGGAATACCTTTTTAAAGGTTAAACTCTTTCGCATGTTCTGTGAATGTTCACGGAAGAGAGAGCAGAATCACACACGCTGCCTCCCCTGCCTTGCCCAAAATTTGAGTCTAGCCCTACAAATGTGAGTCTAGCCCATCCCCATTGAGAGATGGGGAGAAATTTGATTCTATTTGCATTTAAAGGTTGAAATGATCTAATTCACATTTTTCAAAACAGCTTGCAAAGTGAAACACAGTCATCCTTCGAAATTCACACTTTTCTGAATTTTGCAATCCAGTTCTCCAGCCACGTAATGTGTACAAAAAAGGCTTATAGTAGTGTACAATGCGCATTAAAATGCATAAAGTATATTCGTGAAAATAATGTGTGTAAATAACTGATATGTCAATTGGGAAGTAATAATAACAATAATAACGACAGTAATAATAATGATAATTTGTACACCACCCTATACAAGTAGATCTCAGGGCAGTTTACAACATAAGGTTAGAAAAATAAGATTTTAAAAAGAGAAAATTAGAGCCAATTCCTAAAGCATATGCAGCTTTCTAGTCATATGACTGGGACTCTTGAAAAAACAAAGTCCACTCTGCACACAGAGAGTTGTACAGGGAGCTGTATACTATTCCATCACCTCCCCCAATACATGCTTTAATTCCACCTGGGCAGTTTACACTCCATATATTTAAAGCACATTTGAAGCACAGGGCTTCCCCACATAGAAACCCGGAAACTGTAGTTGACTCACCACAGAGCTACAATTCCCAGTCCCCTTAACAAACTACAATTCACAGAGTCCCCAGGGGGGAATGTGCTTTAATGTATGGTGTGTGCAATTTTATGAATTAATCATCTTCCAAGAGTTAGACTGCTTGTCATCTACAGCTTTTATAAGTATAATAAAACAACAATATTTTGAATTCCACCCAGATAATTGGGACACATTTTTCATTTATCAAAAGTTTTAAAACCAATTGATTAAGCCAATTTATCAAGTACACTTTGTAGCCCTGATTAAAACCAAGCCTTTTAAATATGTCCAGACCACTTGGCTGAGGTCTGGGTCTGGTCATTTGGTTGTGGGACCCGCTGGAAACAACACATCCAACCAATTTTGGCTCTGTCATGGAATAAAGGTGGAATATGAATGTAAGAAAATGAATAAAATAAAATAATATTGAAATTAGGTGTACTAAGGTTGTAAGCTCGACTCTGTGTGTCTGAAGAGGAGGGCAACCCCAGCTGGTGCTATGCTGATTCTCAATAAACATTTATTCTTCCTTGTGAACAGAAACAGCTCATGCAAACACATCATCAATGGGCAAAAAAGGCACATGAGGTTTTGTGAAAATGGCTGGCTCTGGAATGATGGAAAGCCTTGGCACAGCCAAAGTGAAAAAGTTAACCCAACATTTACTTCTAGCAAATTCCTACAGAGCAGCGTCACTATCCAAGAAATGATTTAAATGATTAAAGTTTTGTGCAAGTTGCTCTGGCTGTTTACAGAGAACGAGATCCTGCCCATCAACTTTTCATCAACCCTTTTGGAAAGCTGAGCAGCTCCATGCTGTAGAGTTAGAGACAAAGGACCTCTAAAGGGGGTGGGGCGTATCTTCATTCATTTTCACTGCAACTGTGAGGCACTTTGAAGAGGAAGTCTGCTACAGCACCATCACTGTAGATCATCCAGCCACCAGCCTCAACAATGGCCAAGTGCTATGAGGGTTGAAAGGGGTTACATTTAGGGTTGAGCCAAAATGCTTCCCCCACACATTCCCTCCCCATTTGTAAGAGACAACATGAGAGAACCATTTTAGCTGATTTGGAGTGCCTTCTGGTGGCCATCAGCTATCATTTCCTCTCTCTCCCCAAATCCTTCAGAAGTGATGTTCTTTGGATGGGAAGGGGGGGGGCTTGTCTCCATTTCCTGCCAGAAGCCCCCATCAGTGTAGCACTACAGAATCAACAGTGTTGCTCCTGAAGGCTTTTGGGAAGTGGAAAAAATGTTATCTGACAGCCAGAAAGAGTTCTGGTGATGGGCCATAAATGGTAAGAAGCACCAGAAGATAGTTGATAGGAAATTTGTGATCAGTGGGATACAGCTTAATGACATGGCTACACACACACACACACACACACACACACACACAAAATTGTTGCTTACCTGGATGGGGCCGGGATAGCAAAGAGCAGTAGCAGGTTTCAGGCCATGCAGTTGTATTTATTTGTTATTTATAAAGGTGTTCATGTAATCACCCTTTTGTAGAACATTAGGGTGCTGCACAACAACATAAAAGCATTTAAAAACAAGGCAAAGCAAGGGGCGTTTTAGATAATGACATAGCCCTGTTGGCATAAAACTCTGCAAGAGATACCTGAAAGTGAAAAGGTGGGAGGGGGACTGCTGATTCTCTGCTGATTCTCTGCTGGGAAAATGTTCTACACTAGAGGACCAAGGACACTAAGCAAAGGCCAGTCCACCCACTTTAGGTTCTGGCCTGGCCACTATTGGCACATGTCCCTCAGAAGGTTGTCCAGAAGAGAAGGTAGCCCTTGGGCCAAAAGGGGTTCCCCATGACTGGTCCAAAGTCTGAGCAGAGCTTATATATCTTTGCACAACTGGGCATCCTGCACCCTGAAAAATGCAAGTGCACTGAGTACACAGCGCCTGTGCTCAAACATTCTAGGCTCTATGCTGTGGGTATGGAATCTTTTTCAGCCCCAAAGCCACATTCCCTTCCTTTGTGGGTGTGTAATATATGTCACACACATACCCCTCTTCATTCTACATTCTACATTCAGACATGCAACAGTCATTAGCAGGGATCAAGGACACATTCCAGCCAGGCAAAAACAGTCAAGGAGGATGTGAGGCAAGACCACAGGGGTGTGTGGCCAATGGACAGATGTAGAGGGCTGGAGGCACACATTTGACCCTCAGGCAGAAAGTTCCCCTGCTGTATTCAAACCTCTTCAGATGAACATGCAGAAATTATGATGATGGTGATTTATTTATAGCCCATCCATCTGACTGGGTTGCCTCAGCCACTCTGAGCAGTTTCCAATGTAATATAAAAATACAACTATGCATCACACATTAAAGATCCAGGAGGAATATCCTGATTCCTGCCTTTTTCTCCTCTTCCACTGCCCCTAATGCAGAAGTCCCAATCTATTTGTTGAGTGACAGAGTTGAGGGTTATACTAGGGATACCATATCTGATTTCTTTTCCATGAAAGAATGCTAACTATTTCTTAGGGTTGTATTGGTTTCCTTTTTGTACTTTTCTGTTTATTATATTTTGTGAGACATACATCGCTATCTAAGAAGGTACACAACTAAGCACAACAGATAAAGCATAAGCAACAAAAAGAAAATCAGAAAGTTCCCACGTGAGTAGGTAATCTCAATCAGCTATGTGTGATACAAGCAGCCTAAGACTATAGCTAGAACTCTTTTATTTTAACATGTCCTCCCAAGCCAAAGAGCAGTTAAAGAACCATGTTATACAGTTATATAGAGCTCCTGACCTGGTGCTGCCTTCAAAAAAAAAAGCTCAAAAACTTCAATGGGTATAAAAACAACTTCTCCAATTTCTTTGTTTACTTCCCCTAAGTATCATAGCATGTTTCAGAACATAGGTCTATGTTTGAAACATTTTCTCTTTCCATTATACAAAACTGACCATAACAGCTTATTTCTTTGAAGATCTGAAGAAGGTTTCATAGAAGTGTTCACCTCTAACTTAGCAGTCATCAGCATAAACTATCTCAGCAGGCAGTCTCAGTGATTTGTGGGATGCCATCAGTTATCTACTTGAGGCACTTCTTGGAAATATTCCTTCCTTCCTTCCTTTTATCCCACATTTCCTGACACCCACCTCCAAAGGCTAGACTTTGTAACCCTATATTCCATACTTTCTCAATGTTGCATTTTATTGTTTATATTCTTATGATGCTTTTAGTGATTGTATGCTTTTTTATTGTATATTTGTATATCACTTAGTTTTTTTCCTGACCTTCTAGACCACGGGTGTCAAACACAAGGCCCGCGGGCCAAATCCAGCCCGCCAGACCTCGTCATGTGGCCCGTGTAGCCGCTGCCGGCCACCAGCCTTCACCTTTTATTCTTGCTTTTTTTTTTTTTACACAAGAAAGCCGCCTCTTTAGCGCATGCGCGGCAGCCTACAAGCCAGAGAACGTCTGCCCTCTAGTGGCGCCGGCCGTTCTACACAGGACCTCCACTTGTTTTTATATTGAGCGCAACCGGCCCTTTGAGGGTGACCAAACTGCTGATGCGGCCCCCGATGAATTTGGGTTTGACACCCCTGTTCTAGACAATACCTCAAGGAGGGTCTCTCCTTGAATGAACCAGCTTGGACCCTGTGGTCATCATCCCTTCTTTGTGTGCCTCCTCTGTCAGAGATCCAGAGGACAGCAACATGAGAATGGGCCTTTTCCGCAGTGGCTCCCAGCTTGTGGAATGCTCTCCCCAGGGAGACTTGCCTGGCGCCTTTATTGCATATCCTTAGGCAGCAGGCAAAAACATTACTCTGTAACCAGGCCTTTGGCTAATTAAAGAATCTATAACTGATTAAACTTGTGGAGGGTATTATTTTTGTTTGTTACCATGGTATATATTTTTGTGTTTTTATATTGTAAACTGCCCTGTGATCCTCAGATGAAGGGCAATATAGAAATATAATAAATAAAATAAAACAAATAAGTTGTCTAGACATTTTATATTAAATAGTCTGGACATTTTCAGAGTGGCGATGTAGAGCAGAAACTGTGTCTTGGCCTTTTCTGTTCACAAAAATGCATGCAGCTAGACTCAACATGCATTCATGCTCCACTCATAGATTTAACTATCCAGTTTGGATGCAGGGGTGAAATCTGAAGGAATATGCATGTGTGTGCATGCTAAACAGCATTTTTACAAAACCATCCCAAAATCTCTCTCTCCCCTCCCCCCTGATAGGGCATTAATTTGCCCATGACAGATTAAAACAAACAGAGAATGTCCCATATTAAGGAGGAACTCAATTTTCTCCTATGTCCCAGGACAAAACTTGTATGTTATCCATTGTATGTTAAGAACAGATTTGGTTGTCATGCGTATGTATGGTATGAAAAAGTTAAAGTACACAGAGGTTTCCTGAACCATTTAATAAGAAAGTCATTACATTCAGTTTGGGACAAATACAAAGATTTGCTAAAACAAAAAAACACCATGAAGGACCACCAGCTAAAACTGGGGGAGGGGAATGAGGATGTAAGAGACCTTTTAACGGATTGGTTACAGTATCACCCGCTGAATAATGTTTTTAAAATGGATAAAAGAAAGGGTTTCACCACTGAACTATTGAGGTTTGAGAAAGAATTGTTACAAAATAATGTAAAACTACTTTCTAAAATGTATAAATCGTTGTTGGAATGTTTTACTAAAGATGAAGAAGTCCAACTGGTCATGATTCAATGGGCAAGAGATTTTGGGTATAATATACAGTTTGCAGCATGGGGAAAACTATGGAGAGAGGATTTGAAATTTACAGCTGGTATTTAACCCCTAGTAAATTAGTGAAAATGTATAGAAGAAGTTCAAATATTTGTTGGAAATGTAAGGAGAAGGAAGGCACCCATTACCATATGTGGTGGCATTGTAAAGTGATAAGGGAATTTGGGGAAATGATATATAATGAGTTGAAAAAAATGTTAAAAATAACCTTTGTTAAAAAACCAGAAGCCTTTTCGTTAGGGATTGTAGGTGCAGAAATATTGAAAGAACTGAAAAGACTGTTTATGTACACTACAACAGCTGCAAGGACGTTGCTTGCCCAGAACTAGAAAGGCGGTAAGATACCTACAAGGGCGAACTGGCAGATGAAACTATTGGACTGTGCAGAGATGGCAAGATTAACTGGGGAAATCAGAAATCAGGAGGATCAAAACTTCAGCAGAGAATGGGACAAATGTAGATTGTATTTGAAAGACCACTGTAAACACTTGAAAGTGTTTCGCAGGCTTTAAATAACTCTTGCAATGATACATGGATTTTGGATATAATGGAGGACTGTAAACTGGATGGACTTGGGAAAGTTTTTTAACGAACCCACAGAGGGGAAGAGGGAAGTCCTAGGATTCGAAAGAATTTTAATATTTGCAAGAATATTTTTCTGTGAATGAACTTGTAAAACCAAATAAAAAAAATTAAAAAGAAAGAACATAATATCATTTTCAAAAAACCTCATATGTATGTTCTGCTTATATGAGCAGGATTTTACTAAAGGGGCTGAAAAGGGCACATCACTATGGGATAGAACTTTTTATATCAATAAATGAAATAAAAATGACTACTGCTTGTTGGTTAAGAGCAGTGGACTTGTAATCTGGGGAACCGAGTTCGGGTCTCCGCTCCTCCACATGCAGCTGCTGGGTGACCTTGGGCCAGTCACACTTCTCTGAAGTCTCTCAGGCCCACTCGCCTCACAGAGTGTTTGTTGTGGGGGAAGAAGGGAAAGGAGAATGTTAGCCACTTTGCGACTCCTTCGGGTAGGGATAAAGCAGGATATCAAATCCAAACTCTTCTTCTTCTAAGCAGTGTCTACTACATCACACTATGCACATGTGTTCTTAGGAAGGTGCCTTATATTAAGTCAAACCACTAGTCCATCTAGCTCAGTATTGTCTACAGTGATTGGCATAAGTAGTACAGGATTTCAGGCAGGGTTATCTCCCAGCCTTACTTGGAGAACCCAGGGGTTGAACCTGGACCTTTTGCATGCAAAGCACTTGCTTTGCCTCTAATCCAAGGGTACTACAGGATCTTGTGGGTGTAATCTCAAAGCCTTTGTCTATAATCTGGAATAATTATTGGAGAACAGGTGAGGTCCCTGCAGACTGGAGGTGGGCAAATGTTATCCCCATCTTCAAAAGTGTGGGGGGGGGGGAGAAGACCCAGGTACCGACTGGTGAGCTTGACATCAATACCAGGAAAGGTCCTAGAATTAAACAGTTGGTCTGTGAGCACTTAGAAAAGGATGATGTGATTTCTAAGAACCAGTGTGGGTTTCTCAAAAATAAGTCATGCCAGATGAATATCATTTCTTTTTTGATGGAGTTACAAGCTTGGTGGATCAGAGGAATGCTGTGAACATAGTGTATCTTGAGTTCAGTAATGCTTTTGACAGTCTCCTATGATTTCTTGTAAGGAATACCCATATGTATTCTGGGCAAGCAACATCCTTGCAGCTGTTGTAGCCTACATAAACAGTGGGGTGCCGCAGTAGGGTGTCTCAGGCCCATTGTTCTTCAACATCTTTATAAACGACTTGGATGAAGGAACTGAGGGGGTGCTCATCAATGAATTTCAGTAGGGACAAATGTCAGGTTCTGCACTTAGGCAGGAAGAACCAGAAACATATGGTGAACACCCAGATATTTGCTCCAGGAAACTGAAGGACAAAAGTAAGGAATCACCTGCACCAAATCTGTGGCTCTCCAGAAGCTGTTGGAACCCCAACTCCAATCAGCCCAAGCCAGCATGTCCAATGGTCAGTGATGATGGAGGCTGTAGCCCACAAGTTTCTCATCACTCACCTAATCTGAGGGAAGTTGATTTTGCATGAAATACATGCATATGAATATATTCAGAGCCAGGCAGGGGCTGTAAGCAGTTGTACCCAAGTCTTATTTTCCAGAATGCTCATGGTCAGGAAGCGGATCTGGAGGATAAAGGAAGTGGAAGCTGAAATATTACAAGCAAAGGGGTGTGTGTGGTAAGCGTCAATGGCAGGTCTTAGCATCTAGCTCAGGAGTGGGGAATCTGGAGTCCCCCAGTTATAATTGGACTACAAATCCCATTATCCCTAACCATTGGCTATGTTGACAGAGACTGATAGGAACGGGAGTTCCATCAACATCTGGAGGTCACAGGGCCCCCCATTCCTGGTGTGTGTGTGTGTGTGTGTGTGTGTGTGTGCCTTATCCAGAGGTTCTTTCCTGCTTCCCAGTGGTGGGGAGCTGCCCTTTGTGCTTTGAGTGGGTACAGAGACCTGAGCACACAGAGACCAGCCTCAGACTCTGAGATCTTCCCTTAAAAAGCAACAACCAAGGCTGTGCATATGTGTAATAAACAGCAAAACATGATATAAAGCTGAGCTTGTCATTTCCACCCAGGATCATGGACAGAGCAGTTTCCAGAAAAGCACCTCCACTTGACGTGATCCCCCCCTTGATTCTTTTTTGTTCAATTCCCCCCCCCACCCTGCTTTTTTGCTCTCTACATCTGTACTTTATTCAATGAACACATCTGCATTCTTTCTTTCTGTTTTCAGCCAGAAACTCTATCCAGCCCTTATCACTGACACCTCTCTGCAGTTTCAAATTCCGACCTTGTGCCAAATCCCCATTTCCTGCTGCTTAATTTCCATTCATTTACTCTTGTTTTTGCTTCTACTGCCATTCCCAGCATGGGCCAGCTCCAGCCCAGCTTCTTCTAATTTTTTAAGGAAGGCTCCCTATTGAGTGCTATTGGAATCCGATCCTCTCTTCTGTGCCAATGGCAGCCCATTGTTTATACTACCTAACAACAGTTGCCAATATTACAGCTTTTTTCCTTCTCTTTGTTTCACTCTTTAAGTGTATATGCTAAGGCCCAAGAGGATGGCTCTCCACATATGGTGACCCATTAGGTCCAGCTTTATTATTACTTCTGCAGAATCTGAAGTAGCAGAGAGAGAGAGAGAGAGAGAGAGCGCCTGAGACGTCTTATTTACACAGCTCTTGTTGATCTGGCCTCTATCCCTTCTCCTGGAATCAACATAAAAAACCCTTAAAAGTCTTTTTAGTGGCCCAATTAAAAAATCCACTGCATAAAAAAGGATTCCCACCGCCCACCCCACAAAACAGCACACCAAGGCACATTAGAACTTACGTTATGTTGGTGAATAATGATGGCTGAAGCAAGGATATTTCACCATTTCTAAGACAATGTTCAAACAATTTGCACTGTTGTAAATATTTTCCACCCCTCCCAGCTGATACCTTGCCAGATCTATCCCATTAAATCAGGCTGTGATTCTTTACATATTTATCTGAGAGTAGGGGTGGGAAGAAATTCAATTTTCTTAGAATTTAATGAGAATTACTTGACTAACACTTCTCAAACCAAATACAGTCATACCTCTTGTTACGTTAGCTTCAGGTTATGTCTTTTCAGGTTGCATCCTGCGGCGACCCGGAAGTACCAGAAAGGGGGTTACTTCTGGGTTTCGCCGCTCGCACATGCGCAGACGCACAAAATGACGTCATGCGCAGAAGTGGCGAATTGCGAATTGCGACCTGCGCATGCGCACATGCACAGATGCAGGTTGCATTCCTTTCAGGTTGCAAAGGGGGCTCCAGAATGGATCCCATTCGCAACCAGAGGAACCACTGTATGCAAACCGAAACACAAGCTGCACATCTCTGAATTTTGCAATGTGGTTCTCCAACAATATGTCCAAAAATCCATGTAGTAGGAGAATGTGTGTCTAGCAAAACGTCCATTAATAAACATAACATAAAAAATGCATTCCATTGATGAATATTCGTTGCAAAAATGTGTGTATCAGTAAAAAATGCATCTATCAAAATGCGTATTTTAGTAGAATGGTGCATGAGAATGCTTCAAAAATGTGGAGAACTAAATTGAAAACTGGCAAAAAAGAGAAACTGACAGATTCATCCATCTCGCTACTGGAGAGTAACACTCATTGGACATGGTTGAACATGGTTGAATGCATGCAGACAACTGGGTTGCATGAGATATAGGACAATAAATACAGTAGTACCTCGAGTCACAGATGCTTCAGGTTATAGACACTTCAGGTTACAGACTCCGCTAACCCAGAAATAGTACCTCGGGTTAAGAAATTTGCTTCAGTATGAGAACAGAAATCACGCGGCGGCGGCACGGCAGCAGCGAGAGGCCCCATTAGCTAAAGTGGTACCTCAGGTTAAGAACAGTTTCAGGATAAGAACGAACCTCCAGAACAAGTTAAGTTCTTAACCCGAGGTACCACTGTATGTCTCCTTCAAGAGCAGGGGAAAGAAGACACTGTCCAACCAAAGGTTTTTCTCTAGACAGGGTTTAACCTGGTCGAACCCTGGAACTGGAAGTAACATTAAATCCTAAATTAACCATTTAACTGGGCAACCCACACCTTGGCCAGGCTGTGGGAGGTTGTGATGGAGTGGCAGAATCATTGCTGCATCGACAGCCCTGAGATTCATGCCAGCCAGAGTGGAAGGAAGAGTGCAAGCAAATCTGCTGTCAAGTGATAGCAGTAGGACCAGATAGGGAAACAGCAGATACCAGGCCATTGTAGCCCAAGACCCCTCATTTGGGGACTTTCCAAAAGTATATTTCCACCCACCTAATCTCTTGGTGAGTGGAACAGGGAACTACACGCCAGTGTAGTGATGTTGGTGTCACTGTGCATGAGGAGGACAGAGCCTTGTGCAGTTGGGCAGGGGGACATCTCTGCCCAGTTCAACCTCCCTACCTCAGTCTGATGCAAAAGAGGTTTGGATTGCAAGTACAACTCACAAACCATTAAAACACAAAAAAATCACAAGCAAAGAATACACCAAATCAGCAGCTTAAAACTTATACAATAGAACAGTTGTCTACAAAGCAAACATCTTTAAGAGGAAGGTTTTGACTAGTTTCTGGAAGACTGTTAAAGATGGGTCAAGGCATACCCTGGGAGGGACTTTCAGAGCCTGGGTGAGAACAAGGACAAGCCTTGGTCCCAACCAAGTGGATTTCAGGGGATGCTACCACACCTAGCAGGGGCTATGGTTTCAGGTTTAAGTGGAAGAAGACAGCCTTCAAATATGCCCATCCTAAACCATCTAGGACTTCTTCACCAGAACTTTGCATTGTGCCTAGAAATTTGCCTACTCTGAAGCAAGATCCACCAAGTTAAGCATATTTAGCATATTTAGTGGGAAACCTCTGGCCAACAGGCCTAATGAAACCCACCAGGCCTCCTAATTTGGCCCATGAGGTTGTTTTCCCCTGGCCATAACCATCTGCTACTCACATGACATTGCAGAAAATCACCTGTGGGCAGGTAGATCCATGGATGCAAAGGAACAACCAGGAGCCTTAGAGTGTGCTCCGAATTGTTCTTTTGGACCACTGCTCACATTACATAACATCACAAAACACCAAATAAAAACACACTGCCGAGATTCAGTCTAGCTAGGAACCTCTGATCAAAGTTCACAAGTGGATCTGTTGTCTGTTGAAAGCATTGTATGATGGGCAGTTTCACTGGAATTTCAAATCCATCAAGGTTTCTCAGGTAAGATGCAAAATCAGGATAACCTAAGAAATACAGGATAATTTGCTGGTTCTCAAATTGTTCTCATATATAGAGAGGGGGGTGGGGGTTTCATATCTCCCTCCATCCCACCCAACCCCGTGCTGCAACTCTTCCATGCTCCCATATTTGGTGGCAGACCTGAATCGGTCCATGGGTCTGCTGCTGTCATGTCTAGTTTGGCCCTGTCATAGTGTTTTCTATCCATAATCCTCTATGGGAATCCTTTTCAATGCACTCCCAATGTTATGTTGGAAGTAGCCCAATATCAATATTCAATTTTAACCCCAGTTCTCTGGCCTACACTATTTTCTCACTCACTCTCCCTCCCCTCCTCCCCCGGCTGCAAATTCCACCCTCCTCCCTCTCCATGCAAAGTCCAAGAGGAAATTTCATCCCACAAAGTCCAAGTGATTTTTCCAGTGCGCTGAAGCAAATTCTCTCATTCCTGGCTTACATAGCAATGATGTAACATTTCAATGTATCAAAAGGAAATGTACTTGCTTGTAAGATTTTATGACCCACTTGTGTTGTACGTTCTCCTGATAGTCTATTTTATGGGTTTTTTATTTGCATTTGAAGATAATAATAATAGATAAGAGTAATAATAATGTGTTATGCACCTTTCCCTTCATAGCTTTTGTCTGTTTCTCAGTTTCTTATGGTCTTCCTGCATTCCTCATGGGCTACATCACTGCAGTCCTAAGCTTTTTCCTACAACCAGCCCAATAACATCACCAAACTGCTATTGAACGCAGCAACTTATTTCACCTGCTGCTACAGTCCAAAGAGCAGTATTGACTAGGCCACAGATAGCTGACACAGTGGCCTTCAGATATTGTCTCCAGCGTTCGAAACTCCCATTGTTCTAGGAGCATTTTGCGACAGGGAATTTCATTACAGCGAGCTGTAAGTGGAAGGAAAAGGAGGACCTTTTTCTGCCTCTCCACTTTTAGCTACTCTCTGAAGACTGGAGAAGAGACCCTCTTAAGAATATTAGAGGGGTGGGCAGGGGAAGGACTAGACCATGTGAAAAATGAACATAATATTTTAGTTGCAGTTCATTCATTTTTAGCTTTGTATTCTTGTTATAAAAAAGCACACCTAGACATTCCATTGCTGCGCCCATTACCTAGGTTTAAGGTGCCCTTTAGCTCCTAGCTTTCACATCTCAGTTTCTAACACTGATTGCCTCCCATCATCCTTGATTACCGGTGATGCCAGATGGGTCTGTTGGGCATTGTTGTCCAGAACATCTGGAGCTCCACCACATTCACTACCTCTGGGCTAGGCAATGACATTGCTTTTCAGTGGTTTTGTACTGTTTTGCAGTTCTATACAATAGGCACCCTGGATAGTTTCAGAGAGAAAGGAGGGGCATAAATGTGCTAATAAATAAATGCACAGCTGTGAACTGGGACACCAAATTCAGAGTATGGGATGCTCCCTGGTAGACATACCTTGAGGCCTCAGGTTGCTGAGATAGCACCCTTTCACCAACCCACCCAGCTGCCTTCAATCTTATCAGGCCCAGGGCCCAGTTTAATCCTGATTGAACCATGAATACCATTTCAATTGTTTTCTCCATATGTCTGCCTTTCTCTCTCTCTCTCGTTTTTGTTTTTTAAAAGAACACACGCACCCAAAGATAGTTGTGATGGTGATGCTGCTAGTTTAATCCATTTTAGACTGGGTGGTAGCCCAATTTTACGTGCTTAAGCCACCAATACATAAAATAGGTGCATGGAAACTTCAGCCCTATGTCAGGTGTGGGGAGACTTTGGGTCTTCCAGATGTTGCTGAGCTACAACTTTCTGTTCTCCTGGCAGCCAAAATATAAATGGCACAGACAGAAGAACAAGACTAATGATGGATGTCAAACCAGAACAATAGTTTGACGGTGTTATTTCAAAAAAAATAATTCTACAAGATCCACGTTAAATTGATTTAAAGGCACAAATCAACATCAGATGTGAGTTGGTGTCTTACTGGAGACAAGCCAGCATCATTCAGCAGAAATTCACTGCAACAAGTTTCTGTCATTAACCAGAATCTGTATATCACCAAGACACTTCTCTCTCCTCTTCCTCCTCCATTTGAGTGATGTTAATGCATTCCATAGCCAAATTGGGGGGGGGGGGGGAGCACACCATTAAAGAGTAGCTGCACATGTCTGCTTGAAGCTCCTGTGACAAGGGGCCACATTCAAAGGTCCACATTCCTTTCTGGGTAATTTTCCAAGGGCCGCATAACAGTGGTGGACAGAGCCTGGGCAAAAGTGGACAGTGCAATGATATAACTTTTGGCTAATTTCCCCCAAACGCTCACTCTTCTCTACCCTCCCGCTTAGCAAGTTTTTCACGCCACACGGATGAGCATCATTGTTTGCTCATAGCTGCAGCTCAAAGCGCTCTTAAAGGCACAGCAGCATGGGCCGGGGGGGGGGGGAGCAGCTATTAGCCTTCGTTTCTCTGGATAAGTCACAACTAGTATGCATGTCTGCCTTGTAGCATTCAGAGGAACAGAAGGGAATATGGGAGGAAGTGATAAAATAGAGAACAATTGTGACAGAGTAGCAATAGTTAAACTGCATAAGGGTGAAACACTCCTAGAGTGGTTTAATGACAAAGTTGCCTATTAGATTTGTCACTCTGATAACTTCTGGGATTTGGTAGGCCTTTCAGATCTATGTGTCCAGAGGCCAAACAAGATTAGAAGTTGGAGCACTGGAGAGGTCTGATCAGATAACCTTTCCTTTTATCTATCTATTTATTTATTTTTAAAGCAGCATCGTGGGGCTTGCAATAAAAAAAAATCTGGATATAAAATGATGTAACTTCTGTAGATAAAGCCAGAATTTTTTTTTCCTTAATGGACAAATAGTTGCTTGTGGGTAGGGATAGACAGGTGAATTCATTTCCATTTGTTTCAGTTTTGGATGTATTTGGATTAATTTGTCGGCAGAGATAGAGAAATCTGTCAATTTCAGTTTCTCACTATTCCAATGTAAACCAACTTCTCTATATTTGTGCAGCAATGTGCAATTTCTTTGTAAATCCTCAGAAAAATTCATCAGCATTTTTGTCCACAATTTTGACTAATAAATGCACTTTTGCAAGCAATTTTCCCTTAAAATAATGCAATTGTGTACGCTATTTTCACTAATATATGCATTTTTACACACCCGTTTCCCCATGTACAATTTTGTACACCTTGTTTGGTGCAAAATGCAGAGATCTGTAACTTGTGAAAGATGGCTGCATTTCAGTTCATATATTGGGGGTCATTTAACTGGCCCACAAACCACCCCTGAACTGAGCCACCCTCTTGGTGAGTCCCCGCGCACTGCGCTAAACCGGTGCAGTGAGGCGCAGGGACTCGCTTCTGCACCATCAGAAATTATGTCTGCACAGACACAGACGCTGGAAATGGTGGGTGCGCGTGCGTGCAATCCGGCCCACGGAGGGATCTCCGCTGGAGTGAACAGGCCCAGGTGAGGTAAACCTTGCCAACCCCTGCCTTACACTGAGTCAGACCTGGGGTCCATCTAGCTCTGTACCGTCTACACTGACTGGCAGCGTATTTCAGAATTTCAGGCAGAGGTCTCCCCCAACCTTACCTGGAGATGCCAGGGATTGAATATAGGACATTCTGCATGCAAAACAGGTGTGCTACCACTGAGCTACATAGAAGGGTGTTTCTGAAAAATATTTGATCAACAGATAGACCTATGTTTTACGTAATATAATGCCTTCAGAAGCTTCTACCTTTGAATGTTATTTTTTGTCAAGGAGCTTCCATGCAAGCTCTAGTGAAATAGTTGTGCAAAAACACCACCACATTTTCGTGCTGCTCTCAAACATGTCAACAGTGGTTGTGCAAGAGAACTGAGAGATGATGTCCCTGGATTCATATTTCCTTGTGATATCGTGCTGTCTGCTATTTTGCCATTCCCCTGCCTCATGAGTGCCTCTGGTGCTGTGCAACCTGTACATTTCATATGGGCTTCTGATCTGCACCCCAACACAAGGGAGGGGAGCTTCCCCTCTCCTCTGCCTCCTGCATATCTCCTCTACTGAAGCTTCAGGGAAGAAAACTGCTTTCAGTTCACTATAGCGTGCGCAAATGAAACACAAGCTACTTTTCCAGCTCACTGATATTTCATAAATACCATTTGTTGTCGTGTGGTTAAATTAAAAACTCAAGCTATCAAACATCAAACGGTATGTTAATGTCAAGTATGCTTGAATAAATACTAAAGAGTTCAACCAACTGAAGTGTGTGGACTACTTGCTAATTAGCAAGAGGCAGGTGTGGAAAAAACTCTTAATTTAAGCAATTTTTATAATTAATAATGTTTACTTCTAGTATCCCTTATAATAAGGCTGCAGTTTTAACCTCTTGTGAATTGTTCACTGTAATCCAGCATTTAAAAAAATAATAATCCAACAGGGGCATTAAAAAAAATGAGATCAGTTTTCAGACCAAAATAATCTGCCATGTGTATATTCAGAAGAACTACTATTTTGTAGCAGTTGGTTCAGTCACCCTTTGTTTAGTTCATCAATTAAAAACAAAGAGCAATCAACTTTAGCAGCCGTAATCTGCATTCCTTCTAACAGTCAGGAAGTAACAAATTATTATGACAAAGGCATTTGGCATAACAGCTTCAGAATTGAGCTTGATAAGTAGGTTTCTTAAAGTTCTCAAAGTGATATTGCATATGTCACACTACAATAGAACAGTTTCATAAGTGATCAAGACTGTTCCAAGATTGCTGCTTCCCCTGCACTGTTCCATCCCAAACTGTAGGTAGAAATAACACAATTTTCTTTAGCTGCAGAGTGATATCCAACATCACTAGAAAGATCCACAACTTATTCACCTGAGTTTTTTGTCCACCCTCTTTTTGTTCACCCTGTTCACTGTCAATTCAGTTTACTGGCCAACCGAAAAGGTTTTAGCCACTTACATTAAAACAGTGTGACACACAGCATAACATAAGATGGAAAGAAAATATAAAACAGATCAAGTATCAGTATATTATTAGAAACATTGGTATTACCATTACCAGCAGCACTCCTAATCTGAATAAAGAACTCACCAAGCAGTTTCTTCTACAGGACGTCATAGGTGGAACAGTGAAATAATGAATGGTGGGTGTATTTTTTTTAATATTTTATTTGCATAAATGTGCATTTTAACCTGCTTTAAAGTTACTTTGAGGGCTGCTAGTTGACAAGCAGCTTTTAAATAACAGGAACAGAACATCTACAATTTCAGTCATACAGTTTTTCCAATGTGGCCCTCCTAAAAAACCTGAGTGGACACAATTTGAAACTATTGCCATAAATGCCCAACTGAAAAATGTCACTTTGCAGCCAATTTTGACATTCAAGTAATTGACCAGCCAATGCAGTAGTGGGAAGACGACCTCTGTGCTTAGAGCAATGAGCTGTGCATAAAACTTCTCTTGGAGATTCCTTCTAGTTGAACAGTTGTCCAAACTAGTTAAATTTTAGGATTGTATCCAATGCTATTCCTACTCAAGAATAGATGATTCACTGAAATCATCAAGCACACACATTTACTCAAATGGGTCTACTCTGAGTAGGACTAGCAAGGTATGATTTATGTCATTGTCAGGGCCGGCCCACCCATGAATACTTGTCTGAAAAAAGCTCAACAATTTTGGTGGTTTCCTGGTTTTGAAATATGGGAACCCCACCCATGAAGCATAGTGAGAGGGTCCACCAGAGCAGCAGGTCCTGATTTTGATCTTCCATCATCCCTTGCTCCTGATGTAGATAATCCCTCACACCTTCTTCCTTGTTGGTGGTGGGGAGGACAGCATTTTGTGGTCTGTCTCCTGTACCAAAATGTCTTGGGCTTGCCCTGGTCATTGCCAATTACTCCCTTTACTTCTTCTCAATTACTTGTCATTTGAACAGCACCTAGCCCATTGTTGATGGTAAATTAATATTATATACAGGCAAATGTTATGAAGTACATGCAAGTTTCCCAGACCTGTGGTTGTCTCATAACACCGATGTTAAGTGAGGGTGAAATTTATGGAGGAGAACTGACAGGTGGCAAGTGGTGCTGAACCTGCATGACACATCTCATTTCTTCCCTGAAATGCTCATTTCTTTCCTTCTTAGGTATATACATGGAACAACTGGCAATGGCAGTATAGTACAGTGGTACCTCAGGTTACATACGCTTCAGGTTACATACTCCGCTAACCCAGAAATAGTGCTTCAGGTTAAGAACTTTGCTTCAGGATGAGAACAGAAATCGTGCTCCGGCGGTGCAGTGGCAGCAGGAGGCCCCATTAGCTAAAGTGGTGCTTCAGGTTAAGAACAGTTTCAGATTAAGAACGGACCTCTGGAACGAATCAAGTACATAACCCGAGGTACCAGTGTATTTACATGTGAGAAATAGTGGCAACAGTGTGGCATTGTCAGTGTGGCATTTACCCGAGAGAATGGGCAATAAGGTGTTTACATGGAAGGGTTGATGGAAGCTGAAAGGATCAAGCACACACCTGGTAGTGTAGTAAGTGTTTACACTGGAGAAATGGTAGTGGCAGGAAGGGTTTAAGTACACAACAGAAATTACAGAGGAAAATTGGCAGCAAAAGGGATAGTTAAAAATACATTTGCCAGAGTAGCAGTTGCAAGGGAAAACTGATGGTGGCAGGAAGGGTTAAGCACATTTAATTTTAATTTTATTTTTTTGCAGTATAACATATAGTAGCTCCATCTTACACAGCAGTAGTATCATTTAGTTTTGCACTGATGCAAGCCAAGTCTGCATCCCTCATTCTCTGGGAACCAAAACAGCCAATGCACCCTTTACAAACTTCATTTTATATGGGGGGGGACCAAACAAACACCCGCACACACAAAACCCAAATCCCCAACATTAAGATTTTGATTTGAGCTGTTTTGGCAGCACATCCAAGAGCCAATCATCTAATCCAAGGCTGCATTGAATGTCGAACTTTCTTTCCAAGAAGCCAAATGGAAGGAGAGGAGAAGAAAATGGCTACAGATGTAAAAACAGACCTGGAATATTTCACTGACATGACATATCTACTGCATTTAATTAAATGAAGAATGTATGGGAACAATGCATCCTACTCAATTCAGGTCGAAGGAACAAAATAGGCCTGGATTAGATAGGACAAGTCAACCTCCCCCGAGAGAATTCCAAATTTAATGGGAGCTCCACATGTTTGATATGGAGGGAATAAAGTGGGTGTTCCTGGACACCGTCCACTATTCATCATAATACCACAGCCTTGTTCATTCCCAGTGAGGAAGCTTAAAACCATGAAACCATATGTGAAATATTAAAAATCATTTAACGTTAAAATGAACATTATGAAACCATGTGCCCCAGCTGAGGCTCAGGGCCAAAAGCCTTCAGTGCACTCTCCATTCATGGCTAGCCTCACGGTGGGAAGACTAAACAAGATGATACACAAGTCTCAACACACACACAAATACAGCACCATTTTGGTGGTTATTTATGATATAATGCAGACGATACCGAATGCAGAAAAATAAGAAAGAGAGCCTCCGGGGGCACAGAAGTATGTACACAGAGTCCAACGTGTTTTGCAGGTGAAATTCTTTTTTCAGGTTATATCCTGATTCACTTTTCTTAAAGCACAACCAGCTTGAGTCTTAGAGGTGCAAAAGGTGTTGAGTTAGAGATCAAAGACACAAGTTATTTGCCCTGAAGAAGGATTAATATTCAAAACTCATAATATGAGAACTGTGGGACACCCAGTGAAGCTGAATGCTGGGAAATTCAGGAAAGACAAAAGAAAAGTACTTCTTTGCACAACACATGGCCAAGCTATGGAGTACTTCTTTGCACAACACATGGCCAAGGTAATGGTGGCCACCAAGGTGAATGGCTTTAAAAGAGAGTTAGAGAAATTCATGGACGATAAGGCTGTCAATGGCTACTAGCCATGGTGACCATGTTCTACCTCTACGGTGGGTGGCTGTATGCCTTTGAATATCAGTTGCTGGGAACTGCAAGCAGGGAGAGTGTTGTTGTGCTCTGGTCCTGCTTTTAGGCTTTCCATTAGCATCTGGTTGGCAACCGTGAGAACCAACTGCTGGATCTTTGGTCTGATCCAGCAGGCTTTTCCTGTGCTCTTATGTTAAAACATCTTGAGCACAGTAAGCATACCTGGAGGCATCTTCTGTTATTATTTCCCTGATGCATCCAACTGATAAGGTTAACATTTTTGTCCACTAGTCCCTAATGCAACAGCCACATGTCACACTGGTATGGAAAGTCACTGACTAGAGTACCAGACCAAGACCATTAAGATCTGGCTCCAGATGTAGCCACTAAGCTCCCTGGGAAACCTTGGGTCAGTCACCATCTCTCAGCCTAACCTCCCACACAGGTTTTCTGTGAGGCCCAAAGAGAGGGAGGAAGAACTATATACAACATATTGCAATACTTCAAGTTTGGGTGTGATACAAAAGAACTGGAGATTGATGACAGCATCAAGAGAATCCTAGCTGGCCTTTCAACCTTTATAGCAGGAATCAGAAACCTTTTCTTTTGGCCTGAGGTCTGCATTCTCTCATGTGCAAATTTCCAGCGACTGTGAGCCACAGTGGCCGGGGCCAGAGGTTCAAGTGGGCAGGGTCACAGATAATAGTGGGTGGATGTTTGTGGCAAATCTCAACTGCTTCTGATGCCCAGCCACATTTCTCCATCCAGGTAAACAAGTTTTACTTACAAAGGCACTTGAGGAAGACTAGTAGAGCAGTGCTAGTGAGTTGTGCTGCTGGTGAGAGGTGTGACTTGGGGGGGAGCTTCTGTGTGCAAAGCACATGTTCTGCCATTGATCTATGGCCCTTCCCCATAAAGTCCAGCATCTAAAATTTCCTAACTGCACCACTACCAAGAGCAGCTTAAATTGTTTAATTATGGCCACATTTGCTGTATTGTTCATGTGAATTTCTTTGCTGAGGGCAGAACAGGCATTACTTCAGGAAAGTGAAATTTAGGAGGCAAAATTAGAAAAAAAGAAGTCAAGCTTTGATTATTTCTTTCCTACATCTATGAGGACTGGAAACTTAGAAAGAGAAAAGCTGCAAATATCAGGATACTGTCAAGCAAACCATTTAATTTCTTGGACAAAAGTTTCAATTGTCCAAAGTTCCTTTGAACTCCATGGCACTAAAACCATCAGTGACCCCAAGCCTGTCATTTCCCACAATTTCATTATTTAGAGCATTTTTTTTCTTTCTTTCTGGCTATCAAATTGTTTCTCAGATGCAATGGATGCATTTACTCTGTTTCCATTGTCGCTGAATTAATCATAGTCCTGCCCTAACCACATGAAATTTAATTTCCCATAAGAGAAATGTTTGCTTTGGTTTAACTTTGTTGGAACTCAGTGTACTCATACAGTCTATAAAGATTTACTGTAACATATTTCACTAAGCAACATTAAAGCCAGTGATGACAGATCGTGTCTTACATTACTTTCCTTCAACACAGGGCCATAATGCCTCTGCTACAGACAGTCGCTCCAATCAAGCACTGCAGACTGCACACGCCTTTATGCCACAATAGCTTACGAGCTGAGGCAACTCTAGATCCTGCAGTATGTCACAAATTACACACAGTTAAGGAATGAAAACCAATTGGCTTTGCATGGGCCACTGACTTGGAGGATCTGGGTTCAAATTCCTGCCCAGCCATGAAGGCAGCATGTCACATTTGACAAGGCAACTGCAATGCATTATATGTATGGCTGCCTTTGACAGTGGTCTAGAAGCTTCACAATATGACTGCTATAATGTAACCCAGGACTGGATGTTGTTGCTACTGTTGTTAATATTTATCAGGCATATTTTTTTGTGCTCAATGGCCTCAACATGACTAAAACAGTAAAAAAATAAAACAACAAAGACATTAAAAGCAGGAAAAACATCAAACAACAAAAACTAAAATACTCACCCAACAATATATCCTACCCACTCCATTTAAAAGAAGAGCACAATGAAGGTCACTGGTGTATCTAACTACCGTCCCAGTTAAAAACCAGAAGCCTGGATAAATAAAAATGTTTTTGCCTGACAACTAAAAAGAGACAGTGATGGTAACTGGCGTGCTTCTCTGGGGAAAGCATTCTACAAATGGAGAGCCACCACTGAAAAGTCTCATTCTCGTGTCACAACCCTTGACAGCTCCTTCAGAGAAGGCACATAAAGAAGGGCATCAAATGGTCAGTGCAGTGTCTGGATTGCTTCATGTGGGGAGAGGCTGTCCTCATGGCCCTGAGCTGCATAAGGCTTTATTGCAGCACATCATGCTAGTTCTTTGCCGTCTTTGCTGACTCCATGTCCATTTCTGGACCCAGTACAAGGTACTGGTTTTGATTTTCATAAGGCCCTTTGTGGCCTTAACAGAGAAGCTGAAGGACTCACTCTTTCCATATGTACCTGAATCTAGAGCTCTTCTTTGAAGACTCTTCTCCAAGTGTCCCCACCGCCAAGCTAAGTGTTGCTATAGGAAAGAAAGCCTTTTCAGTGGTGGCATCCTGGCTCACCCAGCCCCTACTTTGGTGTGATTTCAGGATCTATTTCTCAAGGCTTTTTTAAGCTGCCTTAGCTTTAAACTGTTTTTACTGTCTGCGGTGAGTATTTTTTATTAATACTTTACTATACTACACCATTTATCGTTGTTATTTTTACTCATGCACCTCCTAGAAAACTCTGTTTTAAAATACTGCAAAGAGGCAGGTAAATAAATAAATAGCACATGAGTCTTTCTCCTCAAGGGTTCACCTATTGAACTTGACTTTGGTCATAGGAACATAGGAAATGGTCATAGGAACATAGGAAATTCTCAGAACCTACAGTTCTCCAGATTCCATTAAATCATTGGTTTTCAACTAGTGTGCTGTGGCACCCTGGGATGACCTGAGGAACTTTCAGGGTTGCCCAGGCAGACTGTCCTTTCATTAATTTGTGGGCCATAGCTTCCTGCATTCTCTCTCTCTCTCTCTCTCTCTCTCTCTCTCACACACACACACACACACACACACACACACACACATTCAGGGGAGCCAGCAGCTTTAACTTGCATTATCTTCCCAAAATAAAACAGCAGCAAAAAGTGGGGAAACACTTTTGCATAACTGTTTATCTTCTTAAAATCTCTTCCCACCCTTCAACAGAAATCATTCCCAGCTTCAGTAACTAACAGTTCCTTAGATTTATACAGAGGGATTGAAAAATGCAAGAAAATGGCAAAGTAGTTTGATGGTGTGTGTGCCTGGGTGTGTGTGTGCTCTATAAGAACAGATTTAAAAATAACCTTGAAACCAGTCTTCAGTGTTTCTCTCTCCTTCTATCCCCAACATCCCTCTCCCCTCTACTTCTCCCTCCGGGCAACCCCCGCCCTCCTTAACAGTCACCCAGCTTTATGGGGATAGGGAGAATGTTGCAGGAAAGGACCCATGTCTGCAAGTTTCTCCTGTGCTGTGTGTTTCTTGCTTTCCTTCCCTGCAATAACAAAATATTTCTGTTTCTCATCTTAATCTTGTTTTGCCCTCTCCAGCCCACCCACCCCCATGTGCACATTAATTTCAGGAAAGGCAGGCTGGGGCTGCCATGCTGAGTGGTGCCAAAAAGGGGTGGGTCAGAATGGGGCGGAACAGAGAAATCCCCACTTCCTGTCATGGAACCCCTGTGTAAGTGGCTTCCACAGGGAAGCTGCAGAAATAATGTGGTTGGTCAAGCGAGCCGTGAACTCCAAAAGGTTGAAAGCCACTGCCTTAAATGAAAGGTGTGGCTATGATAATTATTTCATATTGTTTTAGGAACACCCGTTCGAGAATTATTTTATTTAAGAAAAAAGTTTGTATACATTTTTCTAAGGAAATAAAACAAATGCCAGCCCTGTCTCAATATGCTGAATCGATCAGTGGCCAATATACTTCATATGGCTCTGTAAGTTTCTTTTTAGAGTTTTGTGTATTTTTTTTAAAAAAGATACAATATAAAATGGAGTAAGCTGATGGTAAAGGGCCCCTGGATGGTTAAGTCCAGTTGAATTTGACTATGGGGTGCATTGCTTATCTCCACTTTCAGGCCGAGGGAGCTATCGTTTGTCCGCAGACAGCTTTTCCGGGTCACGTGGCCAGCATGACTAAACCGCTTCTGATTCATGGAACTCCGTGACGAGTGCCAGAGCACATGGAAATGCCATTTACCTTTCCACCACAGCAGCACCTATTTATGTACTTGCAGTAGTATGCATTTGAACTGCTAGGTTGGCAGGAGCTGGGACAGAGCAAAAGGAGCTCACCAAGCAAGCTATCATTTGACTGTTGAATGCCTGAAAGGAGTTTGCTATTCTTCCCAGTGTCTGAAGAAGATCAAGTGGGTCTATATCATTTGTGGACAGTACAGCTTCCTCTACCCCCACACGCCCATCTTCCTCTGGGGAAAGACTGCCTTGCCTCTTCAATGCATAAGAAACAAAATGATGACATCACTTCCAAGCTGCATAGTTTGGAATCAGCCCTCCACTCTGATCCCATACAGTAACCACAATCCAACACAGCATCTAAATCAGTTGTCTTAAATGCATAGGCTTTGGGGCATTTCAGTTGGTGTTGGATTGTGGCCATTCAATGTATTAGACCAATACATCTCATGGTTGCACACAATCTAGATTTCTTTCCTCAAAGGCACAAACACTTTTGCCGCAGGAATAGTAACTTCCCAACACTCAAACATCATATTGTTTCATTACCCCTTTGGATAGCCATCAATTGTGTTTGTTAATGTGGTGTGAAATGTGGTTGCATTTATATTAGGAGGGAATCTATTGGACAGGGCCTGTTAATTCTCTAGGGGTAAGAGATTCAATGCTTCTCCGAGCATATACCTTTTGAGATAGATGGTGATGGCAATGATGACGATGATGTCCTTTTTCTTCATTTTGCAGTTGGATATACTATATACTGTACTGTTTATAATGGTCTTACTTGATATAGCTTCTTATCTTCCTAACTTCCTTCCTCTTCTCTGGATCCAAGCCCATAGCAACACTAGCATGCAACATCACCTCTACAAATGCCAACAACTTGGAGCTCACAGCCTTGGAATATGCTGTCAGGCTCCTAATCCACATGAACTGCCGGATCTGGGAGGTGAAAGAAAGAGAAGACTAAATGAATGATATCCTGCATGGCTCCAGCATAAGGATTTGTTGCTCATAAGCCATTAATATTCTTAGGCACCCCGTGCCAAAAATGTAACTGTTATCCAAGGATAAGTTGCATCCAACTACTAGGAAGTAATGAAAAGGCTGACAGTGTGGGAGTTAATGAGAAAAAGGCATGACGTCTTTCCGCTGATCACAGCGACCACAGCATCTGTAGGAGAGTACAGTGCATACACACACCAGGCATGGGAGCCTGAAGCTGGGTGGAGAACAGCTGGGAGGGCAGGGGTTTTTTACACATATTTATTGAATGATTCTTCAGGGTAGAAGAGGAATGCGCCTGAGAAAGTGTGCGGCTGAAAACAGGGGCAGGGTGGAAGGAAGCGGACAATGTCCTACTAATTGAAAAGGGATGGAATTGTCATTTAGAATAGCCTAAGCCCTCAGATTCTTGCCAGTCGTCTGGCTGAAGGTGGAGGTGCCACAACACAAGCAGCCTGGATCCCATTATTGCTTGCTATGGAATCCAGACGTTAAGCATGGGGATGAAATCTCTTTTTTTCCTCCTCTCTGGGAAAACTTGTGAAATTACAACTGTGCCACGCATTCTCTGATTTCATGGCCTGCCTCAAAAGTTCCATATGCTCTCTCCCTCTGTTTGATGATGATGATGATGATGATGATGATTATTATTATTACTATACCCCGCTCATCTTGCTTGGTTTCTCCAACTACTCTGGGCGGCTTACAGTGCATATAAAAACATAGTAAAACTTCAAACATTAAAAACTTCAGGTGCCTTCTAAAAGTTGTGTAGTTCTTTATCTCCTTGACATCTTCTGGGAGGGTTTTCCACAGGGAGGGCACCACTGCCAAGAAGGCCTTCTGCCTGGTTCTCTGTAACTTCACTTCTCGCAGTGAGGGAACCAGCCGAAGACCCTCAGAGGAGGCACTCAGTTTGAATTATGTTTGAATTACCTGACATATCATATCACATGGCCCACCCAGAGGTAGAGAAGCCCATGCACTTGATATCTATATTCATTGGGTCCTGGGATCCACACTGCACAAGGTTCTAGGACCCAGGGAAATCTATGTGTGCAGGCTTTTATACTTCAGATGCCCATGCTGCACCTGGACAACAGCAGCCTGCTGGAGGAGCCAGGAGCTTTGGTCCATGTCATCTTTGAAAGCTTTTAATAGGTTGGAATGTGTCCTTGGGTTGTAATGGTGCCTCTTGTTCAACTGGATGGAGGGATATATATCTCTAACCTCTAGCTTCTATGTGGCTGAAATGTAGCCAACTGTACAGCATAAGACTCACATCCATTGTTCTGCCTGCATTTGAATCTGGCCCACCCATCATTGGCATTCAACCCCTAAAAGGAATGTGGTTTTCAGGCTGAAAATGGTTCCCAACTTCTGTTGTAAGATATAAAGAAGAAAATATATTGTATCACCCTTAGCTCCTTGGGAAAAAAGGATGGGATAACAATGTAACCCAAAGCTGGGGAGCTTTTTCAGCCTGAGGGCCATATTTCCTTCTGGGGGCCACATGGCAGAGGTGAGTGTGTCCAGAGGCAATAGAAGGTGGAGCAGTTAATTTTAATTTAACCTTTGTATACTAGGTGTGCTTCAATACACACTCACACATCCTCCATCCACAGCTCCTCATTTAGATTGAAAATGGCAACATGTATTTGACGGAAGTCACACCGAGCATAAACTGAACAGTTCAAAATAATCAATTACTTCTGTACTTCTTGGCTTGCAAGGCTCTTCTAATTCTAAAGACTACTCCCTCTGCTGATCGGTTTCAATGGAACGTGCCAACCCATGCAGTGTTTATTTTTAAAAAAACCTTTCCCTCCTGCCTTTCCTCAAAAGAGCTCAAGGCAGCTAGTGATAAGAAATGAAACTGGCACAAATGAACCATTAAAAAAATCACTTACAATCTAACACAAAAATACTAAATCACTAAAAACAGAGGGAGGAAATGACACAGCAGAGCAGCTTTTTTTTTTTTACATGAGTATTCGAAAAGACAGATAAAAACTGACATCATAAAACAGTCATTTAGCTAATGACTTCCTAAAAAGGATGGTTTTCCCAACTTGTGAAGGCCATTAAAGAGAGGGCAATGGATGCCACCATCAGGAGAGTTTCAAGGTCAAGGATAAGAAACCTGTGACCCTCCAGATGTTGTTGAACTACAACACTCAGTGCCCATTAGCTGGCTGGGGCTGGTGGGAGCACAATCCTAGCCATGCCTACTCAGCAATAAATGCCTGTTAAATTTAATAGGGCTCGCTCCCAGGTAAGGCTTGGGATTGAGGCTTATGGATCTATGGACCTCTAAGGGAGATTTGGATCTGTGCTTCTCCAGTACCAATCTCAGTGTAGTCGGGATTTTAGTCTTCTTCTTGGGGTCTCTGCAGGAAGAAGTGCATTTGGGAGGATATAGCTCAATGGCAGAGCATGTGCTTTGCATGCAGAAGATCCCAGGCTCAATCCCTTGGAGTTCTAGGGGGGAAATATTCAGATAACAGGTGATATGGAAGATCTGTTCCCAACAGCTGCTTGCAGAGGTACCTAAAAGAATAGATTAGACCTCGTGTCTACCCCAGCCAGCATAGCAATGGTCAGTGGTGGTAGATGTTGTGGTCAAAAACATCTGGAGGACACCAAGTTGGGAAAGGTTAAAACAGACAATAGATGGGGAAACAGTATTCTGTGTAAGTTCACATGGTGTCCAGAATTAAGAAGGGGGGCTATTTTGTGCAAGGCTTAAGTACATCTGTTGTTTGATCCATCTCTTAATGTCATTATGTCCCACAGCCAGTTCTTTAACAGACCCACCAAGCACCAATGGGCTCCATTCCATCCTATGAGACTTCACCCTTTGTGATGCTAGGAATCATCCCCATCATTTTAGGGTCTGGCCCCCAAGACACCTGTCAACTGCAGCATGGCTGTTTTGAGGCTAGGTCATTTAGCTGGTGTGAAATACTCTGCCCTGTTTCTTCTTAGCATTGCATTAAGATGGATGGGATGCAAAGTCAATTTTACAAAAAAGACATTTGATCAGTCCTTAGAACTGAGCTCATTACTCAATTAACAAGATCAGCATGATTAATTGGTTAATCCTTGTAAATTGGATTTTAGTTGGATTATAATCAGAGTTGTCGCCTGTCAGAGGGTTTCTGGTGTTGGTGGGTTTGGTGTAAATAACAGCCGGATCCACAGACCCATGTAATTTCCAATGGCACTCATGAATACTGAACAAAGTAGATGTAGACACACAACAGACAAAAAGTATGAACAAATCACAGTAAATAAACTAAAATCTCTAAATAAAAATAAAAAAGAATATTGTGAAAGAGCTGCCCTGGGTATTTCAACTGAGATAGCAGATGCACACAAGGAAATGAAAACACCCCTGGATCAGTTGCCTCCATTGAAACTAACGGGGAAATATTTGCCAGTCAGGAACACAACCTACTTCTCCACATATTTAAAATTCGTTGTAGTGAAAGCTATACTGATATTTTATTTGCTTCTGTGTTTGTCTGAATTGGATTGGACTGCTTTGTGTTTTTAGGCCCTGGGATTATTCATTGATGGTGGGCGCATTACAAAATTGAATTAGCAAATAAATACTTAACTCCAAAAGTGCTTTGCCAGGTGGGGTGAAGCCTCCACACCAGAACCCCAGCAGTGGGTTGCTTGCTGGGATGGAGAGGGGATGGGGAGACGGGTGCAGTGCAAATACTCCAGCAGGAGCACCAGATTGATCCTACCAGTGCATTTGCACCATGCCAACCTCCCATCTCCCTCCTGGTAAGCAACAGTGACCCACCTGCTAGGAACCTAACATGCTGGCTGCGCTCCACCCAGGGAGCCACTTCTGCTTCTCTTGACCCACATTATGTAAAGATACCTATGGGCACAATCTTCTAAGCAGGCCCCATTGTAACCTGCTACCTCTGAGGATGTGGACAGGCTGCTTGAATGAGTGAAACTGCCCACCTGCCTTCTTGATCCTTGCCTATCCCGGCTCAAAAAAGGGAGCTGGGTAACACACTCTGTGGGGTGGTGAATGCTTCCCTCTGCTGGGAGTCTTCCCAGACCCGCTTAAAGAAGCAGTTATTAAACCACTTCATTAAAAACAGTCTTTGGATCTAGCCATTATGGCCAAGTATCGCTTCGTCTCAAATCTTCCATTCCTGAGCAAGGTGGTCGCTGAACAACTCTGGGCATGTCTGGAGTATGTGGACCACTTGAATCCCTTCCAATCAGGATTCAGGCCTCATCATGGACTAAAACTGACTTGGTTGCATTTGCTTATTATCTCCAGTGGGCTAAGACAGAGGTGAAATATATTTCCTGGTTCTGTTGGATCTCTCAAAGCTTTTGATACCAATGACTGTGACATCCTTCTGGACCGTCTAGAGGAGTTGGGAGCTGTGGACACAGTTATGCAATTGTTCCGCTCCTTCCTCCTGGGCTGTGTCCAGAAAGTGGTGTTGGGGGTGAGGCTTAGTACTCTCCCCCATGCTTTTTAACATCTATACTAAGCTGATGGGAGACATCATCAGGTTGGGGCTGGGTGCTCACCAGTATGCAGATGATATGCAGCTCTACCTCTCTTTTAAATCAGAACCAGTGATGACAGTGGGTGTCCTGTGTGAGTGTTTGAGGGTGGTTGGAAGATGGTTGGTGGTTAATGGGTTGATGTTGAATCCCAACAAGACATACTGTTCCTGGGTGATAGGGACGGGCAGGTGTGAGGGACTCCCTGGTCCTGAATGGGGCAACTGTGCCTCTGAAGGTATGCAGCCTAGGAGTCATTTTAGACTCCTGTCCATGGAGGTCAATTCTGTGTCCAGCGCAGCTCCATCTTGCACACTGGCTGAGACCCTACCTGCCTGTGCACTGTCTCATCAGAGTGGTACATGTTCTGGTTATCTCCCACTTGGACTACTGCAATGCTCAATACTGTATGTGGGGCCACCTTTGAAGGTGACTCGGAAACTACAACTAAGCCAGAAAGTGGCAGCTAGAATGGTGACTGGGAGTGGCTGCCAGATCCTAAAGGATCTACACTGGCTCCCGGTACATTTCCAAGTACAATTCCAAGTGTTGGTGGTGACCTTTAAAGCTTTAAATGTCCTCAGCCCAGTATACGTGAAAGAGCATCTCTTCCCCCCATTGTTCAGCCTGGACACTGAGGTCTAGCTCTGAGGGCCTTCTGACAGTTCCCTCACTGTGAGAAGTTAAGCTGCAGGGAACCAGGCAGAGGGCCTTCTTGGCAGTGGCGCTCTCCCTGTGGAATGCCCCCCCCCCATCAGATGTCATGGAGATAAATAGCTATATAACTTTTAGAAGACAGCTGAAAGCAGGCCTGTATTAGAAAGTTTTTAATTTTTGATGTTTTATTATGCTTTTAAATGTGTTTGAAGCCACCCAGAGTGGCTGGGACAACCCATCCAGATGAGTGGGGTATAAATAATAAAATCAGTAGTAATAGTAGCAGTGTTTTTAGTATTATTAGTGTTATTAGCTTTATTATTATTCACATGTTATTAAAACTAATGACCATCAACGGACTAAGAAACCTATTGCTGCCCTTAATGTTTATTCACACAGAAATTATCATTTAAATGTGAGTTTTAATGCCACATTATTTTGAGCTTCTCAAGGTGTAGGGGTGTGGGAGGGTAGTATAAAATTGATTAAGGAAAAGAAGAAAGGGAAGAGGGGGGAAATTAAATGAAAAATTCTACAGTTAACTTGAGGTTGGCTACAGAACACCTGAAACAGGATGCAGTTCACAACTTGTAGATTCAGATGGAACAAAACAGTTGTGTTGCCCTGCTAATTCCTCCCCGTATTTCTGATCTTATGGGAGCAGGAGCCTCTCAAAGTCCCACAGAAGCAGGTGTGGGTATATTTTAAGTCACAGCAATTCAGTTTAATTAAGTACTCCTCCAACTTGCAAAGCTTCCCATTTAAGTAATAAAAACACAACAAATGGTGCTGCACTTGGGGAACTAGATAAACAAATGCCACAGAATGGCATGGAAAACTGAATTTGCTTTGGAGAGGGGGGGGGGGAAATTGCTCTTCGTTTACTCATATAGTCCAAATAATATAGAGACATTCAGCAGCCTTGTGGACTGCTGAATATTGAAAATGGCAGAAGTGTCACTGGTCCTTGCAGTTTCCTTTATCTTTTAGGTGAGGAATGTGGAACCTGTGACCCTCCAGACCTAATTGGACTCCAACTCCTGTCAGCCCCAGTTAGCATGGACAATAGTTGGAGATGATGGGAGCTGTAATCCAGGAGCCTGTGGTTGTCCAACAGATTCCTCAACCCTGTTTAAAGTGAGGGTGTGGATTGAAGTCCACAAAAGTTTATGCCATAATAAATGTGATGGTCCTGTGAATCTACAGGAATCTTGTTACACTAGAAACTAGCAAAACTGTACTGGGTTCTTCAGTGCTTTATTCAGCTGTTCCTAATGGCCATGCTCAACTCAAGCACCGCTAATACTACTGTTTGGACAACACAACTAGAAGAAGCCAAGCATTTCCTGTCAAATGTCCAAATGTCATTGATTCACAACAATGTGGTGGGGAGAGATACAGCAGACTCTTCAGCAGGACACTCTTGGGGTGGGAAACCTTTTCAGCTCATAAGTCATATTCTCTTCTGGACAACCATCCAAGGGGCACAGGCCAATTAGTGTAAATTTTACCTCTGCGCAGTAGACAGGCTTCAGCACCAGGCCTGTTGGCAGACCAACTTTGCATTATAAAAATGTCTGCAAACATGATATGAAAGCTGGCAGTGTTATCCCCACAATATGAGAATCCCTTGCAGACGACTGCAGTGCGCAGAGACAGCCAGCCAGGTTGTGTAGCCACACCAGTGACCAGAGGAGAAATGACCACTGGGAGGAGCACAGAAAGCCACAGCAGACACTGTAACACTCCACTGTCACTTTACCCCCAAAGGTACACTCTTCCATTTTCTCCTGAAACAGATGCCAACAATGGTAGACTAGTTTCTATCCATACCCCTCTATCTTCCATTCCATTGTAGGCATTATCAGAGTTCAAGGGCATATTCCAGCCATGTAAAAATGCTCAAAGAGGGTATGAAGAAGGGCTGCTAAAGCATTTGGCCTGGAGACGGAGGGTGTGGCTCAGAATGGGTGTGGCCTGGGCTAGGGGTAGATTTTGGTAATCTTTTGTAACATGATGCCTGTGTGAAGCTAAATTTTGGCACCCCCAAATGGATATTCTAAATTATGGATCTTCTCAATTTTGCTCCCCTTTGGCTCAGCAACCTGTGTAGGGTAGGGTTGCCATACGTCTGCAATTTCCCAGACATAGCAAAGATTCGGCCATTGGAAGCAGTGTCTGGACGGAAATCACTGGAATATCTGGGAAAATCCAGACGTATGGCAACCCAGGTCAGAAGTGTAGATTTTGGCAAATTTAAAAAAAAAAGTTCAAGTTTTGCATCCAAATTTTCACTTTTTGAAATATGGCAACCCTAGTGTAGAGGAACCACTTCACCAACCTAAAACCAGTGCTGCCTGGGCAGAGTCCAGATGCAGAGTTGTGGAGGGTCACATTTGGCTCCTGGACCTAAGATTTCTCGCCTTGATTCACAAGTGTGAAGACAAAGTCACCACACAATACATAGCCTGCCATTTCACCCACAGCAGAGGCTGCAATGCATTTTCAAAGGTTAACATCCTGTGGAAGAATTACAATTACATTTCCAAGTATAGTTTTATGCAGCATGACTGTGGGAACTCTGGGGTTTGTAGAAGGACAAAGAAATATTTAGGAGGGGGGAATTGGGTTTGGAGTGTGAATTGCATGGTTATTCTCAATCAGGATGTTATAAACATGTCCCTTGGTGGCGCTGTGGGTTAAACCACAGAGCCTAGGACTTGCTGAACAGAAGGTCGGCGGTTTGATTCCCCGCGACGGGGTGAGCTCCCGTTGCTCGGTCCCTGCTCCTGCCAACCTAGCAGTTTGAAAGCACATCAAAGTGCAAGTAGATAAATAGGTACCACTCCGGTGGGAAGGTAAATGGCGTTTCCGTGCGCTACTCTGGTTTGCCAGAAGCGGCTTAGTCATGCTGGCCACATGACCCGGAAGCTGTACGCCGGCTCCCTCGGCCAATAAAGCAAGATGAGTGCCACAACCCCAGAGTCGGTCACGACTGGACCTAATGGTCAGTGAAGCCCTTTGCCTTTACCTTATGCCCACTTATCTGTTGGGCTTCACAGCTCCCCATCCAGAGCCAATGTAAGTGTAGCAGTGTGAATTTTGGATTACCACCGGGGTTGAAATCCCCACTCAGCTGCACAAAGCAGGCTGGCTGACCTTGAATCACTCACTAACATGAAACCTGGCCTGCCTGATAAAGTTGTTGTGAAGATAATGGGGAATGTATGAGCAAACTGAAAAGACAACAGGCCACGCTGTCAGAAAACGCTGGATAAGCACGTAATAAAATGAGCAAGTTCCAGCTTGCAATGTGAAGTTTTGCATTGAAACAACTCCTTAACTCTGCTTCGAGGGATTGAGGTTAAATCTGTTCCACAATGGTTTGCCTGGGATCAAAATATGTTGGGAATGGTGAGTTTCTATCTGGACACCTTGCTGTTCTGAGATCGATTTTTATACTTTGGCCTTTTAAATTGTTGCCACTGATCTGGAACATCTAGGATTGGGTGGGATTGCAGACACAAATAATTGAAAGGCTATTGCCTACATAGCAAAGTTATTCTAGAGACCTAGCAACAGGAATTTAATAGCAAAGAGATCCTTGCTATCATTTGTTCTCTCGATCTAGCCATCTAACACCATCTCAAATGAAGAGGGTGGAGAGACATTGGAAGACTGCAACTCTAATAAATTCAAGAAAAGTCTGAAGCACAACAGAAGCAGCACACTTGTGATCTCTGAATTATATGGGTGGAATGAGCCAGGCAAAGCAGTTTATAACACCTCAGGGAAAGCCTTTTTTTAAAAGGCTTCAGTGAGTGCCTCAACATCACCATACTAGGTGCCTGTCTTATTTCAGATGGTAACGCAGGTGGCACTGTGGGTTAAACCACAGAGCCTAGGGCTTGCCGATCAGAAGGTCGGCAGTTCAAATTCCCGCAAAGGGGTGAGCTCCCGTTGCTCGGTCCCAGCTCCTGCCAACCTAGCAGTTCGAAAGCACGTCAAAGTGCAAGTAGATAAATAGGTACTGCTCTGGCGGGAAGGTAAACGGCGTTTCCGTGTGCTGCTCTGGTTCGCCAGAAGGGGCTTAGTCATGCTGGCCACATGACCCGGAAGCTGTCTGCGGACAAACGCTGGCTCCCTCAGCCAGTAAAGCCAGATGAGCGCCGCAACCCCAGAGTCGTCCACAACTGGACCTAACAGTCAGGGGTACCTTTACCTTTACCTTTACCTTTAATCAATTCCAGAGAGCTGGAGCTGCAACACTAAAAGTCTATTTTCTAGTACAGGCTAAGCACATTACTGGGCCATATGGTAGCATCAGCAGTGCACAATCTGAGGAGCACAGTTGCTTATAGTGAACAAGGTGGTCCATCAGATACCCTGGTCCCATAACCTTGGGACCATGTAGAAAAGGTCCCATCTTGGGTATCTGGCTAGTGGAGAACATCCCTGGGTCCCACAACCTCTGAGGAAGATTAGAAGCCTATTTTGGCATTCAACACTGTATTAATAATAATTCCATCTTTATAAAAATGTGCAATTCTTCAGACACATGTACTAAAATGTCTGAAACTAGACATTACATATGAGGGCATTTAGCAAGCAATTTTTCTTTACTTTTCATTTTAAAATGAAAATAGCATCAGCTGTGGGAGGGGGGTGAGAGACAACCACTGATCATTAGGATCAAGGCAGACATGGAGAAGGAATTTTACCCTTTCCTTGCTGCAGTCCCACAGTAAATTCCTCCTCTGAAGCAATGAATTACAATGAACAGTAATTCCCTATTGACACCAATGGGGGGATTCCCCTCCCCCAAGCAAATACCATCTTCAGAAGTAGGCTTTGATTCCCTGTTCTGACCTAATTACAAGTGCCACCCCGGCTGATGACGTGCATTTTGCCCATTAAATACAATAATGCATTTATGAAATATGGACTGAGGAGGAAGGACCCAAGCACAAATGAAGGTGCATACGTGCGCATGTGCACAAGATACCACTGTATAGCCTTTTCCTTTGATCAACCTATAAATGTGTATCTGGACAACCAGTTATCCTAATTCAGAACCATTTCTGGACTGGCTACTGCAGAGTCAAGGAACTGCGAACAGAGGAGAGTCTCTGGCAATACATAATAATGAGTGGTAGGATGGAGAGGCATTACTAGTATACAAGAGTTGTCCCTATTTTAGCTCTGAACAATATTAGAAGATCATGGTGCACATGGAAAAAAGCTTTGCCCCACATGAAGAAAGAACGCAGGTGGAGGGGAAGCAAAAGGAGGAAAGATGTGCGACTGATAATTGAAATAAAAAGTGTATGAAATCTATAACGTTAGCACATTGATGCAGCCTGGTTTTTAAGGTAGTTTCCCAAGAAATGCATTTTCACCCTGACATTGTGCGCCTACCGAGGTCTGCAGAGATTTTATGTTTGCCACACTCAGCAATTTGAAGGTCAAAGGGGTCAAGGTACCAGTATTCCCGATGGATGTCTGATAGTTCATCCAGAACAATCAAGCTACTGGTGGCCCCTCCCTGCTCGTTATCAGGCTGACACTGAGGTAAGAGAATTAGCCCTTGTGTCTTTAAAGGAGAGATCCAAAGGCAGAAAGATTAATTAGGGAGATTAGGCTGCTCTAATAATTTGGTGTTCTAAATCTTTTAAACTGTGGCCTTCTCCTCTTTGAATGAAGGAGTGGGAGGAAAACACACCAAAAGTGTGCATCAATTTCCAATTAGGGCCCTTCTGCACTATGTAGGTTTAGCTGGCTCATATAATAAATTAATCTCCTCTATAGTGTGGCTTTCTTTCTTTCTTTCTTTCTTTCTTTCTTTCTTTCTTTCTTTCTTTCTTTCTTTCTTTCTTTCATCTTTCTTTCTTTCTTTCATCTTTCTTTCTTTCTTTCTTTCTTTCTTTCTTTCTTTCTTTCTTTCTTTCTTTGCATGCTCCATTATCCTTAGCTACAGCATCTGGCAAGGCAGATCAGCTTATAGGTGAGCTACAATGGCTTTAGGACAGCAACATCTTATAGGCCAGCCATTGACTTACCAGCTCAGCAACAAATTTGATCCCTAAAAGGGTCTAAGATGTGGGTTGCCACATCTCCTAAATGAATCTAAATCCTTAATGAATCTAAACTTAGGAAATGCATTAGCCAAAAAATGGAGATATATTTTCACAAAAATGCATCTTATTCAAGGAAATTGCTTTACAAAAATTCACACTAAAATGCTGGTAGTTTTTCATTAGGACTTTGGGTTTTGTTTTTTATAAAAATCACAAACTGGAATGAAAATGTGAGAAACTGAATTTGAGATTAGACAAAAGTGAAAGCGAAGATGGCAGATTCAGCCATGGCTATGGTGGGCTAAGCACTCTACCTTCCTCCAACCAGACATGACCCGATGGCCTGCAGTTGCTGATTCCTTATTATATTATGACTGTATTTATGGGCTATTAATCTAGTGTCCAGATCACCCACAAATATTAACATGGAAAGTGTGAATGCTTGGCCCAACATTACCATATGCTGTTGGAGCCTTTTCCAAAAAGAAATAATCCTAATTGAATATAAAACAAAACAAAAAATAGCTTCTAGAAAGGAACAACACCAAGAACAAGTTGCATAAAGTATCATTGTCAATGTTGATAAATTGTACCAAAAGGAATTGTACTGTGAAAATAAGAAATGGGGGGGGGGGAGGATTTTGTCCTTGCTCAGGGCACCATATTACCAAAGACAGCTGATTGACCACTAGGAGACAAGGACAGTGCTTGATTGGAAGTGGTTTATAAAATATAAAATAAAACATTCATATTATCAATTTTTTAAAAAATATAAAGAGGCATTTAAAAATATTCAAAAGGTGATTAAAATCAACAGTATTTTTTTTTAAAAAAAATGCATGTAACTTCTACATTTCTGAGTAGGCTTGCATGAACAAAAATGTTTCAAGCCGGCACTGAAATAGGCAGGGAGATCTCAAGGGAAGATGCTGCCATGACTATTAAGTTGAATTTGCAACAGTGTAGCGGGAATGGGGAGCCATCCATCATCAAATCTGACATACGCACAACACCTAAAAGAGGCACATTTAAATGTTTGCTATCTACTCCCCACCTTTTGCCTTAAGATGCTTATCAGAGGCAGCCAAGTGGCATGTGTGAAATTGGTCATGCCTTAGGCAAAGCACTCTCTGGACTCAGCTACATTAGTAAAAATAAAACATTATAAATGCATTATAGCACTATGACACCAGATGGCACTGTAGAGCTGAAATCAGAACTCTACAAAAATTTCCTTTGTGGGCTTTAAAACTTTTTTCCCAGATCGTTTTTTTAATAGCTGTGTAGATGCAGCCTCTCTTATTCTCAGTCCCCATTTGCAACAATGGGACATCTGACTTCTGGTGAAGATGGCGACAGGCCAGGCAGCCAGCTCCAGAACTTCACAGATCTTAATTGAGTTTTAATTGATTTTAACTTGTTTTAAACCAAGTATTTTATCCACTATCACCTGTTCTTTTAACCTGGAAGCTGGAGAGCAGAAGAATGCAGAGCTGTGAGATAAACAGTAATTAACAAGCCTGGAGCTTATCTGTCTTGTCAGCATCCCTTTTATTGAAGCTCGGGAGGCGGCTGAAACCGACACTGTAAGTATTGAGATTTTAACTTGGTTTTAACACAGTTGTTAATTAGACATAACTTAGACTTGTTTGATCAACTCCCCATTATTTTGGAGACCTGAGAACTTGGGAAATGTGTGGTTCACCAGTCTAGGCGGCCTGTTCCATTCAAATAATTTCTCTGTGTAGTTAACAAAGAAGTGTTTTAAGTTGCTACATATAAATCACCTGGGAGATGAGACTGTGAATCAACCTCTATGAGAAACTGACCGGCCCACCTGGAAGGAAGCTGGCCACAAGAAGAACGCTTATTGTCAGGTCTGCCTCTAGATCCCAGCTCACAGAGGACCAACGCCCGGTGGATATAATGTACAAAAGTCTTTATTGAAGTTTAGTTTCCATTTCAAAGCTCTGGGCGCGCAGACCCACGTCTTGACGCTAGACCGGCTAAGTCCCCTCTGACTCACTGCTCCACCCACACCAGTTTAAGATTCTAGCCCGGCTCCACCTCTTACGCTGTTCTTTCCTTCGCTGGGTCCTTCTGCCCTCTGGGGTTCCCTCCTTCCTGGACTCCTCTGACGCGGAGCCTCCTGAGTCTTGCCCCTCCCTCCGGCGGGCTTTAGGACCTGGCTCCCTTCCCGGGCTCCCCGCTGTGCTGCGCTCCTGTACATTTGAACTTGGCGTGCGCGCCCAACCGGTGACTTTCCTTCTGACCGTTTCCCCGCTTCCTGATGTGGGCGTTGCCAAACCTGACTCCTCTCCTCCCTCTGGTGGTGAGGACACTGGTCCCGACTCCTGGGACTCCCCCTCCCCACTGCGCTCTGGTGGAGAAGCTGGTCCTGATTTCCAACTGCTGCTCAGGGACTCCCCGCTGGCCCCTTCCTCCTGGGGCTTCCCCCCTGGAACCCCCCTCGCTCTGGCCACCGGCGCTCCCTTCTGTGAGTCCTCCGATTCGCTAGAGAGGCTTGTGGAATAACTCTGGCCACTGTCACTGCCTGCGCCCCCCTCGTACTCCTCCTCCTCACTCTCCATTTGCTCCCCCTCCTGTGTCTCTCCTTCTGAACCCCTGACACTTATATATTTAAATACTGTAAGGAATTGCAATTATTTTCTTTATCTTCTTGATTTACAAACAGCTTACAATTGGGGAGGATGGTACTCACCCATGTCGAAGCTACTAGGGTTCCCTCTCCCCAAGGAAAGCTGAAGGATGTGCGCAGCAACAGAAAACCATCCTGGACTTTTACAGGATAGACAGCAACATACTAACAGGGACTAATATTACAAATAGAAGGAGCATGGATGCAATTCAGCCTCTTGAGAATCATGAAAGCCCTGGCCTCACTATGGTTCATCTCCCCCACAAAAGGCAGACCTGGTATTGTCACTGCTGAAAAGACACTTAACTGGCTCATTGACCCAGCATTCTATAATGACGTCTTCGGTGAACCTGGGCAACACCAAGCCTCACAGGTTAAAACTACACAGCCAACAGGCAAAGATATCTCCACCACAGAAACACAGCGACCAAGTGAGAGTGGGGTTCCTGAACAGTGGGAGATCCTACGGGACCACTGTCTTCTATCCCACCACACTGTGGAAGGAAAAAACCCAAAGACTCCACTCCCCACTTGAGGCCCCAAGCCAGCCCACAAGTGATCATCCACAAGTGGCTACTAAGGAATCCCAATGGCATCCTACTATATGAGGCAGAAATCCAGGCGGACATTCAAGACACCTTGGAGACGTCCCTGATACTTGGGGAGAGTTTTCACTGTGAACACATGGGCACACAGAGCCCACGTGGTGGCACTGAACTGAACTTCTCAGACTCACTGATCCAAGATACGTTCTGGTCACTGATTCACCTCTTCACAAACAGAGAGGTGCTCCTTGAGTTAAAAGGCTGCCAAAATTACACAGGCAGCCACTTTCCCAGAAGAAGACCAGAAACAAACGGCACAGGCATGGACGAGTGGAATTGGGTTTAAAGAATCAGACTTAGGAGGATGCTGGTTAAATTTGGACAGCCGGATTTTGGGGCTTTCCTGCAGGATACCAGCAGCCTCCCCTTGCTAGCAGCCAGAATTGATCTAGCCTATTTAAGATACTGGCACAGGCTAAATGCCTTCAAGAATCATACCCTTACTAAGTTCAGCTGCAGATAGGTAGCCGTGTTGGTCTGCCATAGTCAAAACAAAAAAAATTCCTTCCAGTAGCACCTTAAAGACCAATAAGTCAGTTCTTGGTATGAGCTTTCGTGTGCATGCACACTTCTTCTTCTTCAGCTGATTAGAGCAACTAAGTACAGGGGGCTGGGCACAAAAGTGCCAAGATAAGCTTAGGGCTTATAATCTTCAAATGGAGAACTATTTAGCCCTTAGCCCACATGACCTTGGAAACTGGATTTTTGACCAGGGTGCCAACCAAGACAGAGCATCCATCATTGTCACCCAATGATGGATGTACCCCCAAAATTAGTACCCCCAAATTAAGACCAATCACTCAAGGTCCCATTACCTTGAGACCCTGAACTTCCCACAACTATGCAGGGCCTTTGTAGAACTGAGATTCCAACAGATGTTCTCAGCATATTTAGGGGGGAGATATCGGGGAATTCTCTATTTGGATCACAAATGTATATGGATGCCATCAGGTAGAGGACATTACACACTCTCTGGTGATTTGCCCCAGTAGACAATGCCCAGAGAGAAATTTATATTGCCAATTCTTAATTGGCTTCCAGGTTGATCCACACAGGAAGTGACAGTTGAATTCCTAGCAGATAAACATCTATATATTACACAGCAGGTAATCAAATTCACCAGGTAACCCTCTGAGCTTCCCGCCTTGCAGCAGCCAGAACCCCCACTGACACTCCGGATCCTCTCCGCTCCTCCGTTCTTCTCATCCCCGGATCTGCTGGACACATGGAACTGCTGTGCATGGAGCAGGTGATCTGGGCCAAGCGGGATCTGCAGCTGCTAAGGGACTTCCAGATCCTGCAGAACCTCCTGAGTCAGGAAGAGCACTATAGCCCCTGGCTATATTTCCAGTGCGTGCAGAAGGAGATTCAGCCCTGCATGCGGAAGATGTTGGCTTTTTGGATGTTGGGGGTCTGTGCTGGGATCCCGTTCCTCCCCCTCCCCCTCATGCCCTGTGTCGTCCCTTCTGCTCACGGGATCAGATCCCGGCTTGCACGACCCCCTGTCCCCCCCCCTTCTGCCTCTTCTTGCTCTTTTCCCCACCACCTGAGAGCCCCTCCTTATTTATCCATCCCAAGTTTCTTCTCTCTTTCTCCTCCTTCCTCTCTCCCTTCCTTTGCTTATTCAGGTCTGCTTTCTGTCTTGGGCTTTTCCCTCCTGTTGCTGATGCTGTTCATGCAAGAACCCTGATTTACCTTTGTCAGATAAAGCTTGGAACCGACTTAAATATGAACAGCAACATAGGCTTTAGTTTGGAGAAGTTGTTAACAGGCGCAGCACTTTCCAGGATCACAAACACACATTAAAAGTAACCTCCAAAAGCATACACTAGCCTGCTCTTTTTATGTACATTACGAATAATATTTTGTAAAAATATTTTTTTTCTACACACATACACACAGACTATGTTTGTGCATATGTATGTGTCATAAACTGTAGATTATGACACATACATATGCACAAACATTGTGTGTGTGTGTGTGTGTGTGTGTGTGTGTAGAAAAAAATATTATTTTTACAAACTATTATTTGTAATGTACATAAAAAAGAGCTTATAAGTTTATGTTGATTAAAATCATTCTACATTTTAAATATTGTATTGTGTTTCCTGTTTTTTTGTGCACTACAAATAAAATATGTGCAGTGTACATAGGAATTTGTTCATATTTTTTTTCAAACTAGATAGTCTGGCCCCCAACAGTGACTAAGGAACAGTGAACTGGCCCCCTGTTTAAAAAGTTTGAGGACCCTTGCTTTAGGAGGACATTCCAAAACACAGCTTTAGCTGTACCCATTTATAAATTGTCAATTCTCACATTTAAACAAACAAACAAAAGAAAGCCTTCTGGCCTTGTTATGTAGACTTTGCCAGATGCCAATAGGCACAATCCCAGTTCATAATCTCCATCCCATGGTTGGGGAATGGAGGCCAGCGGCAGAAATGTTCAGGTCGAAACCTAACATCTGGGAAGCCTGCTGGTAATGTTGTGCATTCTCAAAACAACTGAAAAACTTCAAAAGGCCGGGGATGGCGACTCCGTGATAGCCCCGCTGCATGCCCTCAAACGAAGGCACCCAGAGTCAACCGCTCCCCCTCTCCTCATTCTCAGTTCCTTTCACTGTCACTTTAGAAGCATGAAAAAATGACCCTTTGTCACTTTGAAGAGGAAAAATGAAGCACCATGAACCCCGTCTGTCCAGCAGAAAAGTCGCTCGTCACAGCCTGGTGGGCAGGTTGGCCTCAGCCCCTGAGCCCATCAGAAGTGTCTGTCAGGGAGGTCTTGTCACTTTGTGCAAATGGGAAGGGACCATTACACATGCACGGGTTATCTTTCAAACCCCGCACCATCGCTCGCTGAGGAAGGAAAGAAGACCAAAAGGGGGAAGGACACATTTATACACACACAGAGAGAGAACATAAAATTAAGAACCTTGCTTTCTTGCTTTATCCCTCCCTCAAATAACGTGTTTTGTGTTTTTAATTCAAGGCTTCAGCTTCCTAAAAACAACAACAACCACCCTTTAGGATTCCTCCCTCCCACTTAATATATATTCCTCTCTCCCCTTCCACTGCCAGAAGTACAAAACAAAACCCAGCCATTGTTTCACTCAGCAACAGTCAGTTCTTCCTCCCCCTGCCCAATACATGCTACATGACTGGCTGTGTCCCTTAAGCAATTTGCAAAGCAGCCACACATCAAGATGGCTGGCGGTTAAAACGGCGAGGCGCCAAGTTCCTCAAATTAGATCAGGGACTCCATTGGCAGATGCCTGCGGAATTTGCTTGGGTCATAATTCCCTTGTAATATAGCAGGGAAGGAGGTGGCTTGTGAGTGTATAAATATAGAGACAAGTTCCTCTTGACAAGGTCTGTGGAAAAATAAGTAGGGCAATTTTATGCATACCTAGAAACATAGTTTCTGTGTGCGCGCATGTCCTTATTGCTACCATTGCCACTCTGCACCAGAGGGAGAAAGTACAGGGAGAGCAAGTCAGCGGTGGCAATAATCAACAGCAGGCCTGCTTCAAGATATGAGCCTCAGCAGGTGTGACTAATGAGATCAGCTGCTGATGCTCTGGAGATCTGAATCAGAAACGCTATTCACTCCTTAAGTGGCCTTAGGAAAGAGTGTGGTGTAGCAGAGAGAGGACTGGATGAGTGCTGTGGGGCAGGAGGGTTTGATCCAGTTTACATTTCCAGGAGAAAATACCTAGTTCATACTTCCTGAAATAATGCACAAATAATGCATACACTTCTCCAGATTTTGCAACATGCAATGTGTACAAATGACGCACACATTCAAATGTTAAAAAGGCCTCCAAGAATGGCAGTGCCTGTTTCTCAGGCCAGAGGCTCATCTGACACCAGTGCTTCTAGGAGTTGCCCTGCAAGGTTTTCTTCTTCTGGCTTGGAGTCCTCAGCTCCATCGTCTGAAGAAGAGGAACCTGACTCTTGGTCCTTGACAACACCCAGTAGGGAGCCAAGCTCTCCCTCGTCCTGCAATTGCTGCCTGCTCTCTTGTTGTCTACAAGTGAGCAAACAGTGAGAGGAGCAACAAGAAGTAGTAAATATATTCACACTTTGTGCTCTCTCTGGGAAATGGTGCCAAGTGGAGCAAAAGGGGGAGGATGAATAAATGGGCCTCAGCAGCAAAGAGGAGATTCCACTCAGGTTAGGGGTCCCACTGAGGGCATCATGCCCATAGCTTTCCCCAAACCAGCCCTGCCTCTTGCCAAGCTATATAAACAGTTGGCAATTGACAAATAGGAGGTGAGTGGGGGAAATACAGAAGGCATAGGCAAACTTGGCCCTCCAGCTGTTTTGGGACTACAACTCCCATCATCCCTAGCTAACATGACCAGTGTTCAGGGATGATGGGAGTTGTAGACCCAAAACAGCTGGAGGGCCGAGTTTGCCCGTGCCCGGTTAAATGTCTCACTAAGGACGAGGGATGAAATTGATGGATGTGCCCATTTTGGTTGCTCTCAGTCTCTCATTCTTTCCAATCTTAATTTCAGCTCTTCACATTTTCACATCAGTTTGTGATTTATTTGTTTTCTAAGAAAAAGTCCTCATGGAAATTCATCAGCATTTTTGTGTACATTTTTCCTAATACACACATTTTGCAGGGAATTCTGCCTAATTTCTGCATTTCTGCAAGCCAGTGCCCCAATACAATGCATTTATATATGTCATTTTCATTAATATGTATATTTCTATGCAAACCTTCCCCTAATATATGCATTTTCATCCACTTTTTTTTTGGAGGGGGGATGCTGAATGACTGCCTTGCAAAATTCATAGATGTGTGAATTTTTAAGGATAACTATTTCATTTTTGCATATTGTTCGCTTTTGCATGTTGCATATTGCAAAATAAAAGGTTCATAATGAAATGTGATCAAAACTGAATTTCTCACCCCGCCCCCGCCCCTCCAAAATTTATGCGGCTGCAAAGTGGCGCACCTCTCAACAGCCAGGCTCAATGTTCTACCAGCACCTTATCTCATCTTTCCACTTCCGAAAGTCAGAATTCCCAAAAGTCACCTTCTTAGCCTGCAAGGTTCTTCTCACTTTCTGACAGATGAAAGCTCAGGTAGACATATTGTCCCTTTCAACCCCTGACTGATGCTCTCCGCTGGGCAAATTAAAGCACAATGGTTCATCTTGTTTTATGATACGTATGATGAACCATATGTTGCCAAAAATAAACTGTCAGAGCGTGGAGGGGAAGAACAATAACACAAAACGCAACAGGAGATGAGATTTTCTACAGAGAGGCCACCGTCAAAGTTAATTTAGGAGCAGGCAGAAAAATCTCCAGAAAGAAAAAGCCATCACCATAATCACTTGGGGCCACACTCCAGCCAAAGCACCTTTAAATCTCTCTGTTCAGAACTCATCGCTGACAACCACCCAAAAAGTGGGTCTTTGCTGTTATCCTCATATCTCCTTACACAGCTTCACGGGAGTAGGAGAAGCTGATCAGGACTTTGATGTCAAGGGAGAGGACACCTCACTGTGCCATATTCCTGATGTAAATTTCCAAAGCTGATATTTATATATTATTATATTATATTATATTATATTATATTATATTATATTATATTATATTATATTAATACTATATCAGAAAGCTGAACTCAAAAGGATGTACAAAAGCAAACTTTAATAATAAGATAAATAAGAGTAAAAACAATCTAAAATGCACCAATATGACATAGGTAAAAGAGTAGATCCAACTTGACCCTAACTCACTAAAACATAAGTAGAAAATAAGTCCAAAGGCCTCAATGAATAAGAATGTTTTTGCCTGGGGTCAAAAAATAGTGACAGTGACAGGTGTGCCTCCCTGGGGAGAGCATTCCAAAAGAGGGAGCCACAACTGAAAAGGCCTATTTTTGTGTTGCACCTCCCTCAGAACAGGCACACGTGGAAAGACTTTGGATGATAAATACAGGGTCCAGGTTAGTTCATCTGGGGAAAAGTGGTCCTTAGGGGATTCTGAACCCCATTAAGAATAAAAGAATCAAACTTCTGATTAGGGATTTTTTGTTTCTTTCCAAGTGTTATTTATTAATTTAGAAAATAACATGAAACAACCTTAACGCTAAAAGTATCAATTAATATTATATAAATCCTTAAATTGAGCAGCATCCAAACTGGGACTATGAGAATAATTCTATATTTTTCTTCTTCACTTACCACCAAATTAATTCTGACTCTAACTGAATAGGATCCTTAAAATATCCTGTGTGTTTTTATACCACAAATGTTGTGGTTTTGTTTTGTTCCACTTTTATTGTGCTCTAGGCTCCCCTTGACAGCAGTAATCTGGCAGCTTCAGGGAAGCATTGCAAAACAAACCAATGCACAATAAATTCACTGCTAACACACTCTTATTGTGTCAAGGACATATGATGAATACACCCACAATAAATCAACACTCTGGAGGGGCCCAAAGACTCTGGCGTTCTTGGGCTGGGTTCTGATTGGAGCTACTGAGAAACAGTACTTCAACCCAAATTTCATGAAAATGACTCAGAAATTCAAGGAGAAACCATTGTGTGAAACATTCACCCCTTCATTTTGCTGGCTTGTTTTCCTGATTCTTCAGCATGCCTCTTCAGCAACCAGCCATGTGATCAGCTACCATTATGTGAGTAAACCTGCCTGGCCCGGGTCTCTTTAAAATCATTGGGTCTGTCTACTTTAAAAATAAGTATCTACAGGTTTCTGAAAGACATCCTTTCCCATTGCACTCAAAAATTGAAATAACCCATTTTGATGTTTTTTCTCATTTTAACCTCAGCCTAGTTCTAACGTGACCTTGCAGAAAGTGAAATCTTAAGAATAGCATCTATGAGACTGAAATGGTGTGTAATGGAAAGCAAGTAAGGCCTATGTCAGTGAGGGGAAACCTCCGACCCTGAGAGCCAAAAGTGGCCCTCTGTAGGTTGCCTCCCTTACTGGTTCTGCTTTGCATCTTCCTTGAGTGTTTTTGCAGGCCTGCAGGATAAATATAGAGGGCTGTGCCCATGTGCATATAAACTAGTCTACTGTACAAAGATAACTGCACACTCATTGTTCCACCCATTTTGGCATGTGGTCCCCAGAAGGTTGTCCAGAAGGGGGTGCAGCCCCCAAGCTGGGGGGGGGGAATCTTACCCCTAACATATTCCATTTGTTCCTTGCTGGAAAAAAGATCAATAATGAAATCTGAATATGCTCTGTTGCATTGGGCTGTAGCTAGTGAGTTGCCCCATGTTGCAGGTCTTAAAAAAGCTGGAGATTTAAGCTCAAATGCATTGCCCAGGCATGACTTGTTCTTCCTGTACACAAGCTTTGCACAGAAGAAGGCATGATAGAGCAACTTTTTCATGGAAAGGGCTTCCAGTGATGTTGCCAAAACTAAAAGGGGAGCTGAGTAACTTTTCACAGGCAGCCCTTTGTGGATCATGACGCTCCTCCTCTGACATCAAAAATTCATAAGGGGAATCAGCATTCTTTGCCAAATGGGTCCCGGAGGTGTCATAGACCTTGTCAGAAAAAGAGGCTATAAATATCAAATTATACACCTCCTGGGAAGAAAGGATTGGAGCCTCTGCTTCAAACCCACACTACAGTCTCTTGGGGTCATCACTGCAGATCGCAGTCCAGTGCAGCAAGGAAATGGGTCAAGTCTGTCAATTTCTAGACTGCTGACCTTTGACCCCTGTAATGATGGTGGGACTCCACCTCCATGGCACTCAAGCTGCCCTGCCTGGCAAAAAACTTCCCAAGTCTTTTAGAAGAAAGAGGGGGGAAATGGAACCTGGGTGAACTGTGACCCTGCTGTCAGAGCTAGTTGAGAAAGGTGTTTGGTTGCAATGCCTTTAGATTACTGTTACCCCAATATATACTGAGTTAAACATGGTGTAAGACCCTTCTTCCCCTCCCCATCATTTCCACAGCCAGCACTTCACTATATCCTCCTTACAATCTCATTCTTAAAACCAACCATTCAACAAGATAGCTAACAATATCCTAGCTGAGAAAAGAGTTTATTTAGACAAATTACAGAGATACGTACACAGTGTTGTAATTCTGAGTCAACAACCTCTTTTGTGTGTGTGTGAATCACAGGGTGCTGTAGGCACTAGGGCTGGGCAGTATCTGGTTATCAACATCATGATATATCACCACCTAGACACTACGATATCTCGATATATCACAATACATATCTACAGCAGCGGAGGGCCTTGCTGGGCCTCCCTGTGGGGGCAGAGGGTTCCGCCCTACCTCCCCGCATTGGCGGAGGGTGCACCGCACTTCCCTGCAGCAGCTGAAGGCCTTGACAAGGCTCCCTGCAGCGTTAGAGGACCTTAACATCATAGCTGTCAACTTTTCCCTTTTCTTGCGAGGAATCCTATTCGGAATAGGGGAATTTCCCTTTAAAAAAGGGAAACATTGACAGCTATGCTTAACATGTAAGGAAGTAGTCGATATAATACAATTATTAAATCAACTTTCATATAATATATTTAATATATTTTCAACTAAGAGTAGTTTAAGTGCTTTACTAGTCAAGTTGTATCTGCTTCCCTACTCAGAGGTCTAAATGGGATCTGTGCATGCATAAGCTCCACTGAGTTCAGCTAAACTTACTTCTACTTTTCTGGGAGTAAGCCTCATTGAATTCAGTAGGGCTTGCTTGGGAGTAGACAGGCATCTGCTTGCACTGCTTACCGGAAAAAACACCCTCCCCATCATTGTCACATAGTACCCAACCTCCCATTTCAGAATAAGGCAGCCAGCTAAATCTTCTCCCCTCCATTTCTCCCCCCCACACAAAAGGATCCCCCCCAAAAGCCCTCATCCCACCAATATCTCTCGGGAAGGGAGGGCAAGCAAGAAAAAAGACAGTCTCCTTTAAATAATAATAAAACTTTCCTTTTCTATATGGAGGAAAGCTATTTAGGGGGAACCAACAACATAAAAACCACCAGAAAACAAAAACAAAAACTCATTCTTCTCTTTTTTCCACTGGTGGGGGTGTGAGGGATGAAAGAAGTGCTTCTCAGTTCTTTGTTTGCTGAATCTTTGATTGTCTAGCCATGGGGGGGGGGGGTCCCTCCTGGATTGTTCGCATGCTCTGCATAATTAGCTCACCTCTAAGTGGAAAGATGCCTGTGAAGCTGAAAGAGTTTGCTGGTTTGTGTGAGCGCTTATGCTCATTTCTTAGGTTAGGAGGGAGGAGGGAGAGAGCACACCAAGCAGGAGACAGGGTGCCTGCAAATTATCTGTAAAGTATCGGTTCAGCTGAGCTACCTCCTGGGAAGCTGTTAAGTCTCCCCCTTTGGTTCACTGGTATATTGCCTTGTTGAAACACTTGTCATAATGTTATTTCAATACCAGTATTCAAGATATGGCAATTTATCACACAGCCCTAGTAAACACAATCCCTTATTCCACAGCAGTGTGCACTTAAAAAGAGCTCTAAAATCTGGCCACCTTTCCATATCCAGATCAAGTCCTGGGGAAACCCAGCCATAAGGGTGGAATATAAATGATGATGATGATGATGGTGTACAGTGGTACCTCGGGTTAAGTACTTAATTCGTTCTGGAGGTCCGTACTTAACCTGAAACTGTTCGTAACCTGAAGCACCACTTTAGCTAATGGGGCCTCCCGCTGCCGCCGGAGCACAATTTCTGTTCTCATCCTGAAGCAAAGTTCTTAACCCGAGGTACTATTTCTGGGATAGCGGAGTCTGTAACCTGAAGCGTATGTAACCCGAGATACCACTGTAGTTAAACTGAGATGAACCCAAGGCAAGTCAAGAGCTCCTGGTTAATAAAGGGATCTTTGCCTCTCTTCTTTCTCAAGCAGGCAACAAGACCCTGAAGTGAGTGATGTGGGGAGAGCGGTATTTCAGCTTACTGTGTAAACCAGCCACCACTGCCTGTTGGTTGTCAGGTTCACTGAGCAGCATGCGCTAAATAGTTTTATACAAATAATAACAAAAACAACAACTGCTGTTTATAAAGGGGTTCTGCATTTTGAAAAATGTACATTGGTTCAATCTCACGTACCCCATCATTTCTGTCCCTCCTTCCTTTTCTACACTGAGGTCAACCTCCATTTCCTGCTATGTACCGACCATTGTTTGAAACAACATTATCATCGTTTTCCCTTCCTCCTCATTCCATGATGAGAACAGGAGAGTGAGCTGCTACCTGAATATAATGTTGTTGGTGGGTTTGGTCTTGAATTCAGGTTGAATCAGGAAGTTTCTGCTGACTCCCTTGCAACCAATGCATTAAAAGCTAGTTCCATGCTTTTTTTTTTTTTTTTTTTTTTGCTAGGTTCTGCTTACTATAAGTTGGGGTTCGTGAATATTTTTGAAGAAGTTTAGGTCCCAAAGTGACAGCCTGTTAGTGGAACCTGCACACACACAGTGAGAGATGGGACTCTGTACACACTAAGTGAGAGATTGGGGTGCCTTGATTGATATATTTTTTTGTTTATTTGCTGAAGGGGAATTGGCGTTCCTAATACATAACCAGTGTGATTTAAAGGTATTTTGTGATTTTTCTATTTTCTATTGTTTTGATTGAAATAAAAATATCTTCGGTGCTTTTGCTGTATATTTCTTTTGTATCAATATGTTGTTGGCTCCTTTAGAAGCCTTTAGGCCAATTGAGATTGGTTTCTCTTAGTTCCTTTTTGCCAAATGTAAGTTCACTTCTCCACCTATTACTTTGCAATTTTTTATTAAAGGCCCTATGAAAATTCACCCGCATATTAGATCAGATTTATCCTAATACTGAACACTCATCTTCATATATAATTTTGCCTAATATACACAAATACAGAGTTCAGTTTCCACTTATAGCCAGAGTCTGCTTTATATGTTTTTCTTTTTGGTGATACATCAGTGACTACCCAATCCTGTATCACACCAGGCAGTGTGTATGGGTTCACTGGGGCTGCAGGGAGGGTGTGGCTGACCAACATGGATGGAACAGTTGCACAGTCCACAGAAATCATCCTCAGTGTCACCCATTGGTTTTTGAATATTACAGAGGAATTGGCTCTAACAGAATTGCTACATAATGACCCAGTTTGTATGTCACATTAAACTGTAGTTTGAAGCAGACCACAGTTTGCTGTGAATGAGCAGTTTGCTGGTGCAGGCTGCTCAAAACTTCCTTCGGTGCTGCATCCCTGCTCTTGCTGGGATGAAGCAACCCAGTGTCTGCTTAGCTGTGTTGTCCAAACCCAGATGTCTGGTTTGCTTCCCCCCCCACACACACCAAAAAAGGGGGGTGGGAAGAATCCTAAGTCAAGAGGAAACCGTGATTGCTAGCCATGGTTTGTTGGCTTGTTTGTTTTTGCAATGCAGCAGGAGGAGGAGTGCTGGAAGAAATACCGCACAGACTTTTGAGCAGCATGCACTAGACCATCTAACTCAGTGTTGTCTACACTGACTGGCAGCCGCTCTCCAAGGTTTCAAGCCCTCCCTAGAGTTGCTTGGGATTGGACCTGGCATCTTCTGAAGTCAAAGAAGATGCTCCAACACTGAGCTATGGCCATTCCCTGGCTTGCATCTTAGGAGAGGGGGTGAATAGTAAGCAATTGCACATGGAAGGGAGGGCAGAATCAGGGGTCATATGTGGACCCCTTGAAGGAATGTGGGCCTCAGGAGGTACCTGATGATGCCAACCTCTGGCACCAGCCCTGATCAGAAAGCATGCCAAATTTTGAAGTTACAATTGTGTGATCATAGGAGCCAACACCTGGGGGCCGAAGCCCCTCACCCTCTATAAAATATTTGAGGGGGCTGCCTCCAGTTTGATAGGCATTGCCATTTAAATGGGGGGGTGTGCTGCTTACCTGACCCCCCCCCCATTTTAGTCAAGTTGGAACTCCTGTGTGTGATCATTTGCATTGTCTGCCTCATCACATATACAAAGAGCTACAAACAGGGGGAAAGAAAGGAGCCTGACTCTGTTTTTCCCCCAAACAAAGAGATGTCAGTTATCACAAATAAAAAAAACAAAAACCAGAGGCATCAAGACACCAGCAGTGAAAGTGGCGTTTTCCAAATGCATGACTGATACTGGGAACGCTCACCCCAGTCAGCTGTGTTTGATAAAGGTTAGCAAATACGGTTTACCAAACAGAACTAAAACAGCATCAGACTCCAGAAGAAGCTGCTCCTTAAGTCGCTCCCCCATGGAGGGATTGATGCTACAAGACAGCTTCGAAGCCAAGAGCTCTTCATATAAACACACGTGTTTTCTTGGCTGTTTCCATGGGTAATGGAAAAATGCCACTCAAATTAGCACTTCCTGACTCGAAGGGAATGCCAAATCTGGGATCATACACTGAGTGGAGGGAAAATGACACCAGAATTAACTAAACAGAAAAGAGTTGGGCATGATCCAAATGCCCTAGCAACATTCATTTTTGGTTTAAACCTCCGTGCCTCAAAGCTGTCCCATCTTGGAAAGATATTGACAATGAGAACATTTCTGATAGGAAAGTAATGTTTAGCATGCTTTGTAATCTAAGCATGATGGTGGCAGGCAGGGAGTGCATGTCAATGCAGCACAGGAGCTTTGAAAACTGCAGGGCCTCTGGCAGCAGTAGAAGGGAAGGAGGGTCATGTCTATACTGGGGACTGGGAATCTATTTTTGGTCCAAGGGCCGCCTTCCCTTCTAGGCAAACCTATGAGGGTCACATGCAATGGTGGAAGGATCAGAGGCAAGAGTGAGTGGATCAAGGAGAGGGTGATGTGTGGCCTGACAATACTGAGCTCCTAATATACACACCTTGGCAGCTGAAGGGGATGAGAAACTCTTCCACTCTTACACACAGATAGTAATAGAATAAAATATTTTAAAGGTGTCTAAAAGGTCGTCTAGTCTAACCTCCTGCCACTTCAGGGAATCTGCTGCTGCAGCATTCTTGAGAGGTGCCCAGCTGCTGCTAAAAAGCCTCTAATGAAGGAGAGTCCATCACCCTCTGGGGGAGTCTGTTCTACTGTCAAAGAGCCCTTAGCTGAGATCCGCTTTCTTGTCATTTTAACCCATTGCCTCAGGTCTCGCCTTCTGGAGCAACAACAACAAAATTGTTCTATCATCTATGTGGCAGTCCTTCAAACATATTAGAAGACAGCTATCATAATGTCTCTTTGTTAGCGCTGCCATATTTTGAAGAGGAAAAGGGGAAATTTGCCAGCTTCCACCATACCTGCTGAAATTCCCGTTTTCATGCACGCATCTCCTGCTAAAGGTGCAGAAGCTCCTCTCTGCCTTCTCATCTTCCCACCCCACTAGGCAAGGACCCCTTCTCACTCCTGCCTACATGCCACCACCACATGTCCCCTCAGCCCTCCAGGCCACTTGCCCGCCCACCATCCCCTCAATCAGTTACTGATACCCCTCCGCACGCCACATTCTCCTCCTCCTCATGACTGCTATCCAGGCAGCCGTCACTGCCTGCTGCCACTGCCCCTTCCTCCTGCCGAGCTATTTCTGGTTCTGCTTCCTCTCTCTCAGACCCCCCCCTCCTATTTTCCCTGCCACCACCGCTGTTGTTACCCTCTTGTCGTCCACCTCCAGCCCCTGCCACCACCGTTGCCTGCCTGCCCCCCCCCCTGCCGCAGCCACCTCCAACACCAGGCCAGCCTACAAAAAAACCCCAGACATTTTGCCAAATCTTAAAAATCTGCCCAGAAAAAAACTTTTAACCATGAAAAGGACAGCGTATTCAGGAAAATCCAGATGTTTGGCAACCCTATCTTAATCATCTCTTCTCCACGCTAAAAGTAGGCACCTCCTTCAACCTTTCCTTATAAGAGTTGCTCTCCCAAATCAATTGACTTGATGACTACCAGCAGAACGGGTGAATTGTCTCAATGTAAAACACTGGGGAGTATCCAGGTCATGTGTTGTGTCAGCACAAGGATTTCTGCTTACACAACACAGCTCCTGCTCTCCTCACTTGCCCCCTGCACCTCTCCAAATCTGCTCCATAAGTTTGGGGAAAACCCCAGAATGGATTTATGGGATTTGTAGCGGGAGGAGAGGAGGACAGTTCCATTGCAGAAGCGGAAATCCTTGTGCTGATGAAATGCATTCATTAGCATTAAATTGGGTACAACCCATTGTATTTGAGCTAACATGGAAACTATCTGTCATCCTGGTTGCTGGTTTTAGATCATTTACACGTGCAGATCATCGCTTGATTTACAGACTATTAGACAACTTAGGGTCAGTCACTATCTTTCTGCCTAAGCTAATTTGCCAGATGGTAATGAGGGGGAAATGAAGTAAACCCACCTCATTGGAGGAAGCAATGTGCATATTAAAATGACATATAAATGATTGATAATAAAGTTTTACCTAAGGCATGATGGCTAGAATAGCAGTATAAAATTAGTCTCTCTGTGAAAATAAATCTTCTGCTAACTGTGACCCAAGATTTAAATATTCAAGTGGATAGAATCCAGGAAAATGAACCACCTCTGACTAACCCATTAAAGCAAACCCCAGTAGTATATATTGTGCTGTGTATTTAAGTTTTTCTGCCAGAAAAATGGGGGGGGGGGATTGGATGGTGGCCAATACCAGTTTGTGAGTTAGTGATCAGTTCCCAAGATTAGCGTTTAGGTTTCTGTGCTGAAACCAGCTGCAAATATCGAATGTCTGATATCCAAGGCTGATTGGACATACAGAATTTGTTTCGATGCTAGTGGATGAGAAAGAGTAAAACCTTTAGAAAGATGAATGATAAGTACTATGTAATATAACCTCTGTACAAATATTTTCACTTTGCCTGCAAACTTCCGATTGATGAAGGATCTCATACCTTGCAAAACAGTGTTTTGTCAATCATTGGCCTCCGTGCTCCCTTAGGGCTGCTTCACACTACCAGATTCCTACACACAGTCTTGGATGTGAATATGGAACTGTATGAAGAAAGTGCTGGAAGTGCAGCAGCAGAGATCACACCGTGAGCAACTTAAGGGTGGGGTCTGTTAGTGTCGGAGTGAAACAGTCAAGAGGGGGATGGGTGGAGGTGCTCCTTAGCAACCAGGCTGGGTGGCCGGATGTTTACTGAGGAAGCACATGCTTTGATTGGCTTTGTAGTTCTGATGAAGCTTTTCCTCTGTATTTTTACTTGAATATCTCCCTGCTCTGTACAAGGCCTGACCTAAGAGAAAATGTCTCTGTTCCTTTCTTCTCAAATTATAGACTGAGTTTGTTCACTTTATGGTGAAAGGTAGGTAATAAAATGAAAATAAAAAATCAGTTGAATAATCCATTGCTGCAGAGCAACAGTGGGAAATAATTGCTCCTCTTAGTTCCGCATCTTAAGATCAGTTCTCTACATTTCCATGGTATATTACTTTTTTAAATGAAACTTCTCATGAAAATTCAACATTTTAGTGTATATTTCTCAGAATACACCCATTTTTGCAAAGCAGGTTTACAAATTCAATGCATTGTCTGTTAGATTCATTTCTATGCAGACTTACCCCAGTATATGCATTTTTATACATATTACTTAATGTGTATAATGGAGAACTGTATTGCAAAATTTGGAGAAGTGTGAATTTCAAAGTATTTCAGTTTGCATCTTGTTTTAGAAAATGCAAATTAAGAAAGTTCACCTTTCAGTGTAAACTGAAGTGAATTTCTCCTTCATCCCTAATTCCAGTCCAGCACTGTCTAAAGAGGACCACAGGGTCCCCATCCCTGGCCAAAATCTACCTGACAAGGTTACTGGGGACATAAAATGAGTTTGGAGAGAAATCCATGCACAACATCCTAAGTGGTTTAGAGAATGCGTTTGTTCATAAAGATGTACATTGAAACTGAAATTATGACCCTGCTGCATTCATGCTTATGAATTAATATTCTGAGGAACTCAAGGTGATGTACGTAACTGTCATCCCCATTTACTCCTGGGTCAGGCTGAGAGCTAGAAACTGGTCCAAGATGATCCAATGAATTTTATGGCTTAGTGAGGATTAAAAGCTGGATCTCCCCAGTCCTAGTCTGGTACTCTAATCCAGTGTTTCCCAACCGGTGTTCCGCGGCACACTAGTGTGCCGCGAGACCTTGCCTGGTGTGCCGCGAGTCGGGCGGCGAGAGGCGGGGCGGCGGCGGCGAGGATCCGCGTCGAGCCGGGGGCGGCTCCGCGGTGGTGGTGCCGAGGTTTCTCTCTCCATTCTCCCCTCACACACACACAGGAAATAACACAGGATCAGCTGACAGGACCCGGCCAATGGGGCGGCGGCGGGGCAGCGCGCGCAAAAGGGAGGAGCGCGAGACAGCGGACGAGGAGGAGGCCGGCATGTCCGGGCAGCAGCAGCAACAACAGCAGCAGCAACTCCCGGCGACGGCTCCTCAAGCCCCGGGCAACCCTACTCCCTCACCGGCCTTGGCCGCCCTCCTGCTCCACCCGCCGCCGCCTCCCCCGCCGCCGCCGGCCACCTCGGCCCCGCCGCCGCCCCCTCCTCCGCCCGCTATCGCTGCCACCACCACAACAGCCGCCGCCGCCTCAGCTGGGCCCATGCCTGCTGGGAGCGGCGGCGGCAGCAGCAGCGCCCCGGCGCCCTTCCTTCACGGCGGCGACCCGGCCCTCCTGGTTCGGGAGGCGGGCGCGAGAGCCCCACCCCTCGGCGCTCGCCAGCTCCGCGCGCGTCCTTGCCTGGGCGAAGGTGCTTCTTGGACGGGAGGCTGCGGCGACCAAAGACCCCGGCGGCTGTCAGGAGGAAGCGGAGGAGGAGCGGGAGGCTGACCCCGAACTCGTGGGAGGAGGCGAGAGAGAGAAGGCGCTTGGGCAGCCACCCCAAGCCGGCGCACGGGGGCGCCCCTTTGGAGCTGCCCACCTGAGCGCACGGGACAGGAGCGGCGATTTGATTCGAGCCAGGCCACGCTTGCTGCGGAGGGAGGAGGAGAGCGGCGCCTTCCAGCCTCGTCTCGCTTCGTGACAGCGCCGACCGAGCCTGAGAGGGAGCAGATCCGAGGGGGATCTTCCCCACCCAGCCACCCCCTCGCCGCCCGCCCTGCTCCTGTCGTGGCAGCAGACGAGCCGACTCGCCCTGACCTGCGGGGTCCCCCACGCCGCCTCCGCTCACGGCGGCGACCCGGCCCTGAACGAGCAGGAGAAGGAGCTCAAGCGGCGCCTCAAGCGGCTCTACCCAGCCGTGGACGAGCAGGAGGAGGAGTTGGAGGAGTCCCTCAGTCCCTCGCTTTGCTGCCTCCTCCCCCCCACCCCCAAAGCTTGGAGGTTCCCCGGCAAGGGGGAGGGGGAAAAATTGAAACTTACACTTTCGTGCATCCCTCCCGGCGTGACGCTGCGCGCTGACGTCACGGGGCTGTAATGGTGGTGTGCCTCGAGATTTTTTTCATCAATCAAGTGTGCCTTCGCCCAAAAAAGGTTGGGAAACACTGCTCTAATCACTATGACCATGGAGGCACCGGCCAGCTCATTGCAAGTATAGCTCAGCTCACACTAACCTTTTGCCTTGCAGTTGTACAGAATACACAACTGCATCAGATTTAGTCATGGGAACCTGTAATTAGAAATGAAAGTGGAAAGTATTGTGTAATCAAGCATCGCTGCAATAACTGGGCCATTTTCCCGAGGTTTGTTCACAGAGGTTTCTGAGTTGTCTTTCAGTGCCATTAAATAGCGTTTTATTGCTCCCTTGTTGTAAGTGCCCAAGTATTACCAGGTCCCGGAAGATTTACAACCAGTTTTAAACCCAGGTAATGATGTTTAATTTGTTATTGGCTGTGTAAAGGTTAACAAAGAAATAACTCAAATGATTAGTTCAGGGATAACATGTTACAATGGGGCAATTAAGGGCTGCACTTGGTGCTGCGAAGAGAGATTGATCTCTTATTACAAGAAGAGCATGGAAAAATTCCTACTTCACATCAGATTAAGCTCAAGCACAACAGTCAAGTCTGCCTCTTCCTTTGCAAATGCAGGCACAAGTCTGCATTACATTAAACACTATATATGTCAAAATATTATATAATTTCAAACGTTTTGTATACCGCTTAATCACAGCTATCCCTAGGCAGTGTATATGTATGGTGGGGTAGTTCTGAGAGAGTTCAAACTACTGACAGTTACTTCCTTGCCTCAGTGATCCGCCGGAATTATATTTTATTCTGTCAACTGCCCTGAAAACTAACAATGAAGGACAGCAGAGAAACATTCTAGGCCACATTTAGAGTCATATATCATGGCCGCATACACGCCATGCATTTAAAGGACATCCCCCAATTCCACCCCAAGAATCATGGGGTTGTATTTAACTAAGTCCTACTCAGGGCAGTTCCATTCAAATTAATGAACTCCAGTTAATTATGTCCACTAACTTCAATGGGTCTACTCTGAGTAGGGCTAGTGTTGCTTACCACCCCTGGGAACTGCAGTTTACCCCTCATGGAGCTACATTTCCAGCAGCCTTAACAAACCACAGTTGCCAGAATTCTTGGGGTGGTGTGTGCTTTTACATGTATGGCAGTGGTTTTCAAGCAGTGTGCTGTGACACCCTGGGGTGCCTTGAATGATGGTCAGGCCTGCCACAGGCAAAACTGGCCTCTGTCCCTCTTTCCTCCCTCCTTCTGAAGCCCTCTTGCATCTCTGCCTCCCAACAACTTACACAGTTGTTTGTTGCAGCAGCCCTGGCAGGTGAATGGCGCCTCTGGGGCTGGCCAGGGGGTGCTGGTTGCCAGGAGCTGAGGTGGCCTCGGGGTAAACAAGTAAGCAGGCCAGGGAGTTCAACCAGCCAGTCCACCAGCCCTTGCTGTTGGGAATGGACAGACAAGTTCCAAGCCCCTGGGGGCAGTGTGAGGAGGCACCTCTCTTTGGGGCAGGCTGGGGGGCAGCTCAGAGACTAGGGGTGGCAGCAGCAGCTGCCCGGATGGTGTTTGAAAAAGGATGGGGGGCTGCCAGCTCTGCAGGCAAGCGGGGACATAACTGGGCTCCTGAGCCCCACAGAGGTGCCGCAGAAAGAATGTAGTTGGTTAACGGAGCTGTGGATTCAAAAATGCTGAAACCTCTGGTGTATGGTATATAGGCAGCCTTAGTCTGGGAAGTATAAATCAGGTTGACTCACTTAAAAAGATTAACTGACCAAAATTCCCATGCATCCCTAACACACATTAGCGCTGGTAGACGTATATATGCCTTTTTTAAGAAAAGAGGGTGGAGGACACAATTGACTAAAGCTTGTCAGTTTCACCAGACAAGGAAGCAAACGGGGACAGTGAGCAAGTAATGCAGAGGAGGAAGTTACATACCCATCTGGTTTGAGATATGAAGAAGCTTTTTGCATGAGCATGCAGACTCATGGCTTCTCCCTTTGTGCAATGCAGTATTAAACCAGGAAGACCCACAATTAACCCTAGTGTTGCATGTCACCCCAACCTCTGAGTGATGCCATCAGCCACATGCATTGTCAATGGGCATGGGATGATGAGAGCTGTCATTCAGCAACTTCTGGAGGTCCAAATGTTCCCCATGCCAGGACCTAAAAGAAAACGATACAGCCATTTTGGCTGCCACAGTCTTGTCCCAGGAAAGTGTGGCCGCAACCTGGTGTGGGTCCTGTGACTTGCATGGGATTGCAGCCCCAGAAAATAGCATCCCAGTTTTCCATCATGATGTGTTGCAGGGTATCATAGGCACCAACTCCTAGGGGCTGAGGCACGTTGCCCCCCCCCGTTTGTTTGTTTGTTTGTTTGTTTGTTTTTGAAGGAGCTGTTCCCCCCTCCCAATGTTCAGAGGGTGAAGGAGGAAGAACACAGAGCTGGGTGTGGCACAGCTTTGGTAGCCAGCAGCTCCTGCTGCTGCTGCATAGGGGAGGGATGGGGAAAGCAGGATGTCACGTCAGGCCCCCACAGTCATTTTCAGAGGTTTGCACCTCTGGAGGGTATACATTAAACAGTAGTCATTGAGAAAGTAATTATGTGGCAATGCTCCACCACACCAGCTACTCTTGGCCAAAAGAATTGCTTTTAGCTCTGCTGCCCTAGTCACCTGCCGGGGCCTGGACTCATCTTCTTCTGTCCTTGGAGGCTGGGTCCTCTGCTGCCCTCTCCATCCTGGCAGCTTCTTCTTCTGATTTCTTTTACACCTGCTTGCCAGCTTCACTTAAAAAGACTATTTTAAACTTCCCTCCTAGTCTCTTAGCCAACCAGTAGGACAGTAGAGTTGGTTAAGTTTCTAGTTCCCATAATAACCAGGTTTCTTTCCTCCTCCTTTACATTTCAGGATTTGGAACCCAAGAAAAAACTGCCTCAAAACAGAAAACAGCCATTTTACCATTAATAACAAAAAATAAAGCAAAATAGCTGAATAATTTCATGTTTCCACACCATTACTGTCCATGCACTTCAATTACACATTCTGTTTAGGTTTGGCCAAATATCCACTGCTGACCTGGGTAAATTACCATGCTCAAATTAAAGAAGATGGCAGAAGATGGGTCCAGCCTCCTTAGCTGCTGTTTATAGAGTCCCCTGGATGTGTAAACGTATCAAAAGCTGGATAGAGTTAAAGGATTGCTATCCCAAGAGTAACAGAAAAATTCAAGCAGAATAATCCATGCTAACACTAGTTCTTTAAAATTTTGAGAACTGAATACATTTTAGAGTATTTTAAGTGTATCACATAGAGTATTTTACAGTGACTCCTCAGCATTATTATCCCTACATTGCAAGTAAAGACATGGCTGTGTTAAGTGTGGCAACCAACTAACACCTGCTAGCCCTCAGCATCCCCCTGAAGGACTGAGTTGTGGCAGCCACAACTGGGCCGGAGTCTGCCATTTTGTTTTGTTTTTCTAGAAACTCCAAAATGGTGGGTGCTACAAAAGCATGAACTGCCATTTTGTTTTGTTTTGTTTGTCACACTGACCCATAATGATGCAGAACCTGGGGTATCATGGGAATAACAAAATGGTGGACGCCAGATGGCTCTTCCTCCTTAATGTGAAAAAGCAAAAGCCTGCTGCTTTGCCACAGTACAAGAGGGCCTATCAAAGGCACTTTGTTGAAGTTATCTTCAAAGCTGATAAGAAACTTTTGTTGTCATATGTCTGTCTTGAGTGGCAAAAGAGTGTGTCTCCAGGTATGAAGTCAAACTGCTGCACAAAGAGCACCAAGGTTACCTCCCCAGGATACAAACCTGGACAGCATTGGTGCGAGCTTGTGCCCATGATTGAGGGCACATTCCATGACATCCGATCCGCAACGGCACACAACAATGGATATTGAGGGGGCTCAGTCCCCTCCTTAAAAACTTCAAGGGTGGGGTTAAAGTGCCTCTATCCCAGGAGCTGGCACCTCTGCTGGGCAGTGTGTATGGAGGTCTTGGGCTGCCAAGATGATACAGCCTACCTCTCAGCCTTGCTGATGTGGTCCAAAGGAAAGAAGAGCATTACTTTTGACACCAGCTGAGCTGCAGGAGTTGCTAGAGCGAGGTATACAAGGTGCCACCCAACTGTCTTAGGTGCTCCACAAGGAAGTAAGGGTGGACTTATTTCATTTTTGTTCCTGCTTTCTTCTCTTTAACTCAAAAAAACACAATTACATTCAACTAGTGTACAATCTGTCTCCTGAGAAATCTCTATGTGGGACAAGAAGCTACAGTTAGAACTGACTATGGAATAACTGATTGGTTCAAAATTGGGAAAGGAGTATGACAAGGCTGTATATTGTCTCCCTGCTTATTTAACTTATATGCAGAATTCATCATGCGAAAGGCTGGACTGTATGAATCCCAAGCCAGAATTAAGATTGCCAGAAGAAATATCAACAACCTCAGATATGCAGATGACACAACCTTGATGGCAGAAACTGAGGAGGAATTAAAGAACCTTTTATTGAGGGTGAAAGAGGAGAGCGCAAAATATGGTCTGAAGCTCAACATCAAAAAAATGAAGATCATGGCCACTGGTCCCATCACCTCCTGGCAAATAGAAGGGGAAGAAATGGAAGCAGTGAGAGATTTTACTGTCTTGGGTTCCATGATCATTGCAAATGGTGACAGCAGTCACGAAATTAAAAGACGCCTGTTTCTTGGGAGAAAAGCAATGACAAACCTAGACAGCATCTTAAAAAGCAGAGACATCACCTTGCCGACAAAGGTCTGTATAGTTAAAGCTATGGTTTTCTCAGTAGTGGTGTATGGAAGTGAGAGCTGGACCATAAAGAAGGCTGATCGCCGAAGAATTGATGCTTTTGAATTATGGTGCTGGAGGAGAGTCTTGAGAGTCCCATGGACTGCCAGAAGATCAAACCTATCCATTCTGAAGGAAATCAGCCCTGAGTGCTCACTGGAAGGACAGATCCTGAAGCTGAGGCTCCAATACTTTGGCCACCTCATGAGAAGAGAAGACTCCCTGGAAAAGACCCTGATGTTGGGAAAGATTGAGGGCACAAGGAGAAGGGGACGACAGAGGACAAGATGGTTGGACAGTGTTCTCAAAGCTACCAACATGAGTTTGACCAAACTGTGGGAGGCAGTGGAAGACAGGAGTGCCTGGTGTGCTCTGGTCCATGGGGTCACAAAGAATCGCACACAACTAAACAACTAAACAACAAGTGTACAATAAGCAGACCTGTGTGAACAATTGTTGAGCTGTGCCGTTATTCACAGGCAATGTTCAGTGACTGTGCTGTTAATGGAGCTGTGCCTTGCAATGGCTGAGCTAAGCAAATCAACAACAAATACGTAGAACAAAAATACTTGTACGTGTCTTCAGTGTAACCTGTGAATAAGACTATGAGGGTCCCAGAAAGCCTCCCCTCCAGGCACTGATTAAAACTTCACCACGGTTGCTGCATCGTGAGCCTGCAGACCCTGACTTCATAGGGTGACCTACAGAACAACTTGCCCTGAGGCCTACAAAGCCTTCTTTTCCACAGCTGAATCTGTCTGACCAGGGGCAAAGGAACAGCACATAAATTTTTTGCTGCTTGTAGGATATTGGAGATGGGAAAGGAATACACACACACACACACACACACATTACTCTGTCATTGTTAACGGTGTTGCTGACAAACTCACAGCAGGCCCACTGGGAGGTAGACAGCAACGTGCCTCTGGAAGGCCTGTTTGAACTGAGCCATGTGCTCTGAATTAGGCAAGGTGGGTAAAATTATGACAGCCAGAATTCTTGTAGACAACACAGAGAGGCCTGAAAGATACGGCTCCGCGGTTTTATTGTTGCGGCTGCTGCTTCTCCCCAAAGCACTTGTCTCCAAAGGAACCGGGCTCCTTGGGGGGAATGGCTCCTGAAATGTCATCAGATATAAGTAGAACTGGAATGCTAAAAGGAGCTACAATTTCCCTGCGTGTATGCTTTTATTCTCACTATCCTAACGGAATTGCTAGCGTGGAGTGGAAATAGGTTCTCTATAATAATAATAATAATAATAATAATAAAGGAAGAGGGAGATGCATGTGAACTAGACAGCTCAGTGAAGCTTTTCAGCCTCTGATGAAAAGGTTCCAGGAAGTTAACAAGGCACAGCTATTCATGCTTAGGCGGCTTCCCCACAGATCCAATCCCACCTCCAAAAAATAAGGATGTTTATGAGAGTCTAACATTATTTTATTTATTAAATTTATATACCACCCTATACCCACAGAACTCAGGGTGGTTCACAAATACCTTTAAAGGCAGTGAAACACTAAGAAATGTCAGATTCCTTAAGGCCCAGACTACTCACTTACCCAGGTTCCTGCCCCCCCCCCCCAGTGGCCAGCCAGATGCTTCCCTGAAAAGGGCAGCAACTGGTTTTCAGTGGAATACTGCCAAACGCAGAAACTGCATTGGTCTTCTGTGGTTAAATAGCAGTCGATAGCATCTTTATACCAGTGCAGTGATTAGTAGGAGCCATTGTGGATTTGTCAGATTTTGCCAGATTAATTTTAGATCTCTTTTTAATCAGACTAAAATCAGTTGATTGTGGGAATGTGGTGGACCTAGTTTATCTTGATTTGATTAGCAAATGTGGTTAAATGTGGGCTGGATAATAGTGTCATATGTAACAAGAGCCACTTCAGTTAGAGAAATGTAGTATTGGGAAGAGGTGATTAGGAATACAGCAATCATGGGGAGTGGCACCAGCTGCTTTTCCAGATGTGCATTCACAAAGGCAAATGCTAACACACTTTTGGAATCTCATTGGAGGGGCAGGCATAGTGGTGGTAATTTGTAGGAGAGCAGCTCCAGGAGAACCCAATCCCCGACCCTTTCTTTGCTCCCACCTCCCCAAAGCTGCTTTCTCTTTTTTAACAAAAGTCATCAAGGCTCCAAAACATGCATGTGTGTGAAAGCTGTACTTAGGACCATTGCTGCAGAGACACCTGCTTCCCCTTTTGAAAGCATCACTTTAGACAAGTTAATGGTTTAATAATTCACTGGGCAACAATTTTTTACTTTTTGAATATTGTCTAGATTTCTACAACTGATTTAGGGTATTTTTGCACTGCTGAATCAGGAAATGGCATCCGTTTCTCTCCATCAGGTCAGGTTTACTGTAAACTGAATGGTGGGCATTGATAAAGGTAAGTACGCGTAAATTGCATGTTGCTTCACCATTTTTCAAACTTCAGGGCTTGAACTTCCGTTTCTTGGAACTCCTGGGATGCTCAGCGGCAGGGAGGTCTCTCTTCAGAGTCCAACAGTAGTCAGCCATCATGACTGCGTCCCAGCGACCCTGATACCTGGTCTCCATCTCTTTCATGTCCTGATGGAATCTCTCTCTCTGCTCGTCACTCATTGAACCCAGGTTCTCAGGAAACCGGTCCATATGTGAAAATAGGTAGTGCATCTTGACGCTCATGTTGCAGCCCAGGTTTCTGAAAGCAGTCAGCATGTTGTTGACAAGTTCTGCATAGTTTCTGGCCTTATTGTTGCCAAGAAAGTTCTTCACTACCAGAAAAAATGCCTTCCACGCTTCCAGTTCCACTTCATTCATTGAGTTTCTGAACTCTGGATCTCTGATGAGCTGATGGATCTGAGGACCGTCAAAGATGCCAGCTTTCAACTTCTCCATGGTCAATCCCGGAAAAGCCAGGCACAAGTAAGTGAAGCAGTCACCATCCGTGTCCAGAGCCTTAGTGAACTGCTTGATTAAGCCGAGCTTGATGTGCAGCGGTGGGAAGAGTATTCTGTCTCTGTCCACCAGAGGGTCGTTGATGACGTTCCTTTCTTTGCAAGGCACCAATTCCTCCCGCACAGGCCAGTCCTTCTTCATGTAATGCTGAGCATGGTCCCTACTATCCCACATGCACAGAAAACATGGGTACTTGGTGAAGCCAGACTGTTGTCCCAACAAAAAGTTCACCATCTTCAGGTCAACACAAATAAACCACTTATGCTGATCATAACCAATTTTCTCCAGCACATACTTCACCGCTTCATAGTTCTCCTTCAGTGTACTCGAGTGAGCCAGGGGTATAGAGGCAAACTGGTTGCCGTTGTGTAGCAGAACACAGATCGCTTGCTGCTGTCAATGAACAGTCTCCAATTTTTGGGTTCGTACTGTGGCACTCCAAGCTTGAGCAGAAGCTGCGCAATATCTGCACAGTACACCAAGTCCTTCTCTTCCGACAAAAAACGGAGGTAGTCTTGATGCCTGTTGCGGAAGAAGCTGATGCGAGCACTATCAGAGAGGAGGTTTTTTTCCTTCAATGTGGATACCAACAGTTCGGCAGAGTCCTTTGACAAGCTGAGGTCGCAAACTAGATCATTCAACTCCTTTTGGGAAAATGGATGTGGAGCATCATCTTCAAGAACCACTTCTTCTTCTTCATGTCCTTCAACACTGGAGGCATCTTCGTCACTAATGTCAGGAAGTTCTCCGAAAAATAGGCACTGGAATTTCATCACAATGAGATACAGGATGACGTGCTGATTGAAGATCAGGATACTTCGTGGGGCGGCTGCCTCATTAACTTAGTTTTGATCCCCCAACTTCATGCTTTGCCACACCAATTTATGGAAGATTTTGAGGTTTTATGACTTCAAACGATCCCTTTTCGGCATAATCACCCAGAACTATCGGACCTGAATACTTCTTGTCATTAAAATAATCATTTCCAATCAAAACAATTATTCGACATGGCATTTTACCCCCACCAACTTCTTCTAAAATGCTCCACACAAGCGTACATGTGAACAAAAACGTAAAAAAACAACATGTGGCCATAGCTCAAAAACTTGACCTGATTGAGCAAAACCAATGTGATTTTTGGATTCAGCGCATCAGATTCGTCCTAAATCAACTGAAAAAACGCAGACAACAAATTTGTTGTTGACCTGTGTATAATCAGCATTTTGTCTTTTTTAACAGTGTGATATTTCAAACAGTATCAAAATGACCTGTTTCATTACTGGGAAATGCTACAGTAATTTCACGTTGCGCCAACGTGCAGTGGCGTGCACACACTGGCCACCCAAGGTGTGGGGCCCAAGTTGGCTGCTCCTAATCTAAAGGAACAGCACCTTTGAGGACGCCTGAGGACTCCTTATGCTCCCCACCTCAATCACTGAGATCTTCCAATAGTTTGGTCAGCTTTTACCCAGGACCAAGGCTACTGTATAGTGTGGAACTCCTTGCCAAGTTTGGCAGGAACCATTCCTGCCTTCTTTCATTTTCAATATGGTGCCCTCCAGATGTTGTACTACAACTTCCATCATCCCTGAGCATTGTGTCCTGAAGGGCCCCACATTGGCAGCCAATGTTTTCGAAACTTTTTTATGAACCTGTTTTTATCCATATCATTAATGTTTTTTACTGTTGTTATTTTAGTACTGTGGTCGTACCACATCTTGTTATATTTTTTATGGAAGCGCAGTTTATACATATTTAAACAGGCAAAATAAATTTGACTTGGTGTTCGTACAGTGTTCAAAGCATTTCACCTGCATTATCTAGTTGAAATATTTACAACCCTGTAAAATAAGTAAGTATTATAACCAGAAATTGCAGACATAAGGCAACACAGAAATAGCAGGAGGAGGTTGCAGCTTCCTAAATGTAGGGCTCAGCCAAAATTCTGGTGAGTAGGGTTGGAGGATAAATTTTATTGTACACTTCGCATTTGTACCTTCAAAAATACTTTCCGAAACAACCGTGAACTGAACCGCAACCTTCAAAATTCTCGCTTCTCTAAATTTTGCAATGCAGTTCTCCAACCAAGTAATGTGTAAAAGGTAAAGGTAAAGTCCAGTCCAGTTAAGTCCGGGGGTTGCAGTGCTCGTCTCGCTTTACTGGCCGAGGGAGCCGATGTTTGTCCGCAGAGAGTTTTTCTGGGTCATGTGGCCAGCATGACTAAGCCCTTGTCTTTCTTCACCTTTTGACCACTTCCAGGACCAGTTTCTCAGCACTGACCACAAAGAATGCCCTTCCCAGCGGACAGCAGCTAGGGCTGGGTGATATCTGGTTTTCAACATCACAATATATCGCCAGTTAAACACTGCAGTATTTCTATATATCATAATATATAGCTGGAGCTTTGCAGAGGTGAACATGCTAATGTCCTGGCAGCTGCTACTACTTATGGGTCTAAGTCTAAAACTGGTAATTTTTTACTTACCTTTAACATATTGTTACAACTGTTATGTCATCGTACTACTGTACCAATAATGTTTAAATTAGCACATTTTCTCTGAAATTAAAGCTGTAGAAGTAATTAGTAGCACAGTTATCAAAAGTTCCCTAAAAATTAATTACATTACTAAACAAGGAAAAAAACAAATTTAATGTCACACTTTTAGATATTCAAATATAATTCACTATTGATTCTATAATTCACTATTGTGTTGTGGGAATGTAAACATCCCACAACACCAGTTACTTGATTGTTTGTTAATTTTCTTTTCTAAACCAGGTCAAAATAGAAAGAATGGAATGGATAAATTTTAACAAAATAAAATATAAACAAAATTTATATTTTTATTGCCAGGGAAATTTGCATTTATTTTGTAAACCAGAGCAAATGAAAAAGACTGGGTAACATATTACAGAACAAAAATTATTAAATGAAATTTATATTTTTTGCAAGGAAATTTTGCATTTTGGCATTCTCTGGCAATAGAGATGCCCTTTGTATTTGAAGAACATTGCCAGCCAAACTGAACACACTTTCAAATGGCACATTTGTTCCTGGGATAGCCAAAAACTTATTTGCAAGCCCCTTCAGCAATGGGAAGGGTGCCTCATGTGCCTTCCACCCCATTTGAGGCCATTCACCAATGTCCACGCATGGCATAGCCATCTAGGAGAAAATGGGCAGCCTAAGGAGGTGGGGGAGGCTTAGCAAGACACAGTAAGAAGCATCCGCTTCCTGGTTCTCCCCCCCCCCCCAGTATTGTGAGTTTTAAATACCACACACACAGTATGTGGTAAATAGCAAACTCATCTTTTAAAAACAGTTATCACGATTTGATCTAAAACCCGATATCAGACAATATATTGATTTATAGCACAGCCCTAACAGCAGCCATCATCCCTTGAAAACGATGCCATTGTCATCCTGGAGCATCATTCCTGGATGGCATTTGGGGGGAGGGGGAAGACAAACGTCAGCTGTTAGGGAAAGGCTGCTAGTGATAAGCTCCCTATATCACCGTAATATTGCCCATCCTCCCCATCTTCCTGAAATTCCCCCCTCCCATGAATGGCAGGTCATGGGTGAATGACAGGGCCACATCAAGGTCATCTCTGTTGCTGCTCCTGTGGGGGTCACTTTGGGTCAGCTAAATTAGACTGTTTGCACTCTCCCTTTTCTCTCCCTGATTTATTTTGTTACTTTGTTTATGCAAAGGTATGTTGACAAACTAGTAAACAACAAACAAATGAAAGGAAACAAGTATGCCCATCAGGAAGAAAACAACAACAACCCTCCAAACCCCCAGTGGGTGCGCCCAGACTTTCCCACTACATTGATTCCAAGAAACTGTGCCTCTGAAAAGTACTGCAGGGCTTAACAGTGTGTCTCTTTCATCCCCCTGCCACCACCAGCTGAGCATCAGTCCCTGTCCCAAAGCTCAAGACATTGTCTCAGGATGTCCCATTACAAACCCCACTCCTCTGTCAAGTCATTCAAGCACTGTCATGATCAACTGCCACACTAGGGGTGCTGTTTGCACCAGTTTGAACACAGACCCAGTGCAGCATTGATGTACTGCAGCCTGAAGCTGCACCTCTGTGTCTGAAGCTGGGACACAGCTGTACCAGGCAAAAGCACCCATGAGGCCCTGTCCTTGGGCACAGATTTTTGCTCCAGCTGTTAAGTCCTATTACATTACACTTCTATTACCCACGAAGGCAATCCTGTGATATCCCTTTCTATGGCACTTGAGGGCTTATCGTTAACATCCATGGCTGTCGCAATTGCTGTCACTGCAATTCTATGCTACCAGGATGCTCAGAAATGATCTCGTTCATTTGGAGAAAATGAGCCAAATGAAACTTTATCAGCTGTTTAATTAATACTTGGGTTGCCAGCTCGACTTGCCAGGCTTCGCAGAGTGACAATCCTTTCCTCTTATGTGATGGCAAGAGAGAGACGAATCCATCTGCCAACTCACCCAATAGAATCCAGAACTATTCAACTTAGTCAAGAGCACATTTGCTAAAATAGTAGCAGGCTCCCAAAAGAAAGGAGAAAAGTTAGAAGTGAAACAGGAAAAGAAGGAGAATGTTTTGTTTTTTTCTGGCAAGAGAAGTAAGGGTCACAGCATCCATTCAAGTAGTTCTGGGTTGGGGAACCTGTGGTCTTCCAGATGTTGTCGCACAACAACTCCCATCAGCCCAATGGTAGCATGAGCAATGGCCTGGAACAATGGGAGCTGTTGTCCAGCAACATCTAAAGGGTGATCTGAAGGCAACTCAGACCAACTCACCAAAATCTCAAGCAGACATATTTCATGCCATCATTTTATCATTTTAGCAGGTGGCAGTATTGCTTGGGCTCATGATGCCCAGAGCAGTCACACACAAGCTGGAGGGATGCATACACCGGGGGGGGGGGGCGGGGAGAGGAAGGAGCCTGCAGCAGCAACCCAGCCCCGGCTGCCAACAACAGAGCGACTCCACCCCACCCCAGAGCTAAGCAGGGTTGTGCTACGCCTCCTGACCACCCACACGGGGGGAGGGGGAGCCACGGACCAAATGCCCCCACACCACCACTCCCAGCATGGCCTGACCCAGTGCTCCTCTCCACGAGTGTTGGTTCCTCCAGTGCCAGTAGAGTAGCACCAAGCCAAGCCCCACTGGGGGCACCTGCATTGGGGCACCTGCTTTAGGCCCCCACAAAAATCCACACCTGGGGCCACAGCCCCTCTGGCACACCCCCCCCCCCATGCTATGCCCCTGTTAGCAGGAGATGCTGAGGATTGAATCTGGGACTTCTTGCATGCAAAGCAAGGGCTCTTTCTTTGTCCCCTCCCAAAGGGCCAACCAAGGCATGTAATCCTACCCATATTGCCAGATTCTGCTACAAGAGAGAACTGTTTCACTTTCCCTAGTGGTAGAGCCAGCTCTGATTGAAATGCATTTTTGAAGACATCAGAAAAATCAGTTGATCCAAAGTATTGTGATTAGGTCATTGAATGGAATCAGTCATATGTAACACAACTCTCCAGTGGTTAAACAGCTGCAGTGGCTGCCAGACCAGTTCTGAATACATTTTTTCATTATTATACTGTTGTTGACTACCCATGACCTCAATATCCTGGGACCTGGGTGTCTGGAGAACCTTCCTCTTTTGCATGAAGCTGCCTGTGTGTTAAGATCATCCTTGTGCTGTGCCGGAAATTTCTTGTACGTTTCCCCCCGCCCCCCAAACCACCCTCCTTCAATTAATGAGAAAAGAAACTGCATTTGAAAAATATCAAAGGGAAGAGAACATTTCCATGAAATTCTCATGGGCGGCTATCAGGGCTTTTGATGCACGTGCTTTATTTTTGAGGTGGCTGAGGGGAGTTTTTGATGCGCCCTTCCTTTCATTCTAAAAATCATCTCACCAGTGGTCTGCACTCTGCAGCTTGACCGACTGCCCTTGGTTCAATTAAAGTCCAGGGGGAGATATCATGTGGCAACTCCTCCCTTAGGCCCTTTTTCAGATTAAGAAGTGTAGGGAGCTTGAGAGGTGACGGAATACTGGATAAATATTTGCTGTGCTGTGAGAATGAGGTAGAAAAATAGAAGCCTCGTTTGCAGGGGAAGAAAACTTTCAAGAAACTGGAGGACAGATTACAGCTCAGTACGAGATCGTCTTGCTCCATACTCCCCTGCCAACAGAAGTTCTACATGTAGAGGATGAGATGAGGCATTATTGGTTATGATGCCTTGATTTTTGGAATTCTCTTCCTCAGTGAAGTCACATGCCGCTTACGTTGATGGCCTTTTGGCAACAGATAGTAACCTATTTATTTCTTTAGGCTTTTTAATCATTTGAATTTTGTTTTAACCAATGCTGCTATTTGGTCTATTTTCTTGCTCTTCTGCTTTAATTGCTTTTTAATTTAATTAAACAGATTTATTTCTCATCCCACCCACACCCACCCCACATGTTGTGTCTGCTGTTGTTTATTCATTTATTTTGTAAGCATCTCTGGAAAATGGAAACATTGAAGTGGAAGAAACAAATCATTTAAATTTAAATAATTTAAATAAATAATACACAGATTTGTATATCATTGTCATCAAGGCTGTCACCCAATTAAACAAATCTTCAGTCAATTAAGGCCACAAACTTACACAAACTTACTCCCAGGGAAATCCTGTTGCATGCAGTGGGAATTCTGAATTAATACGCATGAGATTGCACTGTGATTGTATGAATTTTAGCTGATCTGTACTGCAATCCTGAAAACACTTAATAGACAGCAAGCTACATTTAACACAATGGGACTTTCAAATAAACATGTGGCTGTGCTAAGGAACTTGATCTTTGTAAAATCTGATACCAACTGATTCAATCTGCAACTCTGACCTTAACTATACACCAGATTTTGAAATTCTCCACATGTTGAAATACAAATTGGCAGTTTAAATGCATCAAAATATGTTTTTTTTAAATGCATCTTTTGAGATAAAAAATGTGGGTGTGGGTGTGTGAAATGAAGATAAATACAGAAGACAGAATTGACTTATAGGTGAACATATGTAAAAGTGATAGAGACCAGAAACAGTCTGATTCCTCCTTCTGTACTGTTAGGTTGAATATATATATATATTACAGATCAGCCTAATTAATTAAATATTGTGACCCATTTTATAGAATATATTATATAAATATAATAATATATAGAGCACCAGTAACAATATATGACACTATACAAAGTTGCGCACAGATACAAAAACAACACAGACTGCAACTTTGCAAGTAAGGTTTGAAGTGAGCGCCCACTGATATTGGGCTAATGAGCTAACTCTGAAATATGAGCTAAAGACAGCTCCCTAGTGGCTGCTGACTGTTCCACAGATCGGAGACGAAACTCCTTTCAGGAGTCCATCAGTGCAAACCATTGCTGACAGCTTGGAACTACACAACACACAGATTTATTTCACAGACAGACACAGACAAGAATTTAGCACCCTAAGCTGGCCTCCTGCTTAGCAGAGAAGGTGTTAAAATGCGACCAAGCAGAGCTGGAATTCATTCTCTCTCTCTCTCTCTCTCTCTCTCTCTCTCTCTCTCTCTCTCTTTCTCCCTTCCACAAAACATAGTAGCAACTAATCAAGCAGTCACCTGTTCCAAGTGACAAAATGCCCACAGGAAGGGGGGTGGGGGTGGGAATCATCTATGTATGTGAACAAGTATCTATCACATCCAAGACCTGGCAAGGAAAATAAAGGCAATTCTGGCAGCGGCTCTGACTTCAGCTCCAACACTTCCAAACTTTCCAAATATTTTGCATGACCTTTTCATCTTACAAATTAATTTATTTCCAAACAGTGTCAAACACTGCCTATACCTGTTGGCTCAAGATCAGCTTCATTCTCCAGGGATGAATGAACGAACGAACAAGGGTGATGTCTTTTTGAAGAAATAACATTCTGCAACTTAAAACAACAACAACCCACCTCGATTGCACTTAAAGCAAGATTTCTTTCTTCCTTTGTCCCCCTTCATCACTTTAGCTAAAACTGTTTTTTAAGGATTAAACCTGGATTTGCACCATTGTGGTTGCACACAAATAACTGTGCATTTTGAAGGTTTGTGGCAAAATCGTGTTGATTCACTTTGGCTTGTGTAGCTGAGAAACCTTCCCTCATATAGAAAGTCAAGGGAAATTAACATAGTTGGTGCCCAATAGAGGTTTGCAAGAATCCTCGGAAAAGAACCCTCTGGGTGGAAGCTTGCCTGAACGGCATTGGTGGAAGGCTGAGCAGTACTCTAAGCAGAACCCGGTGGCTAGGAGCTGCCATTTTAATTTCTCACAGCGTCCAGAGTGATGCTACATTGAGAGCTCTGAAGGGAATTAAAATGGCAGCAACTATCAGAGCACTGAGCAGGGCAAGGATCAGTAGTGGGTCCTGTCAAGACATTCAGGCCCTGGCAGCTGCCCAAAGATGCCAGTTGCTGACCATGGTCCTGACAATTAGATTCACAGTTGCCTATTCTCTCTTGGCAAGTCCAGCTTTATCAGTCAATCATAGGATACCGTATCCCTACACCAATAGCAATATTCTCACAGTAGTTTATGAAGGACCCCCAACCATTCTGAAAGTTTTTCTTGGATATTCATATTGCAGTGATTACAGGCTTCTTCACACAATAGACAGAAAAGAGGTACAAGCTACAAGCTCTAGGTACAAGTGTTTGTGTGAAAGAGTGTACACTTGTTGATTTGTACAGCTCATGTGTACAACAGTGCAGAGACTGTACACTCACTGAACACTGCATGTGAATATTTACAAGTGTACAGCTCAACAATCAGTGTACACATATTGTACACTTGTATAATGTAATGTGTGAACACCCTTATATAACGCTTCCAACCAATGAGCAGAGCTGTTCCATGTCCTTAGGGTCTGCCTGCCAGTCTCATTGTGCTATTATACAACTCTTCGGTGTGATCACATATGGAATACTGCACGCAGTTCTGGATGCCTCACCTCAAAAAGGATATTGTAGAATTGGAAAAGATTCAGAAAAGAGTAACCAAAATGATCAAGGAGATGGAGCAGTTCTCCTATGAAGAAAGGTTGCAGCATTTGGGACTTTTTAGTTTACAGGAAAGGCAAGTGAGTGGTAACAGGATAGAAATATATAAAATCATGCATGGCATAGAGAAAGCAGATACAGAAAAGTTTTTTTTTTTCCCCCTTCCCTCATAACACTGTCCCACAAACTCCAGCGGGCTCCTCACAGGGTCCCTGCCATGGGAGCATATTCACCCAGTGCTTTGCTCCCATGGCAGGGACCCCTGTGGTCAGATTTAAGGTGCTGGTTTTGACCTTTAAAGCCCTTCACAGCCTAGGACCCTCGTACCTACGGGACCGCCTCTCCCGGTATGCCCCACGGAGAGCCTCAAGGTCCATAAATAGCAACACCCTAGTGCAGTGTTTCCCAACCGGTGTTCCGCGGCACACTAGTGTGCCGCGAGACCTTGCCTGGTGTGCCGCGAGTCGGGCGGCGAGAGGCGGGGCGGCGGCGGCGAGGATCCGCGTCGAGCCGGGGGCGGCTCCGCGGTGGTGGTGCCGAGGTTTCTCTCTCCATTCTCCCCTCACACACACACAGGAAATAACACAGGATCAGCTGACAGGACCCGGCCAATGGGGCGGCGGCGGGGCAGCGCGCGCAAAAGGGAGGAGCGCGAGACAGCGGACGAGGAGGAGGCCGGCATGTCCGGGCAGCAGCAGCAACAACAGCAGCAGCAACTCCCGGCGACGGCTCCTCAAGCCCCGGGCAACCCTACTCCCTCACCGGCCTTGGCCGCCCTCCTGCTCCACCCGCCGCCGCCTCCCCCGCCGCCGCCGGCCACCTCGGCCCCGCCGCCGCCCCCTCCTCCGCCCGCTATCGCTGCCACCACCACAACAGCCGCCGCCGCCTCAGCTGGGCCCATGCCTGCTGGGAGCGGCGGCGGCAGCAGCAGCGCCCCGGCGCCCTTCCTTCACGGCGGCGACCCGGCCCTCCTGGTTCGGGAGGCGGGCGCGAGAGCCCCACCCCTCGGCGCTCGCCAGCTCCGCGCGCGTCCTTGCCTGGGCGAAGGTGCTTCTTGGACGGGAGGCTGCGGCGACCAAAGACCCCGGCGGCTGTCAGGAGGAAGCGGAGGAGGAGCGGGAGGCTGACCCCGAACTCGTGGGAGGAGGCGAGAGAGAGAAGGCGCTTGGGCAGCCACCCCAAGCCGGCGCACGGGGGCGCCCCTTTGGAGCTGCCCACCTGAGCGCACGGGACAGGAGCGGCGATTTGATTCGAGCCAGGCCACGCTTGCTGCGGAGGGAGGAGGAGAGCGGCGCCTTCCAGCCTCGTCTCGCTTCGTGACAGCGCCGACCGAGCCTGAGAGGGAGCAGATCCGAGGGGGATCTTCCCCACCCAGCCACCCCCTCGCCGCCCGCCCTGCTCCTGTCGTGGCAGCAGACGAGCCGACTCGCCCTGACCTGCGGGGTCCCCCACGCCGCCTCCGCTCACGGCGGCGACCCGGCCCTGAACGAGCAGGAGAAGGAGCTCAAGCGGCGCCTCAAGCGGCTCTACCCAGCCGTGGACGAGCAGGAGGAGGAGTTGGAGGAGTCCCTCAGTCCCTCGCTTTGCTGCCTCCTCCCCCCCACCCCCAAAGCTTGGAGGTTCCCCGGCAAGGGGGAGGGGGAAAAATTGAAACTTACACTTTCGTGCATCCCTCCCGGCGTGACGCTGCGCGCTGACGTCACGGGGCTGTAATGGTGGTGTGCCTCGAGATTTTTTTCATCAATCAAGTGTGCCTTCGCCCAAAAAAGGTTGGGAAACACTGCCCTAGTGGTCCCGGGCCCTAAGGAAGTTAGATTAGCTTCAGCCAGAGCCAGGGCCTTTTCAGTGATGGCTCCGACCTGGTGGAATGCTCTGTCCCATGAGACTAGAGTCCTTCAGGATTTAACCTCCTTCCGTCGGGCCTGTAAGACAGAGCTATTCTGCCTGGCCTTTAATTTGAATTCAGCCTGATCTTTTATTTCCCTTCTCTTCCCTCCCCCTCCCCTTTTATGAAGATCGCCCGCTCTGAGACCCCAGAGCTAATTCTCCCCTGGCCTCCTCGCTGGTCCAAGTAGGACCAATTCAGCCAGCTAGCCCCGTTGATTATCTAATGCTTATTTCCCCTAAATTGATTTCTGAACTTTGAATTTTATTGTTATTCATGTTTTTATACTTTATTTTAAGCTGCTTTTACAATTAAGTGTTTTAAATTTGTTGTTAGCCGCCCTGAGCCCAGTTTTTGAAATGGGACGGGAAGGGTATACATAAAATTTTATTATTATTTTTAGTAGTAGTAGTAGTTTCCCAGAGACATCTGGTCAGCCACTGCAGAATGAAACAAGGAAGGAATGCAGGAGATGTGGTGGTAGGATTCCATGGAACAGGCGGATTCAAATAAATGCCCAAAGGACAGAGAGGATCGGGAAGAAATTTACTTTGGTTTGTACCTTAATGAGAACCTGCCTAATTCACACTTCCTGAAATAATTCATGAATTTTGCTATGCAGTTCTCCAACCGAAAAATGTGAATATAGAAGAGAAGTGTGCATAAAAATTTCACAATATAGTGAGAAAAACATACAAAAATGCATTGTATTAGGTTAAACTATATCAGGCATGCAAAAATGTGCACATCAGGCAAAAATGCATTCTGAACTGTGTATATTAGGGGGGGTGATACATTGCATTGCTGTTGAATTTTCACAATGACCCTTTTTTAAAAATCACAAATTATATGGAATACTGAAGATTGGAAAAATGTGAAATTGAGAGAAACCAAAACTGACAGATTCGGGTTGATTACATTAATTTCACACCATAAAACCTTCACATTATCATTGTCTTATACCACAATGCTATAAACAATATTTTTAAAACCTTATGTAATGCCTACCAAAACAACAACAGCAACACTTCACCTTCTTCAGTTTCATATCGTTATATAAATTTATACCTGCTGACTTCAGTGGCAAAAGTGCCTGATTGCAACCCAAGAGAATGAGGATAGGATGGTGGGTTGGTTAGAGGAGATAGGGTGAAAATTCAATCAAACCATGGGGAGGGGGGAGATGTACAAAACCCATATGTAGCTCTCCATAAGGCACCTCCCACTGCTCATCCATGCCTATAAATTTTCCAGATATGACAATGTAGGTGAACTAGTAAGGACAGCACTTCCACTTAAGCTACATCATGGACTGCTTCTAGTGGTACTCTCCCAAACAGCCTGGCTCCTTGGTTGTGATCAGAGTGTCCCATTGCACACACAAAATACATTTCTCAAAGAACATGCTGTCTCTGTTTATGCAGAATAATTCTGCAAATTCTGCAGAATATATTGCAGAATATATCACAGTGGATCAGCTGGCAGGCTGATGTTTCCAAATTCTCTGTAGAAGCTTCTCTGTGGAGGTTTTTTAATAAGAGTAATTAAGGAATCACCATGGATTTTGCTAACATTGTATAGTGCTAGTTTCTTCTGGTGGATCAGTGTAGCAAAGGTTGTGATAAATAATCACAACAAAACAATAATAGTGCCATTAGAAGTGCAGGATGCTTTACGGAATGACATTAGCAAAAGAGAGTGAGCTTACAATCTGCGTTTCAGAGTGCTCTTCTTGCTCTTTCCATTCATTTTCCCACACACAGGGTGCTACTTTTCAAAAGATTTCGCTATATTTTCTCCCATGCAAAAGCCATATAAAGGGATGTCAGAGCACCACCATCCGCACTCACCCTGCCAAAATTCACCCTAGCATTCACGAGCAACATAATATTCATGCTTTTAGGTTGATATATTTCCGCTGCTCTTTCACGAGCCACATGGGGAAACAGTTTTCTCCTGATCTGAATGAAGAAGAAAAACAGTGATCCTAATCAACCATTTACCCTCCGTGGCATCCCTAAACAAATCTGGGGAAGAGCTTAAAAGACTTGGGAATAGCCTCGACCCTGTTAGATGCACTGTAATAACCCTACCTAATTATACTGATATAAAAACTAATTGGAAAGATAGCAAATGTCAGGGTAAGATGCAAATTGTAGGGTGTTAATTGCTGAACAGGTGCTGGAATAGAATTAAATGAGCATCCTGATTAGGAGAGTGGAAAAAACAAATGTGGACTCAGAAATCAAGTTGGCCATGTGAATTATTTAGCAACCTCCTTGTACCAGCAAAAGGTCGTGTTGATGTGACCTCTGCTTTGTGACAGGAGGGCTGAGAAAACAATAGTGAACTCAAAGAGAAAACATGGCTTAATAAGAGGGACAACTCCCCCCCCCGAAAAAGAGGGGGGCTGCATTTGCAATATTAAGGTAACAGAGTGTTTCTTTAAAACAAAGAAAAAGTAGTAAGGTGAACTGGATATAGGAGAAAAATTCTGGGTGGATCACACAGGAGGCTGATGTTTTCAGATTTAGAAAATGGAGAGCGGGGGGAGGAGGGAGGGAAGGAGAGAGAGAGAGAGAGAGCGAGCGCTGTGGTCAACAATGTTATCACAGAAGGAATCATCAAAAGAATAAGGGTGATCATTCAGTTTTCCATGTACAGACTATTCCCAGCACTTCACAGCCGATAATAGAGTATGTTTCGCATCATCTTGGTGCCTTAGGGAAGTCATTATCCCTTGCATGGAGGGGGAAAGGGAAAGGGCAAGTATCACATGGGGGCTGTGATTTTTATTTTTTTAAAAGAAACGGCCAAGAGAGCCCACATTATCAGGAGGTAACACTGACTTGGGCCTAGAGGATGGTCAAGGAGCATTAAATGCTGAAACATCATAGGAGCCAAGGACAAAACTAGATGTCATGTGGAAGACACTATGGGCGCTATTCAGCTGTTTTACTCAGAGCAGACCGATTGAAATTAATGAAGATAACTAATTACCAGAGTGGTTTAACAGTTCATTCTGTTTCCCAGGGAACTCTGAGAATTATAGTTCTGTAAGAGGAATAGAGGTCTCCTAGACAACTCTCAGCACCCTTAACAAATTATAGTTCCCAGGGTTCTTTGGGAAATGCCATGACTGTTTAAGGTGGTATTGTGATTTTATACTAGTGCAGATAGGGCCAAAATTAGATCCATACATTTCAGTAGGTCTGCTCTGAGTAAAAAGGTTCCATCATCATCATCATCATCATCATCATTATTATTATTATTATTATTATTATTATTATTATTATTATTATTATGTGTAGCTGTGAGTGCTACAGAACAACATAAAAGGAGCCCTGCTGGATGCCCAATCTAGTCTAGCAACCAGTGTTCACAGTGGCCAACCAACTGCCTGCCGGACACCCACAAGCAGGACATAAGAACATGACTGCTTTCCCCATGTTCAGTTCCCAGCTGGTGTTCAAAGGTGTGCTGACTTTGCCAGTAGAGGTGAAACACAGCCATGGTGGCTACTAACTGTTGATAGTCTTCTCCTCCATGAATTTATCTAATCCTCTTTTAGAGCTGTTCAACTTGGCAGCAATCACTACATCTTTGTGGGAGCAAATTCTGAATCAAACAACACAGGAAGAAGTGCTGCACACCCATGTTTAGGGAAGCTTTTAATGTTTGATGTATCACAGTATTTTAATATTCTTTTGGAAGCCGCCCAGAGTGGCTGGGGAAGCCCAGCAAGATGGACGGGGTATAAATAAATTATTATTATTATTATTATTATTATTATTATTATTATTATTATTATTATTATTATCTCTTACCAAGGCTGTTTCTCCACCCATAAGGGGAAATGTATTTATATAATACATTTATATCCCAGCTTTGTTTCATTATGGAAAACAAGGCAGCACCTTTGGGTTCCTAGGTGGTCTCCCATTCAGGCATTCGCCAATGGCTGACTTAGTTTCATCAAGGTGGATGCATTAACAGCCATCAGACCAGGTACATCTGTATGCTCATAGACCCCTTTGACACTGATGCTAATCATGTGGCTGATGAGGGGGTGTAGCCAGGAGGCGCACTAGTATGCCACAGCTTGCAGGTGATATTGCAAATGAGGGTGTTTGTCTGAACAGCGATTTTGTTACATTAATTAGGGACAATAGGGTTGGTCCATGTATGCATCTTCATGTACTGAAGGGGTTTAATATGATGCTTCAGGCATCAACAAGCCTAGGATTTGCATATGCAAAAAAGCTCTGATTGTTTGTTACTTGAAAGGTATGTTTAGTATTACAGCACTAAGTGTTGTATCCAACTACGTTCTACTCAGAATACACCCATAAACCAAATTACAGGTAAGTAGCCGTGTTGGTCTGCAGTAGTTGGAACAAAATAAAAAAATTCCTTCCAGTAGCACCTTAGAGACCAACTAAGTTTGTTATTGGTATGAGCTTGAAGATCTCAAGAAGTGTGCATGCACACGAAAGCTCATACCAATAACAAACTTAGTTGGTCTCTAAGGTGCTACTGGAAGGATTTTTTTTGTTTCCATAAACCTAAGTTAGCCATGTTTCAATGGGTCTACTCTGAGTAGAACTAGCATTGGCTGCAACCCTAAGTCTATTTCCCTCAGTCAGGATTTACTCTGAGGGCTTCTCGGAATCTTTTTGCAATAGCAGCTGGGGTACCTCAGTTGGCAGAGCATGAGACTCTTAATCTCAAGGTCATGGGTTTGAGCTCCTGCATTGCAGGGGATTAGACTAGATGACCCTTGTGTTCCCTTCCAACTCTACAATTCTATGAGTCTATGAGCAGGGCTGGCTCAGACCAGAAGCATACAATGTAAAACAAGCCAAAAGCTTTCCCCTCACTACGCCTACCCATCCGTGTTTAAGACAAGGTTGGATAGACTCCCAGTTTGACAGGTCTAACTTGTTGTTTTTTCTAGAACCTGAAACAACCAGAGCCAGATTGGGCAGGGGGGAATGGGTTAGAATTAAAGAACAGGGTTCCACTGACCACATTATCAGCCTAGGTGGGATTTGTTTTCAGTGCCAGAAATGAGGTGAGTTCACAGTCCTTTCACACAGAAGTCCACTACTAGTTAGCTCCCCTCATTTCAAAAGGCTAATTTAGGTGAGAAAAGTAGTTTTATTGTTGTTGCCATTGTTCAGCGACTGGGAGTTGGAAATGTACTGCAAAATACCCAGCAATCTACCTTCTGCCCACCTTATTTAGGGGGCAGAGTTGTAGGTCAGAGGACAGGGCTTGCCTTGAGCACTCCAGCACCATGCTAGCTAGAAATTGACTGTTCTGAGTAGCATTCCTCTCTGATCATTAAAGAGCTGTTTTCCTGCAGTCCTATAAGCTCCATGGTCAAGCACTTGCATTGCGTGCGGAATGTCCCAAGGTCAATCCACAGGCTCTCATCTCCAGTTAAAAGGCTCACCAACAAAAGAGTTGGAAAAGACCTCTGTCTAAGGCCACAGGTCACTTCCAGTTGAGAGTGGCCACAGCTGATCTGATGGAATGATAGATTCTGTAGAAGGAAAGTCTGTAGTTCCAAAGCTGTATAATGTAGTAGCCTTTGACCAGAACTTTAAGTGACCAAGCAACTTGCAAAAAATGTGCTGTTCTTCATTGGGAAACTTAAAATATGTGTGTTGGAATTGCAATATCCTCTCAATATAAAGTTGCTCTCCAACCAATGGCAACAAGCTACTGGTCCAGACTGTGCTGGCTGGATTAGGCTTACTGCAGGATATAACCTCAAAAAAATTCAGAAGTACACATCATCTTTAGATAATGTTGCTGTACTGTGCCTGTTTAAGAAAAACAATAAAGTTATTGTCTAACGTTTTGGTTGGTGTGTTCCAAGAGAACCCTACACTCTGTTCAACTCACTACTATTTGAATAGGTCTGATAGTGGAGCCCAGAGTAAAAGCTGCCTATATTCAGTGAAGGAACATGGTTTTGTTTTTGTTTTGTTTTATTAAGAGCAAATTGAAAATACAGTGGTACCTCGGTTTAAGAACAGTCCGGTTTAAGAATGATTCGGTTTACAGACTCTGCAAAACCAGAAGTAGTGTCCCAGTTTGAGAATTTTACCTCGGTCTAAGAATGGAATCCAAATGGTGGAAGGGCACCGGCAGCAGGACTCATTAGGGAAAGCATGCCTCAATTTAAGAATGGTTTTGGTTTAAGACCAGACTTCCGGAACGGATTAAGTTCATAAACCAAGGTACCACTGTAGTCTTGTTTTATGGTTTTTTATTAACATGGATCACTGGGGGGCAGGGGGGCAGGGAGGGAGAACAGCAAGGGCATTTTGTCTGGTCAGTCAACAATCATCTGCATACTAGGATTTGCTTTTTTTTAGGTCCGCAGTGCACATTTTAAAGTTCCAGAAGATCTCTTCTGCTATAGGGATGTACATATTCTTACAACAAAAGAAAAGTTGAACCAAGTCTGAAACTGAATGTTAGGAGATTCAGGGAAGACCAAAGGAAGTACTTCTTCACATACTTAAAATGATGGAATTCACTTCCACAAGACGGCCACCAACTCAGATGGCTTTAAAACAGGATTAGACAAATTCATGGAAAATAAGGCTACCAATGACTAATCGCCACAATGCCTATCTTCTGCCTTCACTGTTGGAGGCAGTATGTCTCTGAACACAAGCTGTTGTCCACTGTGAGACCAGGTTGATGGACTAGATGGGCCTTTGGCTAGATGCAGCAGAGCTCTTTTTATGGTCATATATATTTGACTCATTATTCACAATTTATGGAGCACATGGAAGGAGTAGCCAAATGTCACGAATAGGGTATATTTTAATGCCCCATTTGTCACTCACTTGGGAGTCAGAAGCAAGAGCAAAGGATCTCTAGGCAGGCTCTCTTGGCAGCTGCCATTTTATTTTTCCAGAATGGCTCAAATGTTTAGTCATTCTGGCTTATATGATGGTGGGGGAGGGGAATGATAACCACCAAACAAAAAACACTGTTCAACACTGCCAAAAGTTGAACAGAAATTAAAAGGAAATGACAATGAACCAATGCTAATGCAGGTTTGGGGAACCTTTGGCCCTCCAGAGTTGGATTTTTGAACTACAAATGTCATAATCCCTGGCCATTGGGCCATGCTTGCCAGATTGCCAGTGTGGTGTAATCATCAGAGCACTAGGACCTGGGAGACCAGGGTTCAAATCCCCACCAGCCATGAAACTCACTGGATGCCCTTGTTGGACTGCCTCTCAGTCTAAGATACCTCAAATGGCTGTTGTGGGGGTTAACTGAGAAGGAGAACCATGAGCAACTTGTGAGGAAAGGGGGGGGGTATAAATGCAATAAACAAACACAGAAATAAAATGATAGGAGTCTTGGTTTGACAAAATCTGGAAGGCCAAATTTGCCCTACCTCCATGCTATGCAGCAAAAAAAAAAAAGAGTAGCCTGCCATTTTAACAGATTAATAACAAAAGGAATGCATTACTGAACAATGAAAACAAAAGGAATTACAAGATCAAATGATAGAGGTATAGGTTTTATCTTACACTCATCGTAGAGCATACTAAGAAATTAACAGGTATGGCTAGTTTAGGGTGCATTAATTTCAGGGACTCAGAAGAAGTTTGTTGGATACAACCTAGATGTGTGTGTGGTTGTGTGTGTGTGTTGTACACACTCACTCAATCATGTTCCAGTCCTGTGCCCACTGACTAGAGAGTAAGACTCACCGAACTTGACAGAATTCCCTTTTGAGAAAACATACATAAAGGTAAAGGTAAAGGTACCCCTGCCCGTACGGGCCAGTCTTGACAGACTCTGGGGTTGTGCGCCCATCTCACTTAAGAGGCCAGGGGCCAGCGCTGTCCGGAGACACTTCCGGGTCACGTGGCCAGCGTGACAAAGCTGCATCTGGCGAGCCAGAGCCGCACACGGAAATGCCGTTTACCTTCCCGCTGGTAAGCGGTCCCTATTTATCTACTTGCACCCGGAGGTGCTTTCGAACTGCTAGGTTGGCAGGCGCTGGGACCGAGCAGCGGGAGCGCACCCCGCCGCAGGGATTCGAACCGCCGACCTTTCAATCGGCAAGTCCTAGGCGCTGAGGCTTTAACCCGTAGAGCATACTAAGAAATTAACAGGTATGGCTAGTTTAGGGTGCATTAATTTCAGGGACTCAGAAGAAGTTTGTTGGATACAACCTAGATGTGTGTGTGGTTGTGTGTGTGTGTTGTACACACTCACTCAATCATGTTCCAGTCCTGTGCCCACTGACTAGAGAGTAAGACTCACCGAACTTGACAGAATTCCCTTTTGAGAAAACATACATAGGCTGGGGCTACTAAGTGTCATGTGTGAAAAGCCCTCCACAAAACTTTCCTCTAGAAAGAGAGCACCCGGCAATGATCTGTAAGTGCCAAGCCTTGAGGAGGACACTCAGCTGGGCAAGCAAACACACCCAGAGGAGGGGCCCTGGGTTCTTGGCACTGGCTTCCCTCCTGTCACCATCAGGAACACGATCACTAATCCAGTACAAATACCTCTCAAGGAAATGGATTCTGTTTCAAAGGAAGAGGGAACATTTCAGATATTTCTTTGGGGAGAAGAGAAAGTCTGCTAAGATTTATAGCTCTGCAAACTGAAGCCTCTTTTGTAGCTAAGGGGGTCTGGAAGAGTGGAGGTGACAGCAGAATGGAGTGGGACTCCACTGAAAAATATCCCCCCTCCCCACACACTCTAGGGATCAAGGCAGCAATTCATTATCCCTTACTCTTTCCACCTTAGGGCCTCCTCAACTGTAGGAGGTGACTGCCAATCACCCCCCAACCTGCAGATTTCAGTTTTGGTCTTAGCCATATGTGGATTCAAAGCAGGAGCTGAGGAGGCAATGTTAATTTCTCAAGTTCAGATCTATGCCTCCAAAGGTGAAAGGTCGTCCCTCATCCAACTCATCTCACCCGCGTCTTTTGGTTTCACCTCCCTGAACGATCTCAGTTACTAATATGAGTCACATTCAAAAAGCGTCTTGAGAAAACAGCTGTAATCATCACGGCAAAAGGAAATCTGAAAAAATGGAGGGGGGATGCTTTGTAAAACAAAAACAAAAACGTATCCTGTTACAAGCCATGTGTGTGGAAATCAAACTTTTGTCACTTCAGAATTAAATAAATCCTGTAGATCTCAGTCAAATTACGTTGCCACACACAGATGAATCATTTCAATTTAGGAGTTAAGTGTACCTTACATGTGACTAGCACAATCCCACCAAATTTATTTAAACTGTTCCATTTTTATTTTTATATTTGTTAGTTATCTATTTTAAAGCATGTATGAAACACTTAATATTTGGGGGAATGGACTCTGAGCACTATACAACATAAAGACAAGGAAAAATATTGTTGAAACGAAAGAACAACATAAAACCAGTAAAGTAGCACATAAAACAAACAAATAAAAACAGGAATTTGGTGAATTCAAAGAAACAAAAGTAAGGGCTGATCTTATGGGTCAAGAAAGCCTGGGCAGAGAGACATGTATTTACAAGGCTTCTGAAGCAACTGGCAGAGGGAAGGGGAATCCATAAAACAGAGCAATAGCAGAAAATGCCCATATTTGAGTCACCACCCAATGATATTCTACAGGGTGTTGTACCACAGGTAGAATTTCCCCAGGTTATCTAAATGAGCTTACAGGGCTACACAAGTGTAAAGCATATATACCGCACCTTCCCTGCAGTCTTCAGGGTTCTGAGGTACAGGCACCTGTGGTGGTTCAGGCCCTGAGGGTAGTTCAAGTCCTTTATGAAGGTCCTCTCCGTAGGCAGTCAAAAACTTGTCCCTATCTTCCAGAGTTCTAATTTTAATCTTCTTCCCTCTAAAGGTAAAAGATAGTCCTTGGGGAAAATCCCACCTAAAGATGATTGAGTTGCTTCTCAGCAGTTTTACTAAGTCCAAATATTCAGATCTAAGATCCAACAGCTGTTTAGGAATGTCCTTAAAGATCTCAATTCTTTTGTCCGAAATGTTCAAGGAGCTTCCGTAGTGCAGGCCCAAAATCTTGTCCCTTTCCTCCTTTGATCTCAACGTAATCAAACAGTCTCTGGGCCTTTCTCTCTTTGTAAGTCTTCCAAGTCTGAAGGCTGACACAATTTTAAAGTCTTCCTCCTCTAGACCCCAGAACTTGGAGAATTCTTTGGTCAGAAACTCAGCTAGATTACCTTCTTCCACTTCTGGTATCGATCTTATCCTTAAATTAATCTCCCTGTTCCGAAGTTCCAACATGGAGAGATAGGTCTGGTGTTCCCCAACCTGCTTACTGAGCGGCCTTACTTCTTTTTCCAACTCTCCCACTCTTTGGCTGGTCTCTTCGGCCAGTTTCTGATTTTCACCTGCAGCCTCCTTCAATTGTCCGATTGCTTGTGCATTCTGTGCAACTTGCCCAGATAATTTGTTTAAAGTTTCTGTATTAAGGTCAATTTTCGCAGTTTGTTGGTCAACTTTCCTCTCCAAGGACTCCAATTTCTCAAGAATTCTCTCTAATACAGAACCAGATCCTCCTGAGGCCATCTCCTCTAGTTGTAAATCCTCAGTTTCTTCCTCCCCTGCCTGTGACAGGGAGGTAGCTTTTTCCTCCGAGGGCAAAGTGGGCACAGATGATCTGCGTGCTTGTGAGGCTGCAGTTACGGTTGTCAGAGTTGTTTGTCTGGTTCTTAATCCCTTTCTTTTTGCGCCACTCATTCCAAAGTTATCTAGCAGTCAAGGTCAAGCTGAGTTGTTCCCATGGGAAAGCTACGGCCCAGGTGGTAGCAATCAAACAGAGGGCCGGGAAATAGAAAGTAAAACAATGTTTTTGTTGTAAATCCTCAATCCTCTAGGGGGAGCATAAAATGTCCTAGGAAGAAGAGTCCATTCCACTTACGAAATCTGAACCAATACTTAGGGATCTTCACAAGAGTAGTTTTAGCAGAGTTGGTTTTAGGTTTGCCACAATATTTCAAGTTGTGATTACTGGAGTTCCAAAATGCAAGAACGTAACCATTCTGAGCTCCCTCAGACTGTCTCAAAGTTTAAATAGAATGTATCCAAATTTGCAGTCTGACAGTTCTGCTGCTCAGGCAGTTCTGACACCTGGGCTTCTTAAACAGAATTGTAATCCACAAAGAAAGGAGTATATAAGTCCTAATAAAAGTCCAAAAATCAATTGCTTACAGTCTTTAGAGGGAAAAGTAATTTCTGCGGGTGCTCAATCTGAGCTGTCAAAAGTTCTCTCTATGCCTCCACTCCTCCTGCTCTTTGCTTTAAAAGTCAATGGCTGCGGAGGACGGACTTCCTTTTCCTCGTCTCTCCGCTTTCAGCTTATTTTCAATATTTTTAGTCCCGAAATTTAATAAAGTCCTCAATTACTCACGGGTTGTTGCGTTTTAGAATCTTGTGTTGAAGGAAGAAAGGTCGGCGCTCACCGGCAACGGCAGCGCGGCTTCGCTCCGCTGAATGCGCATAGACCCACAGCGCCGCTACCCCCTCTGCGATCCGGAGCCCCTTACGGGGTTCCCTCAACGTTTCGGGGGTAGCTCCTGGCGCCCGCCGGGTCCCGAGACCGCAGGCTTCCGCTGCCTGCGGTTTTCCAGAATGGGTCTCCGCTTCGCCGTAGCGGACGACCCTTTTCCAGCGTAGCTTCCCTCTCCCGGTTAGGAAAGGGCAGCCATTACCGTTCGCGCCGCCTCCGGAAGTCTCCATTTATGGAAGACTTTTGGGCTATAAATAGTTGCTCCCTTTTTAAAGTTGTTTTTAATGGCAGTGGTTAAATTATTTGTAATACTTCATATTTTAAATCTTTCCCTCCCTCTGCTGTTTTAGGCTGTGGTCCTAAACATGCCCACTTAGGAAAAAGCTCTGCTGAATGAAATGGGGCTTCCTTCTGGGGGGCAGGCTGGGAGACAAGTATATTCAATTTGCATTAGAATGTGAATCTACACAGGTCATACTTCCTGAAGCAAAATGTGAGCCAAAAAGCAGTGATCCTTCAAAATAACACTTTCCCAAACTACATCCGAAACCAGCAACATGTATTACTAATATACTATGTATATTAGTAAAAACATTATACAAAAATTATTATGGAATGTTGTTTATAAAAATGCATATATCGGGAGAAATGCACTCCAAAATGCATTTTCATCCTGATTTTTTTTTTTTTTAAAAGAACAGCTCACAACCTGATACAGAAAGGGGCTGAAATGAAATTTGGAAAAAATGCCAAAACTAAGAGAAACCAAATTGAGATTTGTTGGTCCCTACTTCTGAGGAAAACATGCTTAGAATTGCAGTTTACTTATTGGTGCTTCACTGCTCTGTTGTCAGATGAGTTAAATAATTCTATTGTGATATTATTAGTTGATTGTGCTTGCTGCAGGGAAGGTGCGGTATATATGCTTTACACTTGTGTAGCCCTGTAAGCTCATTTAGATAACCTGGGGAAATTCTACCTGTGGTACAACACCCTGTAGAATATCATTGGGTGGTGACTCAAATATGGGCATTTTCTGCTATTGCTCTGTTTTATGGATTCCCCTTCCCTCTGCCAGTTGCTTCAGAAGCCTTGTAAATACATGTCTCTCTGCCCAGGCTTTCTTGAACCCTGAAGACTCACAGAACAAAATACCATCCCAAGGAAACTAAACAGATCTATCCAGGATGTCTCTGCAACTTTTAAGTTGGAATATAAATGGCTGCAACAGTCCGGAAAAAAGGAAGAAAATCTTTCACATATTAAAAAAGGAGCAACTAGACATTACTTGCTTACAAGAAACACATGTGACTAGGCTCCACAGAAAAATATTGGTAAATAAAAGGTTAGGCCAAGAATTTATATCTTCGGACTTAGTTAAGAAGAGAGGAGTGGTGATATATGCAAAGGAGAGCCTCTCACCAAAATTTCTATTTAAAGATGAACATGGAAGAATTTTGGCAATTGAAATACAGCACCAAGGAGAGAAAATTTTGATATTAGGAATCTACGCTCCAAATGAAGGGAAATCAGAATTCTACAAGAAGTTGCATGAGATTATGCTGGATTATCTGGACTATGATAACATCATTATGATGGGAGATATGAATGGGATCGTTTCTACAAACATGGATAGGTCACAAAGCCAAAAGGTTACTAAAGAAGGCAGACTACCAAAGATCTTTTTTGAAATGACAGACAACATGGACTGGATTGATATATGGAGGACAAAGAACCCCTTAGGGAAAGAAGGAACATTTTTCTCTGAAGCCCAACTGACTTGGACAAGAATTGACCAAATATGGATTTCTAGAGGTCTGGCTCCTAAGGTGAAGAAAGTGGAAATCTGCCCAAAGACCTGCTCCGATCATAACGCGTTGAAAATGGACATGACATTATTACCAACCGGCTCCTTTAGATGGAAGATGAATGACAACTTGTTTAGAGATCAGGAGATTATCAAGAAGGCCAAAAAAACAATAAAGGACTATTTTGAGATAAATTTGAACACTGCTGTGGAAAAAAGAACAATCTGGGACGCAAGCAAAGCTGTGATGAGAGGGTTCTTGATACAACAGAACGCCATAAAGAAAAGACTACAAAATGAGAAAAAGGACAAGATTTTGGGGAAAATTAAAGAGTTAGAGAAGAAACTAAGAGTAAACCCGAAGTCACAGCCGATTTTGAGAGAAATTAAACTTCATCAGGCACAATATTCCAAACTGATAAATCAGGAAATAGAATGGAAGATTAAATCAATGAAACAAAAAACATTTGAATCGGCTAATAAATGTGGGAAACTGCTGGCTTGGCAGTTGAAGAAGAGACAAAAGCTGAACATAGTAACAAATTTGGAAATAGAAGGAAGGAATATTCAGAACCCGGTGGAAATTAGAAAATGTTTCCAGAAATATTTTAAGAAATTATACACTCAAGGGCCACAAAAGGAGGAAGAGATTGCAAAATTTTTGGAGAAAAATGGACTTAAAAAACTATCACAAGAAAATAGATCACTCCTGAATAGTAAAATAACACGACTAGAGATAGAACAGGCCATTCAGAATATGAAGTTGGGCAAGTCTCCAGGGCCAGATGGCTTGACCTCCAAGTACTATAAGACATTAAGTGACTATTTGATTCAACCACTGATGGAGGTCAGCAATGAAATTATGGAGGGAAAGAAGGCGCCTGAATCGTGGAAGGAAGCTTTTATCACATTGATACCAAAGTCAGAAACTGAAAAGACACAACTTAAGAACTACCGTCCCATCTCCCTTTTAAATGTGGATTACAAAATATTTGCTGACGTTTTGGCAGGAAGACTCAAAAGAGTTTTAAATGAGATAATTCATAAAGACCAGGCAGGCTTTCTCCCAGGAAGACATTTATTTGCTAATACAAGGAACATTATTGACATTTTGGAACTTTTGCAAACAAATATTAACACTAAAGCAGTTCTAATTTTTATAGACGCGGAGAAGGCCTTCGATAATATTTCTTGGAAATTTATGAAGGGGAATTTAAAAGAAATGGGAGTGGGGCGGGGTTTTGAAAATGGGATTGACGCGATTTATTCAGAACAAAAGGCAAAACTGATAGTCAACAATGTGGTTACAGAAGAGTTTAAGATTGAAAAAGGGACACGACAAGGCTGCCCGATTTCCCCCTTGCTGTTTATTTCTGTCCTGGAGGTGCTCTTGAACTTGATTAGAGGGGACCGGTTGGTGCAAGGGATTCAGATCGGAGCGAAACAATATAAACTTAAAGCTTTTGCAGATGACCTTGTTTTGACATTGCAAGAGCCAGAATCTAGTACAAAAAGAGTGTTACAATTGATTCAGGACTTTGGTCGGGTAGCGGGCTTTAAACTAAACAAACAGAAAACTAAGGTGTTGGGAAAAAACTTGACAGATGCAGAGTCAGAACGGTTTCAGAGAGAAACAGAACTAACTGTGGTTAAAAAAGTAAAGTACCTAGGGGTAAACATAACAGCAAAAAATCTGAGTCTATTTAAGGATAATTATGAAAAATGTTGGTCTGAAATTAAGAGAGACTTGGACAGTTGGTCAAAATTGAAGCTTTCTTTGTTAGGCCGAATTGCTGCTATTAAGATGAATGTATTGCCTAAGATGTTGTTTTTGTTTCAAACATTGCAAATTGTGGATAAGACGGAGTGCTTCAGGAAGTGGCAGAGAGATATTTCTAAATTTGTCTGGCAGGGCAAAAAGCCCAGAATTAAGTTTAAGATATTAACTGATGCGAAAGAAAGAGGGGGCTTTGCCCTGCCAGACTTAAGGTTGTACTACGAAGCCGCAGCTTTCTGCTGGCTAAAAGACTGGCTACTTCTAGAGGACACTGACGTGTTAGATTTAGAAGGTTTTAACAATGCATTTGGCTGGCATGCATACTTATGGTACGACAAAGTTAAGATCAATAAGGCCTTTAAGAACCATATTGTCAGGAAAGCAGTGTTTAATGTCTGGACAAAATACAAAGACCTATTGGAAAATAAAACTCCAAGATGGCTATCACCTCTGGAGGCTAAGGCCCGAAAAAGACCCAATATGGAGGCCAAATGGCCGAAATATTGGGAAATAATAGAGAAAGAGGGTAACAATTGGAAATTGCAGAGTTTGGAAAAAATGAAAGACAAAGTGCGAGACTGGTTACATTACGCTCAGATTCAAGAAATTTTTAAAAAGGATAAAAAGTTAGGATTCCAGGTGGAGAAATCGAAGTTGGAAACAGAATTGTTAGAACCTAAGACTAAAGTACTCTCAAGAATGTATAACTTGCTGTTGAAATGGAATACACAAGATGAAATGGTTAAGTCGGCCATGATAAAGTGGGCACAGGATATTGGGCATAATATTATGTTTGAGGATTGGGAAAGGTTGTGGACCACGGGGATGAACTTCACGGCATGTAATGCTCTGAAGGAAAATGTAATGAAAATGATATATAGGTGGTACATGACCCCAGTTAAACTAGCCAAAATATGCCATGTGCCAGACAACAAATGTTGGAAATGTAAGGAAAATGAAGGAACATTCTTTCACCTCTGGTGGACTTGTCCCAGGGTGAAGGTCTTCTGGGAAATGATATATAATGAGCTGAAAAAGGTATTTAAGTATACCTTCCTTAAGAAACCAGAGGCCTTCCTCCTGGGCATTGTCGGCCAGATGGTGCCAAAGAAGGACCGAACATTCTTTTTGTACGCAACAGCAGCAGCAAGGATACTTATCGCCAAGAAGTGGAAAACTCAAGATCTACCCACTCTGGAAGAATGGCAGATGCAGCTGATGGACTATATGCAACTGGCTGAGATGACTGGCAGAATTCGAGACCTGGGAGAAGAGAGGGTTGAAGAAGATTGGAGGAAATTTAAGACTTATTTACAAAAATATTGTGACTTGGTGGAAAGTTAAGTAGGATGTTTGATCATAAATAATTGGCCACCACAAAATCGGATTGAAATGGGATGTAAAGTGAGATTAAGAGAAATTAATTTATAGAGGATTATATTTAAATAAGTGGTTATAAAATTCGCAAATTAGATGATAAATTGCTGGGAAAAATTTATGATGATGAAAATGGCAGCGGGAGATGTGAGGAAGTCCAAAGAAGTTATGAAACTCTGTTGAGATAAAAGAAAGGTTGTTTATCTTTGTACTTTATTTTGTAAAAACCCCTAATAAAAATTTATTTAAAAAAAAAAAAAAAAAAAAAAGTCTTCCATAAATGGGGATTTTGGCCATCCTACAAAGGACCATCAGAGAGGGGTTGAGACAAGCTTCCCTTGGGAAAGAGTTCCAGAGCCTGTGCAGAGATCGGTGGAAACTAGTAAAGAAGCTGTTTGGGGAGTGATTTGGAGTGGAGAAACAGAGGGTTAAGCCTAGGCTAAGCAATCCCATAGGTTAAGCAATATCAACTCCCCACTACTATGTCTCCACTTGAAATTTCCCTCTCCCAAAGCTGCCTTCTTCTGTAGCACACATTTGCATTTTACTTTTATTGCACTACGTAATCACATCATAAATTAAAAGTAATAAAGTAATAAATAGAATGTAGTTAGCCCCTGAAAGACTTAAAATTCATATTTTAAAATAATTTGTATTTAATCATTTCAGTTCATTATCTCATCCAATGATCTCAGGGTTGCAACAACCAGTGTCTTTCAGCCTTCAAATGTGAATTTCTCTTAGGAATTTTATCCTAGCTGTTATTAAATTCATTTGTTTAAAAAGCACACCAGGTTTTTAATTGACATAATGGCATTCCTAGAGTTTGAATAGTTTTTTTAAAAAAATCAAAAGACAGATTTTCTTATGCAAGTAAAAATGCCACCCAATATGTTAAACCTGATGATGCAAGCATGTAATACAGAACTTTAACTTAACAAGGTTGAGCTGTAATTCAGAGGGGAGGAGGCTGGATAGGGAGAGAGAGAGAGAGATGAAAGAACACAAAATCATGTCAAAACTTGAGCTGGCAAAACGGTTAAGGTCACTGCCTCTGAAGGACAGCCATGTCTCAAGCAAGTTATCATGCAGGACCACCGCTCTGTTTGTTGCTTGGCTAAATAGTAAAAAAAAAGAAAAAGAAAAATCTGACAGTGATATTTTTGAAAGCACAGAAGTCGAGAGAGAGAAAATGAGAGAACCAGATGTCTTGAAGGGACACTGGGAAATGCTTAAAGATAAAGGACTTCCCTCCCTCCCTCCTCCTTAAACAAAAATGTCCCAAAGGATCCTTTCCAGGCACTCTTGTCAACAAGTGATGCTGACACTGCATTGTACATTTGCCTGACTTCTTGTTTAATGGAAGGCTTTTGACGGACCAAATAAGCAGGGCTCTTCTCCGACTTCCTTGGGTGTTTTATGGTGCAGGAATATTTTAATGTGGGGGGGGGGGAGAGCATGCTGCCTGCAATCCAGAGTGTGTAACAAAACAAGGGAACAGCATAAGCATTCATATATTTTTAAAGCAATTTTATAGGTTCACTTTACAGGTCATGTTTGCTCCATGGGAGGCAATTTTCCAAAAGATTCATCATCCCATAGTGCTGGTCTAACGTCTAAGAAGCAGAGGTGCCTAATCTATAGCCCCCAAGATGTTTTTGGACTCCAACTGCCATCAGCCCTAACCAGGAAGGCCAATGGTCGGGGGTGATGGAAATTGTAGTCTTGCAACGTCTTGCTGGGGGGTGGCACAGACTTCTCACCCATGGCCTAAGGACCTCCAATCATGTCAGTGAAACCAATCACATGGACCTTAAACTCACATGGTTTATTATTATTTATTGGGGGATTTTTGAAACTGCTTTCCAGCAAGCACTTTCACAGCTGAGCATGCTAAAATGAATAGCACTAAAATTAAACCAAAATATATATGTAATATATATTAATAAGCAAACTAGAAATATGATAAATTAGCAGATAACTAATAGCAGGGGGTTATCTCCAAAAGAAATCTCAAGAAGGCAAGTTTTGGACTCATCTCAAAAAGGATCAGAAGAAGGTTGCAAAGCACTTGAGCAGCCACTGAAAAGACCTTCCTTGTATGGACTGATTTGCAGGGGTGTTGCAAGGGGTGGCAGCTACAGACATATTACACTCCAGATTCTCCACTCCTTCGCTGCTTTTGAAAACCAGCATTTTTACTTTGCTAACACCAGGGGTAGCTAAGAAGGATGTTATTAAGCTATCACTCCCATCATCCCAGCCCATTGACCATGTTGTCTGGTACTGATGGAAGATGACATCCAAACATATCAGAAGGTCCACAGGTTCCCCACCCTTGGGCTTACAGGGGAGCCAGAGAACCCACCCACCACCTGAATTATTCCAGAGGCAAATCTGTTTCTAAACGCAAAGTCTTATAAAGCTCCTAGCACCACCCCTGCAGCCTGACCTCTCTGTACCTCTGGACTTGAAGAAGACCTTCCCTGGCTTCCTGTAAATTACAGGGAGGTCCAAGGGCATGTTGAGACAACCCCCCCCTCCTCCATAGATAAAACGTAAAGGACCCCTGGACAGTTAAATCCAGTCAAAGGCAACTCTGGGGTTGTGGCGCTCATCTCACTTTCAGGCTGAGGGAGCCGGCGTTTGTCCACAGACAGCTTTCTGGGTCATGTGGCCAGCATGGCTTAACTGCTTCTGGTGCAACGGAACACTGTGACGGAAAACAGAGTGCACAGAAATGCCGTTTACCTTCCTACCACAGTGGTACCTACTTATCTACTTGCACTGGCATGCTTTAGAACTGCTAGGCTGGCAAGAACTGGGACAGAGCAATGGGAGCTCACTCCGTCACACAGATTCAAACCGCTGACCTTCCGATCAGTAAGCCCAAGAGGCTCAGTGGTTTTGACCACAGTGCCACCCATGTCCCCCCTCCACAGACCCTATATAAACATCATGTGTTAACTTGTGGGTTTTGTGTGAGGCAAAACTTCAACACTTGGAGACTCAGGCAGAAGGTGAACTAATAAGAAAAGGTTTATTTTACAGAACAAAGTTTGCAAAACTTTGTGTCAGGAAGAAAAGTTCTTTTAGGGCACACTTAACTAATTAATAAAAATACTAAAACTAGTGGATGTTACACAGAGAGAATCAATTCTTTCTGCTCTCTTAAACAGTCACCATATTTGAGGATTCTCTCAAAAACAGCTCCTTTTATTTTCCCTCCCAAAGTGCTGCCTCCAGCCCCTCTGACTAGTTATCGGTAGCCAATCAGAGAGAAGCTTCAGCCGTCTGGTGGAATCCTTAGGCACTGCATCACTGGACTCTGGTCTCACTCAGCTGTCCGTCACAGATGAGCTGAAGGTACAAGATAATATAGGAGCCCTGATAAAGTTACAAAAGGTTTGATCTGGTCGATAACTGGACAGGAAATAACCAGTCTGTGGTTCATTATGAAAAACAGCCATGATAATCGAGGTAATCAGTGCAGGTGTAAGGCTGGTTTCATGCAGTCAGTTGCAAGCCTTTCAAAAATATAAGAGACTGCTGGGAAATGAGAAGAGGACCTCCTGAGTTGCTTCTGTAACTATTTGAAGGGCACAGCATACACTAAAGAGAGGGAAACATTATTTTGCGCACACACCTCAATTTGCAGGTTATAATAATATGGCATAGACTAAAATCACACACACATATGCTGTGATCACTTCTTTCCCAGGAATGGCTGGGTGATTAAGTGATGAAAAAAGATGAATGAGATATTAATTTCCTCTAACCTATGTCGCTTACATGCCCTCTGATGCCTGTTTAAACCTAGGCTGACATTATCAGTTACACCATCTATGGGTGTAGCTATGGCGTGATGATCCATACCATGCCAAAGTACTGCACACTGTTTTCCTCTTCCCTTTTTAAACATGTGTGCAGTGTTAGAAACTGAGATATGAAAGCTAGGGGCTAAAAGGCACCTTAAACCTGAGTTGTGGGTGCAACAACGGAATGTCTAGGCATGCTTTATTATAACAAGAATACAAAGAAAATGAAAATGAACTGCAGCTAAAATATTACGTTTATTTTTCACATGGTCTAGTCCTTCCCCTGCCCACCCCCCTAATATTCTTAAGAGGGTCTCTTTTTCAGTCTTCAGAGATTATCTAGACATGAGGAGGCAGAACACTCTGCAGTTTTAATCTGAAATCTTAGGTGCAGTACTGCACCCAGAGCTCAGAAACTCCTCGCGCTAATCAAATTCCCTGTTGCAAAATGCACCTAGAGCAATGGGAGTTTCGAACACTGCATGTCTGCCTTGCAAAGATCCTCAGTTTGCTGAAGGCCTCCCTCGCCCCATGTCCTTCTGTTTAAAATAGGAAGAACATTACAAGAGTGTTGAATAATGGTTAAAACGTTTGACTAGACCAGTGGTTCCCAACCTTTTTTTGGCCATGCCCCACCTCAGCATCTCTAAAATCCTGATGCCCCCACCCCCTGTGACGTATAATTCTTATCATTCAAAAAGTGAACTCTTATCCATGTGGAGGAAGCCTAAAAGGCCATTCACTGTTAAAACTCATTCTCAAATTGCCCCTCTTAAAAATAAAATTGCCCCCCTGTGGGACATGTGCCCCATGTTGGGAACCATGGGACTAGACCAAGGTTCAAATCCCACTCAGCTAGGAAGCTCAGTGCATGATGTTGGGCTAGTCACCACCTCTCAGGCTGGTTTATCTCACAAAGTTGTTGTGAGGACAAAAGGTTGCATGAGGGAGAGAGAGAGAAATAGGTGTGCTCTCTGCTATCTTAAAATATTCAAGCTCCATCACTGAGAACAGCCACAGGGACAGTGTGAGCTTCCCTCTGTGTTACAGAAACTCATCTGGCCTCAACTGGAAGCCAAACATTGAGTGTTGCTGGGCCAGCCTAATACTGCAGAGCACTTGTCCAGCAGACATTCAGCAAGCATCTTCACTTTCTATGTTCAGATGTTTCGGAAGACTTATGTCAACAGGACTTGGTTGCTGTTTAATTTTTGTTTTTGGTTAACCAGTCATCTTAATGATTATCTCGTGTGCGTGTGTGCAGAGTACATCTGAGCATGTGTAGACTTCTTTCTCTGAAACTTTTAAGGGTCAACTGCAGCCTATCCGCTCCACAAACACACTTGAAGGAGTAGAGTTTATGGGTGCTGTAGTGAATCTCCTATGCAGATAAGCCCCAACTCCTCTATCAGGAAATCAGATAAAATATCCATCTGAGATAATAAAAGATAAAAGCACAAAGTGTATGAATGCAACAGGAGTAGGATCATTCTAACCTATTTGCAATGTACAAAGGGCTGCTTTTAAGGTGATATGATGGCTCACAAAAAAACCTTCTACTTTATCATTTCTAGAAACCATCACCCAATTAAAATTAGCCATTTACCCAGATAACATATGCCACCAACTATTTCTGCACAAGTCTAGAAGGAAAGCAACCTTTTTTGAACGTGCTCTCTTTATGCAAGTAATTGAACGTTTTAAAGAAACTTACTTAAAACAACACTTAACATTTTTATCTGGGTTCCTTAATAGTCTCCCTCTGAAAATAATTAAACATCTTCTCTGCTTCAAACCTACACACTGAAGCCATGCCTGATGTCTTTTGACAGCATTAGCCAAATCTTATTTGCCACTCTTCGAGCTCCAAGAAATTAACTCTTCCTATGCCACCTCTTACACAGGGGGGGGGACACTTGATTTTCTTCCAACAGCAATATTCTTTAAAATCAGTGGCGTAGCATGGGTTGTCAGCACCCGGGGCAAGGCAAGTAAAATCCCCTAACCCGTGGATTTTAGTAGGGGCAGAGAGCTGCGAGTGCGAGCACGCACCCCCCCAGATGTTGCGCCCGGCGCGACCGGCCCCCCCTGCACCCCCCACACTACGCCACTGTTTAAAATGATGAATGAAAATAGTTTCTGTTTAGCACAAGCACACTTTACTCTGTGGCAGTGCTTTTTTTCTAGAAAGAAGTTTTTTTCTAGGTGCCGGTACCCAACATGTAGTTGTTCCAGTAAGTGCCACACTTTTTAACAACAACAAAAAGAGGTGCTGGTACTGCATACCCCTGAGTACTCCCTAAAAAAAAGCCCTGCTCAGTGGTGCCTTTGCAATGCTGACCTCTAGCACAGCACCAGAAGAGCAAAGCAATTATTTCATTCCTTTCTCATATGAACTTCTCATGAAGAGCATCAGAGATCACGGCAGAACCCAAAGGAAGTGTGTGCGACTGAGGTGGAGGCGTGTCTGTCTTTCAAGCAACAGAAAGGCCACATCCACACGGCCGTTTGTTCTGTTTTCCCAGGTTCCCTAACTGTTCATTTCTGCATTACATTTGAGCTTTCACATGACATAAAAGCCTGGAGGGTCACATTTTATCCCTGAGCCTGGCTCCACCCCTTAGGTGCTCTTACAGTTCTACACAGTGGCAGGCAGTCCTTCAGGTGTATCCATAGCTGCGCGTCAAGGCCCCGAGCTCCCCCATTTGTTGAATAATAAGACACTTGGACACCAGTATTTTAGGTTAGTGGGTGAATTAAGGCCACAACTTTATTGGTTACAGAATGTGAGTGGTATCAGCTTAGGCATTGGAACTGAACTGACTATATCTGACTCCTGCCCGCCATGCAGGGAGTCTAGTGAAGGTCAACCACCAGTAGGGGGAGCTCCCCCAGGGTCCCCGATGGGGTCGTGGCATGGCCCTAGCCCAGGCGTAGGCAAACCCGGCCCTCCAGATGTTTTGGGACCACAACTCCCATCATCCCTAGCTAACAGGACCAGTGGTCAGGGATGATGGGAACTGTAGTCTCAAAGCTGGAGAGCCGAGTTTGCCTATGTCTGCCCTAGCCCCTACCCGGGCTTCGGACGAGATCCACACGCCCGGATCCCTTTAATGGAATACCCTTAAAATGGAGGGGCAGGGGATGGCCACACATCCCCTCCCCGGAACCAGGTTTTACCAATGCCTAACCACTAAACTTTACAAAGTTGTGACGATTGCTATGAGGAGCTTTATTACATGTGCAACCTGAAAAGGCAAAATATCACTCCCGGTTAATGTCATTGCCAAAATGTATAATTAAAAAAAGTAAAGAACCCCTGACAGTTAAGTCCAGTCGCAGACGACTCTGGGGTTGCAGCACTCATCTTGTTTACAGGCCGAGGGAGCCGGCGTTTGTCTGCAGACAGTTTTTCCGAGTCATGTGGCCAGCATGACTAAGCCATTTCTGGGGAACCAGAGCAGCGCACGGAAATGCTGTTTACCTTCCCGCTGGAGTGGTACCTATTTATCTACTTGCACTTTTTGGCGTGCTTTTGAACTGCTAGGTTGGCAGGAGCTGGGACCAAACAACAGGAGCTCACCCCGTCGCAGGGATTTGAACCGCCGACCTTCTGATCAACAAGCCCTAGGCTCAGTGGTTTAGACCACAGCGCCACCCATATAATTACCCGGTTTAGAATACAGATTTGTCCAGTTATAATGCTCTGAGATGTTACAAATCGAGAGTCATTGATCTTAGACAGAAGAGCCTACAAAGATACGCATGTAAAAGAGCTGCTGCCTAAATGCAGCTCATTCAGATCAGGAAACGTCCCCAAGCTTTTCTTCCAAGGCTCAGGATCCATCCCTGATCTAACTCCTCTCTCAGGAGCTCAGGAAATGCACAGTTCTCAGGAGTCTTTTTTAAAATAGCCATTTTCCAGTGGTTTGCACAGCTCTAAGACTGTGTACACACTACACCTGTAAAGTACACTTTTCCCCCTCAGCAAATTCTGGACACTTTAGTTTACCCCTCACAAAGTTAATATTTCAAGCAACCATTAACAAACCACAGTGCCCAGAATACTGTGAGGGAAATAATGTGCTTTGAATAAGCTTTAAAGGTATAGTGTGTACACAGCCTGAGATTTAAATTAGGGATGGGAGGACCTGATTTATACTTCCCAAACCAAAGAGTGAATTAAAACTCAGCTACTCTTTGAATTTCACCTTTCCCCAAATTTTGTGGTGCAGTTTTGTAAACAAAACAAGTGCACAAAAATGCATATTTAATGTAAATTAAGTACAAAATCACATTAGGTAAAACTGTGTAAAAATGCATATATGAGGAGAAACACACATACAAAAATGCATACAAATTTCTATGCTGGCTTTTTTTAAAAAAGGGAGAGGGGTTAAAGTAAATTGAGGCAGAAATAAATTGAATGTAAGGCTGGAAAAAATAAGAAACTGAGAACACCAAAACTGACCAATTAATTCATCTCTAGTAGTGATTAGAACTTGGAGTGAAAATATATAAAATTTTGAGGGAGCAACTGAAAGCTTACTGGAAAATGGAGGACTTTTGACAATAATAAAAATGAAAGCAAAACTAAAATCTTGACATTGTAAGCAGAGAGAAAAAGAGAGCATAGAAAGCAAACAAGCTTTTTTCCAAATGCTTACTGAGAAATCCCATAAATACTGGGTCAGTTCCAAATTAAGGTGAAGGGGATTTAGCCATCACTACTCCCCATCTGCCTCTTGAGGGGCTTTTTCAGGAAATACATTCATTCCTTAACACACAAACATGATACCATCCTTGGGTGGGCAATTTTGGTTTCTCATTTCACCAGTCTTAATCCAAACCAAGGTCCCCAGGATTAAGGAAGGGGTGTAGCTCATTTGAAACCTGCTATTTTAAACAAAACAGTTAATGCAACATGTAGTTCAGACCTCAGAGGCTTCACTTCCAGAGAGACCTGGGAAAGGATTTGAAACCTGAAGAAAGAAGACTCTTAGCATCTCCTTGGAAGATAGGAAGTTGCCTTTTACTGAACCAAACCTGTATCAGACAGTCAGTGTTGCCAGGGACTGGACTTGGACTCTTCTGTGTACAAAGCAGATGTTCTACCACTAAGCTCCAACACCCTCACACGAGCTGAAAATTAGCAAGGTATGCCCAATATCCATTAAAAGGGACAAAATAGGGACAGTAAATTTACCAAGGACAGGGAACACACACACACACACACACACACACACACACACACACACACACACACAGAGCCGGCTTTCATTTACTGGGGCAGTTGCAGCATATGCATTTAAGGGAGAGGCGCTCTGCTGCATGAGAAACAGCAGCGACTCTCCTCATTTTACTCTTTGCCTAATTGGTTCACAGTCACCGAGACTCAAAGTGTTTAAATAACAACTCCAAAGCCACAGTAAAGATAGAAAAAATTATTGCTTCCTGTCATGGCCAAATATTAAACACAGCACACACCTAATGACTCTATTACTCTCTGGGGAAGGCGCTTTATGAACAATAAAGTCCCAACAGACGTGCACTGTTTGGACTCAGAAGTCTCATTAGGAGCTCACTGATCCAATACAATTTACAAGCTCGGTGGAGTCCTCTTGAAATTTAAACACACGCATACAAAACACAAAAATACAACCACCAACTGGAGTTCTAAACAGAATTCCGAGAAAGAAATTAGCTTCAGGACTCTCTATCTGGAAACAAAATAAACAGAGAGGGGAAAGGAGATGGAGCGGGGGAGACAAGCACTAAAGGGTTGAGGGGTTGAAAGGAAAGGCAGCAGGAGAGAAAGAGAATGAATGAATGAATGAACCCTGTTCATTTGCTTAGGATTTAATTTGTGTTGTGAGCGAGGAGGCATGATGATCCAGTGAGAGAGTTTCTGCACTGCAGGGGCACAGCACTCTGCTAGTCATGCCTACCCAAAAGTCAGCTCCATTAAAGGCAGTGGGCCTTACACCCAGATATCTCTGCACTGACTGAACCTTAAAACTTGTTTTAGACTGCAGGGCAGGTCTCATGCCAGGCAGCGGATCTCATGCCAGGCTGGCTACTTGTGCATCGTCAAAAAGAAGTGGACAAGAGGGTGGCACAAATAATATTTGCATATGTTAATCTATAGGTCCTTATGCTGATTTACATTTCTATCTGCAAATTTGGAAATCATGCTTTAATTTAAATAGAAATGCAATATATCTTGCCATAGTGGGGAAGGTAGTTCAGTCGACTGCCCAGATGCTAAGAAACTAAGAAAAGCCCTGCTGGATCAGGCGAGTGGCCCATTAGTCCAGCATCCTGTTCTCACAGTGGCCAACCAGATGTCTATGAGAAGCTGCAAGCAGGACCTGAACTTAACAGCACTCTCCCCTCCTGTGGTTTCTAGCAACTGGTATTCAGAAGCATACTGCCTAGGACTGTGGAGGTATGATAGTAATGGTGGACAACTTCAAGACTCCTCCTGCTCTCTCATTTTACAGTTCTTCATCTTGAATTGTACAGTCCTTCAAATAGAAGTCTCCTCTAATTTAAAAGCAAGGGGTGGGTGTATTCCACCACCATGCCCTTAATTCTTCTAGTTAAGCTTGGGGTTTTATGCAGGGGTGGGTGGGTTTCACACTGTGCGTTCAGGTTTTTAGCCCTAGTTGTGTAAGATAAACGACTGGTGAGAACAATCCTCTACCTTCTGAAGGCTTTTATCTCATATTTCCTGTGATTTTGCTATCTTATGGGCAGTCCAAACCCTGATGTGCTGGCTGGGTTGCGATTTGGCATATCTCCGCACCCCTGGCTAATCTGGACTTATTGGCACTTTTCAATTCAATTCAATTCAATTCAATTCAAGAGACAAGGGAGTGCACCTCTGGAGGTGAGGTCAAACCACTGGAGAATCACAGTGTCTGCTGTGACCACTTGTAACTGCTGCCTCCCGTGCTGGTTTTGCTACATTAGCAGCACCAAAGTGACCTTTCTGGGGCACAAACCTGAGCTGTGTGTTTAGAGCATGGGTAGGCAAACTAAGGCCCAGGGGCCGGATCCGGCCCAATCGCCTTCTAAATCCGGCCCACGGACAGTCCAGGAATCAGCATGTTTTTACATGAGTAGAATGTGTCCTTTTATTTAAAATGCATCTCTGGGTTATTTGTGGGGCATAGGAATTCATTCATTATTATTTTTTCCAAAATATAGTCCAGCCCCCCCACAAGGTCTGAGGGTCAGTGGACCAGCCCCCTGCTGAAAAAGTTTGCTGAGCCCTGGTTTAGAGGTCCTGGGCTGCCCAGAAGACAAATTTACCTCTCAGCCTTGCGGATGTGGTCCAAAGGAAAGTAGAGCTATGCATTTGGCACCAGCGTGGATGCAGGAATTGCTGGAAAGAGGTATACAAGACACCATCCGACTGTCTTAGGGACTCGACTCAGGATTTGTGTAGTGTATACATAGCCTTTCCTTCTCCTGAAGATGTCCTGCAAGGCAGCAGGCACAGATTTTTCCTTGGGGTTTACTTGTGAATGAGTATAGCTGGAAGGCAGCAGAGGCTTAGAATCAGAGTTTTCCTTCTAAAAGCAAGCATAAATGCTTTCCCCTGGGATTTCTACATACAGTGGCTGATGTAATGCCCTGCTGGGGGAAGCTAAGCTGGTGGAAGTTAAACTGGTGTAAAGGGCAAAACTGGGTGCATCAAGGTCAGGGAATGGGTGGGGAAAGGAATAAACTGGGTTGCATTGCATCCCAAATCCCTTCATTCACTGGTCCCTCTCCCACAGAGCTCAGTGCAACTTAAAAACTACAGTTCTCAGAGTTCCCCAGGAAAAGGGGACTGACCGTTAAGCCACTCTGGAAATTGTAGCGCTGGGGGGAATAGGGGATCTCCTAACAATACTCAGCACCTTAAACTACAGTTCCCAGGATTCTTTGGGGGAAGCCATGACTGTTAAAGTGGCATAAGACAGCTTTAAAATTATGGTGCAGATGAGGCCTAATATGGCAGTAGCTGGGCAGGCTTTGCAAACAAACCCCTTTAACTTGTAAAAAAAAAAAACCCAACCCATATTTATATTATTTTGATTAGCTTTTTAAAAATCCCTGTTATGAATTCTGTTCGGGTTAGCAGCTCAGAATAGAAGAAAACAAAGCGTCAGAATCCTATGTTCACCTCACTGAATTCTCTAAGTTTCTGTAAACACTTAAAGTTAAAATGTATCTCTCTAAGTCGAAAGGTTAAGTGCAGGATATCAATACATGATGTAAGTTCTATATACTTCTCCTCAATTTATTAATCTTTATGCCCATATTTCTAATGTTACCAACAATCTTCATAAAACATATACATATATTTGTTTCTGTTGTTCATATTTTACTAACAAACTAATTAGCCCAACTAATTCTCTCAGCCAGCACATCCCATTCATGCAAATAATTTCCTTAATAAACGTATCAGTTTTGCTCATCTTATAAACTTGTCTCTAGTGGTAGTGTTAATCCCATGTCTATTCTTCAAGAACAAAGCTGCTGGGTTTCAGTAAGGTACATTGGTTTATTTTGGCAACATAGTTTAAAGGTGGTATAGTGAAGACAGAATTCTCTAAGTGTGAGCAGGGGTGAGAGGGAAATTGACTCAATTTGCATATGCATGTGCACTTCCCCTAATCACAATTCCCAAACCAATAAGCAAACTGAAACACAAAGCTATCCTTCAAAATTTGCAACTCTCTGAATTTTGTGATGCAATTCTCCAATTTTAAAACATGACCACAAAATGCATATATTATTGGGGGAAATGTACAGAATGACATATGATGGACAATTCATTGCAAAAATGCATATATGTTTTAAGTTGTTTTATCCCTTGTTATGTAATAGAATAACAGTAATAATAAGAAGAAACAAATAATTTAAAAACATAAAATAATAATTAAAACAATAGGCAACATTGCATACAAAAATTGCATATGTCAGAAGAAATGTGCATAAAAATGCATATATATATTTTCCTGCAGACTTTTCATAAAAGAAAACATCACAAACTGATGTAGAAATGGGGTGAAGGGAATTTAATATTGTCAAAATGAGAAGCCAGGACAACCTGGAATTGACAGATTTCTCCATCCAAAACTATTTCTCCATCCAAAACTATCTGAGAACTTTTGTAGACATCCGCTGACATCACACTGTGATGTTCTGCTTCTTCAAATGACTTGTGCAAGTGGGACTTAATCTTCCCATCTGCAGTCCCCTACATACTCCACAAAGTTGCTCCAGAGGTTTGGAAGATCACATGGAGAAGAGTGAGGTGGGCTGCAAGGAGAGGTGAGGAAAGGAGAAGTCCTGTTGGATCTTGTGGCACAATGGTGGGTACCTCACAGACCCACACCTCAAAAGGTTTTTAAAACAGGGAAAGAGAGAACATATCCAGATTGGGATATCCATACAGGGGTACCTTGGTTGTCGAACTTAATCTGTTCTGGGAGTCTGTTCAACTCCTAGAACCGTTCAAAAACTAAAGTACAGCTTCCGATTGGCTGCAGGAGCTTCCTGCACTCAATTGGAAGCCACATTGGATGTTTGGCTTCCAAAAAATGTTCGCTAACCAGAACGCTTATTTCCGGGTTTGAGGCGTTCGGGAGCTGATTTGTTTAGGAGCCAAGCCATTCAGCAACCAAGGTACCACTGTATTGTTTCATCCCCAAGCCCCTGAAAGAATAAAACTATTCCTGGAGGGAAAAGATATCTCTCTCTCTCTCTCTCTCTCTCTCTCTCTCTCTCTCTCTCTCCCCCCCCCCCCTCTGAGGAATCATATTGCCTTGAGGGGAAGGGAGGAGAGACAGCCTACAGCCTCTTCAAGATAAGCAGTTGCTTGTCTTTTCTGTTTCATTGTATAATTCATACTGGTACTTAGAATTGTGTTCAGCTAATTTACAGTAGGCACACTGAAGTTAATGGATCTAGGTGAGTCATGTTCATTCTTTCCAGTGGGTCTATTCTGAATAGGAACAACATTTTAATTTAATTTAAATATATATTTTTACGGAAACAACTTTGTGATATCCTCACACAGAGAAAATAGAAAAGTTTTTCTTCTCACAGACTCCTGTTCTTCTTATTTGTCCTCCCTTTTTACTACTTGTTCTTTTCCCTATTTGCGAGCACCCTGGGAAATACAGTAAGAAACAGACCATACTCACAAGGGACAAATATCTAGCACACAAGGGAATCAACTGTATGTATTAAGATTTGACAATGTCCTTTGTAATATGTTCTTGACAGCAGCTGCTCAAGAAGGAAGAATGCCTGTCCGTGTGGAGACTGGTCCATTACAGCAAAGGGGAGACTGCCTTTCTTCTGCCTTGCAACCAGCCCAGGGTGTGGCTCTGCCTGCCAGCTTAGACTCACTGCTGCCCCTTGTAGAACTGAGCAGGGAGGAGGGTGGGAACAAAACTAGAAATAATTGGCTCTGCTTGTTACTGGCTCTAGCTCAGACTTATTCTTGGTCTCTCTGCCTTCCATCCTGTCAATTCTGAAGGCCAACTACCGTCGCTTGCCGGTCTCCTGTAGATGTGCCAGACTTAAAGCAACTAGCAGGCTCATTGTTAACCTGGATTTCAGGCCTGACATTTGATGCCTGGGGTTAAGCTGTTGCTGAGAGAGGCATCTAGTCCAATCCCATGCAATGCAGTAACTGTTCTTGGGCAGGTTTGAACCACCAACCTTCTGGTTAACAGCAAGACACATTGTTCCATTGTGCCATACTTGATCAGATGCATGAGCATTTGGGATGTGGCTTCATGCTTCTAGCTTTCTGTTTCCCAGGACCTACCTCTAGTCTTCCTAATAAGAGAGGACATCTACCAAAATAAATCATCATGAAATCTCGGAACCTGCTTTGGCTGCAGCAGAGAAGTCCAAGGTGACTGTTTCAGCTCCAAATTACTCAATTCTGTATGTAGAGTCATCTTTTTATTTATTATGTTTTCACCCTGTGCTTCTTCAGGGGACAATGGGCATTTGGTCCTAGCCTAGCACTCTCTAACCACTATACAACACTACTGCTAGGGAAAGGATGGTTTTCTCCAGCAGGCCCCTGCTAGTGATCTAGAAGGCCTCAGAGTCAAGGCACAGTTGCTTCAGTTGCTTTTAAGAAAGCTCTTCTCTGACCCAGTTCTGCCCCTCCCCTCCTGAGTCACCAACTCCCCAGCTGGGCTGACCACGTGAAAAGCTTTCTCCTTCAGCAAGATGCTGGAAAAAGAAGCAACCAGCTTGCTGCATGCAGAAGGTAGTGGACTTCTCTCCCGCTGCTATAGCCATTGCTGACAGTTTTTTGCTTTCAGTGTTATCTGGTTAGAACTCAGAGTGCTTTAGCTTCAGGACAGAGGCAGTGTGGTGAGGAGAGAAGAAATCCAGTGTTCTTTAAAAGGGACCAAGGCAGCCATTTGTCAAGTGACAGGGCAAAAGCACACCAAGTTACTGATTCCTCACAAACATCCCCAGCTACTAAAAAATTAATCAGCAGCAGATGGCACAACAGCAGTTCGTCGCAGGAGAGCCAGGCTGGAGCAGCAAACAAAAGCATTTGGACTCGGCAGGACAAGTGGGGAGATCACTGCAAGCTCAGGAGGGGAGAGGCGTGTGTGCAGAGGGGCTTTTGGCCGGCTCCCGTGGAGAGGCATGGGAAGAGAGAGATGTGTCTGCTTTGACTGTCCGGCACCACAGTAGGTAACAAGCAGCCTTGCCTTGACAACCATGCAGCCAACAGGGAAAAGAAGACTTGGAAACAGTTCCAAAACATGCCATGGCTGGGTCAACTTCCTTGGTTTGCATGGGGACATGCAAGGTGTCTGCTTGCTCCCATTTATATAGCATAGGAGTGGTATCCACATTTTTACTCTTCAGGCTGTGTTTCTCAAACTTGAGACTCCAGCTGTTGTTGGACTACAACTCTTGTCATCCCTAACCACTGGCCCTGCTAGCTAGGGATGATGGGAGTTGTAGTCCAACAACACTTGGGGACCAAAGTTTGAGAAACATTGCTCCTAGGGAACACTTTTATCAGCAGTTTGTCGGCCATGGATCCCCAGAACAACTGGGCGGTCCATGAGGCAGACTGAGGCAGCTGTGGTTGTGGTGGTTTCTGGGTTCTGGTGAGATCTCACAAGAGTCCTGTGGAATCTTGCAAGAGCCCCACAAGATCTAGCAGAGGCCTTGAATGACCTTCCTGAGATGCCTTGCTTACTTGATTCCCAGGAAGATTGTGTGAGGCCTCTGGGCGATATTGCAAGGTTCTTGCCAGAAGTCACAGCCATGTCACACTAGTAAGAAAGACTTAGGTGGGCAGCAAGAGGGGTGGTGGGTGGCACAAATGCAGGATGGCACCTTCCCATTTTGCCTCAAGTGGCAAAGCAGGATGAACCACCCCTGGAAGAAGGCAGGCAGGTAGGGGCTGGCTGAGGGCAAACTGAGGTTGGTGGGACAGTGCCCTATTTGCCCTGATGAACTAACCTGATGGACTGTAACTTCCTGTCTTCCTGGGTGGAGTTATAGGGCATGGGCAGACCAAAAGCAGATTGGGATCTAGTGGTATGTCTGAGGGCAATTTGAAGTGGATCAGCAAAGTTTCATATTCCCTATAGTTTGACAGCAAGTGGAGTTGGCAACAAAGTGTTGCAGAGTCAAGTGCTCCCTGATCAGAATTCCAGCTAATCAAGTCTACATATACACATAATTTTCCATCCCGCACCGCACTTCAGTAGTGATGCCCAATGAATCTGCTCAGTCTCTATTGGACAATTTGGGGGAGGTCTCTCCTTAGGTTTTTTCCTTAACAGGGGTGCCAACTATAAGGGATGAAAGGGGCTTCGGCCCCCTCAATATAAACCCAAAGAGATTGGCTTCCTGCCTGCAAACATGCCCTCTGCTCCCCATTCCCCGCCGCCAACATGGAGAGTGATTTTCCCATGTTCTCCAGCTCCTGCCACCGGCAGGAGGATCTCTGTGGAGGTGTCTGATTCACCCCTCCAAAAAATTGTGCATGATGTGCATATGATGTCACACAATGCCAGGCCCCCCTCAATGTGGGGGGCAAGTCGGCACCCCTGTTCCTTAAGAATTCTTTTTGTACTTCTTCAAACCTCAAGGTCCCCGCCCCACCCCCCAATTTGCTAATACTTGTGTGAGACTGATGCTATCTTGATCACATAAACACTGGTCCTGGCAGCCTAAACATTACAAATGAATTGAACAATTATAGCAAGTGAAAGTTCTCGGCCACAATGGGCTTTTTGCTCATTGCTCATTTCTCAGACTCTGTGTTCCTCACCTGTAAAACAGGAGCATTCATTGGTTGATTTGAGAAGAGACATTTGCAATTCTGCTGGTCAGTTTTAACCTCTTTTTCACAGGTTGTCATCCACATGTAGTAGTCCCACCCCTCTGGCGTCATGTGCCCAGGCCCCAATGTCCACATGTCAAGTGAGAGGTTGGCAAAGCAATGCCAATATGTGTACTGTTGTACATGGGGAGGTGCTGCTGCATGAGCTCAGGGCTCCCATGTGTTCAGCTACATGTGCTCAGGTGCCCTCACATATTTTATTTTGAAGTGTATTAAAGCTACAATCCTATGCACTCCTATCTGGGAGCAACCATCTCATAAGTATGCAGTAGACATACTTAGACCTTTACTATAAACCTGGAAATTTTGCTTGATAAATCAGAGGCAAACAGCATAAAATGTGCACTAGGGTTATATTTGTTACGGCCTTGGCTTTTACAATAATAACTCTTACCAATGAAAATTAAGAGTGAAATAAAGCAAATGGGTGTTTGCATCATTGGAAGAATGAAGGCTGCAGCAGAAACATCTTGTGCTGTGAAGAAATTTTTGGAGAGTATTCAAGGTTAAAAAACGTTGACAAGAGGAGTTTATGTTCTCCAACCACAGATTCGCACTCCGCTTCTTCCAACTCATTTATAAAGCTGAAGAAGAAAGATACTATCCATTCTGAAAGCTGTTGTCACTGCCTTACAGAACTGGACAGCTCTCTGTAGTGGGATTTAGCAAGTGCCGTGGGGGCAAACTAGAAGAAGCAGTAGATATGTCTCTCCTTTCTAAAAAGGGAGATTCTGGAAAGAAGCTTTGTTCAATACAAGAGATGTAGGAAGCTGCCTTATACAAAGTCAGATCATTGGGTCCATCTAGCTCAGCATTGCATACTCTTCACTGACTGGCATTAGTTCTCCTGGGTTTCAGGCTGGGATGCCTCATTTAAAGCACATGACTCCCCAAAAGACTCCTGGGAACTGTGGTTTACCCCTCACAGGCCTACCATTCCTAGCGCCCTTAAAAAACTACAATTCCCAGAATTCTTTAGGGAAAGTCATGTGCTTTAAATGTATGGAATGGGTGTGACCAAAGACTAGAGAGAACATTTCTCCAGTCTTGAAACAGTCTGACCTACCTCACAGGAACATTGTGAGAAACTTATCACTGTGAACTCTTTGGAAGAAGGACTGGAACAAACTGATAGGTTTTAAGAACCATATTGACAGGATACCTCATCACTATCTTGGTACCCATTCATCTCCCCCAGTTTCCTTTACTTCATTTAAATCAAACAAACATGCAAATACTTAATGAACAAGAACTGACAGAATTGAGATCTCTCTCTCAGAGAGAGCACAAAGGGAAAGGAAGAGTTTCTTTCAAAGTCTTCCATTGATTTATAAATTCTTATAACAAAGTTAACCGTGCCATTTCTTCTAGTTTAGTTCTGTTCCATTGCATAAGAAAGGCTTCCCAAACTCATTTTTGCTAGTTTCATCACACCCAAGTACATTTCCTTAAAAGCCATTACCTTACACATCAACTCAGTGTGGACCTTTCTACAACGATCTCACACAAATGGCTTTTTGTTATTTTCCCCAAGATTATTAAAGCAATAATCATCCCACGCCCTGACAGCAAATTCCCCCCAAGTTCTACCAAGTTTTATTTCCAACAAAACTTTTCATGTCAGTTAATAAAATAACTTGTGCTGTCATTTTGTCTACCAACATCCATTCAGTATCCTTTTATATCTGCAGCCCTGACCTATGCAAATTAACTCAGAGGTAAGCCTTGCTGAGTTCAAAGGGACTTGCTTCCAAGTAAATATGGGTAAGATTGCAGTAGTGCAATGGCTACTCAAAAATAAGTCTGATTGTTTTAAATGGAGCTTGTTGTTGATTCCATGCGCACTGGATTGCAGACTTAAAATAAAAAATTTAAAGCACACACTGATGGGCATGCATTAAAAAATGCTCCGGTTAATTTAAGGAGCGTGTGGTTTTTAATACAGGAGTCACGTTAAAAGAGGCATGCACCCTTGAAATTAGGTGGAATGCCTCTTCTCTGTAAATAAATACATACTGTTAAGTAATGGTGTCAAGTAGCAACTCCTGGATACATCATCTAAAAACAAAGGCTGTGTGCACACTATACCTGAGCTGGAAAAGGGATATTTTTGTGGGGAGGGGGCAGCTCAAAGAAAATGTGGAAAGGGCAGATGCCACATGCGAGGGATCATTAGGAAAGGGGCTGAATACAAATGTGCCAGCAGCACAGTGCTGAACCACAATGCCCTAAATTGTTGGAACAGCTGAAAGCTGGGAAGGAGGCACATCACACCCACCCAGCACTTCCTGCATCTGTCACCACAGCCACGACTATGAGACACATCAGCAGCAGCCACTCAGGGAGGGCATCCTGGCCTGTGTGGGACTAACATCTAGCCTCTGCAACAGCCAGAAAACTCAGCTGCAGAAGGGCATTTGCTGGGATGCTGAAGAACAAAAGGAGTGAGGACTTACCTACATTGTTGCTCGGCTGCAGTGACTATTGCATCACCATTTATTTTAACTGTTATCTGATTATATACTATAAGCTGCCTCGAGAACTTTGGTTGGTAGGTGGGTATAAATAAATTTAGAGCACATGGCTTCCCCCAGAGAATCCTGGGAACTGTAGTTGGGAATTGTAGCTCTGTGAGGGGTATATTACAGTTCCCATGATTCTTTGGGGAAATCTGTGTATTTTAAATGTATGGTGTGTTTGCAGCCAAGGTAAGAGTCTTTTTTTCTTTAAAACTATGCAAATGTATGCGTGATTAGTCCATCACTGAAAAGTCATATGTTGAATAGATAGCCGTTTATTTTAATAAATTCTTAATAATTTTATATTTCTATAATTTTTGTAAAAATTGCCATTTTGCCCCCAAAGCACAGTTTGGCATACATATGACTGGTGAGATGAGCTCCATTGGAAGGGATGTTTAGGGAGGTGATTTGCTTGTGTCTCTGGCAGAACTATGTCAAAATGCAACAATTTTGGGGGAATTGCATGAGACCAGTTTGTACAAATTGCAAAATTTGAGCTATATATTAAACTCTTAACTATCCTACTGGAATGGTGGAGACCTAGGCTGTTTCTGTAAGAAATTAACCCATAACCCCTTGACACATAGATGTAATAGATGTGGGCTGGTGAACTGATGGAAAGAGATTGGATACAAAGCATGTGAGATCTGCTGATTACACAACAAATCTGGACCGTGCAAGAGAGAGATGAAAACTGGATCACTTCAGAAAAGACTGGTGGAAAGCAGACCACTGCATGGAAGACAGGTGGCCAGATCAGGACTGTTGTGTGTGGGAAGAATAGGACTGACCCTTTTCTTTTACGTATCATCTTCCCAGTGCAACTCATACTCCACCCCTCTCATTTCTGTTGTCATTGGAAGGTGCTGATTAATGAAAATCTGACATCTTCAGGGACAAACAGATGCTGGAGGAAGAAGCAGTTTCTGGCAGGAAAAAGGCACAGAGAGGAAATTATTAACCCCTTCCTCCACATGTGCCACACTTTCAATCTGCATGGGAGCTCTGCACAGTTGCTTTTTGCAGAATAATAATAATAATAATAATAATAATAATAATAATAATAATAATATAATCAGCATTAAACATGCTTTAGAGAAACCTTTGAAAGTAGCATGATGCATTGCCCCAAATGCTATTGTTTCACAGAATTCCTGCAGCAATTCCAGGTATGATTTTCACATTCTGTTGATCAAACCTCTTGACTGATTTTTTTTTTATTTACTAAAAAGCACCTCCCAAAATAATAATAATAACCAGGCACCATAAAGTTTTTTGTTTTGTTTTTTTTTTACTTTTTAAAAGTAGCAGATGAAAAGTGCTATCCTTAACTCTCTCACAGGAGGAAATGCTTCTAAGACAGTTCCTAATGCAACTAACATTTATCATCCAGAAACAAATCAAACAAGTTTTCTTTTTCCCCCCCTTCAAAATTATTTCCTTATTAATGAGCAAAATTCATGCCAACTTAAACAATTAATAAATCTCATACATTTAATAGACGAGGGCTGCAATTCTATAGCCAGCTACCTGGGAGTAAGGTCTGTTGAGTTCAGTGGGACTTACTTATTAATAGACTTGTATAGGGCTGTGCTATAAGATTTATTTAAAAGTCTTAAGTCATGCCCAACCCTTCCCTTTACTGGGCCCATGAGGCGGAGTGACGGAGCCTGCCTCAGGTGGCAGAATCTTGCAGGAAGTGCCTCTGCAGGCATGCTGCCCACCCCTGCTGCCACCAGGTTTGTGCAGTGGCAATGGCTTCCAGTGAGAGCTCATGAGACTTCCATAAGTTCTTTCAAGAGATTCGTGAGATCTTGCCATATGCTGCAGCCATGAGACTGTGGTAAGACACTGAAACAGAACAGGCCGCCCTTGCCCTCCACCTTGCAGAACAGAACTTTGCAATCATGTAATTTTGCTCACCAGTATGTCTGGAGGAAATGGAACTGTGCCCTTTTAACTAATTACATACATACATTCTGTACATGTAAAACACACACATACCTGCTTCCAACTCTTGTATTGTTTCAGAGGAAAAAGAGAAGTAATAGAGATGTTCCAGATCACATTGTGAACCATCAGTCTACTCACAACAACAAACAACAACAACAACAACAACAAATAATAATGATAATAATAATACATGAAATTTGCTGTACTTAAGTAGCCCAACAATAGATGGAACTTGAAGGTCACAGGGGACACCCTGCACAGGGCAGGACTCTTACTTTCGCAGCATTCTTCACAGGTAGCTAACATCTGCTTAACCTCTGCTTAAATACCAGAACAGGTCCAATACATTTTTCTGCCTGAGGTGGAGGACAAGATGGCAGCCCCTTCCTATTTCATGCACAGAAGCCAACCAGACTAGCAACTGAATCTAACTTCAGCACTAGTAACAGAGGACAGTGATGAGCATCACCCATTGCATCTGAGGCAGCAGATTAGTTTACACAGAGGCAGGTGACTGGCGGTGTGAGGTTTATGGGGAACAGCCAGGATGCTGCCACTGCTGCCCTCCAGCATCTGCCGCCTGATGCAGTTGCCTCACTTTGTCTAATGGCAGGGCTAGCTGCATTACATACCTTCAGAAAAGGAGAAGCCACCACCTCCTGAGGCAGTCTGTTTTATTGCCAAATAGCCCTTAACTCAACATATAGCTGAATTCTGCTTCCTTGCAATTTCCAAACATTGTCCTCTGGAGCAACATGAGTAATTTCAGGGAAACTGCAATAAATGCATTCATGTGGGTGATTGTGTTGTGTTGAGGGGTTCAGTCCACGACACACACATACACTTCTAACAGCTTCCACCTACAGCGGTCATATTCAGCTTAATGATCTGTACTGATGCACAGAGTGTCTCTTTCAACCATATACAAGACCTCCAAAGCAACAGGCACCACCAGACACACACACAAAAGCTTATCAAACTTCATGAGCTCATTCTCTTCCAAAAAAGTGACTGTTAATTTCACCACCAATATATCAGCCAACTTCAAACCCTGTTTGTTTACTACCAATTTTTCATTAGTGGCCCCAAATTGCAATCAGAATACAAAAGGGTACACACTTTTTGACTCTGGCTCAGAAAGAAACAACTCTTGAGACAAAGCAAATGTGGAAATGCAACAATCTGCAGAAAAGTTTATAGTAATTCCAATTGCAGGCATTTCGAACTTGGCTAATGCTTTTTCCACAAGAATGTGCCTGCAACATCATTATTTTATAAAGGAATGTTAATGAAGCAGCAAGCGGGACCTGAAATGCTATCTCTGTTCTATGTATCCAGCAGGAGTCCATCCCTCACCAAACAGACAACAGCAAGCATGCTGCCACACAATGAATACTTAGCCAAGCTTAGATAAGCAAACAGAAGACATATATATATATATATATATATATATATATATATATATATATATAAACAGACATTCCATCAAAGAAGGCCAAGAAATTTTGAGAGCCTCCCCCCCCCCCAAAAAAAAATAGTACAGCACTAACATCAACAGTTAAGCAGATACTTGCATCAAAATTCTCCACCTCATCCAGTTGCACATGATTAAAAAAATCTTGCTCTTTGTTTTTGTTGCTTTTTAAAAACTTAACTTTTATTTCCTACCTGTCGATGATCACGGGGTCTGAAGGAGTCTCATTGCGGTTTCCACAGCTTTTCTTTTCACAACAACGGCTGGAAATCAAAGGAAACAAACAAAAAAAGGATCATAATTCACTAGAATCATAGAGTTGGAAGAGACCACAAGGGCCATCGAGTCCAACCCCCTGCCAAGCAGGAAACACCATCAGAGCACTCCTGACATATGGTTGTCAAGCCTCTGCTTAAAAACCTCCAAAGAAGGAGACTCCACCACACTCCTTGGCAGCAAATTCCACTGTCGAACAGCTCTTACTGTCAGGAAGTTCTTCCTAATGTTTAGGTGGAATCTTCTTTCTTGTAGTTTGGATCCATTGCTCCGTGTCCGCTTCTCTGGAGCAGCAGAAAACAACCTTTCTCCCTCCTCTATGTGACATCCTTTTATATATTTGAACTAAGTATAACCAAGGTGGGCACTAGAGGCAGGTATCACTGGGCCCCACCTTCTGTCGGGGGCCCCACTGCCATGTTCCTGACTCCCCTTGGTCCT